>NC_090447.1:825923365-826572519 GCF_031143425.1 Pleurodeles waltl | reverse complement strand
TGGCACCTTCCTCACATAATACAGCTCAATTCTGGCCCTCCTTGGGCCATATTTGTGCTCTCCAGAACACCAATTTGAAATAAAAACGAATACATTCATAAATGAAGATAAGACCTTGCTAATATTTAAACTACTTGAGCAAAAGGAGGGAGGTGGCAGGTGGTGGTGAGGGTGGCAAGATTTGTAAATGTGCCCAACTAATGCAATCAAAAAATGACTTAAATTGTTGCTGTATTTTTTTAAGTAAAAATAATCTTTTTATGTGCAAAAAATCAAATACTGGATTTTTTTTCCATGTAAACATCCTTCAAAGTCAGTGGCTGGATTCAAACCCCCATCCAGGGGTAGCTTCCTGCACCAAAGGCACTAGACTTTGCCTATGCGCTATAGGCTTTTGATGGGTTTCAGTTGTGCAAGAGACCCTATCAGCATCTGACAGGCCGTGGTGTCATTGCTAATGGCTGCCACTGCACAGGACATCATAGCCATGATATAGGGAAGATTTGACAAGCTACATATAGGGAAGCCCATCTGGTCCAGTGGGTAAGTTCCTGCCTTCCACCCAGACATGCAGGGTTCAATTCCAGGGCCCGACAGATGACACACTAAATCTCTCAGCAAGCATCTGTACATTAACCACTTATTTTCTTGCAGTTTTCCTTCCAAATCCTGCAACCCCTTCACCACAAATACAGTCCAATCATTCCTCGATACTCATTCACTCAGTCATTCCACTCCGCCATGCTACAGGGTGAACAAAAACCAACAAGAACAAGAGCTAGTTCAGCAAGCAAATTTATAGCCTCTCTTTGGATTTATGTTGATGCTGCTGCCCTCTAGTAATGTTATATGTCAACTGCAGCATAATCAAAGGATTGAGAAAGGGGCAGTCCTATGCAAATAATCTCCTCCCATGATTACTTCTCTGAGCTTCCGTAGTGGTACGATGATAGGACCTTCAACAAATGGTCTTCAGCAGATTTCTAAAGTTGCCAAATTGTCTTAGGCTAAGGATTGTTCCAGTCAAAGGCCGTCAGATAAGGACCCCACCCTCACTTAGCAGGGTCCAGAATTACCTGCAGTAATCCTCTATACAGAACATGGGCGTTCGTGGGCGTTTGTGGGCCTACTGTAAAGGCTATATGCTAAAACTGGGATGTCTAAAGTCCCAGTCCCAGTCCCAGTCCCAGTCCCAGTCCCAGTCCCAGTCCCAGTCCCAGTCCCAGTCCCAGTCCTGGTCTCACTGTCAGAGACACAGCCTGCCAGACATGACCGTGCAATGCAATGCCAAACCAAATGCTCCTTCCCCACACTTGCTGCATCATGCAATTTCAAGACATAATCAATCAGAGGCCTGACTTTGTCCTTTCCTACCATTTCAACATTCAACATACTACCTTCTGACTGCAGCTAGTAAGGACTCTTTCACCTGCACAAAATTTTACCCTGCATTAAGTCAACACCATTCAACCTATTTTATTATCTGTATGGCACCTTCCTCACATAATACAGCTCAATTCTGGCCCCCCTTGGGCCATATTTGTGCTCTCCAGAACACCAATTTGAAGAAAAAACAAATACATTCATAAATGAAGATAAGACCTTGCTAATATTTAAACTACTTGAGCAAAAGGAGGGAGGTGGCAGGTGGTGGTGGGGGTGGCAAGATTTCTAAATGTGCCCAACTGATGCAATCAAAAAATGACTTAAATTGTTCCTGTATTTTTTTAAGTAAAAATAATCTTTTTATGTGCAAAAAATCAAATACTGGATTTTTTTTCCATGTAAACATCCTTCAAAGTCAGTGGCTGGATTCAAACCCCCATCCAGGGGTAGCTTCCTGCACCAAAGGCACTAGACTTTGCCTATGCACTATGGGCTTTTGGTGGGTTTCAGTTGTGCAAGAGACCCTATCAGCATCTGACAGGCCGTGGTGTCATTGCTAATGGCTGCCACTGCACAGGACACATCATAGCCATGATATAGGGAAGATTTGACAAGCTACATATAGGGAAGCCCGTCTGGTCCAGTGGGTAAGTTCCTACCTTACATGCAGGGTTCAATTCCAGGGCCTGACAGATGACACACTAAAACTCTCAGCAAGCATCTGTGCATTAACCACTTGTTTTCTGGCAGTTTTCCTTCCAAATCCTGCAACCCCTTCACCACAAATACAGTCCAATCATTACTCGATACTCATTCACTCAGTCATTCCACTCCGCCATGCTACAGGCTGAACAAAAACCAACAAGAACAAGAGCTAGTTCAGCAAGCAAATTTAAAGCCTCTCTTTGGATTTATGTTGATGCTACTGCCCTCTAGTAATGTTATATGTCAACTGCAGCAAAATCAAAGGATTGAGAAAGGGGCAGTCCTATGCAAATAATCTCCTCCCATGATTACTTCTCTGAGCTTCCGTAGTGGTACGATGATAGGACCTTCAACAAATGGTCTTCAGCAGATTTCTAAAGTTGCCAAATTGTCTTAGGCTAAGGATTGTTCCAGTCAAAGGCCGTCAGATAAGGACCCCACCCTCACTTAGCAGGGTCCAGAATTACCTGCAGTAATCCTCTATACAGAACATGGGCGTTCGTGGGCGTTTATGGGCCTACTGTAAAGGCTATATGCTAAAACTGGGATGTCTAAAGTCCCAGTCCCAGTCCCAGTCCCAGTCCCAGTCCCAGTCCCAGTCCTGGTCTCACTGTCAGAGGCACAGCATAACACAGCCTGCCAGACATGGCCGTGCAATCCCATGCCAAACCAAATGCTCCTTCCCCACACTTGCTGATTCATGCATTTTCAAGACATAATCAATCAGAGTCCTGACTTTGTCCTTTCCTATCACTTCAACATTCAACATACTATCTTCTGACTGCAGCTAATAAGGGCTCTTTCACCTGCACAAAATTTTACTCTGCATTAAATCAACACCATTCAACCTATTTTATTATCTGCATGGCACCTTCCTCACATAATACAGCTCAATTCTGGCCCCCCTTGGGCCATATTTGTGCTCTCCAGAACACCAATTTGAAATAAAAACGAATACATTCATAAGTGAAGATAAGACCTTGCTAATATTTAAACTACTTGAGCAAAAGGAGGGAGGTGGCAGGTGGTGGTGAGGGTGGCAAGATTTGTAAATGTGCCCAACTAATGCAATCAAAAAATGACTTAAATTGTTGCTGTATTTTTTTAAGTAAAAATAATCTTTTTATGTGCAAAAAATCAAATACTGGATTTTTTTTCCATGTAAACATCCTTCAAAGTCAGTGGCTGGATTCAAACCCCCATCCAGGGGTAGCTTCCTGCACCAAAGGCACTAGACTTTGCCTATGCGATATAGGCTTTTGATGGTTTTCAGTTGTGCAAGAGACCCTATCAGCATCTGACAGGCCGTGGTGTCATTGCTAATGGCTGACACTGTACAGGACACATCATAGCCATGATATAGGGAAGATTTGACAAGCTACATATAGGGAAGCCCGTCTGGTCCAGTGGGTAAGTTCCTGCTTTCCACCCAGACATGCAGGGTTCAATTCCAGGGCCCGACAGATGACACACTAAATCTCTCAGCAAGCATCTGTACATTAACCACTTATTTTCTTGCAGTTTTCCTTCCAAATCCTGCAACCCCTTCACCACAAATACAGTCCAATCATTCCTCGATACTCATTCACTCAGTCATTCCACTCCGCCATGCTACAGGGTGAACAAAAACCAACAAGAACAAGAGCTAGTTCAGCAAGCAAATTTATAGCCTCTCTTTGGATTTATGTTGATGCTGCTGCCCTCTAGTAATGTTATATGTCAACTGCAGCATAATCAAAGGATTGAGAAAGGGGCAGTCCTATGCAAATAATCTCCTCCCATGATTACTTCTCTGAGCTTCCGTAGTGGTACGATGATAGGACCTTCAACAAATGGTCTTCAGCAGATTTCTAAAGTTGCCAAATTGTCTTAGGCTAAAGATTGTTCCAGTCGAAGGCCTTCAGATAAGGACCCCACCCTCACTTAGCAGGGTCCAGAATTACCTGCAGTAATCCTCTATACAGAACATGGGTGTTTGTGGGCCTACTGTGAAGGCTATATGCTAAAACTGGGATGTCTAAAGTCCCAGTCCTGGTCTCACTGTCAGAGGCACAGCATAACACAGCCTGCCAGACATGACCGTGCAATGCCATGCCAAACCAAATGCTCCTTCCCCACACTTGCTGATTCATGCATTTTCAAGACATAATCAATCAGAGGCCTGACTTTGTCCATTCCTATCACTTCAACATTCAACATACTATCTTCTGACTGCAGCTAATAAGGGCTCTTTCACCTGCACAAAATTTTACTCTGCATTAAATCAACACCATTCAACCTATTTTATTATCTGCATGGCACCTTCCTCACATAATACAGCTCAATTCTGGCCCCCCTTGGGCCATATTTGTGCTCTCCAGAACACCAATTTGAAGAAAAAACGAATACATTCATAAATGAAGATAAGACCTTGCTAATATTTAAACTACTTGAGCAAAAGGAGGGAGGTGGCAGGTGGTGGTGGGGGTGGCAAGATTTGTAAATGTGCCCAACTAATGCAATCAATAATGACTTAAATTGTTGCTGTATTTTTTTAAGTAAAAATAATCTTTTTATGTGCAAAAAAACAAATACTGGATTTTTTTCCATGGAAACATCCTTCAAAGTCAGTGGCTGGATTCAAACCCCCATCCAGGGGTAGCTTCCTGCACCAAAGGCACTAGACTTTGCCTCTGAGCTATAGGCTTTTGATGGGTTTCTGTTGTGCAAGAGACCCTATCAGTATCTGACAGGCCGTGGTGTCATTGCTAATGGCTGCCACTGCACACGACACATCATAGCCATGATATAGGGAAGATTTGACAAGCTACATAAAGGGAACCCCGTCTGGTCCAGTGGGTAAATTCCTGCCTTCCACCCAGACATGCAGGGTTCAACTCCTGGGCCCGACAGATGACACACTCAATCTCTCAGCAAGCATCTGTGCATTAACCACTTGTTTTCTTGCAGTTTTCCTTCCAAATCCTGCAACCCCTTCACCACAAATACAGTCCAATCATTCCTCGATACTCATTCACTCAGTCATTCCACTCCGCCATGCTACAGGCTGAACAAAAACCAACAAGAACAAGAGCTAGTTCAGCAAGCAAATTTAAAGCCTCTCTTTGGATTTATGTTGATGCTGCTGCCCTCTAGTAATGTTATATGTCAACTGCAGCATAATCAAAGTATTGAGAAAGGGGCAGTCCTATGCAAATAATCTCCTCCCATGATTACTTCTCTGAGCTTCCGTAGTGGTACGATGATAGGACCTTCAACATATGGTCTTCAGCAGATTTCTAAAGTTGCCAAATTGTCTTAGGCTAAGGATTGTTCCAGTCGAAGGCCTTCAGATAAGGACCCCACCCTCACTTAGCAGGGTCGAGAATTACCTGCAGTAATCCTCTATACAGAACATGGGTGTTCGTGGGCCTACTGTAAAAGCTATATGCTAAAACTGGGATGTCTAAAGTCCCAGTCCTGGTCTCACTGTCAGAGGCACAGCATAACACAGCCTGCCAGACATGGCCATGCAATGCCATGCCAAACCAAATGCTCCTTCCCCACACTTGCTGCATCATGCATTTTCAAGACAAAATCAATCAGAGGCCTGACTTTGTCGCTTTCCTATCACTTCAACATTCAACATACTACCTTCTGACTGCAGCTAATAAGGGCTCTTTCACCTGCACAAAATTTTACTCTGCATTAAATCAACACCATTCAACCTATTTTATTATCTGCATGGCACCTTCCTCACATAATACAGCTCAATTCTGGCCCTCCTTGGGCCATATTTGTGCTCTCCAGAACACCAATTTGAAATAAAAACGAATACATTCATAAATGAAGATAAGACCTTGCTAATATTTAAACTACTTGAGCAAAAGGAGGGAGGTGGCAGGTGGTGGTGAGGGTGGCAAGATTTGTAAATGTGCCCAACTAATGCAATCAAAAAATGACTTAAATTGTTGCTGTATTTTTTTAAGTAAAAATAATCTTTTTATGTGCAAAAAATCAAATACTGGATTTTTTTTCCATGTAAACATCCCTCAAAGTCAGTGGCTGGATTCAAACCCCCATCCAGGGGTAGCTTCCTGCACCAAAGGCACTAGACTTTGCCTATGCGATATAGGCTTTTGATGGTTTTCAGTTGTGCAAGAGACCCTATCAGCATCTGACAGGCCGTGGTGTCTTTGCTAATGGCTGCCACTGTACAGGACACATCATAGCCATGATATAGGGAAGATTTGACAAGCTACATATAGGGAAGCCCGTCTGGTCCAGTGGGTAAGTTCCTGCTTTCCACCCAGACATGCAGGGTTCAATTCCAGGGCCCGACAGATGACACACTAAATCTCTCAGCAAGCATCTGTACATTAACCACTTATTTTCTTGCAGTTTTCCTTCCAAATCCTGCAACCCCTTCACCACAAATACAGTCCAATCATTCCTCGATACTCATTCACTCAGTCATTCCACTCCGCCATGCTACAGGGTGAACAAAAACCAACAAGAACAAGAGCTAGTTCAGCAAGCAAATTTATAGCCTCTCTTTGGATTTATGTTGATGCTGCTGCCCTCTAGTAATGTTATATGTCAACTGCAGCATAATCAAAGGATTGAGAAAGGGGCAGTCCTATGCAAATAATCTCCTCCCATGATTACTTCTCTGAGCTTCCGTAGTGGTACGATGATAGGACCTTCAACAAATGGTCTTCAGCAGATTTCTAAAGTTGCCAAATTGTCTTAGGCTAAAGATTGTTCCAGTCGAAGGCCTTCAGATAAGGACCCCACCCTCACTTAGCAGGGTCCAGAATTACCTGCAGTAATCCTCTATACAGAACATGGGTGTTTGTGGGCCTACTGTGAAGGCTATATGCTAAAACTGGGATGTCTAAAGTCCCAGTCCTGGTCTCACTGTCAGAGGCACAGCATAACACAGCCTGCCAGACATGACCGTGCAATGCCATGCCAAACCAAATGCTCCTTCCCCACACTTGCTGATTCATGCATTTTCAAGACATAATCAATCAGAGGCCTGACTTTGTCCATTCCTATCACTTCAACATTCAACATACTATCTTCTGACTGCAGCTAATAAGGGCTCTTTCACCTGCACAAAATTTTACTCTGCATTAAATCAACACCATTCAACCTATTTTATTATCTGCATGGCACCTTCCTCACATAATACAGCTCAATTCTGGCCCCCCTTGGGCCATATTTGTGCTCTCCAGAACACCAATTTGAAGAAAAAACGAATACATTCATAAATGAAGATAAGACCTTGCTAATATTTAAACTACTTGAGCAAAAGGAGGGAGGTGGCAGGTGGTGGTGGGGGTGGCAAGATTTGTAAATGTGCCCAACTAATGCAATCAATAATGACTTAAATTGTTGCTGTATTTTTTTAAGTAAAAATAATCTTTTTATGTGCAAAAAAACAAATACTGGATTTTTTTCCATGTAAACATCCTTCAAAGTCAGAGGCTGGATTCAAACCCCCATCCAGGGGTAGCTTCCTGCACCAAAGGCACTAGACTTTGCCTCTGAGCTATAGGCTTTTGATGGGTTTCTGTTGTGCAAGAGACCCTATCAGTATCTGACAGGCCGTGGTGTCATTGCTAATGGCTGCCACTGCACACGACACATCATAGCCATGATATAGGGAAGATTTGACAAGCTACATAAAGGGAACCCCGTCTGGTCCAGTGGGTAAATTCCTGCCTTCCACCCAGACATGCAGGGTTCAACTCCTGGGCCCGACAGATGACACACTCAATTTCTCAGCAAGCATCTGTGCATTAACCACTTGTTTTCTTGCAGTTTTCCTTCCAAATCCTGCAACCCCTTCACCACAAATACAGTCCAATCATTCCTCGATACTCATTCACTCAGTCATTCCACTCCGCCATGCTACAGGCTGAACAAAAACCAACAAGAACAAGAGCTAGTTCAGCAAGCAAATTTAAAGCCTCTCTTTGGATTTATGTTGATGCTGCTGCCCTCTAGTAATGTTATATGTCAACTGCAGCATAATCAAAGTATTGAGAAAGGGGCAGTCGTATGCAAATAATCTCCTCCCATGATTACTTCTCTGAGCTTCCGTAGTGGTACGATGATAGGACCTTCAACATATGGTCTTCAGCAGATTTCTAAAGTTGCCAAATTGTCTTAGGCTAAGGATTGTTCCAGTCGAAGGCCTTCAGATAAGGACCCCACCCTCACTTAGCAGGGTCGAGAATTACCTGCAGTAATCCTCTATACAGAACATGGGTGTTCGTGGGCCTACTGTAAAAGCTATATGCTAAAACTGGGATGTCTAAAGTCCCAGTCCTGGTCTCACTGTCAGAGGCACAGCATAACACAGCCTGCCAGACATGGCCATGCAATGCCATGCCAAACCAAATGCTCCTTCCCCACACTTGCTGCATCATGCATTTTCAAGACAAAATCAATCAGAGGCCTGACTTTGTCGCTTTCCTATCACTTCAACATTCAACATACTACCTTCTGACTGCAGCTAATAAGGGCTCTTTCACCTGCACAAAATTTTACTCTGCATTAAATCAACACCATTCAACCTATTTTATTATCTGCATGGCACCTTCCTCACATAATACAGCTCAATTCTGGCCCTCCTTGGGCCATATTTGTGCTCTCCAGAACACCAATTTGAAATAAAAACGAATACATTCATAAATGAAGATAAGACCTTGCTAATATTTAAACTACTTGAGCAAAAGGAGGGAGGTGGCAGGTGGTGGTGAGGGTGGCAAGATTTGTAAATGTGCCCAACTAATGCAATCAAAAAATGACTTAAATTGTTGCTGTATTTTTTTAAGTAAAAATAATCTTTTTATGTGCAAAAAATCAAATACTGGATTTTTTTTCCATGTAAACATCCCTCAAAGTCAGTGGCTGGATTCAAACCCCCATCCAGGGGTAGCTTCCTGCACCAAAGGCACTAGACTTTGCCTATGCGATATAGGCTTTTGATGGTTTTCAGTTGTGCAAGAGACCCTATCAGCATCTGACAGGCCGTGGTGTCTTTGCTAATGGCTGCCACTGTACAGGACACATCATAGCCATGATATAGGGAAGATTTGACAAGCTACATATAGGGAAGCCCGTCTGGTCCAGTGGGTAAGTTCCTGCTTTCCACCCAGACATGCAGGGTTCAATTCCAGGGCCCGACAGATGACACACTAAATCTCTCAGCAAGCATCTGTACATTAACCACTTATTTTCTTGCAGTTTTCCTTCCAAATCCTGCAACCCCTTCACCACAAATACAGTCCAATCATTCCTCGATACTCATTCACTCAGTCATTCCACTCCGCCATGCTACAGGGTGAACAAAAACCAACAAGAACAAGAGCTAGTTCAGCAAGCAAATTTATAGCCTCTCTTTGGATTTATGTTGATGCTGCTGCCCTCTAGTAATGTTATATGTCAACTGCAGCATAATCAAAGGATTGAGAAAGGGGCAGTCCTATGCAAATAATCTCCTCCCATGATTACTTCTCTGAGCTTCCGTAGTGGTACGATGATAGGACCTTCAACAAATGGTCTTCAGCAGATTTCTAAAGTTGCCAAATTGTCTTAGGCTAAAGATTGTTCCAGTCGAAGGCCTTCAGATAAGGACCCCACCCTCACTTAGCAGGGTCCAGAATTACCTGCAGTAATCCTCTATACAGAACATGGGTGTTTGTGGGCCTACTGTGAAGGCTATATGCTAAAACTGGGATGTCTAAAGTCCCAGTCCTGGTCTCACTGTCAGAGGCACAGCATAACACAGCCTGCCAGACATGACCGTGCAATGCCATGCCAAACCAAATGCTCCTTCCCCACACTTGCTGATTCATGCATTTTCAAGACATAATCAATCAGAGGCCTGACTTTGTCCATTCCTATCACTTCAACATTCAACATACTATCTTCTGACTGCAGCTAATAAGGGCTCTTTCACCTGCACAAAATTTTACTCTGCATTAAATCAACACCATTCAACCTATTTTATTATCTGCATGGCACCTTCCTCACATAATACAGCTCAATTCTGGCCCCCCTTGGGCCATATTTGTGCTCTCCAGAACACCAATTTGAAGAAAAAACGAATACATTCATAAATGAAGATAAGACCTTGCTAATATTTAAACTACTTGAGCAAAAGGAGGGAGGTGGCAGGTGGTGGTGGGGGTGGCAAGATTTGTAAATGTGCCCAACTAATGCAATCAATAATGACTTAAATTGTTGCTGTATTTTTTTAAGTAAAAATAATCTTTTTATGTGCAAAAAAACAAATACTGGATTTTTTTCCATGTAAACATCCTTCAAAGTCAGAGGCTGGATTCAAACCCCCATCCAGGGGTAGCTTCCTGCACCAAAGGCACTAGACTTTGCCTCTGAGCTATAGGCTTTTGATGGGTTTCTGTTGTGCAAGAGACCCTATCAGTATCTGACAGGCCGTGGTGTCATTGCTAATGGCTGCCACTGCACACGACACATCATAGCCATGATATAGGGAAGATTTGACAAGCTACATAAAGGGAACCCCGTCTGGTCCAGTGGGTAAATTCCTGCCTTCCACCCAGACATGCAGGGTTCAACTCCTGGGCCCGACAGATGACACACTCAATTTCTCAGCAAGCATCTGTGCATTAACCACTTGTTTTCTTGCAGTTTTCCTTCCAAATCCTGCAACCCCTTCACCACAAATACAGTCCAATCATTCCTCGATACTCATTCACTCAGTCATTCCACTCCGCCATGCTACAGGCTGAACAAAAACCAACAAGAACAAGAGCTAGTTCAGCAAGCAAATTTAAAGCCTCTCTTTGGATTTATGTTGATGCTGCTGCCCTCTAGTAATGTTATATGTCAACTGCAGCATAATCAAAGTATTGAGAAAGGGGCAGTCGTATGCAAATAATCTCCTCCCATGATTACTTCTCTGAGCTTCCGTAGTGGTACGATGATAGGACCTTCAACATATGGTCTTCAGCAGATTTCTAAAGTTGCCAAATTGTCTTAGGCTAAGGATTGTTCCAGTCGAAGGCCTTCAGATAAGGACCCCACCCTCACTTAGCAGGGTCGAGAATTACCTGCAGTAATCCTCTATACAGAACATGGGTGTTCGTGGGCCTACTGTAAAAGCTATATGCTAAAACTGGGATGTCTAAAGTCCCAGTCCTGGTCTCACTGTCAGAGGCACAGCATAACACAGCCTGCCAGACATGGCCATGCAATGCCATGCCAAACCAAATGCTCCTTCCCCACACTTGCTGCATCATGCATTTTCAAGACAAAATCAATCAGAGGCCTGACTTTGTCGCTTTCCTATCACTTCAACATTCAACATACTACCTTCTGACTGCAGCTAATAAGGGCTCTTTCACCTGCACAAAATTTTACTCTGCATTAAATCAACACCATTCAACCTATTTTATTATCTGCATGGCACCTTCCTCACATAATACAGCTCAATTCTGGCCCTCCTTGGGCCATATTTGTGCTCTCCAGAACACCAATTTGAAATAAAAACGAATACATTCATAAATGAAGATAAGACCTTGCTAATATTTAAACTACTTGAGCAAAAGGAGGGAGGTGGCAGGTGGTGGTGAGGGTGGCAAGATTTGTAAATGTGCCCAACTAATGCAATCAAAAAATGACTTAAATTGTTGCTGTATTTTTTTAAGTAAAAATAATCTTTTTATGTGCAAAAAATCAAATACTGGATTTTTTTTCCATGTAAACATCCTTCAAAGTCAGTGGCTGGATTCAAACCCCCATCCAGGGGTAGCTTCCTGCACCAAAGGCACTAGACTTTGCCTATGCGCTATAGGCTTTTGATGGGTTTCAGTTGTGCAAGAGACCCTATCAGCATCTGACAGGCCGTGGTGTCATTGCTAATGGCTGCCACTGCACAGGACATCATAGCCATGATATAGGGAAGATTTGACAAGCTACATATAGGGAAGCCCATCTGGTCCAGTGGGTAAGTTCCTGCCTTCCACCCAGACATGCAGGGTTCAATTCCAGGGCCCGACAGATGACACACTAAATCTCTCAGCAAGCATCTGTACATTAACCACTTATTTTCTTGCAGTTTTCCTTCCAAATCCTGCAACCCCTTCACCACAAATACAGTCCAATCATTCCTCGATACTCATTCACTCAGTCATTCCACTCCGCCATGCTACAGGGTGAACAAAAACCAACAAGAACAAGAGCTAGTTCAGCAAGCAAATTTATAGCCTCTCTTTGGATTTATGTTGATGCTGCTGCCCTCTAGTAATGTTATATGTCAACTGCAGCATAATCAAAGGATTGAGAAAGGGGCAGTCCTATGCAAATAATCTCCTCCCATGATTACTTCTCTGAGCTTCCGTAGTGGTACGATGATAGGACCTTCAACAAATGGTCTTCAGCAGATTTCTAAAGTTGCCAAATTGTCTTAGGCTAAGGATTGTTCCAGTCAAAGGCCGTCAGATAAGGACCCCACCCTCACTTAGCAGGGTCCAGAATTACCTGCAGTAATCCTCTATACAGAACATGGGCGTTTGTGGGCCTACTGTAAAGGCTATATGCTAAAACTGGGATGTCTAAAGTCCCAGTCCCAGTCCCAGTCCCAGTCCCAGTCCCAGTCCCAGTCCCAGTCCCAGTCCCAGTCCCAGTCCTGGTCTCACTGTCAGAGGCACAGCATAACACAGCCTGCCAGACATGACCGTGCAATGCAATGCCAAACCAAATGCTCCTTCCCCACACTTGCTGCATCATGCAATTTCAAGACATAATCAATCAGAGGCCTGACTTTGTCCTTTCCTACCATTTCAACATTCAACATACTACCTTCTGACTGCAGCTAGTAAGGACTCTTTCACCTGCACAAAATTTTACCCTGCATTAAGTCAACACCATTCAACCTATTTTATTATCTGTATGGCACCTTCCTCACATAATACAGCTCAATTCTGGCCCCCCTTGGGCCATATTTGTGCTCTCCAGAACACCAATTTGAAGAAAAAACAAATACATTCATAAATGAAGATAAGACCTTGCTAATATTTAAACTACTTGAGCAAAAGGAGGGAGGTGGCAGGTGGTGGTGGGGGTGGCAAGATTTCTAAATGTGCCCAACTGATGCAATCAAAAAATGACTTAAATTGTTCCTGTATTTTTTTAAGTAAAAATAATCTTTTTATGTGCAAAAAATCAAATACTGGATTTTTTTTCCATGTAAACATCCTTCAAAGTCAGTGGCTGGATTCAAACCCCCATCCAGGGGTAGCTTCCTGCACCAAAGGCACTAGACTTTGCCTATGCACTATGGGCTTTTGGTGGGTTTCAGTTGTGCAAGAGACCCTATCAGCATCTGACAGGCCGTGGTGTCATTGCTAATGGCTGCCACTGCACAGGACACATCATAGCCATGATATAGGGAAGATTTGACAAGCTACATATAGGGAAGCCCGTCTGGTCCAGTGGGTAAGTTCCTACCTTACATGCAGGGTTCAATTCCAGGGCCTGACAGATGACACACTAAAACTCTCAGCAAGCATCTGTGCATTAACCACTTGTTTTCTGGCAGTTTTCCTTCCAAATCCTGCAACCCCTTCACCACAAATACAGTCCAATCATTACTCGATACTCATTCACTCAGTCATTCCACTCCGCCATGCTACAGGCTGAACAAAAACCAACAAGAACAAGAGCTAGTTCAGCAAGCAAATTTAAAGCCTCTCTTTGGATTTATGTTGATGCTACTGCCCTCTAGTAATGTTATATGTCAACTGCAGCAAAATCAAAGGATTGAGAAAGGGGCAGTCCTATGCAAATAATCTCCTCCCATGATTACTTCTCTGAGCTTCCGTAGTGGTACGATGATAGGACCTTCAACAAATGGTCTTCAGCAGATTTCTAAAGTTGCCAAATTGTCTTAGGCTAAGGATTGTTCCAGTCAAAGGCCGTCAGATAAGGACCCCACCCTCACTTAGCAGGGTCCAGAATTACCTGCAGTAATCCTCTATACAGAACATGGGCGTTCGTGGGCGTTTATGGGCCTACTGTAAAGGCTATATGCTAAAACTGGGATGTCTAAAGTCCCAGTCCCAGTCCCAGTCCCAGTCCTGGTCTCACTGTCAGAGGCACAGCATAACACAGCCTGCCAGACATGGCCGTGCAATGCCATGCCAAACCAAATGCTCCTTCCCCACACTTGCTGATTCATGCATTTTCAAGACATAATCAATCAGAGTCCTGACTTTGTCCTTTCCTATCACTTCAACATTCAACATACTATCTTCTGACTGCAGCTAATAAGGGCTCTTTCACCTGCACAAAATTTTACTCTGCATTAAATCAACACCATTCAACCTATTTTATTATCTGCATGGCACCTTCCTCACATAATACAGCTCAATTCTGGCCCCCCTTGGGCCATATTTGTGCTCTCCAGAACACCAATTTGAAATAAAAACGAATACATTCATAAGTGAAGATAAGACCTTGCTAATATTTAAACTACTTGAGCAAAAGGAGGGAGGTGGCAGGTGGTGGTGAGGGTGGCAAGATTTGTAAATGTGCCCAACTAATGCAATCAAAAAATGACTTAAATTGTTGCTGTATTTTTTTAAGTAAAAATAATCTTTTTATATGCAAAAAATCAAATAATGGATTTTTTTTCCATGTAAACATCCTTCAAAGTCAGTGGCTGGATTCAAACCCCCATCCAGGGGTAGCTTCCTGCACCAAAGGCACTAGACTTTGCCTATGCGATATAGGCTTTTGATGGTTTTCAGTTGTGCAAGAGACCCTATCAGCATCTGACAGGCCGTGGTGTCATTGCTAATGGCTGACACTGTACAGGACACATCATAGCCATGATATAGGGAAGATTTGACAAGCTACATATAGGGAAGCCCGTCTGGTCCAGTGGGTAAGTTCCTGCTTTCCACCCAGACATGCAGGGTTCAATTCCAGGGCCCGACAGATGACACACTAAATCTCTCAGCAAGCATCTGTACATTAACCACTTATTTTCTTGCAGTTTTCCTTCCAAATCCTGCAACCCCTTCACCACAAATACAGTCCAATCATTCCTCGATACTCATTCACTCAGTCATTCCACTCCGCCATGCTACAGGGTGAACAAAAACCAACAAGAACAAGAGCTAGTTCAGCAAGCAAATTTATAGCCTCTCTTTGGATTTATGTTGATGCTGCTGCCCTCTAGTAATGTTATATGTCAACTGCAGCATAATCAAAGGATTGAGAAAGGGGCAGTCCTATGCAAATAATCTCCTCCCATGATTACTTCTCTGAGCTTCCGTAGTGGTACGATGATAGGACCTTCAACAAATGGTCTTCAGCAGATTTCTAAAGTTGCCAAATTGTCTTAGGCTAAAGATTGTTCCAGTCGAAGGCCTTCAGATAAGGACCCCACCCTCACTTAGCAGGGTCCAGAATTACCTGCAGTAATCCTCTATACAGAACATGGGTGTTTGTGGGCCTACTGTGAAGGCTATATGCTAAAACTGGGATGTCTAAAGTCCCAGTCCTGGTCTCACTGTCAGAGGCACAGCATAACACAGCCTGCCAGACATGACCGTGCAATGCCATGCCAAACCAAATGCTCCTTCCCCACACTTGCTGATTCATGCATTTTCAAGACATAATCAATCAGAGGCCTGACTTTGTCCATTCCTATCACTTCAACATTCAACATACTATCTTCTGACTGCAGCTAATAAGGGCTCTTTCACCTGCACAAAATTTTACTCTGCATTAAATCAACACCATTCAACCTATTTTATTATCTGCATGGCACCTTCCTCACATAATACAGCTCAATTCTGGCCCCCCTTGGGCCATATTTGTGCTCTCCAGAACACCAATTTGAAGAAAAAACGAATACATTCATAAATGAAGATAAGACCTTGCTAATATTTAAACTACTTGAGCAAAAGGAGGGAGGTGGCAGGTGGTGGTGGGGGTGGCAAGATTTGTAAATGTGCCCAACTAATGCAATCAATAATGACTTAAATTGTTGCTGTATTTTTTTAAGTAAAAATAATCTTTTTATGTGCAAAAAAACAAATACTGGATTTTTTTCCATGTAAACATCCTTCAAAGTCAGTGGCTGGATTCAAACCCCCATCCAGGGGTAGCTTCCTGCACCAAAGGCACTAGACTTTGCCTCTGAGCTATAGGCTTTTGATGGGTTTCTGTTGTGCAAGAGACCCTATCAGTATCTGACAGGACGTGGTGTCATTGCTAATGGCTGCCACTGCACACGACACATCATAGCCATGATATAGGGAAGATTTGACAAGCTACATAAAGGGAACCCCGTCTGGTCCAGTGGGTAAATTCCTGCCTTCCACCCAGACATGCAGGGTTCAACTCCTGGGCCCGACAGATGACACACTCAATCTCTCAGCAAGCATCTGTGCATTAACCACTTGTTTTCTTGCAGTTTTCCTTCCAAATCCTGCAACCCCTTCACCACAAATACAGTCCAATCATTCCTCGATACTCATTCACTCAGTCATTCCACTCCGCCATGCTACAGGCTGAACAAAAACCAACAAGAACAAGAGCTAGTTCAGCAAGCAAATTTAAAGCCTCTCTTTGGATTTATGTTGATGCTGCTGCCCTCTAGTAATGTTATATGTCAACTGCAGCATAATCAAAGTATTGAGAAAGGGGCAGTCCTATGCAAATAATCTCCTCCCATGATTACTTCTCTGAGCTTCCGTAGTGGTACGATGATAGGACCTTCAACATATGGTCTTCAGCAGATTTCTAAAGTTGCCAAATTGTCTTAGGCTAAGGATTGTTCCAGTCGAAGGCCTTCAGATAAGGACCCCACCCTCACTTAGCAGGGTCGAGAATTACCTGCAGTAATCCTCTATACAGAACATGGGTGTTCGTGGGCCTACTGTAAAAGCTATATGCTAAAACTGGGATGTCTAAAGTCCCAGTCCTGGTCTCACTGTCAGAGGCACAGCATAACACAGCCTGCCAGACATGGCCATGCAATGCCATGCCAAACCAAATGCTCCTTCCCCACACTTGCTGCATCATGCATTTTCAAGACAAAATCAATCAGAGGCCTGACTTTGTCGCTTTCCTATCACTTCAACATTCAACATACTACCTTCTGACTGCAGCTAATAAGGGCTCTTTCACCTGCACAAAATTTTACTCTGCATTAAATCAACACCATTCAACCTATTTTATTATCTGCATGGCACCTTCCTCACATAATACAGCTCAATTCTGGCCCTCCTTGGGCCATATTTGTGCTCTCCAGAACACCAATTTGAAATAAAAACGAATACATTCATAAATGAAGATAAGACCTTGCTAATATTTAAACTACTTGAGCAAAAGGAGGGAGGTGGCAGGTGGTGGTGAGGGTGGCAAGATTTGTAAATGTGCCCAACTAATGCAATCAAAAAATGACTTAAATTGTTGCTGTATTTTTTTAAGTAAAAATAATCTTTTTATGTGCAAAAAATCAAATACTGGATTTTTTTTCCATGTAAACATCCTTCAAAGTCAGTGGCTGGATTCAAACCCCCATCCAGGGGTAGCTTCCTGCACCAAAGGCACTAGACTTTGCCTATGCGATATAGGCTTTTGATGGTTTTCAGTTGTGCAAGAGACCCTATCAGCATCTGACAGGCCGTGGTGTCTTTGCTAATGGCTGCCACTGTACAGGACACATCATAGCCATGATATAGGGAAGATTTGACAAGCTACATATAGGGAAGCCCGTCTGGTCCAGTGGGTAAGTTCCTGCTTTCCACCCAGACATGCAGGGTTCAATTCCAGGGCCCGACAGATGACACACTAAATCTCTCAGCAAGCATCTGTACATTAACCACTTATTTTCTTGCAGTTTTCCTTCCAAATCCTGCAACCCCTTCACCACAAATACAGTCCAATCATTCCTCGATACTCATTCACTCAGTCATTCCACTCCGCCATGCTACAGGGTGAACAAAAACCAACAAGAACAAGAGCTAGTTCAGCAAGCAAATTTATAGCCTCTCTTTGGATTTATGTTGATGCTGCTGCCCTCTAGTAATGTTATATGTCAACTGCAGCATAATCAAAGGATTGAGAAAGGGGCAGTCCTATGCAAATAATCTCCTCCCATGATTACTTCTCTGAGCTTCCGTAGTGGTACGATGATAGGACCTTCAACAAATGGTCTTCAGCAGATTTCTAAAGTTGCCAAATTGTCTTAGGCTAAAGATTGTTCCAGTCGAAGGCCTTCAGATAAGGACCCCACCCTCACTTAGCAGGGTCCAGAATTACCTGCAGTAATCCTCTATACAGAACATGGGTGTTTGTGGGCCTACTGTGAAGGCTATATGCTAAAACTGGGATGTCTAAAGTCCCAGTCCTGGTCTCACTGTCAGAGGCACAGCATAACACAGCCTGCCAGACATGACCGTGCAATGCCATGCCAAACCAAATGCTCCTTCCCCACACTTGCTGATTCATGCATTTTCAAGACATAATCAATCAGAGGCCTGACTTTGTCCATTCCTATCACTTCAACATTCAACATACTATCTTCTGACTGCAGCTAATAAGGGCTCTTTCACCTGCACAAAATTTTACTCTGCATTAAATCAACACCATTCAACCTATTTTATTATCTGCATGGCACCTTCCTCACATAATACAGCTCAATTCTGGCCCCCCTTGGGCCATATTTGTGCTCTCCAGAACACCAATTTGAAGAAAAAACGAATACATTCATAAATGAAGATAAGACCTTGCTAATATTTAAACTACTTGAGCAAAAGGAGGGAGGTGGCAGGTGGTGGTGGGGGTGGCAAGATTTGTAAATGTGCCCAACTAATGCAATCAATAATGACTTAAATTGTTGCTGTATTTTTTTAAGTAAAAATAATCTTTTTATGTGCAAAAAAACAAATACTGGATTTTTTTCCATGTAAACATCCTTCAAAGTCAGTGGCTGGATTCAAACCCCCATCCAGGGGTAGCTTCCTGCACCAAAGGCACTAGACTTTGCCTCTGAGCTATAGGCTTTTGATGGGTTTCTGTTGTGCAAGAGACCCTATCAGTATCTGACAGGCCGTGGTGTCATTGCTAATGGCTGCCACTGCACACGACACATCATAGCCATGATATAGGGAAGATTTGACAAGCTACATAAAGGGAACCCCGTCTGGTCCAGTGGGTAAATTCCTGCCTTCCACCCAGACATGCAGGGTTCAACTCCTGGGCCCGACAGATGACACACTCAATTTCTCAGCAAGCATCTGTGCATTAACCACTTGTTTTCTTGCAGTTTTCCTTCCAAATCCTGCAACCCCTTCACCACAAATACAGTCCAATCATTCCTCGATACTCATTCACTCAGTCATTCCACTCCGCCATGCTACAGGCTGAACAAAAACCAACAAGAACAAGAGCTAGTTCAGCAAGCAAATTTAAAGCCTCTCTTTGGATTTATGTTGATGCTGCTGCCCTCTAGTAATGTTATATGTCAACTGCAGCATAATCAAAGGATTGAGAAAGGGGCAGTCCTATGCAAATAATCTCCTCCCATGATTACTTCTCTGAGCTTCCGTAGTGGTACGATGATAGGACCTTCAACATATGGTCTTCAGCAGATTTCTAAAGTTGCCAAATTGTCTTAGGCTAAGGATTGTTCCAGTCGAAGGCCTTCAGATAAGGACCCCACCCTCACTTAGCAGGGTCGAGAATTACCTGCAGTAATCCTCTATACAGAACATGGGTGTTCGTGGGCCTACTGTAAAAGCTATATGCTAAAACTGGGATGTCTAAAGTCCCAGTCCTGGTCTCACTGTCAGAGGCACAGCATAACACAGCCTGCCAGACATGGCCATGCAATGCCATGCCAAACCAAATGCTCCTTCCCCACACTTGCTGCATCATGCATTTTCAAGACAAAATCAATCAGAGGCCTGACTTTGTCGCTTTCCTATCACTTCAACATTCAACATACTACCTTCTGACTGCAGCTAATAAGGGCTCTTTCACCTGCACAAAATTTTACTCTGCATTAAATCAACACCATTCAACCTATTTTATTATCTGCATGGCACCTTCCTCACATAATACAGCTCAATTCTGGCCCCCCTTGGGCCATATTTGTGCTCTCCAGAACACCAATTTGAAGAAAAAACGAATACATTCATAAATGAAGATAAGACCTTGCTAATATTTAAACTACTTGAGCAAAAGGAGGGAGGTGGCAGGTGGTGGTGGGGGTGGCAAGATTTGTAAATGTGCCCAACTAATGCAATCAATAATGACTTAAATTGTTGCTGTATTTTTTTAAGTAAAAATAATCTTTTTATGTGCAAAAAAACAAATACTGGATTTTTTTCCATGTAAACATCCTTCAAAGTCAGTGGCTGGATTCAAACCCCCATCCAGGGGTAGCTTCCTGCACCAAAGGCACTAGACTTTGCCTCTGAGCTATAGGCTTTTGATGGGTTTCTGTTGTGCAAGAGACCCTATCAGTATCTGACAGGCCGTGGTGTCATTGCTAATGGCTGCCACTGCACACGACACATCATAGCCATGATATAGGGAAGATTTGACAAGCTACATAAAGGGAACCCCGTCTGGTCCAGTGGGTAAATTCCTGCCTTCCACCCAGACATGCAGGGTTCAACTCCTGGGCCCGACAGATGACACACTCAATTTCTCAGCAAGCATCTGTGCATTAACCACTTGTTTTCTTGCAGTTTTCCTTCCAAATCCTGCAACCCCTTCACCACAAATACAGTCCAATCATTCCTCGATACTCATTCACTCAGTCATTCCACTCCGCCATGCTACAGGCTGAACAAAAACCAACAAGAACAAGAGCTAGTTCAGCAAGCAAATTTAAAGCCTCTCTTTGGATTTATGTTGATGCTGCTGCCCTCTAGTAATGTTATATGTCAACTGCAGCATAATCAAAGTATTGAGAAAGGGGCAGTCCTATGCAAATAATCTCCTCCCATGATTACTTCTCTGAGCTTCCGTAGTGGTACGATGATAGGACCTTCAACATATGGTCTTCAGCAGATTTCTAAAGTTGCCAAATTGTCTTAGGCTAAGGATTGTTCCAGTCGAAGGCCTTCAGATAAGGACCCCACCCTCACTTAGCAGGGTCGAGAATTACCTGCAGTAATCCTCTATACAGAACATGGGTGTTCGTGGGCCTACTGTAAAAGCTATATGCTAAAACTGGGATGTCTAAAGTCCCAGTCCTGGTCTCACTGTCAGAGGCACAGCATAACACAGCCTGCCAGACATGGCCATGCAATGCCATGCCAAACCAAATGCTCCTTCCCCACACTTGCTGCATCATGCATTTTCAAGACAAAATCAATCAGAGGCCTGACTTTGTCGCTTTCCTATCACTTCAACATTCAACATACTACCTTCTGACTGCAGCTAATAAGGGCTCTTTCACCTGCACAAAATTTTACTCTGCATTAAATCAACACCATTCAACCTATTTTATTATCTGCATGGCACCTTCCTCACATAATACAGCTCAATTCTGGCCCTCCTTGGGCCATATTTGTGCTCTCCAGAACACCAATTTGAAATAAAAACGAATACATTCATAAATGAAGATAAGACCTTGCTAATATTTAAACTACTTGAGCAAAAGGAGGGAGGTGGCAGGTGGTGGTGAGGGTGGCAAGATTTGTAAATGTGCCCAACTAATGCAATCAAAAAATGACTTAAATTGTTGCTGTATTTTTTTAAGTAAAAATAATCTTTTTATGTGCAAAAAATCAAATACTGGATTTTTTTTCCATGTAAACATCCTTCAAAGTCAGTGGCTGGATTCAAACCCCCATCCAGGGGTAGCTTCCTGCACCAAAGGCACTAGACTTTGCCTATGCGCTATAGGCTTTTGATGGGTTTCAGTTGTGCAAGAGACCCTATCAGCATCTGACAGGCCGTGGTGTCATTGCTAATGGCTGCCACTGCACAGGACATCATAGCCATGATATAGGGAAGATTTGACAAGCTACATATAGGGAAGCCCATCTGGTCCAGTGGGTAAGTTCCTGCCTTCCACCCAGACATGCAGGGTTCAATTCCAGGGCCCGACAGATGACACACTAAATCTCTCAGCAAGCATCTGTACATTAACCACTTATTTTCTTGCAGTTTTCCTTCCAAATCCTGCAACCCCTTCACCACAAATACAGTCCAATCATTCCTCGATACTCATTCACTCAGTCATTCCACTCCGCCATGCTACAGGGTGAACAAAAACCAACAAGAACAAGAGCTAGTTCAGCAAGCAAATTTATAGCCTCTCTTTGGATTTATGTTGATGCTGCTGCCCTCTAGTAATGTTATATGTCAACTGCAGCATAATCAAAGGATTGAGAAAGGGGCAGTCCTATGCAAATAATCTCCTCCCATGATTACTTCTCTGAGCTTCCGTAGTGGTACGATGATAGGACCTTCAACAAATGGTCTTCAGCAGATTTCTAAAGTTGCCAAATTGTCTTAGGCTAAGGATTGTTCCAGTCTAAGGCCGTCAGATAAGGACCCCACCCTCACTTAGCAGGGTCCAGAATTACCTGCAGTAATCCTCTATACAGAACATGGGCGTTCGTGGGCGTTTGTGGGCCTACTGTAAAGGCTATATGCTAAAACTGGGATGTCTAAAGTCCCAGTCCCAGTCCCAGTCCCAGTCCCAGTCCCAGTCCTGGTCTCACTGTCAGAGGCACAGCATAACACAGCCTGCCAGACATGACCGTGCAATGCAATGCCAAACCAAATGCTCCTTCCCCACACTTGCTGCATCATGCAATTTCAAGACATAATCAATCAGAGGCCTGACTTTGTCCTTTCCTACCATTTCAACATTCAACATACTACCTTCTGACTGCAGCTAGTAAGGACTCTTTCACCTGCACAAAATTTTACCCTGCATTAAGTCAACACCATTCAACCTATTTTATTATCTGTATGGCACCTTCCTCACATAATACAGCTCAATTCTGGCCCCCCTTGGGCCATATTTGTGCTCTCCAGAACACCAATTTGAAGAAAAAACAAATACATTCATAAATGAAGATAAGACCTTGCTAATATTTAAACTACTTGAGCAAAAGGAGGGAGGTGGCAGGTGGTGGTGGGGGTGGCAAGATTTCTAAATGTGCCCAACTGATGCAATCAAAAAATGACTTAAATTGTTCCTGTATTTTTTTAAGTAAAAATAATCTTTTTATGTGCAAAAAATCAAATACTGGATTTTTTTTCCATGTAAACATCCTTCAAAGTCAGTGGCTGGATTCAAACCCCCATCCAGGGGTAGCTTCCTGCACCAAAGGCACTAGACTTTGCCTATGCACTATGGGCTTTTGGTGGGTTTCAGTTGTGCAAGAGACCCTATCAGCATCTGACAGGCCGTGGTGTCATTGCTAATGGCTGCCACTGCACAGGACACATCATAGCCATGATATAGGGAAGATTTGACAAGCTACATATAGGGAAGCCCGTCTGGTCCAGTGGGTAAGTTCCTACCTTACATGCAGGGTTCAATTCCAGGGCCTGACAGATGACACACTAAAACTCTCAGCAAGCATCTGTGCATTAACCACTTGTTTTCTGGCAGTTTTCCTTCCAAATCCTGCAACCCCTTCACCACAAATACAGTCCAATCATTACTCGATACTCATTCACTCAGTCATTCCACTCCGCCATGCTACAGGCTGAACAAAAACCAACAAGAACAAGAGCTAGTTCAGCAAGCAAATTTAAAGCCTCTCTTTGGATTTATGTTGATGCTACTGCCCTCTAGTAATGTTATATGTCAACTGCAGCAAAATCAAAGGATTGAGAAAGGGGCAGTCCTATGCAAATAATCTCCTCCCATGATTACTTCTCTGAGCTTCCGTAGTGGTACGATGATAGGACCTTCAACAAATGGTCTTCAGCAGATTTCTAAAGTTGCCAAATTGTCTTAGGCTAAGGATTGTTCCAGTCAAAGGCCGTCAGATAAGGACCCCACCCTCACTTAGCAGGGTCCAGAATTACCTGCAGTAATCCTCTATACAGAACATGGGCGTTCGTGGGCGTTTATGGGCCTACTGTAAAGGCTATATGCTAAAACTGGGATGTCTAAAGTCCCAGTCCCAGTCCCAGTCCCAGTCCTGGTCTCACTGTCAGAGGCACAGCATAACACAGCCTGCCAGACATGGCCGTGCAATGCCATGCCAAACCAAATGCTCCTTCCCCACACTTGCTGATTCATGCATTTTCAAGACATAATCAATCAGAGTCCTGACTTTGTCCTTTCCTATCACTTCAACATTCAACATACTATCTTCTGACTGCAGCTAATAAGGGCTCTTTCACCTGCACAAAATTTTACTCTGCATTAAATCAACACCATTCAACCTATTTTATTATCTGCATGGCACCTTCCTCACATAATACAGCTCAATTCTGGCCCCCCTTGGGCCATATTTGTGCTCTCCAGAACACCAATTTGAAATAAAAACGAATACATTCATAAGTGAAGATAAGACCTTGCTAATATTTAAACTACTTGAGCAAAAGGAGGGAGGTGGCAGGTGGTGGTGAGGGTGGCAAGATTTGTAAATGTGCCCAACTAATGCAATCAAAAAATGACTTAAATTGTTGCTGTATTTTTTTAAGTAAAAATAATCTTTTTATGTGCAAAAAATCAAATAATGGATTTTTTTTCCATGTAAACATCCTTCAAAGTCAGTGGCTGGATTCAAACCCCCATCCAGGGGTAGCTTCCTGCACCAAAGGCACTAGACTTTGCCTATGCGATATAGGCTTTTGATGGTTTTCAGTTGTGCAAGAGACCCTATCAGCATCTGACAGGCCGTGGTGTCATTGCTAATGGCTGACACTGTACAGGACACATCATAGCCATGATATAGGGAAGATTTGACAAGCTACATATAGGGAAGCCCGTCTGGTCCAGTGGGTAAGTTCCTGCTTTCCACCCAGACATGCAGGGTTCAATTCCAGGGCCCGACAGATGACACACTAAATCTCTCAGCAAGCATCTGTACATTAACCACTTATTTTCTTGCAGTTTTCCTTCCAAATCCTGCAACCCCTTCACCACAAATACAGTCCAATCATTCCTCGATACTCATTCACTCAGTCATTCCACTCCGCCATGCTACAGGGTGAACAAAAACCAACAAGAACAAGAGCTAGTTCAGCAAGCAAATTTATAGCCTCTCTTTGGATTTATGTTGATGCTGCTGCCCTCTAGTAATGTTATATGTCAACTGCAGCATAATCAAAGGATTGAGAAAGGGGCAGTCCTATGCAAATAATCTCCTCCCATGATTACTTCTCTGAGCTTCCGTAGTGGTACGATGATAGGACCTTCAACAAATGGTCTTCAGCAGATTTCTAAAGTTGCCAAATTGTCTTAGGCTAAAGATTGTTCCAGTCGAAGGCCTTCAGATAAGGACCCCACCCTCACTTAGCAGGGTCCAGAATTACCTGCAGTAATCCTCTATACAGAACATGGGTGTTTGTGGGCCTACTGTGAAGGCTATATGCTAAAACTGGGATGTCTAAAGTCCCAGTCCTGGTCTCACTGTCAGAGGCACAGCATAACACAGCCTGCCAGACATGATCGTGCAATGCCATGCCAAACCAAATGCTCCTTCCCCACACTTGCTGATTCATGCATTTTCAAGACATAATCAATCAGAGGCCTGACTTTGTCCATTCCTATCACTTCAACATTCAACATACTATCTTCTGACTGCAGCTAATAAGGGCTCTTTCACCTGCACAAAATTTTACTCTGCATTAAATCAACACCATTCAACCTATTTTATTATCTGCATGGCACCTTCCTCACATAATACAGCTCAATTCTGGCCCCCCTTGGGCCATATTTGTGCTCTCCAGAACACCAATTTGAAGAAAAAACGAATACATTCATAAATGAAGATAAGACCTTGCTAATATTTAAACTACTTGAGCAAAAGGAGGGAGGTGGCAGGTGGTGGTGGGGGTGGCAAGATTTGTAAATGTGCCCAACTAATGCAATCAATAATGACTTAAATTGTTGCTGTATTTTTTTAAGTAAAAATAATCTTTTTATGTGCAAAAAAACAAATACTGGATTTTTTTCCATGTAAACATCCTTCAAAGTCAGTGGCTGGATTCAAACCCCCATCCAGGGGTAGCTTCCTGCACCAAAGGCACTAGACTTTGCCTCTGAGCTATAGGCTTTTGATGGGTTTCTGTTGTGCAAGAGACCCTATCAGTATCTGACAGGCCGTGGTGTCATTGCTAATGGCTGCCACTGCACACGACACATCATAGCCATGATATAGGGAAGATTTGACAAGCTACATAAAGGGAACCCCGTCTGGTCCAGTGGGTAAATTCCTGCCTTCCACCCAGACATGCAGGGTTCAACTCCTGGGCCCGGCAGATGACACACTCAATCTCTCAGCAAGCATCTGTGCATTAACCACTTGTTTTCTTGCAGTTTTCCTTCCAAATCCTGCAACCCCTTCACCACAAATACAGTCCAATCATTCCTCGATACTCATTCACTCAGTCATTCCACTCCGCCATGCTACAGGCTGAACAAAAACCAACAAGAACAAGAGCTAGTTCAGCAAGCAAATTTAAAGCCTCTCTTTGGATTTATGTTGATGCTGCTGCCCTCTAGTAATGTTATATGTCAACTGCAGCATAATCAAAGTATTGAGAAAGGGGCAGTCCTATGCAAATAATCTCCTCCCATGATTACTTCTCTGAGCTTCCGTAGTGGTACGATGATAGGACCTTCAACATATGGTCTTCAGCAGATTTCTAAAGTTGCCAAATTGTCTTAGGCTAAGGATTGTTCCAGTCGAAGGCCTTCAGATAAGGACCCCACCCTCACTTAGCAGGGTCGAGAATTACCTGCAGTAATCCTCTATACAGAACATGGGTGTTCGTGGGCCTACTGTAAAAGCTATATGCTAAAACTGGGATGTCTAAAGTCCCAGTCCTGGTCTCACTGTCAGAGGCACAGCATAACACAGCCTGCCAGACATGGCCATGCAATGCCATGCCAAACCAAATGCTCCTTCCCCACACTTGCTGCATCATGCATTTTCAAGACAAAATCAATCAGAGGCCTGACTTTGTCGCTTTCCTATCACTTCAACATTCAACATACTACCTTCTGACTGCAGCTAATAAGGGCTCTTTCACCTGCACAAAATTTTACTCTGCATTAAATCAACACCATTCAACCTATTTTATTATCTGCATGGCACCTTCCTCACATAATACAGCTCAATTCTGGCCCTCCTTGGGCCATATTTGTGCTCTCCAGAACACCAATTTGAAATAAAAACGAATACATTCATAAATGAAGATAAGACCTTGCTAATATTTAAACTACTTGAGCAAAAGGAGGGAGGTGGCAGGTGGTGGTGAGGGTGGCAAGATTTGTAAATGTGCCCAACTAATGCAATCAAAAAATGACTTAAATTGTTGCTGTATTTTTTTAAGTAAAAATAATCTTTTTATGTGCAAAAAATCAAATACTGGATTTTTTTTCCATGTAAACATCCTTCAAAGTCAGTGGCTGGATTCAAACCCCCATCCAGGGGTAGCTTCCTGCACCAAAGGCACTAGACTTTGCCTATGCGCTATAGGCTTTTGATGGGTTTCAGTTGTGCAAGAGACCCTATCAGCATCTGACAGGCCGTGGTGTCATTGCTAATGGCTGCCACTGCACAGGACATCATAGCCATGATATAGGGAAGATTTGACAAGCTACATATAGGGAAGCCCATCTGGTCCAGTGGGTAAGTTCCTGCCTTCCACCCAGACATGCAGGGTTCAATTCCAGGGCCCGACAGATGACACACTAAATCTCTCAGCAAGCATCTGTACATTAACCACTTATTTTCTTGCAGTTTTCCTTCCAAATCCTGCAACCCCTTCACCACAAATACAGTCCAATCATTCCTCGATACTCATTCACTCAGTCATTCCACTCCGCCATGCTACAGGGTGAACAAAAACCAACAAGAACAAGAGCTAGTTCAGCAAGCAAATTTATAGCCTCTCTTTGGATTTATGTTGATGCTGCTGCCCTCTAGTAATGTTATATGTCAACTGCAGCATAATCAAAGGATTGAGAAAGGGGCAGTCCTATGCAAATAATCTCCTCCCATGATTACTTCTCTGAGCTTCCGTAGTGGTACGATGATAGGACCTTCAACAAATGGTCTTCAGCAGATTTCTAAAGTTGCCAAATTGTCTTAGGCTAAGGATTGTTCCAGTCAAAGGCCGTCAGATAAGGACCCCACCCTCACTTAGCAGGGTCCAGAATTACCTGCAGTAATCCTCTATACAGAACATGGGCGTTCGTGGGCGTTCGTGGGCCTACTGTAAAGGCTATATGCTAAAACTGGGATGTCTAAAGTCCCAGTCCCAGTCCCAGTCCCAGTCCCAGTCCCAGTCCCAGTCCCAGTCCCAGTCCCAGTCCCAGTCCCAGTCCCAGTCCCAGTCCTGGTCTCACTGTCAGAGGCACAGCATAACACAGCCTGCCAGACATGACCGTGCAATGCAATGCCAAACCAAATGCTCCTTCCCCACACTTGCTGCATCATGCAATTTCAAGACATAATCAATCAGAGGCCTGACTTTGTCCTTTCCTACCATTTCAACATTCAACATACTACCTTCTGACTGCAGCTAGTAAGGACTCTTTCACCTGCACAAAATTTTACCCTGCATTAAGTCAACACCATTCAACCTATTTTATTATCTGTATGGCACCTTCCTCACATAATACAGCTCAATTCTGGCCCCCCTTGGGCCATATTTGTGCTCTCCAGAACACCAATTTGAAGAAAAAACAAATACATTCATAAATGAAGATAAGACCTTGCTAATATTTAAACTACTTGAGCAAAAGGAGGGAGGTGGCAGGTGGTGGTGGGGGTGGCAAGATTTCTAAATGTGCCCAACTAATGCAATCAAAAAATGACTTAAATTGTTCCTGTATTTTTTTAAGTAAAAATAATCTTTTTATGTGCAAAAAATCAAATACTGGATTTTTTTTCCATGTAAACATCCTTCAAAGTCAGTGGCTGGATTCAAACCCCCATCCAGGGGTAGCTTCCTGCACCAAAGGCACTAGACTTTGCCTATGCACTATGGGCTTTTGGTGGGTTTCAGTTGTGCAAGAGACCCTATCAGCATCTGACAGGCCGTGGTGTCATTGCTAATGGCTGCCACTGCACAGGACACATCATAGCCATGATATAGGGAAGATTTGACAAGATACATATAGGGAAGCCCGTCTGGTCCAGTGGGTAAGTTCCTACCTTACATGCAGGGTTCAATTCCAGGGCCTGACAGATGACACACTAAATCTCTCAGCAAGCATCTGTGCATTAACCACTTATTTTCTTGCAGTTTTCCTTCCAAATCCTGCAACCCCTTCACCACAAATACAGTCCAATCATTACTCGATACTCATTCACTCAGTCATTCCACTCCGCCATGCTACAGGCTGAACAAAAACCAACAAGAACAAGAGCTAGTTCAGCAAGCAAATTTAAAGCCTCTCTTTGGATTTATGTTGATGCTACTGCCCTCTAGTAATGTTATATGTCAACTGCAGCAAAATCAAAGGATTGAGAAAGGGGCAGTCCTATGCAAATAATCTCCTCCCATGATTACTTCTCTGAGCTTCCGTAGTGGTACGATGATAGGACCTTCAACAAATGGTCTTCAGCAGATTTCTAAAGTTGCCAAATTGTCTTAGGCTAAGGATTGTTCCAGTCAAAGGCCGTCAGATAAGGACCCCACCCTCACTTAGCAGGGTCCAGAATTACCTGCAGTAATCCTCTATACAGAACATGGGCGTTCGTGGGCGTTTATGGGCCTACTGTAAAGGCTATATGCTAAAACTGGGATGTCTAAAGTCCCAGTCCCAGTCCCAGTCCCAGTCCCAGTCCCAGTCCCAGTCCCAGTCCTGGTCTCACTGTCAGAGGCACAGCATAACACAGCCTGCCAGACATGGCCGTGCAATCCCATGCCAAACCAAATGCTCCTTCCCCACACTTGCTGATTCATGCATTTTCAAGACATAATCAATCAGAGTCCTGACTTTGTCCTTTCCTATCACTTCAACATTCAACATACTATCTTCTGACTGCAGCTAATAAGGGCTCTTTCACCTGCACAAAATTTTACTCTGCATTAAATCAACACCATTCAACCTATTTTATTATCTGCATGGCACCTTCCTCACATAATACAGCTCAATTCTGGCCCCCCTTGGGCCATATTTGTGCTCTCCAGAACACCAATTTGAAATAAAAACGAATACATTCATAAGTGAAGATAAGACCTTGCTAATATTTAAACTACTTGAGCAAAAGGAGGGAGGTGGCAGGTGGTGGTGAGGGTGGCAAGATTTGTAAATGTGCCCAACTAATGCAATCAAAAAATGACTTAAATTGTTGCTGTATTTTTTTAAGTAAAAATAATCTTTTTATGTGCAAAAAATCAAATACTGGATTTTTTTTCCATGTAAACATCCTTCAAAGTCAGTGGCTGGATTCAAACCCCCATCCAGGGGTAGCTTCCTGCACCAAAGGCACTAGACTTTGCCTATGCGATATAGGCTTTTGATGGTTTTCAGTTGTGCAAGAGACCCTATCAGCATCTGACAGGCCGTGGTGTCATTGCTAATGGCTGACACTGTACAGGACACATCATAGCCATGATATAGGGAAGATTTGACAAGCTACATATAGGGAAGCCCGTCTGGTCCAGTGGGTAAGTTCCTGCTTTCCACCCAGACATGCAGGGTTCAATTCCAGGGCCCGACAGATGACACACTAAATCTCTCAGCAAGCATCTGTACATTAACCACTTATTTTCTTGCAGTTTTCCTTCCAAATCCTGCAACCCCTTCACCACAAATACAGTCCAATCATTCCTCGATACTCATTCACTCAGTCATTCCACTCCGCCATGCTACAGGGTGAACAAAAACCAACAAGAACAAGAGCTAGTTCAGCAAGCAAATTTATAGCCTCTCTTTGGATTTATGTTGATGCTGCTGCCCTCTAGTAATGTTATATGTCAACTGCAGCATAATCAAAGGATTGAGAAAGGGGCAGTCCTATGCAAATAATCTCCTCCCATGATTACTTCTCTGAGCTTCCGTAGTGGTACGATGATAGGACCTTCAACAAATGGTCTTCAGCAGATTTCTAAAGTTGCCAAATTGTCTTAGGCTAAAGATTGTTCCAGTCGAAGGCCTTCAGATAAGGACCCCACCCTCACTTAGCAGGGTCCAGAATTACCTGCAGTAATCCTCTATACAGAACATGGGTGTTTGTGGGCCTACTGTGAAGGCTATATGCTAAAACTGGGATGTCTAAAGTCCCAGTCCTGGTCTCACTGTCAGAGGCACAGCATAACACAGCCTGCCAGACATGACCGTGCAATGCCATGCCAAACCAAATGCTCCTTCCCCACACTTGCTGATTCATGCATTTTCAAGACATAATCAATCAGAGGCCTGACTTTGTCCATTCCTATCACTTCAACATTCAACATACTATCTTCTGACTGCAGCTAATAAGGGCTCTTTCACCTGCACAAAATTTTACTCTGCATTAAATCAACACCATTCAACCTATTTTATTATCTGCATGGCACCTTCCTCACATAATACAGCTCAATTCTGGCCCCCCTTGGGCCATATTTGTGCTCTCCAGAACACCAATTTGAAGAAAAAACGAATACATTCATAAATGAAGATAAGACCTTGCTAATATTTAAACTACTTGAGCAAAAGGAGGGAGGTGGCAGGTGGTGGTGGGGGTGGCAAGATTTGTAAATGTGCCCAACTAATGCAATCAATAATGACTTAAATTGTTGCTGTATTTTTTTAAGTAAAAATAATCTTTTTATGTGCAAAAAAACAAATACTGGATTTTTTTCCATGTAAACATCCTTCAAAGTCAGTGGCTGGATTCAAACCCCCATCCAGGGGTAGCTTCCTGCACCAAAGGCACTAGACTTTGCCTCTGAGCTATAGGCTTTTGATGGGTTTCTGTTGTGCAAGAGACCCTATCAGTATCTGACAGGCCGTGGTGTCATTGCTAATGGCTGCCACTGCACACGACACATCATAGCCATGATATAGGGAAGATTTGACAAGCTACATAAAGGGAACCCCGTCTGGTCCAGTGGGTAAATTCCTGCCTTCCACCCAGACATGCAGGGTTCAACTCCTGGGCCCGACAGATGACACACTCAATCTCTCAGCAAGCATCTGTGCATTAACCACTTGTTTTCTTGCAGTTTTCCTTCCAAATCCTGCAACCCCTTCACCACAAATACAGTCCAATCATTCCTCGATACTCATTCACTCAGTCATTCCACTCCGCCATGCTACAGGCTGAACAAAAACCAACAAGAACAAGAGCTAGTTCAGCAAGCAAATTTAAAGCCTCTCTTTGGATTTATGTTGATGCTGCTGCCCTCTAGTAATGTTATATGTCAACTGCAGCATAATCAAAGTATTGAGAAAGGGGCAGTCCTATGCAAATAATCTCCTCCCATGATTACTTCTCTGAGCTTCCGTAGTGGTACGATGATAGGACCTTCAACATATGGTCTTCAGCAGATTTCTAAAGTTGCCAAATTGTCTTAGGCTAAGGATTGTTCCAGTCGAAGGCCTTCAGATAAGGACCCCACCCTCACTTAGCAGGGTCGAGAATTACCTGCAGTAATCCTCTATACAGAACATGGGTGTTCGTGGGCCTACTGTAAAAGCTATATGCTAAAACTGGGATGTCTAAAGTCCCAGTCCTGGTCTCACTGTCAGAGGCACAGCATAACACAGCCTGCCAGACATGGCCATGCAATGCCATGCCAAACCAAATGCTCCTTCCCCACACTTGCTGCATCATGCATTTTCAAGACAAAATCAATCAGAGGCCTGACTTTGTCGCTTTCCTATCACTTCAACATTCAACATACTACCTTCTGACTGCAGCTAATAAGGGCTCTTTCACCTGCACAAAATTTTACTCTGCATTAAATCAACACCATTCAACCTATTTTATTATCTGCATGGCACCTTCCTCACATAATACAGCTCAATTCTGGCCCTCCTTGGGCCATATTTGTGCTCTCCAGAACACCAATTTGAAATAAAAACGAATACATTCATAAATGAAGATAAGACCTTGCTAATATTTAAACTACTTGAGCAAAAGGAGGGAGGTGGCAGGTGGTGGTGAGGGTGGCAAGATTTGTAAATGTGCCCAACTAATGCAATCAAAAAATGACTTAAATTGTTGCTGTATTTTTTTAAGTAAAAATAATCTTTTTATGTGCAAAAAATGAAATACTGGATTTTTTTTCCATGTAAACATCATTCAAAGTCAGTGGCTGGATTCAAACCCCCATCCAGGGGTAGCTTCCTGCACCAAAGGCACTAGACTTTGCCTATGCGCTATAGGCTTTTGATGGGTTTCAGTTGTGCAAGAGACCCTATCAGCATCTGACAGGCCGTGGTGTCATTGCTAATGGCTGCCACTGCACAGGACATCATAGCCATGATATAGGGAAGATTTGACAAGCTACATATAGGGAAGCCCGTCTGGTCCAGTGGGTAAGTTCCTGCTTTCCACCCAGACATGCAGGGTTCAATTCCAGGGCCCGACAGATGACACACTAAATCTCTCAGCAAGCATCTGTACATTAACCACTTATTTTCTTGCAGTTTTCCTTCCAAATCCTGCAACCCCTTCACCACAAATACAGTCCAATCATTCCTCGATACTCATTCACTCAGTCATTCCACTCCGCCATGCTACAGGCTGAACAAAAACCAACAAGAACAAGAGCTAGTTCAGCAAGCAAATTTATAGCCTCTCTTTGGATTTATGTTGATGCTGCTGCCCTCTAGTAATGTTATATGTCAACTGCAGCATAATCAAAGGATTGAGAAAGGGGCAGTCCTATGCAAATAATCTCCTCCCATGATTACTTCTCTGAGCTTCCGTAGTGGTACGATGATAGGACCTTCAACAAATGGTCTTCAGCAGATTTCTAAAGTTGCCAAATTGTCTTAGGCTAAGGATTGTTCCAGTCAAAGGCCGTCAGATAAGGACCCCACCCTCACTTAGCAGGGTCCAGAATTACCTGCAGTAATCCTCTATACAGAACATGGGCGTTCGTGGGCGTTTGTGGGCCTACTGTAAAGGCTATATGCTAAAACTGGGATGTCTAAAGTCCCAGTCCCAGTCCCAGTCCCAGTCCCAGTCCCAGTCCCAGTCCCAGTCCCAGTCCCAGTCCCAGTCCTGGTCTCACTGTCAGAGGCACAGCATAACACAGCCTGCCAGACATGACCGTGCAATGCAATGCCAAACCAAATGCTCCTTCCCCACACTTGCTGCATCATGCAATTTCAAGACATAATCAATCAGAGGCCTGACTTTGTCCTTTCCTACCATTTCAACATTCAACATACTACCTTCTGACTGCAGCTAGTAAGGACTCTTTCACCTGCACAAAATTTTACCCTGCATTAAGTCAACACCATTCAACCTATTTTATTATCTGTATGGCACCTTCCTCACATAATACAGCTCAATTCTGGCCCCCCTTGGGCCATATTTGTGCTCTCCAGAACACCAATTTGAAGAAAAAACAAATACATTCATAAATGAAGATAAGACCTTGCTAATATTTAAACTACTTGAGCAAAAGGAGGGAGGTGGCAGGTGGTGGTGGGGGTGGCAAGATTTCTAAATGTGCCCAACTAATGCAATCAAAAAATGACTTAAATTGTTCCTGTATTTTTTTAAGTAAAAATAATCTTTTTATGTGCAAAAAATCAAATACTGGATTTTTTTTCCATGTAAACATCCTTCAAAGTCAGTGGCTGGATTCAAACCCCCATCCAGGGGTAGCTTCCTGCACCAAAGGCACTAGACTTTGCCTATGCACTATGGGCTTTTGGTGGGTTTCAGTTGTGCAAGAGACCCTATCAGCATCTGACAGGCCGTGGTGTCATTGCTAATGGCTGCCACTGCACAGGACACATCATAGCCATGATATAGGGAAGATTTGACAAGCTACATATAGGGAAGCCCGTCTGGTCCAGTGGGTAAGTTCCTACCTTACATGCAGGGTTCAATTCCAGGGCCTGACAGATGACACACTAAATCTCTCAGCAAGCATCTGTGCATTAACCACTTATTTTCTTGCAGTTTTCCTTCCAAATCCTGCAACCCCTTCACCACAAATACAGTCCAATCATTACTCGATACTCATTCACTCAGTCATTCCACTCCGCCATGCTACAGGCTGAACAAAAACCAACAAGAACAAGAGCTAGTTCAGCAAGCAAATTTATAGCCTCTCTTTGGATTTATGTTGATGCTGCTGCCCTCTAGTAATGTTATATGTCAACTGCAGCATAATCAAAGGATTGAGAAAGGGGCAGTCCTATGCAAATAATCTCCTCCCATGATTACTTCTCTGAGCTTCCGTAGTGGTACGATGATAGGACCTTCAACAAATGGTCTTCAGCAGATTTCTAAAGTTGCCAAATTGTCTTAGGCTAAGGATTGTTCCAGTCAAAGGCCGTCAGATAAGGACCCCACCCTCACTTAGCAGGGTCCAGAATTACCTGCAGTAATCCTCTATACAGAACATGGGCGTTCGTGGGCGTTTGTGGGCCTACTGTAAAGGCTATATGCTAAAACTGGGATGTCTAAAGTCCCAGTCCCAGTCCCAGTCCCAGTCCCAGTCCCAGTCCCAGTCCCAGTCCCAGTCCCAGTCCCAGTCCCAGTCCCAGTCCCAGTCCCAGTCCCAGTCCCAGTCCTGGTCTCACTGTCAGAGGCACAGCATAACACAGCCTGCCAGACATGACCGTGCAATGCAATGCCAAACCAAATGCTCCTTCCCCACACTTGCTGCATCATGCAATTTCAAGACATAATCAATCAGAGGCCTGACTTTGTCCTTTCCTACCATTTCAACATTCAACATACTACCTTCTGACTGCAGCTAGTAAGGACTCTTTCACCTGCACAAAATTTTACCCTGCATTAAGTCAACACCATTCAACCTATTTTATTATCTGTATGGCACCTTCCTCACATAATACAGCTCAATTCTGGCCCCCCTTGGGCCATATTTGTGCTCTCCAGAACACCAATTTGAAGAAAAAACAAATACATTCATAAATGAAGATAAGACCTTGCTAATATTTAAACTACTTGAGCAAAAGGAGGGAGGTGGCAGGTGGTGGTGGGGGTGGCAAGATTTCTAAATGTGCCCAACTGATGCAATCAAAAAATGACTTAAATTGTTCCTGTATTTTTTTAAGTAAAAATAATCTTTTTATGTGCAAAAAATCAAATACTGGATTTTTTTTCCATGTAAACATCCTTCAAAGTCAGTGGCTGGATTCAAACCCCCATCCAGGGGTAGCTTCCTGCACCAAAGGCACTAGACTTTGCCTATGCACTATGGGCTTTTGGTGGGTTTCAGTTGTGCAAGAGACCCTATCAGCATCTGACAGGCCGTGGTGTCATTGCTAATGGCTGCCACTGCACAGGACACATCATAGCCATGATATAGGGAAGATTTGACAAGCTACATATAGGGAAGCCCGTCTGGTCCAGTGGGTAAGTTCCTACCTTACATGCAGGGTTCAATTCCAGGGCCTGACAGATGACACACTAAAACTCTCAGCAAGCATCTGTGCATTAACCACTTGTTTTCTGGCAGTTTTCCTTCCAAATCCTGCAACCCCTTCACCACAAATACAGTCCAATCATTACTCGATACTCATTCACTCAGTCATTCCACTCCGCCATGCTACAGGCTTAACAAAAACCAACAAGAACAAGAGCTAGTTCAGCAAGCAAATTTAAAGCCTCTCTTTGGATTTATGTTGATGCTACTGCCCTCTAGTAATGTTATATGTCAACTGCAGCAAAATCAAAGGATTGAGAAAGGGGCAGTCCTATGCAAATAATCTCCTCCCATGATTACTTCTCTGAGCTTCCGTAGTGGTACGATGATAGGACCTTCAACAAATGGTCTTCAGCAGATTTCTAAAGTTGCCAAATTGTCTTAGGCTAAGGATTGTTCCAGTCAAAGGCCGTCAGATAAGGACCCCACCCTCACTTAGCAGGGTCCAGAATTACCTGCAGTAATCCTCTATACAGAACATGGGCGTTCGTGGGCGTTTATGGGCCTACTGTAAAGGCTATATGCTAAAACTGGGATGTCTAAAGTCCCAGTCCCAGTCCCAGTCCCAGTCCTGGTCTCACTGTCAGAGGCACAGCATAACACAGCCTGCCAGACATGGCCGTGCAATGCCATGCCAAACCAAATGCTCCTTCCCCACACTTGCTGATTCATGCATTTTCAAGACATAATCAATCAGAGTCCTGACTTTGTCCTTTCCTATCACTTCAACATTCAACATACTATCTTCTGACTGCAGCTAATAAGGGCTCTTTCACCTGCACAAAATTTTACTCTGCATTAAATCAACACCATTCAACCTATTTTATTATCTGCATGGCACCTTCCTCACATAATACAGCTCAATTCTGGCCCCCCTTGGGCCATATTTGTGCTCTCCAGAACACCAATTTGAAATAAAAACGAATACATTCATAAGTGAAGATAAGACCTTGCTAATATTTAAACTACTTGAGCAAAAGGAGGGAGGTGGCAGGTGGTGGTGAGGGTGGCAAGATTTGTAAATGTGCCCAACTAATGCAATCAAAAAATGACTTAAATTGTTGCTGTATTTTTTTAAGTAAAAATAATCTTTTTATGTGCAAAAAATCAAATAATGGATTTTTTTTCCATGTAAACATCCTTCAAAGTCAGTGGCTGGATTCAAACCCCCATCCAGGGGTAGCTTCCTGCACCAAAGGCACTAGACTTTGCCTATGCGATATAGGCTTTTGATGGTTTTCAGTTGTGCAAGAGACCCTATCAGCATCTGACAGGCCGTGGTGTCATTGCTAATGGCTGACACTGTACAGGACACATCATCGCCATGATATAGGGAAGATTTGACAAGCTACATATAGGGAAGCCCGTCTGGTCCAGTGGGTAAGTTCCTGCTTTCCACCCAGACATGCAGGGTTCAATTCCAGGGCCCGACAGATGACACACTAAATCTCTCAGCAAGCATCTGTACATTAACCACTTATTTTCTTGCAGTTTTCCTTCCAAATCCTGCAACCCCTTCACCACAAATACAGTCCAATCATTCCTCGATACTCATTCACTCAGTCATTCCACTCCGCCATGCTACAGGGTGAACAAAAACCAACAAGAACAAGAGCTAGTTCAGCAAGCAAATTTATAGCCTCTCTTTGGATTTATGTTGATGCTGCTGCCCTCTAGTAATGTTATATGTCAACTGCAGCATAATCAAAGGATTGAGAAAGGGGCAGTCCTATGCAAATAATCTCCTCCCATGATTACTTCTCTGAGCTTCCGTAGTGGTACGATGATAGGACCTTCAACAAATGGTCTTCAGCAGATTTCTAAAGTTGCCAAATTGTCTTAGGCTAAAGATTGTTCCAGTCGAAGGCCTTCAGATAAGGACCCCACCCTCACTTAGCAGGGTCCAGAATTACCTGCAGTAATCCTCTATACAGAACATGGGTGTTTGTGGGCCTACTGTGAAGGCTATATGCTAAAACTGGGATGTCTAAAGTCCCAGTCCTGGTCTCACTGTCAGAGGCACAGCATAACACAGCCTGCCAGACATGACCGTGCAATGCCATGCCAAACCAAATGCTCCTTCCCCACACTTGCTGATTCATGCATTTTCAAGACATAATCAATCAGAGGCCTGACTTTGTCCATTCCTATCACTTCAACATTCAACATACTATCTTCTGACTGCAGCTAATAAGGGCTCTTTCACCTGCACAAAATTTTACTCTGCATTAAATCAACACCATTCAACCTATTTTATTATCTGCATGGCACCTTCCTCACATAATACAGCTCAATTCTGGCCCCCCTTGGGCCATATTTGTGCTCTCCAGAACACCAATTTGAAGAAAAAACGAATACATTCATAAATGAAGATAAGACCTTGCTAATATTTAAACTACTTGAGCAAAAGGAGGGAGGTGGCAGGTGGTGGTGGGGGTGGCAAGATTTGTAAATGTGCCCAACTAATGCAATCAATAATGACTTAAATTGTTGCTGTATTTTTTTAAGTAAAAATAATCTTTTTATGTGCAAAAAAACAAATACTGGATTTTTTTCCATGTAAACATCCTTCAAAGTCAGTGGCTGGATTCAAACCCCCATCCAGGGGTAGCTTCCTGCACCAAAGGCACTAGACTTTGCCTCTGAGCTATAGGCTTTTGATGGGTTTCTGTTGTGCAAGAGACCCTATCAGTATCTGACAGGCCGTGGTGTCATTGCTAATGGCTGCCACTGCACACGACACATCATAGCCATGATATAGGGAAGATTTGACAAGCTACATAAAGGGAACCCCGTCTGGTCCAGTGGGTAAATTCCTGCCTTCCACCCAGACATGCAGGGTTCAACTCCTGGGCCCGGCAGATGACACACTCAATCTCTCAGCAAGCATCTGTGCATTAACCACTTGTTTTCTTGCAGTTTTCCTTCCAAATCCTGCAACCCCTTCACCACAAATACAGTCCAATCATTCCTCGATACTCATTCACTCAGTCATTCCACTCCGCCATGCTACAGGCTGAACAAAAACCAACAAGAACAAGAGCTAGTTCAGCAAGCAAATTTAAAGCCTCTCTTTGGATTTATGTTGATGCTGCTGCCCTCTAGTAATGTTATATGTCAACTGCAGCATAATCAAAGTATTGAGAAAGGGGCAGTCCTATGCAAATAATCTCCTCCCATGATTACTTCTCTGAGCTTCCGTAGTGGTACGATGATAGGACCTTCAACATATGGTCTTCAGCAGATTTCTAAAGTTGCCAAATTGTCTTAGGCTAAGGATTGTTCCAGTCGAAGGCCTTCAGATAAGGACCCCACCCTCACTTAGCAGGGTCGAGAATTACCTGCAGTAATCCTCTATACAGAACATGGGTGTTCGTGGGCCTACTGTAAAAGCTATATGCTAAAACTGGGATGTCTAAAGTCCCAGTCCTGGTCTCACTGTCAGAGGCACAGCATAACACAGCCTGCCAGACATGGCCATGCAATGCCATGCCAAACCAAATGCTCCTTCCCCACACTTGCTGCATCATGCATTTTCAAGACAAAATCAATCAGAGGCCTGACTTTGTCGCTTTCCTATCACTTCAACATTCAACATACTACCTTCTGACTGCAGCTAATAAGGGCTCTTTCACCTGCACAAAATTTTACTCTGCATTAAATCAACACCATTCAACCTATTTTATTATCTGCATGGCACCTTCCTCACATAATACAGCTCAATTCTGGCCCTCCTTGGGCCATATTTGTGCTCTCCAGAACACCAATTTGAAATAAAAACGAATACATTCATAAATGAAGATAAGACCTTGCTAATATTTAAACTACTTGAGCAAAAGGAGGGAGGTGGCAGGTGGTGGTGAGGGTGGCAAGATTTGTAAATGTGCCCAACTAATGCAATCAAAAAATGACTTAAATTGTTGCTGTATTTTTTTAAGTAAAAATAATCTTTTTATGTGCAAAAAATGAAATACTGGATTTTTTTTCCATGTAAACATCATTCAAAGTCAGTGGCTGGATTCAAACCCCCATCCAGGGGTAGCTTCCTGCACCAAAGGCACTAGACTTTGCCTATGCGCTATAGGCTTTTGATGGGTTTCAGTTGTGCAAGAGACCCTATCAGCATCTGACAGGCCGTGGTGTCATTGCTAATGGCTGCCACTGCACAGGACATCATAGCCATGATATAGGGAAGATTTGACAAGCTACATATAGGGAAGCCCGTCTGGTCCAGTGGGTAAGTTCCTGCTTTCCACCCAGACATGCAGGGTTCAATTCCAGGGCCCGACAGATGACACACTAAATCTCTCAGCAAGCATCTGTACATTAACCACTTATTTTCTTGCAGTTTTCCTTCCAAATCCTGCAACCCCTTCACCACAAATACAGTCCAATCATTCCTCGATACTCATTCACTCAGTCATTCCACTCCGCCATGCTACAGGGTGAACAAAAACCAACAAGAACAAGAGCTAGTTCAGCAAGCAAATTTATAGCCTCTCTTTGGATTTATGTTGATGCTGCTGCCCTCTAGTAATGTTATATGTCAACTGCAGCATAATCAAAGGATTGAGAAAGGGGCAGTCCTATGCAAATAATCTCCTCCCATGATTACTTCTCTGAGCTTCCGTAGTGGTACGATGATAGGACCTTCAACAAATGGTCTTCAGCAGATTTCTAAAGTTGCCAAATTGTCTTAGGCTAAGGATTGTTCCAGTCAAAGGCCGTCAGATAAGGACCCCACCCTCACTTAGCAGGGTCCAGAATTACCTGCAGTAATCCTCTATACAGAACATGGGCGTTCGTGGGCGTTTGTGGGCCTACTGTAAAGGCTATATGCTAAAACTGGGATGTCTAAAGTCCCAGTCCCAGTCCCAGTCCCAGTCCCAGTCCCAGTCCCAGTCCCAGTCCCAGTCCCAGTCCCAGTCCCAGTCCCAGTCCCAGTCCCAGTCCTGGTCTCACTGTCAGAGGCACAGCATAACACAGCCTGCCAGACATGACCGTGCAATGCAATGCCAAACCAAATGCTCCTTCCCCACACTTGCTGCATCATGCAATTTCAAGACATAATCAATCAGAGGCCTGACTTTGTCCTTTCCTACCATTTCAACATTCAACATACTACCTTCTGACTGCAGCTAGTAAGGACTCTTTCACCTGCACAAAATTTTACCCTGCATTAAGTCAACACCATTCAACCTATTTTATTATCTGTATGGCACCTTCCTCACATAATACAGCTCAATTCTGGCCCCCCTTGGGCCATATTTGTGCTCTCCAGAACACCAATTTGAAGAAAAAACAAATACATTCATAAATGAAGATAAGACCTTGCTAATATTTAAACTACTTGAGCAAAAGGAGGGAGGTGGCAGGTGGTGGTGGGGGTGGCAAGATTTCTAAATGTGCCCAACTAATGCAATCAAAAAATGACTTAAATTGTTCCTGTATTTTTTTAAGTAAAAATAATCTTTTTATGTGCAAAAAATCAAATACTGGATTTTTTTTCCATGTAAACATCCTTCAAAGTCAGTGGCTGGATTCAAACCCCCATCCAGGGGTAGCTTCCTGCACCAAAGGCACTAGACTTTGCCTATGCACTATGGGCTTTTGGTGGGTTTCAGTTGTGCAAGAGACCCTATCAGCATCTGACAGGCCGTGGTGTCATTGCTAATGGCTGCCACTGCACAGGACACATCATAGCCATGATATAGGGAAGATTTGACAAGCTACATATAGGGAAGCCCGTCTGGTCCAGTGGGTAAGTTCCTACCTTACATGCAGGGTTCAATTCCAGGGCCTGACAGATGACACACTAAATCTCTCAGCAAGCATCTGTGCATTAACCACTTATTTTCTTGCAGTTTTCCTTCCAAATCCTGCAACCCCTTCACCACAAATACAGTCCAATCATTACTCGATACTCATTCACTCAGTCATTCCACTCCGCCATGCTACAGGCTGAACAAAAACCAACAAGAACAAGAGCTAGTTCAGCAAGCAAATTTATAGCCTCTCTTTGGATTTATGTTGATGCTGCTGCCCTCTAGTAATGTTATATGTCAACTGCAGCATAATCAAAGGATTGAGAAAGGGGCAGTCCTATGCAAATAATCTCCTCCCATGATTACTTCTCTGAGCTTCCGTAGTGGTACGATGATAGGACCTTCAACAAATGGTCTTCAGCAGATTTCTAAAGTTGCCAAATTGTCTTAGGCTAAGGATTGTTCCAGTCAAAGGCCGTCAGATAAGGACCCCACCCTCACTTAGCAGGGTCCAGAATTACCTGCAGTAATCCTCTATACAGAACATGGGCGTTCGTGGGCGTTTGTGGGCCTACTGTAAAGGCTATATGCTAAAACTGGGATGTCTAAAGTCCCAGTCCCAGTCCCAGTCCCAGTCCCAGTCCCAGTCCCAGTCCCAGTCCCAGTCCCAGTCCCAGTCCCAGTCCCAGTCCCAGTCCCAGTCCCAGTCCCAGTCCCAGTCCCAGTCCCAGTCCCAGTCCCAGTCCTGGTCTCACTGTCAGAGGCACAGCATAACACAGCCTGCCAGACATGACCGTGCAATGCAATGCCAAACCAAATGCTCCTTCCCCACACTTGCTGCATCATGCAATTTCAAGACATAATCAATCAGAGGCCTGACTTTGTCCTTTCCTACCATTTCAACATTCAACATACTACCTTCTGACTGCAGCTAGTAAGGACTCTTTCACCTGCACAAAATTTTACCCTGCATTAAGTCAACACCATTCAACCTATTTTATTATCTGTATGGCACCTTCCTCACATAATACAGCTCAATTCTGGCCCCCCTTGGGCCATATTTGTGCTCTCCAGAACACCAATTTGAAGAAAAAACAAATACATTCATAAATGAAGATAAGACCTTGCTAATATTTAAACTACTTGAGCAAAAGGAGGGAGGTGGCAGGTGGTGGTGGGGGTGGCAAGATTTCTAAATGTGCCCAACTGATGCAATCAAAAAATGACTTAAATTGTTCCTGTATTTTTTTAAGTAAAAATAATCTTTTTATGTGCAAAAAATCAAATACTGGATTTTTTTTCCATGTAAACATCCTTCAAAGTCAGTGGCTGGATTCAAACCCCCATCCAGGGGTAGCTTCCTGCACCAAAGGCACTAGACTTTGCCTATGCACTATGGGCTTTTGGTGGGTTTCAGTTGTGCAAGAGACCCTATCAGCATCTGACAGGCCGTGGTGTCATTGCTAATGGCTGCCACTGCACAGGACACATCATAGCCATGATATAGGGAAGATTTGACAAGCTACATATAGGGAAGCCCGTCTGGTCCAGTGGGTAAGTTCCTACCTTACATGCAGGGTTCAATTCCAGGGCCTGACAGATGACACACTAAAACTCTCAGCAAGCATCTGTGCATTAACCACTTGTTTTCTGGCAGTTTTCCTTCCAAATCCTGCAACCCCTTCACCACAAATACAGTCCAATCATTACTCGATACTCATTCACTCAGTCATTCCACTCCGCCATGCTACAGGCTTAACAAAAACCAACAAGAACAAGAGCTAGTTCAGCAAGCAAATTTAAAGCCTCTCTTTGGATTTATGTTGATGCTACTGCCCTCTAGTAATGTTATATGTCAACTGCAGCAAAATCAAAGGATTGAGAAAGGGGCAGTCCTATGCAAATAATCTCCTCCCATGATTACTTCTCTGAGCTTCCGTAGTGGTACGATGATAGGACCTTCAACAAATGGTCTTCAGCAGATTTCTAAAGTTGCCAAATTGTCTTAGGCTAAGGATTGTTCCAGTCAAAGGCCGTCAGATAAGGACCCCACCCTCACTTAGCAGGGTCCAGAATTACCTGCAGTAATCCTCTATACAGAACATGGGCGTTCGTGGGCGTTTATGGGCCTACTGTAAAGGCTATATGCTAAAACTGGGATGTCTAAAGTCCCAGTCCCAGTCCCAGTCCCAGTCCTGGTCTCACTGTCAGAGGCACAGCATAACACAGCCTGCCAGACATGGCCGTGCAATGCCATGCCAAACCAAATGCTCCTTCCCCACACTTGCTGATTCATGCATTTTCAAGACATAATCAATCAGAGTCCTGACTTTGTCCTTTCCTATCACTTCAACATTCAACATACTATCTTCTGACTGCAGCTAATAAGGGCTCTTTCACCTGCACAAAATTTTACTCTGCATTAAATCAACACCATTCAACCTATTTTATTATCTGCATGGCACCTTCCTCACATAATACAGCTCAATTCTGGCCCCCCTTGGGCCATATTTGTGCTCTCCAGAACACCAATTTGAAATAAAAACGAATACATTCATAAGTGAAGATAAGACCTTGCTAATATTTAAACTACTTGAGCAAAAGGAGGGAGGTGGCAGGTGGTGGTGAGGGTGGCAAGATTTGTAAATGTGCCCAACTAATGCAATCAAAAAATGACTTAAATTGTTGCTGTATTTTTTTAAGTAAAAATAATCTTTTTATGTGCAAAAAATCAAATAATGGATTTTTTTTCCATGTAAACATCCTTCAAAGTCAGTGGCTGGATTCAAACCCCCATCCAGGGGTAGCTTCCTGCACCAAAGGCACTAGACTTTGCCTATGCGATATAGGCTTTTGATGGTTTTCAGTTGTGCAAGAGACCCTATCAGCATCTGACAGGCCGTGGTGTCATTGCTAATGGCTGACACTGTACAGGACACATCATCGCCATGATATAGGGAAGATTTGACAAGCTACATATAGGGAAGCCCGTCTGGTCCAGTGGGTAAGTTCCTGCTTTCCACCCAGACATGCAGGGTTCAATTCCAGGGCCCGACAGATGACACACTAAATCTCTCAGCAAGCATCTGTACATTAACCACTTATTTTCTTGCAGTTTTCCTTCCAAATCCTGCAACCCCTTCACCACAAATACAGTCCAATCATTCCTCGATACTCATTCACTCAGTCATTCCACTCCGCCATGCTACAGGGTGAACAAAAACCAACAAGAACAAGAGCTAGTTCAGCAAGCAAATTTATAGCCTCTCTTTGGATTTATGTTGATGCTGCTGCCCTCTAGTAATGTTATATGTCAACTGCAGCATAATCAAAGGATTGAGAAAGGGGCAGTCCTATGCAAATAATCTCCTCCCATGATTACTTCTCTGAGCTTCCGTAGTGGTACGATGATAGGACCTTCAACAAATGGTCTTCAGCAGATTTCTAAAGTTGCCAAATTGTCTTAGGCTAAAGATTGTTCCAGTCGAAGGCCTTCAGATAAGGACCCCACCCTCACTTAGCAGGGTCCAGAATTACCTGCAGTAATCCTCTATACAGAACATGGGTGTTTGTGGGCCTACTGTGAAGGCTATATGCTAAAACTGGGATGTCTAAAGTCCCAGTCCTGGTCTCACTGTCAGAGGCACAGCATAACACAGCCTGCCAGACATGACCGTGCAATGCCATGCCAAACCAAATGCTCCTTCCCCACACTTGCTGATTCATGCATTTTCAAGACATAATCAATCAGAGGCCTGACTTTGTCCATTCCTATCACTTCAACATTCAACATACTATCTTCTGACTGCAGCTAATAAGGGCTCTTTCACCTGCACAAAATTTTACTCTGCATTAAATCAACACCATTCAACCTATTTTATTATCTGCATGGCACCTTCCTCACATAATACAGCTCAATTCTGGCCCCCCTTGGGCCATATTTGTGCTCTCCAGAACACCAATTTGAAGAAAAAACGAATACATTCATAAATGAAGATAAGACCTTGCTAATATTTAAACTACTTGAGCAAAAGGAGGGAGGTGGCAGGTGGTGGTGGGGGTGGCAAGATTTGTAAATGTGCCCAACTAATGCAATCAATAATGACTTAAATTGTTGCTGTATTTTTTTAAGTAAAAATAATCTTTTTATGTGCAAAAAAACAAATACTGGATTTTTTTCCATGTAAACATCCTTCAAAGTCAGTGGCTGGATTCAAACCCCCATCCAGGGGTAGCTTCCTGCACCAAAGGCACTAGACTTTGCCTCTGAGCTATAGGCTTTTGATGGGTTTCTGTTGTGCAAGAGACCCTATCAGTATCTGACAGGCCGTGGTGTCATTGCTAATGGCTGCCACTGCACACGACACATCATAGCCATGATATAGGGAAGATTTGACAAGCTACATAAAGGGAACCCCGTCTGGTCCAGTGGGTAAATTCCTGCCTTCCACCCAGACATGCAGGGTTCAACTCCTGGGCCCGGCAGATGACACACTCAATCTCTCAGCAAGCATCTGTGCATTAACCACTTGTTTTCTTGCAGTTTTCCTTCCAAATCCTGCAACCCCTTCACCACAAATACAGTCCAATCATTCCTCGATACTCATTCACTCAGTCATTCCACTCCGCCATGCTACAGGCTGAACAAAAACCAACAAGAACAAGAGCTAGTTCAGCAAGCAAATTTAAAGCCTCTCTTTGGATTTATGTTGATGCTGCTGCCCTCTAGTAATGTTATATGTCAACTGCAGCATAATCAAAGTATTGAGAAAGGGGCAGTCCTATGCAAATAATCTCCTCCCATGATTACTTCTCTGAGCTTCCGTAGTGGTACGATGATAGGACCTTCAACATATGGTCTTCAGCAGATTTCTAAAGTTGCCAAATTGTCTTAGGCTAAGGATTGTTCCAGTCGAAGGCCTTCAGATAAGGACCCCACCCTCACTTAGCAGGGTCGAGAATTACCTGCAGTAATCCTCTATACAGAACATGGGTGTTCGTGGGCCTACTGTAAAAGCTATATGCTAAAACTGGGATGTCTAAAGTCCCAGTCCTGGTCTCACTGTCAGAGGCACAGCATAACACAGCCTGCCAGACATGGCCATGCAATGCCATGCCAAACCAAATGCTCCTTCCCCACACTTGCTGCATCATGCATTTTCAAGACAAAATCAATCAGAGGCCTGACTTTGTCGCTTTCCTATCACTTCAACATTCAACATACTACCTTCTGACTGCAGCTAATAAGGGCTCTTTCACCTGCACAAAATTTTACTCTGCATTAAATCAACACCATTCAACCTATTTTATTATCTGCATGGCACCTTCCTCACATAATACAGCTCAATTCTGGCCCTCCTTGGGCCATATTTGTGCTCTCCAGAACACCAATTTGAAATAAAAACGAATACATTCATAAATGAAGATAAGACCTTGCTAATATTTAAACTACTTGAGCAAAAGGAGGGAGGTGGCAGGTGGTGGTGAGGGTGGCAAGATTTGTAAATGTGCCCAACTAATGCAATCAAAAAATGACTTAAATTGTTGCTGTATTTTTTTAAGTAAAAATAATCTTTTTATGTGCAAAAAATGAAATACTGGATTTTTTTTCCATGTAAACATCATTCAAAGTCAGTGGCTGGATTCAAACCCCCATCCAGGGGTAGCTTCCTGCACCAAAGGCACTAGACTTTGCCTATGCGCTATAGGCTTTTGATGGGTTTCAGTTGTGCAAGAGACCCTATCAGCATCTGACAGGCCGTGGTGTCATTGCTAATGGCTGCCACTGCACAGGACATCATAGCCATGATATAGGGAAGATTTGACAAGCTACATATAGGGAAGCCCGTCTGGTCCAGTGGGTAAGTTCCTGCTTTCCACCCAGACATGCAGGGTTCAATTCCAGGGCCCGACAGATGACACACTAAATCTCTCAGCAAGCATCTGTACATTAACCACTTATTTTCTTGCAGTTTTCCTTCCAAATCCTGCAACCCCTTCACCACAAATACAGTCCAATCATTCCTCGATACTCATTCACTCAGTCATTCCACTCCGCCATGCTACAGGGTGAACAAAAACCAACAAGAACAAGAGCTAGTTCAGCAAGCAAATTTATAGCCTCTCTTTGGATTTATGTTGATGCTGCTGCCCTCTAGTAATGTTATATGTCAACTGCAGCATAATCAAAGGATTGAGAAAGGGGCAGTCCTATGCAAATAATCTCCTCCCATGATTACTTCTCTGAGCTTCCGTAGTGGTACGATGATAGGACCTTCAACAAATGGTCTTCAGCAGATTTCTAAAGTTGCCAAATTGTCTTAGGCTAAGGATTGTTCCAGTCAAAGGCCGTCAGATAAGGACCCCACCCTCACTTAGCAGGGTCCAGAATTACCTGCAGTAATCCTCTATACAGAACATGGGCGTTCGTGGGCGTTTGTGGGCCTACTGTAAAGGCTATATGCTAAAACTGGGATGTCTAAAGTCCCAGTCCCAGTCCCAGTCCCAGTCCCAGTCCCAGTCCCAGTCCCAGTCCCAGTCCCAGTCCCAGTCCCAGTCCCAGTCCTGGTCTCACTGTCAGAGGCACAGCATAACACAGCCTGCCAGACATGACCGTGCAATGCAATGCCAAACCAAATGCTCCTTCCCCACACTTGCTGCATCATGCAATTTCAAGACATAATCAATCAGAGGCCTGACTTTGTCCTTTCCTACCATTTCAACATTCAACATACTACCTTCTGACTGCAGCTAGTAAGGACTCTTTCACCTGCACAAAATTTTACCCTGCATTAAGTCAACACCATTCAACCTATTTTATTATCTGTATGGCACCTTCCTCACATAATACAGCTCAATTCTGGCCCCCCTTGGGCCATATTTGTGCTCTCCAGAACACCAATTTGAAGAAAAAACAAATACATTCATAAATGAAGATAAGACCTTGCTAATATTTAAACTACTTGAGCAAAAGGAGGGAGGTGGCAGGTGGTGGTGGGGGTGGCAAGATTTCTAAATGTGCCCAACTAATGCAATCAAAAAATGACTTAAATTGTTCCTGTATTTTTTTAAGTAAAAATAATCTTTTTATGTGCAAAAAATCAAATACTGGATTTTTTTTCCATGTAAACATCCTTCAAAGTCAGTGGCTGGATTCAAACCCCCATCCAGGGGTAGCTTCCTGCACCAAAGGCACTAGACTTTGCCTATGCACTATGGGCTTTTGGTGGGTTTCAGTTGTGCAAGAGACCCTATCAGCATCTGACAGGCCGTGGTGTCATTGCTAATGGCTGCCACTGCACAGGACACATCATAGCCATGATATAGGGAAGATTTGACAAGCTACATATAGGGAAGCCCGTCTGGTCCAGTGGGTAAGTTCCTACCTTACATGCAGGGTTCAATTCCAGGGCCTGACAGATGACACACTAAATCTCTCAGCAAGCATCTGTGCATTAACCACTTATTTTCTTGCAGTTTTCCTTCCAAATCCTGCAACCCCTTCACCACAAATACAGTCCAATCATTACTCGATACTCATTCACTCAGTCATTCCACTCCGCCATGCTACAGGCTGAACAAAAACCAACAAGAACAAGAGCTAGTTCAGCAAGCAAATTTATAGCCTCTCTTTGGATTTATGTTGATGCTGCTGCCCTCTAGTAATGTTATATGTCAACTGCAGCATAATCAAAGGATTGAGAAAGGGGCAGTCCTATGCAAATAATCTCCTCCCATGATTACTTCTCTGAGCTTCCGTAGTGGTACGATGATAGGACCTTCAACAAATGGTCTTCAGCAGATTTCTAAAGTTGCCAAATTGTCTTAGGCTAAGGATTGTTCCAGTCAAAGGCCGTCAGATAAGGACCCCACCCTCACTTAGCAGGGTCCAGAATTACCTGCAGTAATCCTCTATACAGAACATGGGCGTTCGTGGGCGTTTGTGGGCCTACTGTAAAGGCTATATGCTAAAACTGGGATGTCTAAAGTCCCAGTCCCAGTCCCAGTCCCAGTCCCAGTCCCAGTCCCAGTCCCAGTCCCAGTCCCAGTCCCAGTCCCAGTCCCAGTCCCAGTCCCAGTCCCAGTCCCAGTCCCAGTCCCAGTCCCAGTCCTGGTCTCACTGTCAGAGGCACAGCATAACACAGCCTGCCAGACATGACCGTGCAATGCAATGCCAAACCAAATGCTCCTTCCCCACACTTGCTGCATCATGCAATTTCAAGACATAATCAATCAGAGGCCTGACTTTGTCCTTTCCTACCATTTCAACATTCAACATACTACCTTCTGACTGCAGCTAGTAAGGACTCTTTCACCTGCACAAAATTTTACCCTGCATTAAGTCAACACCATTCAACCTATTTTATTATCTGTATGGCACCTTCCTCACATAATACAGCTCAATTCTGGCCCCCCTTGGGCCATATTTGTGCTCTCCAGAACACCAATTTGAAGAAAAAACAAATACATTCATAAATGAAGATAAGACCTTGCTAATATTTAAACTACTTGAGCAAAAGGAGGGAGGTGGCAGGTGGTGGTGGGGGTGGCAAGATTTCTAAATGTGCCCAACTGATGCAATCAAAAAATGACTTAAATTGTTCCTGTATTTTTTTAAGTAAAAATAATCTTTTTATGTGCAAAAAATCAAATACTGGATTTTTTTTCCATGTAAACATCCTTCAAAGTCAGTGGCTGGATTCAAACCCCCATCCAGGGGTAGCTTCCTGCACCAAAGGCACTAGACTTTGCCTATGCACTATGGGCTTTTGGTGGGTTTCAGTTGTGCAAGAGACCCTATCAGCATCTGACAGGCCGTGGTGTCATTGCTAATGGCTGCCACTGCACAGGACACATCATAGCCATGATATAGGGAAGATTTGACAAGCTACATATAGGGAAGCCCGTCTGGTCCAGTGGGTAAGTTCCTACCTTACATGCAGGGTTCAATTCCAGGGCCTGACAGATGACACACTAAAACTCTCAGCAAGCATCTGTGCATTAACCACTTGTTTTCTGGCAGTTTTCCTTCCAAATCCTGCAACCCCTTCACCACAAATACAGTCCAATCATTACTCGATACTCATTCACTCAGTCATTCCACTCCGCCATGCTACAGGCTTAACAAAAACCAACAAGAACAAGAGCTAGTTCAGCAAGCAAATTTAAAGCCTCTCTTTGGATTTATGTTGATGCTACTGCCCTCTAGTAATGTTATATGTCAACTGCAGCAAAATCAAAGGATTGAGAAAGGGGCAGTCCTATGCAAATAATCTCCTCCCATGATTACTTCTCTGAGCTTCCGTAGTGGTACGATGATAGGACCTTCAACAAATGGTCTTCAGCAGATTTCTAAAGTTGCCAAATTGTCTTAGGCTAAGGATTGTTCCAGTCAAAGGCCGTCAGATAAGGACCCCACCCTCACTTAGCAGGGTCCAGAATTACCTGCAGTAATCCTCTATACAGAACATGGGCGTTCGTGGGCGTTTATGGGCCTACTGTAAAGGCTATATGCTAAAACTGGGATGTCTAAAGTCCCAGTCCCAGTCCCAGTCCCAGTCCTGGTCTCACTGTCAGAGGCACAGCATAACACAGCCTGCCAGACATGGCCGTGCAATGCCATGCCAAACCAAATGCTCCTTCCCCACACTTGCTGATTCATGCATTTTCAAGACATAATCAATCAGAGTCCTGACTTTGTCCTTTCCTATCACTTCAACATTCAACATACTATCTTCTGACTGCAGCTAATAAGGGCTCTTTCACCTGCACAAAATTTTACTCTGCATTAAATCAACACCATTCAACCTATTTTATTATCTGCATGGCACCTTCCTCACATAATACAGCTCAATTCTGGCCCCCCTTGGGCCATATTTGTGCTCTCCAGAACACCAATTTGAAATAAAAACGAATACATTCATAAGTGAAGATAAGACCTTGCTAATATTTAAACTACTTGAGCAAAAGGAGGGAGGTGGCAGGTGGTGGTGAGGGTGGCAAGATTTGTAAATGTGCCCAACTAATGCAATCAAAAAATGACTTAAATTGTTGCTGTATTTTTTTAAGTAAAAATAATCTTTTTATGTGCAAAAAATCAAATAATGGATTTTTTTTCCATGTAAACATCCTTCAAAGTCAGTGGCTGGATTCAAACCCCCATCCAGGGGTAGCTTCCTGCACCAAAGGCACTAGACTTTGCCTATGCGATATAGGCTTTTGATGGTTTTCAGTTGTGCAAGAGACCCTATCAGCATCTGACAGGCCGTGGTGTCATTGCTAATGGCTGACACTGTACAGGACACATCATCGCCATGATATAGGGAAGATTTGACAAGCTACATATAGGGAAGCCCGTCTGGTCCAGTGGGTAAGTTCCTGCTTTCCACCCAGACATGCAGGGTTCAATTCCAGGGCCCGACAGATGACACACTAAATCTCTCAGCAAGCATCTGTACATTAACCACTTATTTTCTTGCAGTTTTCCTTCCAAATCCTGCAACCCCTTCACCACAAATACAGTCCAATCATTCCTCGATACTCATTCACTCAGTCATTCCACTCCGCCATGCTACAGGGTGAACAAAAACCAACAAGAACAAGAGCTAGTTCAGCAAGCAAATTTATAGCCTCTCTTTGGATTTATGTTGATGCTGCTGCCCTCTAGTAATGTTATATGTCAACTGCAGCATAATCAAAGGATTGAGAAAGGGGCAGTCCTATGCAAATAATCTCCTCCCATGATTACTTCTCTGAGCTTCCGTAGTGGTACGATGATAGGACCTTCAACAAATGGTCTTCAGCAGATTTCTAAAGTTGCCAAATTGTCTTAGGCTAAAGATTGTTCCAGTCGAAGGCCTTCAGATAAGGACCCCACCCTCACTTAGCAGGGTCCAGAATTACCTGCAGTAATCCTCTATACAGAACATGGGTGTTTGTGGGCCTACTGTGAAGGCTATATGCTAAAACTGGGATGTCTAAAGTCCCAGTCCTGGTCTCACTGTCAGAGGCACAGCATAACACAGCCTGCCAGACATGACCGTGCAATGCCATGCCAAACCAAATGCTCCTTCCCCACACTTGCTGATTCATGCATTTTCAAGACATAATCAATCAGAGGCCTGACTTTGTCCATTCCTATCACTTCAACATTCAACATACTATCTTCTGACTGCAGCTAATAAGGGCTCTTTCACCTGCACAAAATTTTACTCTGCATTAAATCAACACCATTCAACCTATTTTATTATCTGCATGGCACCTTCCTCACATAATACAGCTCAATTCTGGCCCCCCTTGGGCCATATTTGTGCTCTCCAGAACACCAATTTGAAGAAAAAACGAATACATTCATAAATGAAGATAAGACCTTGCTAATATTTAAACTACTTGAGCAAAAGGAGGGAGGTGGCAGGTGGTGGTGGGGGTGGCAAGATTTGTAAATGTGCCCAACTAATGCAATCAATAATGACTTAAATTGTTGCTGTATTTTTTTAAGTAAAAATAATCTTTTTATGTGCAAAAAAACAAATACTGGATTTTTTTCCATGTAAACATCCTTCAAAGTCAGTGGCTGGATTCAAACCCCCATCCAGGGGTAGCTTCCTGCACCAAAGGCACTAGACTTTGCCTCTGAGCTATAGGCTTTTGATGGGTTTCTGTTGTGCAAGAGACCCTATCAGTATCTGACAGGCCGTGGTGTCATTGCTAATGGCTGCCACTGCACACGACACATCATAGCCATGATATAGGGAAGATTTGACAAGCTACATAAAGGGAACCCCGTCTGGTCCAGTGGGTAAATTCCTGCCTTCCACCCAGACATGCAGGGTTCAACTCCTGGGCCCGGCAGATGACACACTCAATCTCTCAGCAAGCATCTGTGCATTAACCACTTGTTTTCTTGCAGTTTTCCTTCCAAATCCTGCAACCCCTTCACCACAAATACAGTCCAATCATTCCTCGATACTCATTCACTCAGTCATTCCACTCCGCCATGCTACAGGCTGAACAAAAACCAACAAGAACAAGAGCTAGTTCAGCAAGCAAATTTAAAGCCTCTCTTTGGATTTATGTTGATGCTGCTGCCCTCTAGTAATGTTATATGTCAACTGCAGCATAATCAAAGTATTGAGAAAGGGGCAGTCCTATGCAAATAATCTCCTCCCATGATTACTTCTCTGAGCTTCCGTAGTGGTACGATGATAGGACCTTCAACATATGGTCTTCAGCAGATTTCTAAAGTTGCCAAATTGTCTTAGGCTAAGGATTGTTCCAGTCGAAGGCCTTCAGATAAGGACCCCACCCTCACTTAGCAGGGTCGAGAATTACCTGCAGTAATCCTCTATACAGAACATGGGTGTTCGTGGGCCTACTGTAAAAGCTATATGCTAAAACTGGGATGTCTAAAGTCCCAGTCCTGGTCTCACTGTCAGAGGCACAGCATAACACAGCCTGCCAGACATGGCCATGCAATGCCATGCCAAACCAAATGCTCCTTCCCCACACTTGCTGCATCATGCATTTTCAAGACAAAATCAATCAGAGGCCTGACTTTGTCGCTTTCCTATCACTTCAACATTCAACATACTACCTTCTGACTGCAGCTAATAAGGGCTCTTTCACCTGCACAAAATTTTACTCTGCATTAAATCAACACCATTCAACCTATTTTATTATCTGCATGGCACCTTCCTCACATAATACAGCTCAATTCTGGCCCTCCTTGGGCCATATTTGTGCTCTCCAGAACACCAATTTGAAATAAAAACGAATACATTCATAAATGAAGATAAGACCTTGCTAATATTTAAACTACTTGAGCAAAAGGAGGGAGGTGGCAGGTGGTGGTGAGGGTGGCAAGATTTGTAAATGTGCCCAACTAATGCAATCAAAAAATGACTTAAATTGTTGCTGTATTTTTTTAAGTAAAAATAATCTTTTTATGTGCAAAAAATCAAATACTGGATTTTTTTTCCATGTAAACATCCTTCAAAGTCAGTGGCTGGATTCAAACCCCCATCCAGGGGTAGCTTCCTGCACCAAAGGCACTAGACTTTGCCTATGCGCTATAGGCTTTTGATGGGTTTCAGTTGTGCAAGAGACCCTATCAGCATCTGACAGGCCGTGGTGTCATTGCTAATGGCTGCCACTGCACAGGACATCATAGCCATGATATAGGGAAGATTTGACAAGCTACATATAGGGAAGCCCATCTGGTCCAGTGGGTAAGTTCCTGCCTTCCACCCAGACATGCAGGGTTCAATTCCAGGGCCCGACAGATGACACACTAAATCTCTCAGCAAGCATCTGTACATTAACCACTTATTTTCTTGCAGTTTTCCTTCCAAATCCTGCAACCCCTTCACCACAAATACAGTCCAATCATTCCTCGATACTCATTCACTCAGTCATTCCACTCCGCCATGCTACAGGGTGAACAAAAACCAACAAGAACAAGAGCTAGTTCAGCAAGCAAATTTATAGCCTCTCTTTGGATTTATGTTGATGCTGCTGCCCTCTAGTAATGTTATATGTCAACTGCAGCATAATCAAAGGATTGAGAAAGGGGCAGTCCTATGCAAATAATCTCCTCCCATGATTACTTCTCTGAGCTTCCGTAGTGGTACGATGATAGGACCTTCAACAAATGGTCTTCAGCAGATTTCTAAAGTTGCCAAATTGTCTTAGGCTAAGGATTGTTCCAGTCAAAGGCCGTCAGATAAGGACCCCACCCTCACTTAGCAGGGTCCAGAATTACCTGCAGTAATCCTCTATACAGAACATGGGCGTTCGTGGGCGTTTGTGGGCCTACTGTAAAGGCTATATGCTAAAACTGGGATGTCTAAAGTCCCAGTCCCAGTCCCAGTCCCAGTCCCAGTCCCAGTCCCAGTCCCAGTCCCAGTCCCAGTCCCAGTCCCAGTCCCAGTCCCAGTCCCAGTCCTGGTCTCACTGTCAGAGGCACAGCATAACACAGCCTGCCAGACATGACCGTGCAATGCAATGCCAAACCAAATGCTCCTTCCCCACACTTGCTGCATCATGCAATTTCAAGACATAATCAATCAGAGGCCTGACTTTGTCCTTTCCTACCATTTCAACATTCAACATACTACCTTCTGACTGCAGCTAGTAAGGACTCTTTCACCTGCACAAAATTTTACCCTGCATTAAGTCAACACCATTCAACCTATTTTATTATCTGTATGGCACCTTCCTCACATAATACAGCTCAATTCTGGCCCCCCTTGGGCCATATTTGTGCTCTCCAGAACACCAATTTGAAGAAAAAACAAATACATTCATAAATGAAGATAAGACCTTGCTAATATTTAAACTACTTGAGCAAAAGGAGGGAGGTGGCAGGTGGTGGTGGGGGTGGCAAGATTTCTAAATGTGCCCAACTAATGCAATCAAAAAATGACTTAAATTGTTCCTGTATTTTTTTAAGTAAAAATAATCTTTTTATGTGCAAAAAATCAAATACTGGATTTTTTTTCCATGTAAACATCCTTCAAAGTCAGTGGCTGGATTCAAACCCCCATCCAGGGGTAGCTTCCTGCACCAAAGGCACTAGACTTTGCCTATGCACTATGGGCTTTTGGTGGGTTTCAGTTGTGCAAGAGACCCTATCAGCATCTGACAGGCCGTGGTGTCATTGCTAATGGCTGCCACTGCACAGGACACATCATAGCCATGATATAGGGAAGATTTGACAAGCTACATATAGGGAAGCCCGTCTGGTCCAGTGGGTAAGTTCCTACCTTACATGCAGGGTTCAATTCCAGGGCCTGACAGATGACACACTAAATCTCTCAGCAAGCATCTGTGCATTAACCACTTATTTTCTTGCAGTTTTCCTTCCAAATCCTGCAACCCCTTCACCACAAATACAGTCCAATCATTACTCGATACTCATTCACTCAGTCATTCCACTCCGCCATGCTACAGGCTGAACAAAAACCAACAAGAACAAGAGCTAGTTCAGCAAGCAAATTTATAGCCTCTCTTTGGATTTATGTTGATGCTGCTGCCCTCTAGTAATGTTATATGTCAACTGCAGCATAATCAAAGGATTGAGAAAGGGGCAGTCCTATGCAAATAATCTCCTCCCATGATTACTTCTCTGAGCTTCCGTAGTGGTACGATGATAGGACCTTCAACAAATGGTCTTCAGCAGATTTCTAAAGTTGCCAAATTGTCTTAGGCTAAGGATTGTTCCAGTCAAAGGCCGTCAGATAAGGACCCCACCCTCACTTAGCAGGGTCCAGAATTACCTGCAGTAATCCTCTATACAGAACATGGGCGTTCGTGGGCGTTTGTGGGCCTACTGTAAAGGCTATATGCTAAAACTGGGATGTCTAAAGTCCCAGTCCCAGTCCCAGTCCCAGTCCCAGTCCCAGTCCCAGTCCCAGTCCCAGTCCCAGTCCCAGTCCCAGTCCCAGTCCTGGTCTCACTGTCAGAGGCACAGCATAACACAGCCTGCCAGACATGACCGTGCAATGCAATGCCAAACCAAATGCTCCTTCCCCACACTTGCTGCATCATGCAATTTCAAGACATAATCAATCAGAGGCCTGACTTTGTCCTTTCCTACCATTTCAACATTCAACATACTACCTTCTGACTGCAGCTAGTAAGGACTCTTTCACCTGCACAAAATTTTACCCTGCATTAAGTCAACACCATTCAACCTATTTTATTATCTGTATGGCACCTTCCTCACATAATACAGCTCAATTCTGGCCCCCCTTGGGCCATATTTGTGCTCTCCAGAACACCAATTTGAAGAAAAAACAAATACATTCATAAATGAAGATAAGACCTTGCTAATATTTAAACTACTTGAGCAAAAGGAGGGAGGTGGCAGGTGGTGGTGGGGGTGGCAAGATTTCTAAATGTGCCCAACTGATGCAATCAAAAAATGACTTAAATTGTTCCTGTATTTTTTTAAGTAAAAATAATCTTTTTATGTGCAAAAAATCAAATACTGGATTTTTTTTCCATGTAAACATCCTTCAAAGTCAGTGGCTGGATTCAAACCCCCATCCAGGGGTAGCTTCCTGCACCAAAGGCACTAGACTTTGCCTATGCACTATGGGCTTTTGGTGGGTTTCAGTTGTGCAAGAGACCCTATCAGCATCTGACAGGCCGTGGTGTCATTGCTAATGGCTGCCACTGCACAGGACACATCATAGCCATGATATAGGGAAGATTTGACAAGCTACATATAGGGAAGCCCGTCTGGTCCAGTGGGTAAGTTCCTACCTTACATGCAGGGTTCAATTCCAGGGCCTGACAGATGACACACTAAAACTCTCAGCAAGCATCTGTGCATTAACCACTTGTTTTCTGGCAGTTTTCCTTCCAAATCCTGCAACCCCTTCACCACAAATACAGTCCAATCATTACTCGATACTCATTCACTCAGTCATTCCACTCCGCCATGCTACAGGCTTAACAAAAACCAACAAGAACAAGAGCTAGTTCAGCAAGCAAATTTAAAGCCTCTCTTTGGATTTATGTTGATGCTACTGCCCTCTAGTAATGTTATATGTCAACTGCAGCAAAATCAAAGGATTGAGAAAGGGGCAGTCCTATGCAAATAATCTCCTCCCATGATTACTTCTCTGAGCTTCCGTAGTGGTACGATGATAGGACCTTCAACAAATGGTCTTCAGCAGATTTCTAAAGTTGCCAAATTGTCTTAGGCTAAGGATTGTTCCAGTCAAAGGCCGTCAGATAAGGACCCCACCCTCACTTAGCAGGGTCCAGAATTACCTGCAGTAATCCTCTATACAGAACATGGGCGTTCGTGGGCGTTTATGGGCCTACTGTAAAGGCTATATGCTAAAACTGGGATGTCTAAAGTCCCAGTCCCAGTCCCAGTCCCAGTCCTGGTCTCACTGTCAGAGGCACAGCATAACACAGCCTGCCAGACATGGCCGTGCAATGCCATGCCAAACCAAATGCTCCTTCCCCACACTTGCTGATTCATGCATTTTCAAGACATAATCAATCAGAGTCCTGACTTTGTCCTTTCCTATCACTTCAACATTCAACATACTATCTTCTGACTGCAGCTAATAAGGGCTCTTTCACCTGCACAAAATTTTACTCTGCATTAAATCAACACCATTCAACCTATTTTATTATCTGCATGGCACCTTCCTCACATAATACAGCTCAATTCTGGCCCCCCTTGGGCCATATTTGTGCTCTCCAGAACACCAATTTGAAATAAAAACGAATACATTCATAAGTGAAGATAAGACCTTGCTAATATTTAAACTACTTGAGCAAAAGGAGGGAGGTGGCAGGTGGTGGTGAGGGTGGCAAGATTTGTAAATGTGCCCAACTAATGCAATCAAAAAATGACTTAAATTGTTGCTGTATTTTTTTAAGTAAAAATAATCTTTTTATGTGCAAAAAATCAAATAATGGATTTTTTTTCCATGTAAACATCCTTCAAAGTCAGTGGCTGGATTCAAACCCCCATCCAGGGGTAGCTTCCTGCACCAAAGGCACTAGACTTTGCCTATGCGATATAGGCTTTTGATGGTTTTCAGTTGTGCAAGAGACCCTATCAGCATCTGACAGGCCGTGGTGTCATTGCTAATGGCTGACACTGTACAGGACACATCATCGCCATGATATAGGGAAGATTTGACAAGCTACATATAGGGAAGCCCGTCTGGTCCAGTGGGTAAGTTCCTGCTTTCCACCCAGACATGCAGGGTTCAATTCCAGGGCCCGACAGATGACACACTAAATCTCTCAGCAAGCATCTGTACATTAACCACTTATTTTCTTGCAGTTTTCCTTCCAAATCCTGCAACCCCTTCACCACAAATACAGTCCAATCATTCCTCGATACTCATTCACTCAGTCATTCCACTCCGCCATGCTACAGGGTGAACAAAAACCAACAAGAACAAGAGCTAGTTCAGCAAGCAAATTTATAGCCTCTCTTTGGATTTATGTTGATGCTGCTGCCCTCTAGTAATGTTATATGTCAACTGCAGCATAATCAAAGGATTGAGAAAGGGGCAGTCCTATGCAAATAATCTCCTCCCATGATTACTTCTCTGAGCTTCCGTAGTGGTACGATGATAGGACCTTCAACAAATGGTCTTCAGCAGATTTCTAAAGTTGCCAAATTGTCTTAGGCTAAAGATTGTTCCAGTCGAAGGCCTTCAGATAAGGACCCCACCCTCACTTAGCAGGGTCCAGAATTACCTGCAGTAATCCTCTATACAGAACATGGGTGTTTGTGGGCCTACTGTGAAGGCTATATGCTAAAACTGGGATGTCTAAAGTCCCAGTCCTGGTCTCACTGTCAGAGGCACAGCATAACACAGCCTGCCAGACATGACCGTGCAATGCCATGCCAAACCAAATGCTCCTTCCCCACACTTGCTGATTCATGCATTTTCAAGACATAATCAATCAGAGGCCTGACTTTGTCCATTCCTATCACTTCAACATTCAACATACTATCTTCTGACTGCAGCTAATAAGGGCTCTTTCACCTGCACAAAATTTTACTCTGCATTAAATCAACACCATTCAACCTATTTTATTATCTGCATGGCACCTTCCTCACATAATACAGCTCAATTCTGGCCCCCCTTGGGCCATATTTGTGCTCTCCAGAACACCAATTTGAAGAAAAAACGAATACATTCATAAATGAAGATAAGACCTTGCTAATATTTAAACTACTTGAGCAAAAGGAGGGAGGTGGCAGGTGGTGGTGGGGGTGGCAAGATTTGTAAATGTGCCCAACTAATGCAATCAATAATGACTTAAATTGTTGCTGTATTTTTTTAAGTAAAAATAATCTTTTTATGTGCAAAAAAACAAATACTGGATTTTTTTCCATGTAAACATCCTTCAAAGTCAGTGGCTGGATTCAAACCCCCATCCAGGGGTAGCTTCCTGCACCAAAGGCACTAGACTTTGCCTCTGAGCTATAGGCTTTTGATGGGTTTCTGTTGTGCAAGAGACCCTATCAGTATCTGACAGGCCGTGGTGTCATTGCTAATGGCTGCCACTGCACACGACACATCATAGCCATGATATAGGGAAGATTTGACAAGCTACATAAAGGGAACCCCGTCTGGTCCAGTGGGTAAATTCCTGCCTTCCACCCAGACATGCAGGGTTCAACTCCTGGGCCCGGCAGATGACACACTCAATCTCTCAGCAAGCATCTGTGCATTAACCACTTGTTTTCTTGCAGTTTTCCTTCCAAATCCTGCAACCCCTTCACCACAAATACAGTCCAATCATTCCTCGATACTCATTCACTCAGTCATTCCACTCCGCCATGCTACAGGCTGAACAAAAACCAACAAGAACAAGAGCTAGTTCAGCAAGCAAATTTAAAGCCTCTCTTTGGATTTATGTTGATGCTGCTGCCCTCTAGTAATGTTATATGTCAACTGCAGCATAATCAAAGTATTGAGAAAGGGGCAGTCCTATGCAAATAATCTCCTCCCATGATTACTTCTCTGAGCTTCCGTAGTGGTACGATGATAGGACCTTCAACATATGGTCTTCAGCAGATTTCTAAAGTTGCCAAATTGTCTTAGGCTAAGGATTGTTCCAGTCGAAGGCCTTCAGATAAGGACCCCACCCTCACTTAGCAGGGTCGAGAATTACCTGCAGTAATCCTCTATACAGAACATGGGTGTTCGTGGGCCTACTGTAAAAGCTATATGCTAAAACTGGGATGTCTAAAGTCCCAGTCCTGGTCTCACTGTCAGAGGCACAGCATAACACAGCCTGCCAGACATGGCCATGCAATGCCATGCCAAACCAAATGCTCCTTCCCCACACTTGCTGCATCATGCATTTTCAAGACAAAATCAATCAGAGGCCTGACTTTGTCGCTTTCCTATCACTTCAACATTCAACATACTACCTTCTGACTGCAGCTAATAAGGGCTCTTTCACCTGCACAAAATTTTACTCTGCATTAAATCAACACCATTCAACCTATTTTATTATCTGCATGGCACCTTCCTCACATAATACAGCTCAATTCTGGCCCTCCTTGGGCCATATTTGTGCTCTCCAGAACACCAATTTGAAATAAAAACGAATACATTCATAAATGAAGATAAGACCTTGCTAATATTTAAACTACTTGAGCAAAAGGAGGGAGGTGGCAGGTGGTGGTGAGGGTGGCAAGATTTGTAAATGTGCCCAACTAATGCAATCAAAAAATGACTTAAATTGTTGCTGTATTTTTTTAAGTAAAAATAATCTTTTTATGTGCAAAAAATCAAATACTGGATTTTTTTTCCATGTAAACATCCTTCAAAGTCAGTGGCTGGATTCAAACCCCCATCCAGGGGTAGCTTCCTGCACCAAAGGCACTAGACTTTGCCTATGCGCTATAGGCTTTTGATGGGTTTCAGTTGTGCAAGAGACCCTATCAGCATCTGACAGGCCGTGGTGTCATTGCTAATGGCTGCCACTGCACAGGACATCATAGCCATGATATAGGGAAGATTTGACAAGCTACATGTAGGGAAGCCCGTCTGGTCCAGTGGGTAAGTTCCTGCCTTCCACCCAGACATGCAGGGTTCAATTCCAGGGCCCGACAGATGACACACTAAATCTCTCAGCAAGCATCTGTACATTAACCACTTATTTTCTTGCAGTTTTCCTTCCAAATCCTGCAACCCCTTCACCACAAATACAGTCCAATCATTCCTCGATACTCATTCACTCAGTCATTCCACTCCGCCATGCTACAGGGTGAACAAAAACCAACAAGAACAAGAGCTAGTTCAGCAAGCAAATTTATAGCCTCTCTTTGGATTTATGTTGATGCTGCTGCCCTCTAGTAATGTTATATGTCAACTGCAGCATAATCAAAGGATTGAGAAAGGGGCAGTCCTATGCAAATAATCTCCTCCCATGATTACTTCTCTGAGCTTCCGTAGTGGTACGATGATAGGACCTTCAACAAATGGTCTTCAGCAGATTTCTAAAGTTGCCAAATTGTCTTAGGCTAAGGATTGTTCCAGTCAAAGGCCGTCAGATAAGGACCCCACCCTCACTTAGCAGGGTCCAGAATTACCTGCAGTAATCCTCTATACAGAACATGGGCGTTCGTGGGCGTTTGTGGGCCTACTGTAAAGGCTATATGCTAAAACTGGGATGTCTAAAGTCCCAGTCCCAGTCCCAGTCCCAGTCCCAGTCCCAGTCCCAGTCCCAGTCCCAGTCCCAGTCCCAGTCCCAGTCCCAGTCCCAGTCCCAGTCCCAGTCCCAGTCCCAGTCCCAGTCCTGGTCTCACTGTCAGAGGCACAGCATAACACAGCCTGCCAGACATGACCGTGCAATGCAATGCCAAACCAAATGCTCCTTCCCCACACTTGCTGCATCATGCAATTTCAAGACATAATCAATCAGAGGCCTGACTTTGTCCTTTCCTACCATTTCAACATTCAACATACTACCTTCTGACTGCAGCTAGTAAGGACTCTTTCACCTGCACAAAATTTTACCCTGCATTAAGTCAACACCATTCAACCTATTTTATTATCTGTATGGCACCTTCCTCACATAATACAGCTCAATTCTGGCCCCCCTTGGGCCATATTTGTGCTCTCCAGAACACCAATTTGAAGAAAAAACAAATACATTCATAAATGAAGATAAGACCTTGCTAATATTTAAACTACTTGAGCAAAAGGAGGGAGGTGGCAGGTGGTGGTGGGGGTGGCAAGATTTCTAAATGTGCCCAACTAATGCAATCAAAAAATGACTTAAATTGTTCCTGTATTTTTTTAAGTAAAAATAATCTTTTTATGTGCAAAAAATCAAATACTGGATTTTTTTTCCATGTAAACATCCTTCAAAGTCAGTGGCTGGATTCAAACCCCCATCCAGGGGTAGCTTCCTGCACCAAAGGCACTAGACTTTGCCTATGCACTATGGGCTTTTGGTGGGTTTCAGTTGTGCAAGAGACCCTATCAGCATCTGACAGGCCGTGGTGTCATTGCTAATGGCTGCCACTGCACAGGACACATCATAGCCATGATATAGGGAAGATTTGACAAGCTACATATAGGGAAGCCCGTCTGGTCCAGTGGGTAAGTTCCTACCTTACATGCAGGGTTCAATTCCAGGGCCTGACAGATGACACACTAAATCTCTCAGCAAGCATCTGTGCATTAACCACTTATTTTCTTGCAGTTTTCCTTCCAAATCCTGCAACCCCTTCACCACAAATACAGTCCAATCATTACTCGATACTCATTCACTCAGTCATTCCACTCCGCCATGCTACAGGCTGAACAAAAACCAACAAGAACAAGAGCTAGTTCAGCAAGCAAATTTATAGCCTCTCTTTGGATTTATGTTGATGCTGCTGCCCTCTAGTAATGTTATATGTCAACTGCAGCATAATCAAAGGATTGAGAAAGGGGCAGTCCTATGCAAATAATCTCCTCCCATGATTACTTCTCTGAGCTTCCGTAGTGGTACGATGATAGGACCTTCAACAAATGGTCTTCAGCAGATTTCTAAAGTTGCCAAATTGTCTTAGGCTAAGGATTGTTCCAGTCAAAGGCCGTCAGATAAGGACCCCACCCTCACTTAGCAGGGTCCAGAATTACCTGCAGTAATCCTCTATACAGAACATGGGCGTTCGTGGGCGTTTGTGGGCCTACTGTAAAGGCTATATGCTAAAACTGGGATGTCTAAAGTCCCAGTCCCAGTCCCAGTCCCAGTCCCAGTCCCAGTCCCAGTCCCAGTCCCAGTCCCAGTCCCAGTCCCAGTCCCAGTCCTGGTCTCACTGTCAGAGGCACAGCATAACACAGCCTGCCAGACATGACCGTGCAATGCAATGCCAAACCAAATGCTCCTTCCCCACACTTGCTGCATCATGCAATTTCAAGACATAATCAATCAGAGGCCTGACTTTGTCCTTTCCTACCATTTCAACATTCAACATACTACCTTCTGACTGCAGCTAGTAAGGACTCTTTCACCTGCACAAAATTTTACCCTGCATTAAGTCAACACCATTCAACCTATTTTATTATCTGTATGGCACCTTCCTCACATAATACAGCTCAATTCTGGCCCCCCTTGGGCCATATTTGTGCTCTCCAGAACACCAATTTGAAGAAAAAACAAATACATTCATAAATGAAGATAAGACCTTGCTAATATTTAAACTACTTGAGCAAAAGGAGGGAGGTGGCAGGTGGTGGTGGGGGTGGCAAGATTTCTAAATGTGCCCAACTGATGCAATCAAAAAATGACTTAAATTGTTCCTGTATTTTTTTAAGTAAAAATAATCTTTTTATGTGCAAAAAATCAAATACTGGATTTTTTTTCCATGTAAACATCCTTCAAAGTCAGTGGCTGGATTCAAACCCCCATCCAGGGGTAGCTTCCTGCACCAAAGGCACTAGACTTTGCCTATGCACTATGGGCTTTTGGTGGGTTTCAGTTGTGCAAGAGACCCTATCAGCATCTGACAGGCCGTGGTGTCATTGCTAATGGCTGCCACTGCACAGGACACATCATAGCCATGATATAGGGAAGATTTGACAAGCTACATATAGGGAAGCCCGTCTGGTCCAGTGGGTAAGTTCCTACCTTACATGCAGGGTTCAATTCCAGGGCCTGACAGATGACACACTAAAACTCTCAGCAAGCATCTGTGCATTAACCACTTGTTTTCTGGCAGTTTTCCTTCCAAATCCTGCAACCCCTTCACCACAAATACAGTCCAATCATTACTCGATACTCATTCACTCAGTCATTCCACTCCGCCATGCTACAGGCTTAACAAAAACCAACAAGAACAAGAGCTAGTTCAGCAAGCAAATTTAAAGCCTCTCTTTGGATTTATGTTGATGCTACTGCCCTCTAGTAATGTTATATGTCAACTGCAGCAAAATCAAAGGATTGAGAAAGGGGCAGTCCTATGCAAATAATCTCCTCCCATGATTACTTCTCTGAGCTTCCGTAGTGGTACGATGATAGGACCTTCAACAAATGGTCTTCAGCAGATTTCTAAAGTTGCCAAATTGTCTTAGGCTAAGGATTGTTCCAGTCAAAGGCCGTCAGATAAGGACCCCACCCTCACTTAGCAGGGTCCAGAATTACCTGCAGTAATCCTCTATACAGAACATGGGCGTTCGTGGGCGTTTATGGGCCTACTGTAAAGGCTATATGCTAAAACTGGGATGTCTAAAGTCCCAGTCCCAGTCCCAGTCCCAGTCCTGGTCTCACTGTCAGAGGCACAGCATAACACAGCCTGCCAGACATGGCCGTGCAATGCCATGCCAAACCAAATGCTCCTTCCCCACACTTGCTGATTCATGCATTTTCAAGACATAATCAATCAGAGTCCTGACTTTGTCCTTTCCTATCACTTCAACATTCAACATACTATCTTCTGACTGCAGCTAATAAGGGCTCTTTCACCTGCACAAAATTTTACTCTGCATTAAATCAACACCATTCAACCTATTTTATTATCTGCATGGCACCTTCCTCACATAATACAGCTCAATTCTGGCCCCCCTTGGGCCATATTTGTGCTCTCCAGAACACCAATTTGAAATAAAAACGAATACATTCATAAGTGAAGATAAGACCTTGCTAATATTTAAACTACTTGAGCAAAAGGAGGGAGGTGGCAGGTGGTGGTGAGGGTGGCAAGATTTGTAAATGTGCCCAACTAATGCAATCAAAAAATGACTTAAATTGTTGCTGTATTTTTTTAAGTAAAAATAATCTTTTTATGTGCAAAAAATCAAATAATGGATTTTTTTTCCATGTAAACATCCTTCAAAGTCAGTGGCTGGATTCAAACCCCCATCCAGGGGTAGCTTCCTGCACCAAAGGCACTAGACTTTGCCTATGCGATATAGGCTTTTGATGGTTTTCAGTTGTGCAAGAGACCCTATCAGCATCTGACAGGCCGTGGTGTCATTGCTAATGGCTGACACTGTACAGGACACATCATCGCCATGATATAGGGAAGATTTGACAAGCTACATATAGGGAAGCCCGTCTGGTCCAGTGGGTAAGTTCCTGCTTTCCACCCAGACATGCAGGGTTCAATTCCAGGGCCCGACAGATGACACACTAAATCTCTCAGCAAGCATCTGTACATTAACCACTTATTTTCTTGCAGTTTTCCTTCCAAATCCTGCAACCCCTTCACCACAAATACAGTCCAATCATTCCTCGATACTCATTCACTCAGTCATTCCACTCCGCCATGCTACAGGGTGAACAAAAACCAACAAGAACAAGAGCTAGTTCAGCAAGCAAATTTATAGCCTCTCTTTGGATTTATGTTGATGCTGCTGCCCTCTAGTAATGTTATATGTCAACTGCAGCATAATCAAAGGATTGAGAAAGGGGCAGTCCTATGCAAATAATCTCCTCCCATGATTACTTCTCTGAGCTTCCGTAGTGGTACGATGATAGGACCTTCAACAAATGGTCTTCAGCAGATTTCTAAAGTTGCCAAATTGTCTTAGGCTAAAGATTGTTCCAGTCGAAGGCCTTCAGATAAGGACCCCACCCTCACTTAGCAGGGTCCAGAATTACCTGCAGTAATCCTCTATACAGAACATGGGTGTTTGTGGGCCTACTGTGAAGGCTATATGCTAAAACTGGGATGTCTAAAGTCCCAGTCCTGGTCTCACTGTCAGAGGCACAGCATAACACAGCCTGCCAGACATGACCGTGCAATGCCATGCCAAACCAAATGCTCCTTCCCCACACTTGCTGATTCATGCATTTTCAAGACATAATCAATCAGAGGCCTGACTTTGTCCATTCCTATCACTTCAACATTCAACATACTATCTTCTGACTGCAGCTAATAAGGGCTCTTTCACCTGCACAAAATTTTACTCTGCATTAAATCAACACCATTCAACCTATTTTATTATCTGCATGGCACCTTCCTCACATAATACAGCTCAATTCTGGCCCCCCTTGGGCCATATTTGTGCTCTCCAGAACACCAATTTGAAGAAAAAACGAATACATTCATAAATGAAGATAAGACCTTGCTAATATTTAAACTACTTGAGCAAAAGGAGGGAGGTGGCAGGTGGTGGTGGGGGTGGCAAGATTTGTAAATGTGCCCAACTAATGCAATCAATAATGACTTAAATTGTTGCTGTATTTTTTGAAGTAAAAATAATCTTTTTATGTGCAAAAAAACAAATACTGGATTTTTTTCCATGTAAACATCCTTCAAAGTCAGTGGCTGGATTCAAACCCCCATCCAGGGGTAGCTTCCTGCACCAAAGGCACTAGACTTTGCCTCTGAGCTATAGGCTTTTGATGGGTTTCTGTTGTGCAAGAGACCCTATCAGTATCTGACAGGCCGTGGTGTCATTGCTAATGGCTGCCACTGCACACGACACATCATAGCCATGATATAGGGAAGATTTGACAAGCTACATAAAGGGAACCCCGTCTGGTCCAGTGGGTAAATTCCTGCCTTCCACCCAGACATGCAGGGTTCAACTCCTGGGCCCGGCAGATGACACACTCAATCTCTCAGCAAGCATCTGTGCATTAACCACTTGTTTTCTTGCAGTTTTCCTTCCAAATCCTGCAACCCCTTCACCACAAATACAGTCCAATCATTCCTCGATACTCATTCACTCAGTCATTCCACTCCGCCATGCTACAGGCTGAACAAAAACCAACAAGAACAAGAGCTAGTTCAGCAAGCAAATTTAAAGCCTCTCTTTGGATTTATGTTGATGCTGCTGCCCTCTAGTAATGTTATATGTCAACTGCAGCATAATCAAAGTATTGAGAAAGGGGCAGTCCTATGCAAATAATCTCCTCCCATGATTACTTCTCTGAGCTTCCGTAGTGGTACGATGATAGGACCTTCAACATATGGTCTTCAGCAGATTTCTAAAGTTGCCAAATTGTCTTAGGCTAAGGATTGTTCCAGTCGAAGGCCTTCAGATAAGGACCCCACCCTCACTTAGCAGGGTCGAGAATTACCTGCAGTAATCCTCTATACAGAACATGGGTGTTCGTGGGCCTACTGTAAAAGCTATATGCTAAAACTGGGATGTCTAAAGTCCCAGTCCTGGTCTCACTGTCAGAGGCACAGCATAACACAGCCTGCCAGACATGGCCATGCAATGCCATGCCAAACCAAATGCTCCTTCCCCACACTTGCTGCATCATGCATTTTCAAGACAAAATCAATCAGAGGCCTGACTTTGTCGCTTTCCTATCACTTCAACATTCAACATACTACCTTCTGACTGCAGCTAATAAGGGCTCTTTCACCTGCACAAAATTTTACTCTGCATTAAATCAACACCATTCAACCTATTTTATTATCTGCATGGCACCTTCCTCACATAATACAGCTCAATTCTGGCCCTCCTTGGGCCATATTTGTGCTCTCCAGAACACCAATTTGAAATAAAAACGAATACATTCATAAATGAAGATAAGACCTTGCTAATATTTAAACTACTTGAGCAAAAGGAGGGAGGTGGCAGGTGGTGGTGAGGGTGGCAAGATTTGTAAATGTGCCCAACTAATGCAATCAAAAAATGACTTAAATTGTTGCTGTATTTTTTTAAGTAAAAATAATCTTTTTATGTGCAAAAAATCAAATACTGGATTTTTTTTCCATGTAAACATCCTTCAAAGTCAGTGGCTGGATTCAAACCCCCATCCAGGGGTAGCTTCCTGCACCAAAGGCACTAGACTTTGCCTATGCGCTATAGGCTTTTGATGGGTTTCAGTTGTGCAAGAGACCCTATCAGCATCTGACAGGCCGTGGTGTCATTGCTAATGGCTGCCACTGCACAGGACATCATAGCCATGATATAGGGAAGATTTGACAAGCTACATGTAGGGAAGCCCGTCTGGTCCAGTGGGTAAGTTCCTGCCTTCCACCCAGACATGCAGGGTTCAATTCCAGGGCCCGACAGATGACACACTAAATCTCTCAGCAAGCATCTGTACATTAACCACTTATTTTCTTGCAGTTTTCCTTCCAAATCCTGCAACCCCTTCACCACAAATACAGTCCAATCATTCCTCGATACTCATTCACTCAGTCATTCCACTCCGCCATGCTACAGGGTGAACAAAAACCAACAAGAACAAGAGCTAGTTCAGCAAGCAAATTTATAGCCTCTCTTTGGATTTATGTTGATGCTGCTGCCCTCTAGTAATGTTATATGTCAACTGCAGCATAATCAAAGGATTGAGAAAGGGGCAGTCCTATGCAAATAATCTCCTCCCATGATTACTTCTCTGAGCTTCCGTAGTGGTACGATGATAGGACCTTCAACAAATGGTCTTCAGCAGATTTCTAAAGTTGCCAAATTGTCTTAGGCTAAGGATTGTTCCAGTCAAAGGCCGTCAGATAAGGACCCCACCCTCACTTAGCAGGGTCCAGAATTACCTGCAGTAATCCTCTATACAGAACATGGGCGTTCGTGGGCGTTCGTGGGCCTACTGTAAAGGCTATATGCTAAAACTGGGATGTCTAAAGTCCCAGTCCCAGTCCCAGTCCCAGTCCCAGTCCCAGTCCCAGTCCCAGTCCCAGTCCCAGTCCCAGTCCTGGTCTCACTGTCAGAGGCACAGCATAACACAGCCTGCCAGACATGACCGTGCAATGCAATGCCAAACCAAATGCTCCTTCCCCACACTTGCTGCATCATGCAATTTCAAGACATAATCAATCAGAGGCCTGACTTTGTCCTTTCCTACCATTTCAACATTCAACATACTACCTTCTGACTGCAGCTAGTAAGGACTCTTTCACCTGCACAAAATTTTACCCTGCATTAAGTCAACACCATTCAACCTATTTTATTATCTGTATGGCACCTTCCTCACATAATACAGCTCAATTCTGGCCCCCCTTGGGCCATATTTGTGCTCTCCAGAACACCAATTTGAAGAAAAAACAAATACATTCATAAATGAAGATAAGACCTTGCTAATATTTAAACTACTTGAGCAAAAGGAGGGAGGTGGCAGGTGGTGGTGGGGGTGGCAAGATTTCTAAATGTGCCCAACTAATGCAATCAAAAAATGACTTAAATTGTTCCTGTATTTTTTTAAGTAAAAATAATCTTTTTATGTGCAAAAAATCAAATACTGGATTTTTTTTCCATGTAAACATCCTTCAAAGTCAGTGGCTGGATTCAAACCCCCATCCAGGGGTAGCTTCCTGCACCAAAGGCACTAGACTTTGCCTATGCACTATGGGCTTTTGGTGGGTTTCAGTTGTGCAAGAGACCCTATCAGCATCTGACAGGCCGTGGTGTCATTGCTAATGGCTGCCACTGCACAGGACACATCATAGCCATGATATAGGGAAGATTTGACAAGCTACATATAGGGAAGCCCGTCTGGTCCAGTGGGTAAGTTCCTACCTTACATGCAGGGTTCAATTCCAGGGCCTGACAGATGACACACTAAATCTCTCAGCAAGCATCTGTGCATTAACCACTTATTTTCTTGCAGTTTTCCTTCCAAATCCTGCAACCCCTTCACCACAAATACAGTCCAATCATTACTCGATACTCATTCACTCAGTCATTCCACTCCGCCATGCTACAGGCTGAACAAAAACCAACAAGAACAAGAGCTAGTTCAGCAAGCAAATTTAAAGCCTCTCTTTGGATTTATGTTGATGCTACTGCCCTCTAGTAATGTTATATGTCAACTGCAGCAAAATCAAAGGATTGAGAAAGGGGCAGTCCTATGCAAATAATCTCCTCCCATGATTACTTCTCTGAGCTTCCGTAGTGGTACGATGATAGGACCTTCAACAAATGGTCTTCAGCAGATTTCTAAAGTTGCCAAATTGTCTTAGGCTAAGGATTGTTCCAGTCAAAGGCCGTCAGATAAGGACCCCACCCTCACTTAGCAGGGTCCAGAATTACCTGCAGTAATCCTCTATACAGAACATGGGCGTTCGTGGGCGTTTATGGGCCTACTGTAAAGGCTATATGCTAAAACTGGGATGTCTAAAGTCCCAGTCCCAGTCCCAGTCCCAGTCCCAGTCCCAGTCCCAGTCCCAGTCCCAGTCCCAGTCCCAGTCCCAGTCCCAGTCCCAGTCCCAGTCCTGGTCTCACTGTCAGAGGCACAGCATAACACAGCCTGCCAGACATGGCCGTGCAATCCCATGCCAAACCAAATGCTCCTTCCCCACACTTGCTGATTCATGCATTTTCAAGACATAATCAATCAGAGTCCTGACTTTGTCCTTTCCTATCACTTCAACATTCAACATACTATCTTCTGACTGCAGCTAATAAGGGCTCTTTCACCTGCACAAAATTTTACTCTGCATTAAATCAACACCATTCAACCTATTTTATTATCTGCATGGCACCTTCCTCACATAATACAGCTCAATTCTGGCCCCCCTTGGGCCATATTTGTGCTCTCCAGAACACCAATTTGAAATAAAAACGAATACATTCATAAGTGAAGATAAGACCTTGCTAATATTTAAACTACTTGAGCAAAAGGAGGGAGGTGGCAGGTGGTGGTGAGGGTGGCAAGATTTGTAAATGTGCCCAACTAATGCAATCAAAAAATGACTTAAATTGTTGCTGTATTTTTTTAAGTAAAAATAATCTTTTTATGTGCAAAAAATCAAATACTGGATTTTTTTTCCATGTAAACATCCTTCAAAGTCAGTGGCTGGATTCAAACCCCCATCCAGGGGTAGCTTCCTGCACCAAAGGCACTAGACTTTGCCTATGCGATATAGGCTTTTGATGGTTTTCAGTTGTGCAAGAGACCCTATCAGCATCTGACAGGCCGTGGTGTCATTGCTAATGGCTGACACTGTACAGGACACATCATAGCCATGATATAGGGAAGATTTGACAAGCTACATATAGGGAAGCCCGTCTGGTCCAGTGGGTAAGTTCCTGCTTTCCACCCAGACATGCAGGGTTCAATTCCAGGGCCCGACAGATGACACACTAAATCTCTCAGCAAGCATCTGTACATTAACCACTTATTTTCTTGCAGTTTTCCTTCCAAATCCTGCAACCCCTTCACCACAAATACAGTCCAATCATTCCTCGATACTCATTCACTCAGTCATTCCACTCCGCCATGCTACAGGGTGAACAAAAACCAACAAGAACAAGAGCTAGTTCAGCAAGCAAATTTATAGCCTCTCTTTGGATTTATGTTGATGCTGCTGCCCTCTAGTAATGTTATATGTCAACTGCAGCATAATCAAAGGATTGAGAAAGGGGCAGTCCTATGCAAATAATCTCCTCCCATGATTACTTCTCTGAGCTTCCGTAGTGGTACGATGATAGGACCTTCAACAAATGGTCTTCAGCAGATTTCTAAAGTTGCCAAATTGTCTTAGGCTAAAGATTGTTCCAGTCGAAGGCCTTCAGATAAGGACCCCACCCTCACTTAGCAGGGTCCAGAATTACCTGCAGTAATCCTCTATACAGAACATGGGTGTTTGTGGGCCTACTGTGAAGGCTATATGCTAAAACTGGGATGTCTAAAGTCCCAGTCCTGGTCTCACTGTCAGAGGCACAGCATAACACAGCCTGCCAGACATGACCGTGCAATGCCATGCCAAACCAAATGCTCCTTCCCCACACTTGCTGATTCATGCATTTTCAAGACATAATCAATCAGAGGCCTGACTTTGTCCATTCCTATCACTTCAACATTCAACATACTATCTTCTGACTGCAGCTAATAAGGGCTCTTTCACCTGCACAAAATTTTACTCTGCATTAAATCAACACCATTCAACCTATTTTATTATCTGCATGGCACCTTCCTCACATAATACAGCTCAATTCTGGCCCCCCTTGGGCCATATTTGTGCTCTCCAGAACACCAATTTGAAGAAAAAACGAATACATTCATAAATGAAGATAAGACCTTGCTAATATTTAAACTACTTGAGCAAAAGGAGGGAGGTGGCAGGTGGTGGTGGGGGTGGCAAGATTTGTAAATGTGCCCAACTAATGCAATCAATAATGACTTAAATTGTTGCTGTATTTTTTTAAGTAAAAATAATCTTTTTATGTGCAAAAAAACAAATACTGGATTTTTTTCCATGGAAACATCCTTCAAAGTCAGTGGCTGGATTCAAACCCCCATCCAGGGGTAGCTTCCTGCACCAAAGGCACTAGACTTTGCCTCTGAGCTATAGGCTTTTGATGGGTTTCTGTTGTGCAAGAGACCCTATCAGTATCTGACAGGCCGTGGTGTCATTGCTAATGGCTGCCACTGCACACGACACATCATAGCCATGATATAGGGAAGATTTGACAAGCTACATAAAGGGAACCCCGTCTGGTCCAGTGGGTAAATTCCTGCCTTCCACCCAGACATGCAGGGTTCAACTCCTGGGCCCGACAGATGACACACTCAATCTCTCAGCAAGCATCTGTGCATTAACCACTTGTTTTCTTGCAGTTTTCCTTCCAAATCCTGCAACCCCTTCACCACAAATACAGTCCAATCATTCCTCGATACTCATTCACTCAGTCATTCCACTCCGCCATGCTACAGGCTGAACAAAAACCAACAAGAACAAGAGCTAGTTCAGCAAGCAAATTTAAAGCCTCTCTTTGGATTTATGTTGATGCTGCTGCCCTCTAGTAATGTTATATGTCAACTGCAGCATAATCAAAGTATTGAGAAAGGGGCAGTCCTATGCAAATAATCTCCTCCCATGATTACTTCTCTGAGCTTCCGTAGTGGTACGATGATAGGACCTTCAACATATGGTCTTCAGCAGATTTCTAAAGTTGCCAAATTGTCTTAGGCTAAGGATTGTTCCAGTCGAAGGCCTTCAGATAAGGACCCCACCCTCACTTAGCAGGGTCGAGAATTACCTGCAGTAATCCTCTATACAGAACATGGGTGTTCGTGGGCCTACTGTAAAAGCTATATGCTAAAACTGGGATGTCTAAAGTCCCAGTCCTGGTCTCACTGTCAGAGGCACAGCATAACACAGCCTGCCAGACATGGCCATGCAATGCCATGCCAAACCAAATGCTCCTTCCCCACACTTGCTGCATCATGCATTTTCAAGACAAAATCAATCAGAGGCCTGACTTTGTCGCTTTCCTATCACTTCAACATTCAACATACTACCTTCTGACTGCAGCTAATAAGGGCTCTTTCACCTGCACAAAATTTTACTCTGCATTAAATCAACACCATTCAACCTATTTTATTATCTGCATGGCACCTTCCTCACATAATACAGCTCAATTCTGGCCCTCCTTGGGCCATATTTGTGCTCTCCAGAACACCAATTTGAAATAAAAACGAATACATTCATAAATGAAGATAAGACCTTGCTAATATTTAAACTACTTGAGCAAAAGGAGGGAGGTGGCAGGTGGTGGTGAGGGTGGCAAGATTTGTAAATGTGCCCAACTAATGCAATCAAAAAATGACTTAAATTGTTGCTGTATTTTTTTAAGTAAAAATAATCTTTTTATGTGCAAAAAATCAAATACTGGATTTTTTTTCCATGTAAACATCCTTCAAAGTCAGTGGCTGGATTCAAACCCCCATCCAGGGGTAGCTTCCTGCACCAAAGGCACTAGACTTTGCCTATGCGCTATAGGCTTTTGATGGGTTTCAGTTGTGCAAGAGACCCTATCAGCATCTGACAGGCCGTGGTGTCATTGCTAATGGCTGCCACTGCACAGGACATCATAGCCATGATATAGGGAAGATTTGACAAGCTACATATAGGGAAGCCCATCTGGTCCAGTGGGTAAGTTCCTGCCTTCCACCCAGACATGCAGGGTTCAATTCCAGGGCCCGACAGATGACACACTAAATCTCTCAGCAAGCATCTGTACATTAACCACTTATTTTCTTGCAGTTTTCCTTCCAAATCCTGCAACCCCTTCACCACAAATACAGTCCAATCATTCCTCGATACTCATTCACTCAGTCATTCCACTCCGCCATGCTACAGGGTGAACAAAAACCAACAAGAACAAGAGCTAGTTCAGCAAGCAAATTTATAGCCTCTCTTTGGATTTATGTTGATGCTGCTGCCCTCTAGTAATGTTATATGTCAACTGCAGCATAATCAAAGGATTGAGAAAGGGGCAGTCCTATGCAAATAATCTCCTCCCATGATTACTTCTCTGAGCTTCCGTAGTGGTACGATGATAGGACCTTCAACAAATGGTCTTCAGCAGATTTCTAAAGTTGCCAAATTGTCTTAGGCTAAGGATTGTTCCAGTCAAAGGCCGTCAGATAAGGACCCCACCCTCACTTAGCAGGGTCCAGAATTACCTGCAGTAATCCTCTATACAGAACATGGGCGTTCGTGGGCGTTTGTGGGCCTACTGTAAAGGCTATATGCTAAAACTGGGATGTCTAAAGTCCCAGTCCCAGTCCCAGTCCCAGTCCCAGTCCCAGTCCCAGTCCCAGTCCCAGTCCCAGTCCCAGTCCCAGTCCTGGTCTCACTGTCAGAGGCACAGCATAACACAGCCTGCCAGACATGACCGTGCAATGCAATGCCAAACCAAATGCTCCTTCCCCACACTTGCTGCATCATGCAATTTCAAGACATAATCAATCAGAGGCCTGACTTTGTCCTTTCCTACCATTTCAACATTCAACATACTACCTTCTGACTGCAGCTAGTAAGGACTCTTTCACCTGCACAAAATTTTACCCTGCATTAAGTCAACACCATTCAACCTATTTTATTATCTGTATGGCACCTTCCTCACATAATACAGCTCAATTCTGGCCCCCCTTGGGCCATATTTGTGCTCTCCAGAACACCAATTTGAAGAAAAAACAAATACATTCATAAATGAAGATAAGACCTTGCTAATATTTAAACTACTTGAGCAAAAGGAGGGAGGTGGCAGGTGGTGGTGGGGGTGGCAAGATTTCTAAATGTGCCCAACTAATGCAATCAAAAAATGACTTAAATTGTTCCTGTATTTTTTTAAGTAAAAATAATCTTTTTATGTGCAAAAAATCAAATACTGGATTTTTTTTCCATGTAAACATCCTTCAAAGTCAGTGGCTGGATTCAAACCCCCATCCAGGGGTAGCTTCCTGCACCAAAGGCACTAGACTTTGCCTATGCACTATGGGCTTTTGGTGGGTTTCAGTTGTGCAAGAGACCCTATCAGCATCTGACAGGCCGTGGTGTCATTGCTAATGGCTGCCACTGCACAGGACACATCATAGCCATGATATAGGGAAGATTTGACAAGCTACATATAGGGAAGCCCGTCTGGTCCAGTGGGTAAGTTCCTACCTTACATGCAGGGTTCAATTCCAGGGCCTGACAGATGACACACTAAATCTCTCAGCAAGCATCTGTGCATTAACCACTTATTTTCTTGCAGTTTTCCTTCCAAATCCTGCAACCCCTTCACCACAAATACAGTCCAATCATTACTCGATACTCATTCACTCAGTCATTCCACTCCGCCATGCTACAGGCTGAACAAAAACCAACAAGAACAAGAGCTAGTTCAGCAAGCAAATTTATAGCCTCTCTTTGGATTTATGTTGATGCTGCTGCCCTCTAGTAATGTTATATGTCAACTGCAGCATAATCAAAGGATTGAGAAAGGGGCAGTCCTATGCAAATAATCTCCTCCCATGATTACTTCTCTGAGCTTCCGTAGTGGTACGATGATAGGACCTTCAACAAATGGTCTTCAGCAGATTTCTAAAGTTGCCAAATTGTCTTAGGCTAAGGATTGTTCCAGTCAAAGGCCGTCAGATAAGGACCCCACCCTCACTTAGCAGGGTCCAGAATTACCTGCAGTAATCCTCTATACAGAACATGGGCGTTCGTGGGCGTTTGTGGGCCTACTGTAAAGGCTATATGCTAAAACTGGGATGTCTAAAGTCCCAGTCCCAGTCCCAGTCCCAGTCCCAGTCCCAGTCCCAGTCCCAGTCCCAGTCCCAGTCCCAGTCCCAGTCCTGGTCTCACTGTCAGAGGCACAGCATAACACAGCCTGCCAGACATGACCGTGCAATGCAATGCCAAACCAAATGCTCCTTCCCCACACTTGCTGCATCATGCAATTTCAAGACATAATCAATCAGAGGCCTGACTTTGTCCTTTCCTACCATTTCAACATTCAACATACTACCTTCTGACTGCAGCTAGTAAGGACTCTTTCACCTGCACAAAATTTTACCCTGCATTAAGTCAACACCATTCAACCTATTTTATTATCTGTATGGCACCTTCCTCACATAATACAGCTCAATTCTGGCCCCCCTTGGGCCATATTTGTGCTCTCCAGAACACCAATTTGAAGAAAAAACAAATACATTCATAAATGAAGATAAGACCTTGCTAATATTTAAACTACTTGAGCAAAAGGAGGGAGGTGGCAAGTGGTGGTGGGGGTGGCAAGATTTCTAAATGTGCCCAACTGATGCAATCAAAAAATGACTTAAATTGTTCCTGTATTTTTTTAAGTAAAAATAATCTTTTTATGTGCAAAAAATCAAATACTGGATTTTTTTTCCATGTAAACATCCTTCAAAGTCAGTGGCTGGATTCAAACCCCCATCCAGGGGTAGCTTCCTGCACCAAAGGCACTAGACTTTGCCTATGCACTATGGGCTTTTGGTGGGTTTCAGTTGTGCAAGAGACCCTATCAGCATCTGACAGGCCGTGGTGTCATTGCTAATGGCTGCCACTGCACAGGACACATCATAGCCATGATATAGGGAAGATTTGACAAGCTACATATAGGGAAGCCCGTCTGGTCCAGTGGGTAAGTTCCTACCTTACATGCAGGGTTCAATTCCAGGGCCTGACAGATGACACACTAAAACTCTCAGCAAGCATCTGTGCATTAACCACTTGTTTTCTGGCAGTTTTCCTTCCAAATCCTGCAACCCCTTCACCACAAATACAGTCCAATCATTACTCGATACTCATTCACTCAGTCATTCCACTCCGCCATGCTACAGGCTTAACAAAAACCAACAAGAACAAGAGCTAGTTCAGCAAGCAAATTTAAAGCCTCTCTTTGGATTTATGTTGATGCTACTGCCCTCTAGTAATGTTATATGTCAACTGCAGCAAAATCAAAGGATTGAGAAAGGGGCAGTCCTATGCAAATAATCTCCTCCCATGATTACTTCTCTGAGCTTCCGTAGTGGTACGATGATAGGACCTTCAACAAATGGTCTTCAGCAGATTTCTAAAGTTGCCAAATTGTCTTAGGCTAAGGATTGTTCCAGTCAAAGGCCGTCAGATAAGGACCCCACCCTCACTTAGCAGGGTCCAGAATTACCTGCAGTAATCCTCTATACAGAACATGGGCGTTCGTGGGCGTTTATGGGCCTACTGTAAAGGCTATATGCTAAAACTGGGATGTCTAAAGTCCCAGTCCCAGTCCCAGTCCCAGTCCTGGTCTCACTGTCAGAGGCACAGCATAACACAGCCTGCCAGACATGGCCGTGCAATGCCATGCCAAACCAAATGCTCCTTCCCCACACTTGCTGATTCATGCATTTTCAAGACATAATCAATCAGAGTCCTGACTTTGTCCTTTCCTATCACTTCAACATTCAACATACTATCTTCTGACTGCAGCTAATAAGGGCTCTTTCACCTGCACAAAATTTTACTCTGCATTAAATCAACACCATTCAACCTATTTTATTATCTGCATGGCACCTTCCTCACATAATACAGCTCAATTCTGGCCCCCCTTGGGCCATATTTGTGCTCTCCAGAACACCAATTTGAAATAAAAACGAATACATTCATAAGTGAAGATAAGACCTTGCTAATATTTAAACTACTTGAGCAAAAGGAGGGAGGTGGCAGGTGGTGGTGAGGGTGGCAAGATTTGTAAATGTGCCCAACTAATGCAATCAAAAAATGACTTAAATTGTTGCTGTATTTTTTTAAGTAAAAATAATCTTTTTATGTGCAAAAAATCAAATAATGGATTTTTTTTCCATGTAAACATCCTTCAAAGTCAGTGGCTGGATTCAAACCCCCATCCAGGGGTAGCTTCCTGCACCAAAGGCACTAGACTTTGCCTATGCGATATAGGCTTTTGATGGTTTTCAGTTGTGCAAGAGACCCTATCAGCATCTGACAGGCCGTGGTGTCATTGCTAATGGCTGACACTGTACAGGACACATCATCGCCATGATATAGGGAAGATTTGACAAGCTACATATAGGGAAGCCCGTCTGGTCCAGTGGGTAAGTTCCTGCTTTCCACCCAGACATGCAGGGTTCAATTCCAGGGCCCGACAGATGACACACTAAATCTCTCAGCAAGCATCTGTACATTAACCACTTATTTTCTTGCAGTTTTCCTTCCAAATCCTGCAACCCCTTCACCACAAATACAGTCCAATCATTCCTCGATACTCATTCACTCAGTCATTCCACTCCGCCATGCTACAGGGTGAACAAAAACCAACAAGAACAAGAGCTAGTTCAGCAAGCAAATTTATAGCCTCTCTTTGGATTTATGTTGATGCTGCTGCCCTCTAGTAATGTTATATGTCAACTGCAGCATAATCAAAGGATTGAGAAAGGGGCAGTCCTATGCAAATAATCTCCTCCCATGATTACTTCTCTGAGCTTCCGTAGTGGTACGATGATAGGACCTTCAACAAATGGTCTTCAGCAGATTTCTAAAGTTGCCAAATTGTCTTAGGCTAAAGATTGTTCCAGTCGAAGGCCTTCAGATAAGGACCCCACCCTCACTTAGCAGGGTCCAGAATTACCTGCAGTAATCCTCTATACAGAACATGGGTGTTTGTGGGCCTACTGTGAAGGCTATATGCTAAAACTGGGATGTCTAAAGTCCCAGTCCTGGTCTCACTGTCAGAGGCACAGCATAACACAGCCTGCCAGACATGACCGTGCAATGCCATGCCAAACCAAATGCTCCTTCCCCACACTTGCTGATTCATGCATTTTCAAGACATAATCAATCAGAGGCCTGACTTTGTCCATTCCTATCACTTCAACATTCAACATACTATCTTCTGACTGCAGCTAATAAGGGCTCTTTCACCTGCACAAAATTTTACTCTGCATTAAATCAACACCATTCAACCTATTTTATTATCTGCATGGCACCTTCCTCACATAATACAGCTCAATTCTGGCCCCCCTTGGGCCATATTTGTGCTCTCCAGAACACCAATTTGAAGAAAAAACGAATACATTCATAAATGAAGATAAGACCTTGCTAATATTTAAACTACTTGAGCAAAAGGAGGGAGGTGGCAGGTGGTGGTGGGGGTGGCAAGATTTGTAAATGTGCCCAACTAATGCAATCAATAATGACTTAAATTGTTGCTGTATTTTTTTAAGTAAAAATAATCTTTTTATGTGCAAAAAAACAAATACTGGATTTTTTTCCATGTAAACATCCTTCAAAGTCAGTGGCTGGATTCAAACCCCCATCCAGGGGTAGCTTCCTGCACCAAAGGCACTAGACTTTGCCTCTGAGCTATAGGCTTTTGATGGGTTTCTGTTGTGCAAGAGACCCTATCAGTATCTGACAGGCCGTGGTGTCATTGCTAATGGCTGCCACTGCACACGACACATCATAGCCATGATATAGGGAAGATTTGACAAGCTACATAAAGGGAACCCCGTCTGGTCCAGTGGGTAAATTCCTGCCTTCCACCCAGACATGCAGGGTTCAACTCCTGGGCCCGGCAGATGACACACTCAATCTCTCAGCAAGCATCTGTGCATTAACCACTTGTTTTCTTGCAGTTTTCCTTCCAAATCCTGCAACCCCTTCACCACAAATACAGTCCAATCATTCCTCGATACTCATTCACTCAGTCATTCCACTCCGCCATGCTACAGGCTGAACAAAAACCAACAAGAACAAGAGCTAGTTCAGCAAGCAAATTTAAAGCCTCTCTTTGGATTTATGTTGATGCTGCTGCCCTCTAGTAATGTTATATGTCAACTGCAGCATAATCAAAGTATTGAGAAAGGGGCAGTCCTATGCAAATAATCTCCTCCCATGATTACTTCTCTGAGCTTCCGTAGTGGTACGATGATAGGACCTTCAACATATGGTCTTCAGCAGATTTCTAAAGTTGCCAAATTGTCTTAGGCTAAGGATTGTTCCAGTCGAAGGCCTTCAGATAAGGACCCCACCCTCACTTAGCAGGGTCGAGAATTACCTGCAGTAATCCTCTATACAGAACATGGGTGTTCGTGGGCCTACTGTAAAAGCTATATGCTAAAACTGGGATGTCTAAAGTCCCAGTCCTGGTCTCACTGTCAGAGGCACAGCATAACACAGCCTGCCAGACATGGCCATGCAATGCCATGCCAAACCAAATGCTCCTTCCCCACACTTGCTGCATCATGCATTTTCAAGACAAAATCAATCAGAGGCCTGACTTTGTCGCTTTCCTATCACTTCAACATTCAACATACTACCTTCTGACTGCAGCTAATAAGGGCTCTTTCACCTGCACAAAATTTTACTCTGCATTAAATCAACACCATTCAACCTATTTTATTATCTGCATGGCACCTTCCTCACATAATACAGCTCAATTCTGGCCCTCCTTGGGCCATATTTGTGCTCTCCAGAACACCAATTTGAAATAAAAACGAATACATTCATAAATGAAGATAAGACCTTGCTAATATTTAAACTACTTGAGCAAAAGGAGGGAGGTGGCAGGTGGTGGTGAGGGTGGCAAGATTTGTAAATGTGCCCAACTAATGCAATCAAAAAATGACTTAAATTGTTGCTGTATTTTTTTAAGTAAAAATAATCTTTTTATGTGCAAAAAATCAAATACTGGATTTTTTTTCCATGTAAACATCCTTCAAAGTCAGTGGCTGGATTCAAACCCCCATCCAGGGGTAGCTTCCTGCACCAAAGGCACTAGACTTTGCCTATGCGCTATAGGCTTTTGATGGGTTTCAGTTGTGCAAGAGACCCTATCAGCATCTGACAGGCCGTGGTGTCATTGCTAATGGCTGCCACTGCACAGGACATCATAGCCATGATATAGGGAAGATTTGACAAGCTACATGTAGGGAAGCCCGTCTGGTCCAGTGGGTAAGTTCCTGCCTTCCACCCAGACATGCAGGGTTCAATTCCAGGGCCCGACAGATGACACACTAAATCTCTCAGCAAGCATCTGTACATTAACCACTTATTTTCTTGCAGTTTTCCTTCCAAATCCTGCAACCCCTTCACCACAAATACAGTCCAATCATTCCTCGATACTCATTCACTCAGTCATTCCACTCCGCCATGCTACAGGGTGAACAAAAACCAACAAGAACAAGAGCTAGTTCAGCAAGCAAATTTATAGCCTCTCTTTGGATTTATGTTGATGCTGCTGCCCTCTAGTAATGTTATATGTCAACTGCAGCATAATCAAAGGATTGAGAAAGGGGCAGTCCTATGCAAATAATCTCCTCCCATGATTACTTCTCTGAGCTTCCGTAGTGGTACGATGATAGGACCTTCAACAAATGGTCTTCAGCAGATTTCTAAAGTTGCCAAATTGTCTTAGGCTAAGGATTGTTCCAGTCAAAGGCCGTCAGATAAGGACCCCACCCTCACTTAGCAGGGTCCAGAATTACCTGCAGTAATCCTCTATACAGAACATGGGCGTTCGTGGGCGTTTGTGGGCCTACTGTAAAGGCTATATGCTAAAACTGGGATGTCTAAAGTCCCAGTCCCAGTCCCAGTCCCAGTCCCAGTCCCAGTCCCAGTCCCAGTCCCAGTCCCAGTCCCAGTCCCAGTCCCAGTCCCAGTCCCAGTCCCAGTCCCAGTCCCAGTCCCAGTCCCAGTCCCAGTCCCAGTCCTGGTCTCACTGTCAGAGGCACAGCATAACACAGCCTGCCAGACATGACCGTGCAATGCAATGCCAAACCAAATGCTCCTTCCCCACACTTGCTGCATCATGCAATTTCAAGACATAATCAATCAGAGGCCTGACTTTGTCCTTTCCTACCATTTCAACATTCAACATACTACCTTCTGACTGCAGCTAGTAAGGACTCTTTCACCTGCACAAAATTTTACCCTGCATTAAGTCAACACCATTCAACCTATTTTATTATCTGTATGGCACCTTCCTCACATAATACAGCTCAATTCTGGCCCCCCTTGGGCCATATTTGTGCTCTCCAGAACACCAATTTGAAGAAAAAACAAATACATTCATAAATGAAGATAAGACCTTGCTAATATTTAAACTACTTGAGCAAAAGGAGGGAGGTGGCAGGTGGTGGTGGGGGTGGCAAGATTTCTAAATGTGCCCAACTAATGCAATCAAAAAATGACTTAAATTGTTCCTGTATTTTTTTAAGTAAAAATAATCTTTTTATGTGCAAAAAATCAAATACTGGATTTTTTTTCCATGTAAACATCCTTCAAAGTCAGTGGCTGGATTCAAACCCCCATCCAGGGGTAGCTTCCTGCACCAAAGGCACTAGACTTTGCCTATGCACTATGGGCTTTTGGTGGGTTTCAGTTGTGCAAGAGACCCTATCAGCATCTGACAGGCCGTGGTGTCATTGCTAATGGCTGCCACTGCACAGGACACATCATAGCCATGATATAGGGAAGATTTGACAAGCTACATATAGGGAAGCCCGTCTGGTCCAGTGGGTAAGTTCCTACCTTACATGCAGGGTTCAATTCCAGGGCCTGACAGATGACACACTAAATCTCTCAGCAAGCATCTGTGCATTAACCACTTATTTTCTTGCAGTTTTCCTTCCAAATCCTGCAACCCCTTCACCACAAATACAGTCCAATCATTACTCGATACTCATTCACTCAGTCATTCCACTCCGCCATGCTACAGGCTGAACAAAAACCAACAAGAACAAGAGCTAGTTCAGCAAGCAAATTTATAGCCTCTCTTTGGATTTATGTTGATGCTGCTGCCCTCTAGTAATGTTATATGTCAACTGCAGCATAATCAAAGGATTGAGAAAGGGGCAGTCCTATGCAAATAATCTCCTCCCATGATTACTTCTCTGAGCTTCCGTAGTGGTACGATGATAGGACCTTCAACAAATGGTCTTCAGCAGATTTCTAAAGTTGCCAAATTGTCTTAGGCTAAGGATTGTTCCAGTCAAAGGCCGTCAGATAAGGACCCCACCCTCACTTAGCAGGGTCCAGAATTACCTGCAGTAATCCTCTATACAGAACATGGGCGTTCGTGGGCGTTTGTGGGCCTACTGTAAAGGCTATATGCTAAAACTGGGATGTCTAAAGTCCCAGTCCCAGTCCCAGTCCCAGTCCCAGTCCCAGTCCCAGTCCCAGTCCCAGTCCCAGTCCCAGTCCCAGTCCCAGTCCCAGTCCCAGTCCTGGTCTCACTGTCAGAGGCACAGCATAACACAGCCTGCCAGACATGACCGTGCAATGCAATGCCAAACCAAATGCTCCTTCCCCACACTTGCTGCATCATGCAATTTCAAGACATAATCAATCAGAGGCCTGACTTTGTCCTTTCCTACCATTTCAACATTCAACATACTACCTTCTGACTGCAGCTAGTAAGGACTCTTTCACCTGCACAAAATTTTACCCTGCATTAAGTCAACACCATTCAACCTATTTTATTATCTGTATGGCACCTTCCTCACATAATACAGCTCAATTCTGGCCCCCCTTGGGCCATATTTGTGCTCTCCAGAACACCAATTTGAAGAAAAAACAAATACATTCATAAATGAAGATAAGACCTTGCTAATATTTAAACTACTTGAGCAAAAGGAGGGAGGTGGCAGGTGGTGGTGGGGGTGGCAAGATTTCTAAATGTGCCCAACTGATGCAATCAAAAAATGACTTAAATTGTTCCTGTATTTTTTTAAGTAAAAATAATCTTTTTATGTGCAAAAAATCAAATACTGGATTTTTTTTCCATGTAAACATCCTTCAAAGTCAGTGGCTGGATTCAAACCCCCATCCAGGGGTAGCTTCCTGCACCAAAGGCACTAGACTTTGCCTATGCACTATGGGCTTTTGGTGGGTTTCAGTTGTGCAAGAGACCCTATCAGCATCTGACAGGCCGTGGTGTCATTGCTAATGGCTGCCACTGCACAGGACACATCATAGCCATGATATAGGGAAGATTTGACAAGCTACATATAGGGAAGCCCGTCTGGTCCAGTGGGTAAGTTCCTACCTTACATGCAGGGTTCAATTCCAGGGCCTGACAGATGACACACTAAAACTCTCAGCAAGCATCTGTGCATTAACCACTTGTTTTCTGGCAGTTTTCCTTCCAAATCCTGCAACCCCTTCACCACAAATACAGTCCAATCATTACTCGATACTCATTCACTCAGTCATTCCACTCCGCCATGCTACAGGCTTAACAAAAACCAACAAGAACAAGAGCTAGTTCAGCAAGCAAATTTAAAGCCTCTCTTTGGATTTATGTTGATGCTACTGCCCTCTAGTAATGTTATATGTCAACTGCAGCAAAATCAAAGGATTGAGAAAGGGGCAGTCCTATGCAAATAATCTCCTCCCATGATTACTTCTCTGAGCTTCCGTAGTGGTACGATGATAGGACCTTCAACAAATGGTCTTCAGCAGATTTCTAAAGTTGCCAAATTGTCTTAGGCTAAGGATTGTTCCAGTCAAAGGCCGTCAGATAAGGACCCCACCCTCACTTAGCAGGGTCCAGAATTACCTGCAGTAATCCTCTATACAGAACATGGGCGTTCGTGGGCGTTTATGGGCCTACTGTAAAGGCTATATGCTAAAACTGGGATGTCTAAAGTCCCAGTCCCAGTCCCAGTCCCAGTCCTGGTCTCACTGTCAGAGGCACAGCATAACACAGCCTGCCAGACATGGCCGTGCAATGCCATGCCAAACCAAATGCTCCTTCCCCACACTTGCTGATTCATGCATTTTCAAGACATAATCAATCAGAGTCCTGACTTTGTCCTTTCCTATCACTTCAACATTCAACATACTATCTTCTGACTGCAGCTAATAAGGGCTCTTTCACCTGCACAAAATTTTACTCTGCATTAAATCAACACCATTCAACCTATTTTATTATCTGCATGGCACCTTCCTCACATAATACAGCTCAATTCTGGCCCCCCTTGGGCCATATTTGTGCTCTCCAGAACACCAATTTGAAATAAAAACGAATACATTCATAAGTGAAGATAAGACCTTGCTAATATTTAAACTACTTGAGCAAAAGGAGGGAGGTGGCAGGTGGTGGTGAGGGTGGCAAGATTTGTAAATGTGCCCAACTAATGCAATCAAAAAATGACTTAAATTGTTGCTGTATTTTTTTAAGTAAAAATAATCTTTTTATGTGCAAAAAATCAAATAATGGATTTTTTTTCCATGTAAACATCCTTCAAAGTCAGTGGCTGGATTCAAACCCCCATCCAGGGGTAGCTTCCTGCACCAAAGGCACTAGACTTTGCCTATGCGATATAGGCTTTTGATGGTTTTCAGTTGTGCAAGAGACCCTATCAGCATCTGACAGGCCGTGGTGTCATTGCTAATGGCTGACACTGTACAGGACACATCATCGCCATGATATAGGGAAGATTTGACAAGCTACATATAGGGAAGCCCGTCTGGTCCAGTGGGTAAGTTCCTGCTTTCCACCCAGACATGCAGGGTTCAATTCCAGGGCCCGACAGATGACACACTAAATCTCTCAGCAAGCATCTGTACATTAACCACTTATTTTCTTGCAGTTTTCCTTCCAAATCCTGCAACCCCTTCACCACAAATACAGTCCAATCATTCCTCGATACTCATTCACTCAGTCATTCCACTCCGCCATGCTACAGGGTGAACAAAAACCAACAAGAACAAGAGCTAGTTCAGCAAGCAAATTTATAGCCTCTCTTTGGATTTATGTTGATGCTGCTGCCCTCTAGTAATGTTATATGTCAACTGCAGCATAATCAAAGGATTGAGAAAGGGGCAGTCCTATGCAAATAATCTCCTCCCATGATTACTTCTCTGAGCTTCCGTAGTGGTACGATGATAGGACCTTCAACAAATGGTCTTCAGCAGATTTCTAAAGTTGCCAAATTGTCTTAGGCTAAAGATTGTTCCAGTCGAAGGCCTTCAGATAAGGACCCCACCCTCACTTAGCAGGGTCCAGAATTACCTGCAGTAATCCTCTATACAGAACATGGGTGTTTGTGGGCCTACTGTGAAGGCTATATGCTAAAACTGGGATGTCTAAAGTCCCAGTCCTGGTCTCACTGTCAGAGGCACAGCATAACACAGCCTGCCAGACATGACCGTGCAATGCCATGCCAAACCAAATGCTCCTTCCCCACACTTGCTGATTCATGCATTTTCAAGACATAATCAATCAGAGGCCTGACTTTGTCCATTCCTATCACTTCAACATTCAACATACTATCTTCTGACTGCAGCTAATAAGGGCTCTTTCACCTGCACAAAATTTTACTCTGCATTAAATCAACACCATTCAACCTATTTTATTATCTGCATGGCACCTTCCTCACATAATACAGCTCAATTCTGGCCCCCCTTGGGCCATATTTGTGCTCTCCAGAACACCAATTTGAAGAAAAAACGAATACATTCATAAATGAAGATAAGACCTTGCTAATATTTAAACTACTTGAGCAAAAGGAGGGAGGTGGCAGGTGGTGGTGGGGGTGGCAAGATTTGTAAATGTGCCCAACTAATGCAATCAATAATGACTTAAATTGTTGCTGTATTTTTTTAAGTAAAAATAATCTTTTTATGTGCAAAAAAACAAATACTGGATTTTTTTCCATGTAAACATCCTTCAAAGTCAGTGGCTGGATTCAAACCCCCATCCAGGGGTAGCTTCCTGCACCAAAGGCACTAGACTTTGCCTCTGAGCTATAGGCTTTTGATGGGTTTCTGTTGTGCAAGAGACCCTATCAGTATCTGACAGGCCGTGGTGTCATTGCTAATGGCTGCCACTGCACACGACACATCATAGCCATGATATAGGGAAGATTTGACAAGCTACATAAAGGGAACCCCGTCTGGTCCAGTGGGTAAATTCCTGCCTTCCACCCAGACATGCAGGGTTCAACTCCTGGGCCCGGCAGATGACACACTCAATCTCTCAGCAAGCATCTGTGCATTAACCACTTGTTTTCTTGCAGTTTTCCTTCCAAATCCTGCAACCCCTTCACCACAAATACAGTCCAATCATTCCTCGATACTCATTCACTCAGTCATTCCACTCCGCCATGCTACAGGCTGAACAAAAACCAACAAGAACAAGAGCTAGTTCAGCAAGCAAATTTAAAGCCTCTCTTTGGATTTATGTTGATGCTGCTGCCCTCTAGTAATGTTATATGTCAACTGCAGCATAATCAAAGTATTGAGAAAGGGGCAGTCCTATGCAAATAATCTCCTCCCATGATTACTTCTCTGAGCTTCCGTAGTGGTACGATGATAGGACCTTCAACATATGGTCTTCAGCAGATTTCTAAAGTTGCCAAATTGTCTTAGGCTAAGGATTGTTCCAGTCGAAGGCCTTCAGATAAGGACCCCACCCTCACTTAGCAGGGTCGAGAATTACCTGCAGTAATCCTCTATACAGAACATGGGTGTTCGTGGGCCTACTGTAAAAGCTATATGCTAAAACTGGGATGTCTAAAGTCCCAGTCCTGGTCTCACTGTCAGAGGCACAGCATAACACAGCCTGCCAGACATGGCCATGCAATGCCATGCCAAACCAAATGCTCCTTCCCCACACTTGCTGCATCATGCATTTTCAAGACAAAATCAATCAGAGGCCTGACTTTGTCGCTTTCCTATCACTTCAACATTCAACATACTACCTTCTGACTGCAGCTAATAAGGGCTCTTTCACCTGCACAAAATTTTACTCTGCATTAAATCAACACCATTCAACCTATTTTATTATCTGCATGGCACCTTCCTCACATAATACAGCTCAATTCTGGCCCTCCTTGGGCCATATTTGTGCTCTCCAGAACACCAATTTGAAATAAAAACGAATACATTCATAAATGAAGATAAGACCTTGCTAATATTTAAACTACTTGAGCAAAAGGAGGGAGGTGGCAGGTGGTGGTGAGGGTGGCAAGATTTGTAAATGTGCCCAACTAATGCAATCAAAAAATGACTTAAATTGTTGCTGTATTTTTTTAAGTAAAAATAATCTTTTTATGTGCAAAAAATCAAATACTGGATTTTTTTTCCATGTAAACATCCTTCAAAGTCAGTGGCTGGATTCAAACCCCCATCCAGGGGTAGCTTCCTGCACCAAAGGCACTAGACTTTGCCTATGCGCTATAGGCTTTTGATGGGTTTCAGTTGTGCAAGAGACCCTATCAGCATCTGACAGGCCGTGGTGTCATTGCTAATGGCTGCCACTGCACAGGACATCATAGCCATGATATAGGGAAGATTTGACAAGCTACATGTAGGGAAGCCCGTCTGGTCCAGTGGGTAAGTTCCTGCCTTCCACCCAGACATGCAGGGTTCAATTCCAGGGCCCGACAGATGACACACTAAATCTCTCAGCAAGCATCTGTACATTAACCACTTATTTTCTTGCAGTTTTCCTTCCAAATCCTGCAACCCCTTCACCACAAATACAGTCCAATCATTCCTCGATACTCATTCACTCAGTCATTCCACTCCGCCATGCTACAGGGTGAACAAAAACCAACAAGAACAAGAGCTAGTTCAGCAAGCAAATTTATAGCCTCTCTTTGGATTTATGTTGATGCTGCTGCCCTCTAGTAATGTTATATGTCAACTGCAGCATAATCAAAGGATTGAGAAAGGGGCAGTCCTATGCAAATAATCTCCTCCCATGATTACTTCTCTGAGCTTCCGTAGTGGTACGATGATAGGACCTTCAACAAATGGTCTTCAGCAGATTTCTAAAGTTGCCAAATTGTCTTAGGCTAAGGATTGTTCCAGTCAAAGGCCGTCAGATAAGGACCCCACCCTCACTTAGCAGGGTCCAGAATTACCTGCAGTAATCCTCTATACAGAACATGGGCGTTCGTGGGCGTTCGTGGGCCTACTGTAAAGGCTATATGCTAAAACTGGGATGTCTAAAGTCCCAGTCCCAGTCCCAGTCCCAGTCCCAGTCCCAGTCCCAGTCCCAGTCCCAGTCCCAGTCCCAGTCCCAGTCCCAGTCCCAGTCCTGGTCTCACTGTCAGAGGCACAGCATAACACAGCCTGCCAGACATGACCGTGCAATGCAATGCCAAACCAAATGCTCCTTCCCCACACTTGCTGCATCATGCAATTTCAAGACATAATCAATCAGAGGCCTGACTTTGTCCTTTCCTACCATTTCAACATTCAACATACTACCTTCTGACTGCAGCTAGTAAGGACTCTTTCACCTGCACAAAATTTTACCCTGCATTAAGTCAACACCATTCAACCTATTTTATTATCTGTATGGCACCTTCCTCACATAATACAGCTCAATTCTGGCCCCCCTTGGGCCATATTTGTGCTCTCCAGAACACCAATTTGAAGAAAAAACAAATACATTCATAAATGAAGATAAGACCTTGCTAATATTTAAACTACTTGAGCAAAAGGAGGGAGGTGGCAGGTGGTGGTGGGGGTGGCAAGATTTCTAAATGTGCCCAACTAATGCAATCAAAAAATGACTTAAATTGTTCCTGTATTTTTTTAAGTAAAAATAATCTTTTTATGTGCAAAAAATCAAATACTGGATTTTTTTTCCATGTAAACATCCTTCAAAGTCAGTGGCTGGATTCAAACCCCCATCCAGGGGTAGCTTCCTGCACCAAAGGCACTAGACTTTGCCTATGCACTATGGGCTTTTGGTGGGTTTCAGTTGTGCAAGAGACCCTATCAGCATCTGACAGGCCGTGGTGTCATTGCTAATGGCTGCCACTGCACAGGACACATCATAGCCATGATATAGGGAAGATTTGACAAGCTACATATAGGGAAGCCCGTCTGGTCCAGTGGGTAAGTTCCTACCTTACATGCAGGGTTCAATTCCAGGGCCTGACAGATGACACACTAAATCTCTCAGCAAGCATCTGTGCATTAACCACTTATTTTCTTGCAGTTTTCCTTCCAAATCCTGCAACCCCTTCACCACAAATACAGTCCAATCATTACTCGATACTCATTCACTCAGTCATTCCACTCCGCCATGCTACAGGCTGAACAAAAACCAACAAGAACAAGAGCTAGTTCAGCAAGCAAATTTAAAGCCTCTCTTTGGATTTATGTTGATGCTACTGCCCTCTAGTAATGTTATATGTCAACTGCAGCAAAATCAAAGGATTGAGAAAGGGGCAGTCCTATGCAAATAATCTCCTCCCATGATTACTTCTCTGAGCTTCCGTAGTGGTACGATGATAGGACCTTCAACAAATGGTCTTCAGCAGATTTCTAAAGTTGCCAAATTGTCTTAGGCTAAGGATTGTTCCAGTCAAAGGCCGTCAGATAAGGACCCCACCCTCACTTAGCAGGGTCCAGAATTACCTGCAGTAATCCTCTATACAGAACATGGGCGTTCGTGGGCGTTTATGGGCCTACTGTAAAGGCTATATGCTAAAACTGGGATGTCTAAAGTCCCAGTCCCAGTCCCAGTCCCAGTCCCAGTCCCAGTCCCAGTCCCAGTCCCAGTCCCAGTCCCAGTCCTGGTCTCACTGTCAGAGGCACAGCATAACACAGCCTGCCAGACATGGCCGTGCAATCCCATGCCAAACCAAATGCTCCTTCCCCACACTTGCTGATTCATGCATTTTCAAGACATAATCAATCAGAGTCCTGACTTTGTCCTTTCCTATCACTTCAACATTCAACATACTATCTTCTGACTGCAGCTAATAAGGGCTCTTTCACCTGCACAAAATTTTACTCTGCATTAAATCAACACCATTCAACCTATTTTATTATCTGCATGGCACCTTCCTCACATAATACAGCTCAATTCTGGCCCCCCTTGGGCCATATTTGTGCTCTCCAGAACACCAATTTGAAATAAAAACGAATACATTCATAAGTGAAGATAAGACCTTGCTAATATTTAAACTACTTGAGCAAAAGGAGGGAGGTGGCAGGTGGTGGTGAGGGTGGCAAGATTTGTAAATGTGCCCAACTAATGCAATCAAAAAATGACTTAAATTGTTGCTGTATTTTTTTAAGTAAAAATAATCTTTTTATGTGCAAAAAATCAAATACTGGATTTTTTTTCCATGTAAACATCCTTCAAAGTCAGTGGCTGGATTCAAACCCCCATCCAGGGGTAGCTTCCTGCACCAAAGGCACTAGACTTTGCCTATGCGATATAGGCTTTTGATGGTTTTCAGTTGTGCAAGAGACCCTATCAGCATCTGACAGGCCGTGGTGTCATTGCTAATGGCTGACACTGTACAGGACACATCATAGCCATGATATAGGGAAGATTTGACAAGCTACATATAGGGAAGCCCGTCTGGTCCAGTGGGTAAGTTCCTGCTTTCCACCCAGACATGCAGGGTTCAATTCCAGGGCCCGACAGATGACACACTAAATCTCTCAGCAAGCATCTGTACATTAACCACTTATTTTCTTGCAGTTTTCCTTCCAAATCCTGCAACCCCTTCACCACAAATACAGTCCAATCATTCCTCGATACTCATTCACTCAGTCATTCCACTCCGCCATGCTACAGGGTGAACAAAAACCAACAAGAACAAGAGCTAGTTCAGCAAGCAAATTTATAGCCTCTCTTTGGATTTATGTTGATGCTGCTGCCCTCTAGTAATGTTATATGTCAACTGCAGCATAATCAAAGGATTGAGAAAGGGGCAGTCCTATGCAAATAATCTCCTCCCATGATTACTTCTCTGAGCTTCCGTAGTGGTACGATGATAGGACCTTCAACAAATGGTCTTCAGCAGATTTCTAAAGTTGCCAAATTGTCTTAGGCTAAAGATTGTTCCAGTCGAAGGCCTTCAGATAAGGACCCCACCCTCACTTAGCAGGGTCCAGAATTACCTGCAGTAATCCTCTATACAGAACATGGGTGTTTGTGGGCCTACTGTGAAGGCTATATGCTAAAACTGGGATGTCTAAAGTCCCAGTCCTGGTCTCACTGTCAGAGGCACAGCATAACACAGCCTGCCAGACATGACCGTGCAATGCCATGCCAAACCAAATGCTCCTTCCCCACACTTGCTGATTCATGCATTTTCAAGACATAATCAATCAGAGGCCTGACTTTGTCCATTCCTATCACTTCAACATTCAACATACTATCTTCTGACTGCAGCTAATAAGGGCTCTTTCACCTGCACAAAATTTTACTCTGCATTAAATCAACACCATTCAACCTATTTTATTATCTGCATGGCACCTTCCTCACATAATACAGCTCAATTCTGGCCCCCCTTGGGCCATATTTGTGCTCTCCAGAACACCAATTTGAAGAAAAAACGAATACATTCATAAATGAAGATAAGACCTTGCTAATATTTAAACTACTTGAGCAAAAGGAGGGAGGTGGCAGGTGGTGGTGGGGGTGGCAAGATTTGTAAATGTGCCCAACTAATGCAATCAATAATGACTTAAATTGTTGCTGTATTTTTTTAAGTAAAAATAATCTTTTTATGTGCAAAAAAACAAATACTGGATTTTTTTCCATGGAAACATCCTTCAAAGTCAGTGGCTGGATTCAAACCCCCATCCAGGGGTAGCTTCCTGCACCAAAGGCACTAGACTTTGCCTCTGAGCTATAGGCTTTTGATGGGTTTCTGTTGTGCAAGAGACCCTATCAGTATCTGACAGGCCGTGGTGTCATTGCTAATGGCTGCCACTGCACACGACACATCATAGCCATGATATAGGGAAGATTTGACAAGCTACATAAAGGGAACCCCGTCTGGTCCAGTGGGTAAATTCCTGCCTTCCACCCAGACATGCAGGGTTCAACTCCTGGGCCCGACAGATGACACACTCAATCTCTCAGCAAGCATCTGTGCATTAACCACTTGTTTTCTTGCAGTTTTCCTTCCAAATCCTGCAACCCCTTCACCACAAATACAGTCCAATCATTCCTCGATACTCATTCACTCAGTCATTCCACTCCGCCATGCTACAGGCTGAACAAAAACCAACAAGAACAAGAGCTAGTTCAGCAAGCAAATTTAAAGCCTCTCTTTGGATTTATGTTGATGCTGCTGCCCTCTAGTAATGTTATATGTCAACTGCAGCATAATCAAAGTATTGAGAAAGGGGCAGTCCTATGCAAATAATCTCCTCCCATGATTACTTCTCTGAGCTTCCGTAGTGGTACGATGATAGGACCTTCAACATATGGTCTTCAGCAGATTTCTAAAGTTGCCAAATTGTCTTAGGCTAAGGATTGTTCCAGTCGAAGGCCTTCAGATAAGGACCCCACCCTCACTTAGCAGGGTCGAGAATTACCTGCAGTAATCCTCTATACAGAACATGGGTGTTCGTGGGCCTACTGTAAAAGCTATATGCTAAAACTGGGATGTCTAAAGTCCCAGTCCTGGTCTCACTGTCAGAGGCACAGCATAACACAGCCTGCCAGACATGGCCATGCAATGCCATGCCAAACCAAATGCTCCTTCCCCACACTTGCTGCATCATGCATTTTCAAGACAAAATCAATCAGAGGCCTGACTTTGTCGCTTTCCTATCACTTCAACATTCAACATACTACCTTCTGACTGCAGCTAATAAGGGCTCTTTCACCTGCACAAAATTTTACTCTGCATTAAATCAACACCATTCAACCTATTTTATTATCTGCATGGCACCTTCCTCACATAATACAGCTCAATTCTGGCCCTCCTTGGGCCATATTTGTGCTCTCCAGAACACCAATTTGAAATAAAAACGAATACATTCATAAATGAAGATAAGACCTTGCTAATATTTAAACTACTTGAGCAAAAGGAGGGAGGTGGCAGGTGGTGGTGAGGGTGGCAAGATTTGTAAATGTGCCCAACTAATGCAATCAAAAAATGACTTAAATTGTTGCTGTATTTTTTTAAGTAAAAATAATCTTTTTATGTGCAAAAAATCAAATACTGGATTTTTTTTCCATGTAAACATCCTTCAAAGTCAGTGGCTGGATTCAAACCCCCATCCAGGGGTAGCTTCCTGCACCAAAGGCACTAGACTTTGCCTATGCGATATAGGCTTTTGATGGTTTTCAGTTGTGCAAGAGACCCTATCAGCATCTGACAGGCCGTGGTGTCATTGCTAATGGCTGCCACTGTACAGGACACATCATAGCCATGATATAGGGAAGATTTGACAAGCTACATATAGGGAAGCCCGTCTGGTCCAGTGGGTAAGTTCCTGCTTTCCACCCAGACATGCAGGGTTCAATTCCAGGGCCCGACAGATGACACACTAAATCTCTCAGCAAGCATCTGTACATTAACCACTTATTTTCTTGCAGTTTTCCTTCCAAATCCTGCAACCCCTTCACCACAAATACAGTCCAATCATTCCTCGATACTCATTCACTCAGTCATTCCACTCCGCCATGCTACAGGGTGAACAAAAACCAACAAGAACAAGAGCTAGTTCAGCAAGCAAATTTATAGCCTCTCTTTGGATTTATGTTGATGCTGCTGCCCTCTAGTAATGTTATATGTCAACTGCAGCATAATCAAAGGATTGAGAAAGGGGCAGTCCTATGCAAATAATCTCCTCCCATGATTACTTCTCTGAGCTTCCGTAGTGGTACGATGATAGGACCTTCAACAAATGGTCTTCAGCAGATTTCTAAAGTTGCCAAATTGTCTTAGGCTAAAGATTGTTCCAGTCGAAGGCCTTCAGATAAGGACCCCACCCTCACTTAGCAGGGTCCAGAATTACCTGCAGTAATCCTCTATACAGAACATGGGTGTTTGTGGGCCTACTGTGAAGGCTATATGCTAAAACTGGGATGTCTAAAGTCCCAGTCCTGGTCTCACTGTCAGAGGCACAGCATAACACAGCCTGCCAGACATGACCGTGCAATGCCATGCCAAACCAAATGCTCCTTCCCCACACTTGCTGATTCATGCATTTTCAAGACATAATCAATCAGAGGCCTGACTTTGTCCATTCCTATCACTTCAACATTCAACATACTATCTTCTGACTGCAGCTAATAAGGGCTCTTTCACCTGCACAAAATTTTACTCTGCATTAAATCAACACCATTCAACCTATTTTATTATCTGCATGGCACCTTCCTCACATAATACAGCTCAATTCTGGCCCCCCTTGGGCCATATTTGTGCTCTCCAGAACACCAATTTGAAGAAAAAACGAATACATTCATAAATGAAGATAAGACCTTGCTAATATTTAAACTACTTGAGCAAAAGGAGGGAGGTGGCAGGTGGTGGTGGGGGTGGCAAGATTTGTAAATGTGCCCAACTAATGCAATCAATAATGACTTAAATTGTTGCTGTATTTTTTTAAGTAAAAATAATCTTTTTATGTGCAAAAAAACAAATACTGGATTTTTTTCCATGTAAACATCGTTCAAAGTCAGTGGCTGGATTCAAACCCCCATCCAGGGGTAGCGTCCTGCACCAAAGGCACTAGACTTTGCCTCTGAGCTATAGGCTTTTGATGGGTTTCTGTTGTGCAAGAGACCCTATCAGTATCTGACAGGCCGTGGTGTCATTGCTAATGGCTGCCACTGCACACGACACATCATAGCCATGATATAGGGAAGATTTGACAAGCTACATAAAGGGAACCCCGTCTGGTCCAGTGGGTAAATTCCTGCCTTCCACCCAGACATGCAGGGTTCAACTCCTGGGCCCGACAGATGACACACTCAATCTCTCAGCAAGCATCTGTGCATTAACCACTTGTTTTCTTGCAGTTTTCCTTCCAAATCCTGCAACCCCTTCACCACAAATACAGTCCAATCATTCCTCGATACTCATTCACTCAGTCATTCCACTCCGCCATGCTACAGGCTGAACAAAAACCAACAAGAACAAGAGCTAGTTCAGCAAGCAAATTTAAAGCCTCTCTTTGGATTTATGTTGATGCTGCTGCCCTCTAGTAATGTTATATGTCAACTGCAGCATAATCAAAGTATTGAGAAAGGGGCAGTCCTATGCAAATAATCTCCTCCCATGATTACTTCTCTGAGCTTCCGTAGTGGTACGATGATAGGACCTTCAACATATGGTCTTCAGCAGATTTCTAAAGTTGCCAAATTGTCTTAGGCTAAGGATTGTTCCAGTCGAAGGCCTTCAGATAAGGACCCCACCCTCACTTAGCAGGGTCGAGAATTACCTGCAGTAATCCTCTATACAGAACATGGGTGTTCGTGGGCCTACTGTAAAAGCTATATGCTAAAACTGGGATGTCTAAAGTCCCAGTCCTGGTCTCACTGTCAGAGGCACAGCATAACACAGCCTGCCAGACATGGCCATGCAATGCCATGCCAAACCAAATGCTCCTTCCCCACACTTGCTGCATCATGCATTTTCAAGACAAAATCAATCAGAGGCCTGACTTTGTCGCTTTCCTATCACTTCAACATTCAACATACTACCTTCTGACTGCAGCTAATAAGGGCTCTTTCACCTGCACAAAATTTTACTCTGCATTAAATCAACACCATTCAACCTATTTTATTATCTGCATGGCACCTTCCTCACATAATACAGCTCAATTCTGGCCCTCCTTGGGCCATATTTGTGCTCTCCAGAACACCAATTTGAAATAAAAACGAATACATTCATAAATGAAGATAAGACCTTGCTAATATTTAAACTACTTGAGCAAAAGGAGGGAGGTGGCAGGTGGTGGTGGGGGTGGCAAGATTTGTAAATGTGCCCAACTAATGCAATCAATAATGACTTAAATTGTTGCTGTATTTTTTTAAGTAAAAATAATCTTTTTATGTGCAAAAAAACAAATACTGGATTTTTTTCCATGTAAACATCCTTCAAAGTCAGTGGCTGGATTCAAACCCCCATCCAGGGGTAGCTTCCTGCACCAAAGGCACTAGACTTTGCCTCTGAGCTATAGGCTTTTGATGGGTTTCTGTTGTGCAAGAGACCCTATCAGTATCTGACAGGCCGTGGTGTCATTGCTAATGGCTGCCACTGCACACGACACATCATAGCCATGATATAGGGAAGATTTGACAAGCTACATAAAGGGAACCCCGTCTGGTCCAGTGGGTAAATTCCTGCCTTCCACCCAGACATGCAGGGTTCAACTCCTGGGCCCGGCAGATGACACACTCAATCTCTCAGCAAGCATCTGTGCATTAACCACTTGTTTTCTTGCAGTTTTCCTTCCAAATCCTGCAACCCCTTCACCACAAATACAGTCCAATCATTCCTCGATACTCATTCACTCAGTCATTCCACTCCGCCATGCTACAGGCTGAACAAAAACCAACAAGAACAAGAGCTAGTTCAGCAAGCAAATTTAAAGCCTCTCTTTGGATTTATGTTGATGCTGCTGCCCTCTAGTAATGTTATATGTCAACTGCAGCATAATCAAAGGATTGAGAAAGGGGCAGTCCTATGCAAATAATCTCCTCCCATGATTACTTCTCTGAGCTTCCGTAGTGGTACGATGATAGGACCTTCAACATATGGTCTTCAGCAGATTTCTAAAGTTGCCAAATTGTCTTAGGCTAAGGATTGTTCCAGTCGAAGGCCTTCAGATAAGGACCCCACCCTCACTTAGCAGGGTCGAGAATTACCTGCAGTAATCCTCTATACAGAACATGGGTGTTCGTGGGCCTACTGTAAAAGCTATATGCTAAAACTGGGATGTCTAAAGTCCCAGTCCTGGTCTCACTGTCAGAGGCACAGCATAACACAGCCTGCCAGACATGGCCATGCAATGCCATGCCAAACCAAATGCTCCTTCCCCACACTTGCTGCATCATGCATTTTCAAGACAAAATCAATCAGAGGCCTGACTTTGTCGCTTTCCTATCACTTCAACATTCAACATACTACCTTCTGACTGCAGCTAATAAGGGCTCTTTCACCTGCACAAAATTTTACTCTGCATTAAATCAACACCATTCAACCTATTTTATTATCTGCATGGCACCTTCCTCACATAATACAGCTCAATTCTGGCCCTCCTTGGGCCATATTTGTGCTCTCCAGAACACCAATTTGAAATAAAAACGAATACATTCATAAATGAAGATAAGACCTTGCTAATATTTAAACTACTTGAGCAAAAGGAGGGAGGTGGCAGGTGGTGGTGAGGGTGGCAAGATTTGTAAATGTGCCCAACTAATGCAATCAAAAAATGACTTAAATTGTTGCTGTATTTTTTTAAGTAAAAATAATCTTTTTATGTGCAAAAAATCAAATACTGGATTTTTTTTCCATGTAAACATCCTTCAAAGTCAGTGGCTGGATTCAAACCCCCATCCAGGGGTAGCTTCCTGCACCAAAGGCACTAGACTTTGCCTATGCGCTATAGGCTTTTGATGGGTTTCAGTTGTGCAAGAGACCCTATCAGCATCTGACAGGCCGTGGTGTCATTGCTAATGGCTGCCACTGCACAGGACATCATAGCCATGATATAGGGAAGATTTGACAAGCTACATATAGGGAAGCCCATCTGGTCCAGTGGGTAAGTTCCTGCCTTCCACCCAGACATGCAGGGTTCAATTCCAGGGCCCGACAGATGACACACTAAATCTCTCAGCAAGCATCTGTACATTAACCACTTATTTTCTTGCAGTTTTCCTTCCAAATCCTGCAACCCCTTCACCACAAATACAGTCCAATCATTCCTCGATACTCATTCACTCAGTCATTCCACTCCGCCATGCTACAGGGTGAACAAAAACCAACAAGAACAAGAGCTAGTTCAGCAAGCAAATTTATAGCCTCTCTTTGGATTTATGTTGATGCTGCTGCCCTCTAGTAATGTTATATGTCAACTGCAGCATAATCAAAGGATTGAGAAAGGGGCAGTCCTATGCAAATAATCTCCTCCCATGATTACTTCTCTGAGCTTCCGTAGTGGTACGATGATAGGACCTTCAACAAATGGTCTTCAGCAGATTTCTAAAGTTGCCAAATTGTCTTAGGCTAAGGATTGTTCCAGTCAAAGGCCGTCAGATAAGGACCCCACCCTCACTTAGCAGGGTCCAGAATTACCTGCAGTAATCCTCTATACAGAACATGGGCGTTCGTGGGCGTTCGTGGGCCTACTGTAAAGGCTATATGCTAAAACTGGGATGTCTAAAGTCCCAGTCCCAGTCCCAGTCCCAGTCCCAGTCCCAGTCCCAGTCCCAGTCCCAGTCCTGGTCTCACTGTCAGAGGCACAGCATAACACAGCCTGCCAGACATGACCGTGCAATGCAATGCCAAACCAAATGCTCCTTCCCCACACTTGCTGCATCATGCAATTTCAAGACATAATCAATCAGAGGCCTGACTTTGTCCTTTCCTACCATTTCAACATTCAACATACTACCTTCTGACTGCAGCTAGTAAGGACTCTTTCACCTGCACAAAATTTTACCCTGCATTAAGTCAACACCATTCAACCTATTTTATTATCTGTATGGCACCTTCCTCACATAATACAGCTCAATTCTGGCCCCCCTTGGGCCATATTTGTGCTCTCCAGAACACCAATTTGAAGAAAAAACAAATACATTCATAAATGAAGATAAGACCTTGCTAATATTTAAACTACTTGAGCAAAAGGAGGGAGGTGGCAGGTGGTGGTGGGGGTGGCAAGATTTCTAAATGTGCCCAACTAATGCAATCAAAAAATGACTTAAATTGTTCCTGTATTTTTTTAAGTAAAAATAATCTTTTTATGTGCAAAAAATCAAATACTGGATTTTTTTTCCATGTAAACATCCTTCAAAGTCAGTGGCTGGATTCAAACCCCCATCCAGGGGTAGCTTCCTGCACCAAAGGCACTAGACTTTGCCTATGCACTATGGGCTTTTGGTGGGTTTCAGTTGTGCAAGAGACCCTATCAGCATCTGACAGGCCGTGGTGTCATTGCTAATGGCTGCCACTGCACAGGACACATCATAGCCATGATATAGGGAAGATTTGACAAGCTACATATAGGGAAGCCCGTCTGGTCCAGTGGGTAAGTTCCTACCTTACATGCAGGGTTCAATTCCAGGGCCTGACAGATGACACACTAAATCTCTCAGCAAGCATCTGTGCATTAACCACTTATTTTCTTGCAGTTTTCCTTCCAAATCCTGCAACCCCTTCACCACAAATACAGTCCAATCATTACTCGATACTCATTCACTCAGTCATTCCACTCCGCCATGCTACAGGCTGAACAAAAACCAACAAGAACAAGAGCTAGTTCAGCAAGCAAATTTAAAGCCTCTCTTTGGATTTATGTTGATGCTACTGCCCTCTAGTAATGTTATATGTCAACTGCAGCAAAATCAAAGGATTGAGAAAGGGGCAGTCCTATGCAAATAATCTCCTCCCATGATTACTTCTCTGAGCTTCCGTAGTGGTACGATGATAGGACCTTCAACAAATGGTCTTCAGCAGATTTCTAAAGTTGCCAAATTGTCTTAGGCTAAGGATTGTTCCAGTCAAAGGCCGTCAGATAAGGACCCCACCCTCACTTAGCAGGGTCCAGAATTACCTGCAGTAATCCTCTATACAGAACATGGGCGTTCGTGGGCGTTTATGGGCCTACTGTAAAGGCTATATGCTAAAACTGGGATGTCTAAAGTCCCAGTCCCAGTCCCAGTCCCAGTCCCAGTCCCAGTCCCAGTCCCAGTCCCAGTCCCGGTCTCACTGTCAGAGGCACAGCATAACACAGCCTGCCAGACATGGCCGTGCAATCCCATGCCAAACCAAATGCTCCTTCCCCACACTTGCTGATTCATGCATTTTCAAGACATAATCAATCAGAGTCCTGACTTTGTCCTTTCCTATCACTTCAACATTCAACATACTATCTTCTGACTGCAGCTAATAAGGGCTCTTTCACCTGCACAAAATTTTACTCTGCATTAAATCAACACCATTCAACCTATTTTATTATCTGCATGGCACCTTCCTCACATAATACAGCTCAATTCTGGCCCCCCTTGGGCCATATTTGTGCTCTCCAGAACACCAATTTGAAATAAAAACGAATACATTCATAAGTGAAGATAAGACCTTGCTAATATTTAAACTACTTGAGCAAAAGGAGGGAGGTGGCAGGTGGTGGTGAGGGTGGCAAGATTTGTAAATGTGCCCAACTAATGCAATCAAAAAATGACTTAAATTGTTGCTGTATTTTTTTAAGTAAAAATAATCTTTTTATGTGCAAAAAATCAAATACTGGATTTTTTTTCCATGTAAACATCCTTCAAAGTCAGTGGCTGGATTCAAACCCCCATCCAGGGGTAGCTTCCTGCACCAAAGGCACTAGACTTTGCCTATGCGATATAGGCTTTTGATGGTTTTCAGTTGTGCAAGAGACCCTATCAGCATCTGACAGGCCGTGGTGTCATTGCTAATGGCTGACACTGTACAGGACACATCATAGCCATGATATAGGGAAGATTTGACAAGCTACATATAGGGAAGCCCGTCTGGTCCAGTGGGTAAGTTCCTGCTTTCCACCCAGACATGCAGGGTTCAATTCCAGGGCCCGACAGATGACACACTAAATCTCTCAGCAAGCATCTGTACATTAACCACTTATTTTCTTGCAGTTTTCCTTCCAAATCCTGCAACCCCTTCACCACAAATACAGTCCAATCATTCCTCGATACTCATTCACTCAGTCATTCCACTCCGCCATGCTACAGGGTGAACAAAAACCAACAAGAACAAGAGCTAGTTCAGCAAGCAAATTTATAGCCTCTCTTTGGATTTATGTTGATGCTGCTGCCCTCTAGTAATGTTATATGTCAACTGCAGCATAATCAAAGGATTGAGAAAGGGGCAGTCCTATGCAAATAATCTCCTCCCATGATTACTTCTCTGAGCTTCCGTAGTGGTACGATGATAGGACCTTCAACAAATGGTCTTCAGCAGATTTCTAAAGTTGCCAAATTGTCTTAGGCTAAAGATTGTTCCAGTCGAAGGCCTTCAGATAAGGACCCCACCCTCACTTAGCAGGGTCCAGAATTACCTGCAGTAATCCTCTATACAGAACATGGGTGTTTGTGGGCCTACTGTGAAGGCTATATGCTAAAACTGGGATGTCTAAAGTCCCAGTCCTGGTCTCACTGTCAGAGGCACAGCATAACACAGCCTGCCAGACATGACCGTGCAATGCCATGCCAAACCAAATGCTCCTTCCCCACACTTGCTGATTCATGCATTTTCAAGACATAATCAATCAGAGGCCTGACTTTGTCCATTCCTATCACTTCAACATTCAACATACTATCTTCTGACTGCAGCTAATAAGGGCTCTTTCACCTGCACAAAATTTTACTCTGCATTAAATCAACACCATTCAACCTATTTTATTATCTGCATGGCACCTTCCTCACATAATACAGCTCAATTCTGGCCCCCCTTGGGCCATATTTGTGCTCTCCAGAACACCAATTTGAAGAAAAAACGAATACATTCATAAATGAAGATAAGACCTTGCTAATATTTAAACTACTTGAGCAAAAGGAGGGAGGTGGCAGGTGGTGGTGGGGGTGGCAAGATTTGTAAATGTGCCCAACTAATGCAATCAATAATGACTTAAATTGTTGCTGTATTTTTTTAAGTAAAAATAATCTTTTTATGTGCAAAAAAACAAATACTGGATTTTTTTCCATGGAAACATCCTTCAAAGTCAGTGGCTGGATTCAAACCCCCATCCAGGGGTAGCTTCCTGCACCAAAGGCACTAGACTTTGCCTCTGAGCTATAGGCTTTTGATGGGTTTCTGTTGTGCAAGAGACCCTATCAGTATCTGACAGGCCGTGGTGTCATTGCTAATGGCTGCCACTGCACACGACACATCATAGCCATGATATAGGGAAGATTTGACAAGCTACATAAAGGGAACCCCGTCTGGTCCAGTGGGTAAATTCCTGCCTTCCACCCAGACATGCAGGGTTCAACTCCTGGGCCCGACAGATGACACACTCAATCTCTCAGCAAGCATCTGTGCATTAACCACTTGTTTTCTTGCAGTTTTCCTTCCAAATCCTGCAACCCCTTCACCACAAATACAGTCCAATCATTCCTCGATACTCATTCACTCAGTCATTCCACTCCGCCATGCTACAGGCTGAACAAAAACCAACAAGAACAAGAGCTAGTTCAGCAAGCAAATTTAAAGCCTCTCTTTGGATTTATGTTGATGCTGCTGCCCTCTAGTAATGTTATATGTCAACTGCAGCATAATCAAAGTATTGAGAAAGGGGCAGTCCTATGCAAATAATCTCCTCCCATGATTACTTCTCTGAGCTTCCGTAGTGGTACGATGATAGGACCTTCAACATATGGTCTTCAGCAGATTTCTAAAGTTGCCAAATTGTCTTAGGCTAAGGATTGTTCCAGTCGAAGGCCTTCAGATAAGGACCCCACCCTCACTTAGCAGGGTCGAGAATTACCTGCAGTAATCCTCTATACAGAACATGGGTGTTCGTGGGCCTACTGTAAAAGCTATATGCTAAAACTGGGATGTCTAAAGTCCCAGTCCTGGTCTCACTGTCAGAGGCACAGCATAACACAGCCTGCCAGACATGGCCATGCAATGCCATGCCAAACCAAATGCTCCTTCCCCACACTTGCTGCATCATGCATTTTCAAGACAAAATCAATCAGAGGCCTGACTTTGTCGCTTTCCTATCACTTCAACATTCAACATACTACCTTCTGACTGCAGCTAATAAGGGCTCTTTCACCTGCACAAAATTTTACTCTGCATTAAATCAACACCATTCAACCTATTTTATTATCTGCATGGCACCTTCCTCACATAATACAGCTCAATTCTGGCCCTCCTTGGGCCATATTTGTGCTCTCCAGAACACCAATTTGAAATAAAAACGAATACATTCATAAATGAAGATAAGACCTTGCTAATATTTAAACTACTTGAGCAAAAGGAGGGAGGTGGCAGGTGGTGGTGAGGGTGGCAAGATTTGTAAATGTGCCCAACTAATGCAATCAAAAAATGACTTAAATTGTTGCTGTATTTTTTTAAGTAAAAATAATCTTTTTATGTGCAAAAAATCAAATACTGGATTTTTTTTCCATGTAAACATCCTTCAAAGTCAGTGGCTGGATTCAAACCCCCATCCAGGGGTAGCTTCCTGCACCAAAGGCACTAGACTTTGCCTATGCGATATAGGCTTTTGATGGTTTTCAGTTGTGCAAGAGACCCTATCAGCATCTGACAGGCCGTGGTGTCATTGCTAATGGCTGCCACTGTACAGGACACATCATAGCCATGATATAGGGAAGATTTGACAAGCTACATATAGGGAAGCCCGTCTGGTCCAGTGGGTAAGTTCCTGCTTTCCACCCAGACATGCAGGGTTCAATTCCAGGGCCCGACAGATGACACACTAAATCTCTCAGCAAGCATCTGTACATTAACCACTTATTTTCTTGCAGTTTTCCTTCCAAATCCTGCAACCCCTTCACCACAAATACAGTCCAATCATTCCTCGATACTCATTCACTCAGTCATTCCACTCCGCCATGCTACAGGGTGAACAAAAACCAACAAGAACAAGAGCTAGTTCAGCAAGCAAATTTATAGCCTCTCTTTGGATTTATGTTGATGCTGCTGCCCTCTAGTAATGTTATATGTCAACTGCAGCATAATCAAAGGATTGAGAAAGGGGCAGTCCTATGCAAATAATCTCCTCCCATGATTACTTCTCTGAGCTTCCGTAGTGGTACGATGATAGGACCTTCAACAAATGGTCTTCAGCAGATTTCTAAAGTTGCCAAATTGTCTTAGGCTAAAGATTGTTCCAGTCGAAGGCCTTCAGATAAGGACCCCACCCTCACTTAGCAGGGTCCAGAATTACCTGCAGTAATCCTCTATACAGAACATGGGTGTTTGTGGGCCTACTGTGAAGGCTATATGCTAAAACTGGGATGTCTAAAGTCCCAGTCCTGGTCTCACTGTCAGAGGCACAGCATAACACAGCCTGCCAGACATGACCGTGCAATGCCATGCCAAACCAAATGCTCCTTCCCCACACTTGCTGATTCATGCATTTTCAAGACATAATCAATCAGAGGCCTGACTTTGTCCATTCCTATCACTTCAACATTCAACATACTATCTTCTGACTGCAGCTAATAAGGGCTCTTTCACCTGCACAAAATTTTACTCTGCATTAAATCAACACCATTCAACCTATTTTATTATCTGCATGGCACCTTCCTCACATAATACAGCTCAATTCTGGCCCCCCTTGGGCCATATTTGTGCTCTCCAGAACACCAATTTGAAGAAAAAACGAATACATTCATAAATGAAGATAAGACCTTGCTAATATTTAAACTACTTGAGCAAAAGGAGGGAGGTGGCAGGTGGTGGTGGGGGTGGCAAGATTTGTAAATGTGCCCAACTAATGCAATCAATAATGACTTAAATTGTTGCTGTATTTTTTTAAGTAAAAATAATCTTTTTATGTGCAAAAAAACAAATACTGGATTTTTTTCCATGTAAACATCGTTCAAAGTCAGTGGCTGGATTCAAACCCCCATCCAGGGGTAGCGTCCTGCACCAAAGGCACTAGACTTTGCCTCTGAGCTATAGGCTTTTGATGGGTTTCTGTTGTGCAAGAGACCCTATCAGTATCTGACAGGCCGTGGTGTCATTGCTAATGGCTGCCACTGCACACGACACATCATAGCCATGATATAGGGAAGATTTGACAAGCTACATAAAGGGAACCCCGTCTGGTCCAGTGGGTAAATTCCTGCCTTCCACCCAGACATGCAGGGTTCAACTCCTGGGCCCGACAGATGACACACTCAATCTCTCAGCAAGCATCTGTGCATTAACCACTTGTTTTCTTGCAGTTTTCCTTCCAAATCCTGCAACCCCTTCACCACAAATACAGTCCAATCATTCCTCGATACTCATTCACTCAGTCATTCCACTCCGCCATGCTACAGGCTGAACAAAAACCAACAAGAACAAGAGCTAGTTCAGCAAGCAAATTTAAAGCCTCTCTTTGGATTTATGTTGATGCTGCTGCCCTCTAGTAATGTTATATGTCAACTGCAGCATAATCAAAGTATTGAGAAAGGGGCAGTCCTATGCAAATAATCTCCTCCCATGATTACTTCTCTGAGCTTCCGTAGTGGTACGATGATAGGACCTTCAACATATGGTCTTCAGCAGATTTCTAAAGTTGCCAAATTGTCTTAGGCTAAGGATTGTTCCAGTCGAAGGCCTTCAGATAAGGACCCCACCCTCACTTAGCAGGGTCGAGAATTACCTGCAGTAATCCTCTATACAGAACATGGGTGTTCGTGGGCCTACTGTAAAAGCTATATGCTAAAACTGGGATGTCTAAAGTCCCAGTCCTGGTCTCACTGTCAGAGGCACAGCATAACACAGCCTGCCAGACATGGCCATGCAATGCCATGGCAAACCAAATGCTCCTTCCCCACACTTGCTGCATCATGCATTTTCAAGACAAAATCAATCAGAGGCCTGACTTTGTCGCTTTCCTATCACTTCAACATTCAACATACTACCTTCTGACTGCAGCTAATAAGGGCTCTTTCACCTGCACAAAATTTTACTCTGCATTAAATCAACACCATTCAACCTATTTTATTATCTGCATGGCACCTTCCTCACATAATACAGCTCAATTCTGGCCCTCCTTGGGCCATATTTGTGCTCTCCAGAACACCAATTTGAAATAAAAACGAATACATTCATAAATGAAGATAAGACCTTGCTAATATTTAAACTACTTGAGCAAAAGGAGGGAGGTGGCAGGTGGTGGTGAGGGTGGCAAGATTTGTAAATGTGCCCAACTAATGCAATCAAAAAATGACTTAAATTGTTGCTGTATTTTTTTAAGTAAAAATAATCTTTTTATGTGCAAAAAATCAAATACTGGATTTTTTTTCCATGTAAACATCCTTCAAAGTCAGTGGCTGGATTCAAACCCCCATCCAGGGGTAGCTTCCTGCACCAAAGGCACTAGACTTTGCCTATGCGCTATAGGCTTTTGATGGGTTTCAGTTGTGCAAGAGACCCTATCAGCATCTGACAGGCCGTGGTGTCATTGCTAATGGCTGCCACTGCACAGGACATCATAGCCATGATATAGGGAAGATTTGACAAGCTACATATAGGGAAGCCCATCTGGTCCAGTGGGTAAGTTCCTGCCTTCCACCCAGACATGCAGGGTTCAATTCCAGGGCCCGACAGATGACACACTAAATCTCTCAGCAAGCATCTGTACATTAACCACTTATTTTCTTGCAGTTTTCCTTCCAAATCCTGCAACCCCTTCACCACAAATACAGTCCAATCATTCCTCGATACTCATTCACTCAGTCATTCCACTCCGCCATGCTACAGGGTGAACAAAAACCAACAAGAACAAGAGCTAGTTCAGCAAGCAAATTTATAGCCTCTCTTTGGATTTATGTTGATGCTGCTGCCCTCTAGTAATGTTATATGTCAACTGCAGCATAATCAAAGGATTGAGAAAGGGGCAGTCCTATGCAAATAATCTCCTCCCATGATTACTTCTCTGAGCTTCCGTAGTGGTACGATGATAGGACCTTCAACAAATGGTCTTCAGCAGATTTCTAAAGTTGCCAAATTGTCTTAGGCTAAGGATTGTTCCAGTCAAAGGCCGTCAGATAAGGACCCCACCCTCACTTAGCAGGGTCCAGAATTACCTGCAGTAATCCTCTATACAGAACATGGGCGTTCGTGGGCGTTTGTGGGCCTACTGTAAAGGCTATATGCTAAAACTGGGATGTCTAAAGTCCCAGTCCTGGTCTCACTGTCAGAGGCACAGCATAACACAGCCTGCCAGACATGACCGTGCAATGCAATGCCAAACCAAATGCTCCTTCCCCACACTTGCTGCATCATGCAATTTCAAGACATAATCAATCAGAGGCCTGACTTTGTCCTTTCCTACCATTTCAACATTCAACATACTACCTTCTGACTGCAGCTAGTAAGGACTCTTTCACCTGCACAAAATTTTACCCTGCATTAAGTCAACACCATTCAACCTATTTTATTATCTGTATGGCACCTTCCTCACATAATACAGCTCAATTCTGGCCCCCCTTGGGCCATATTTGTGCTCTCCAGAACACCAATTTGAAGAAAAAACAAATACATTCATAAATGAAGATAAGACCTTGCTAATATTTAAACTACTTGAGCAAAAGGAGGGAGGTGGCAGGTGGTGGTGGGGGTGGCAAGATTTCTAAATGTGCCCAACTGATGCAATCAAAAAATGACTTAAATTGTTCCTGTATTTTTTTAAGTAAAAATAATCTTTTTATGTGCAAAAAATCAAATACTGGATTTTTTTTCCATGTAAACATCCTTCAAAGTCAGTGGCTGGATTCAAACCCCCATCCAGGGGTAGCTTCCTGCACCAAAGGCACTAGACTTTGCCTATGCACTATGGGCTTTTGGTGGGTTTCAGTTGTGCAAGAGACCCTATCAGCATCTGACAGGCCGTGGTGTCATTGCTAATGGCTGCCACTGCACAGGACACATCATAGCCATGATATAGGGAAGATTTGACAAGCTACATATAGGGAAGCCCGTCTGGTCCAGTGGGTAAGTTCCTACCTTACATGCAGGGTTCAATTCCAGGGCCTGACAGATGACACACTAAAACTCTCAGCAAGCATCTGTGCATTAACCACTTGTTTTCTGGCAGTTTTCCTTCCAAATCCTGCAACCCCTTCACCACAAATACAGTCCAATCATTACTCGATACTCATTCACTCAGTCATTCCACTCCGCCATGCTACAGGCTGAACAAAAACCAACAAGAACAAGAGCTAGTTCAGCAAGCAAATTTAAAGCCTCTCTTTGGATTTATGTTGATGCTACTGCCCTCTAGTAATGTTATATGTCAACTGCAGCAAAATCAAAGGATTGAGAAAGGGGCAGTCCTATGCAAATAATCTCCTCCCATGATTACTTCTCTGAGCTTCCGTAGTGGTACGATGATAGGACCTTCAACAAATGGTCTTCAGCAGATTTCTAAAGTTGCCAAATTGTCTTAGGCTAAGGATTGTTCCAGTCAAAGGCCGTCAGATAAGGACCCCACCCTCACTTAGCAGGGTCCAGAATTACCTGCAGTAATCCTCTATACAGAACATGGGCGTTCGTGGGCGTTTATGGGCCTACTGTAAAGGCTATATGCTAAAACTGGGATGTCTAAAGTCCCAGTCCCAGTCCCAGTCCCAGTCCTGGTCTCACTGTCAGAGGCACAGCATAACACAGCCTGCCAGACATGGCCGTGCAATGCCATGCCAAACCAAATGCTCCTTCCCCACACTTGCTGATTCATGCATTTTCAAGACATAATCAATCAGAGTCCTGACTTTGTCCTTTCCTATCACTTCAACATTCAACATACTATCTTCTGACTGCAGCTAATAAGGGCTCTTTCACCTGCACAAAATTTTACTCTGCATTAAATCAACACCATTCAACCTATTTTATTATCTGCATGGCACCTTCCTCACATAATACAGCTCAATTCTGGCCCCCCTTGGGCCATATTTGTGCTCTCCAGAACACCAATTTGAAATAAAAACGAATACATTCATAAGTGAAGATAAGACCTTGCTAATATTTAAACTACTTGAGCAAAAGGAGGGAGGTGGCAGGTGGTGGTGAGGGTGGCAAGATTTGTAAATGTGCCCAACTAATGCAATCAAAAAATGACTTAAATTGTTGCTGTATTTTTTTAAGTAAAAATAATCTTTTTATGTGCAAAAAATCAAATAATGGATTTTTTTTCCATGTAAACATCCTTCAAAGTCAGTGGCTGGATTCAAACCCCCATCCAGGGGTAGCTTCCTGCACCAAAGGCACTAGACTTTGCCTATGCGATATAGGCTTTTGATGGTTTTCAGTTGTGCAAGAGACCCTATCAGCATCTGACAGGCCGTGGTGTCATTGCTAATGGCTGACACTGTACAGGACACATCATCGCCATGATATAGGGAAGATTTGACAAGCTACATATAGGGAAGCCCGTCTGGTCCAGTGGGTAAGTTCCTGCTTTCCACCCAGACATGCAGGGTTCAATTCCAGGGCCCGACAGATGACACACTAAATCTCTCAGCAAGCATCTGTACATTAACCACTTATTTTCTTGCAGTTTTCCTTCCAAATCCTGCAACCCCTTCACCACAAATACAGTCCAATCATTCCTCGATACTCATTCACTCAGTCATTCCACTCCGCCATGCTACAGGGTGAACAAAAACCAACAAGAACAAGAGCTAGTTCAGCAAGCAAATTTATAGCCTCTCTTTGGATTTATGTTGATGCTGCTGCCCTCTAGTAATGTTATATGTCAACTGCAGCATAATCAAAGGATTGAGAAAGGGGCAGTCCTATGCAAATAATCTCCTCCCATGATTACTTCTCTGAGCTTCCGTAGTGGTACGATGATAGGACCTTCAACAAATGGTCTTCAGCAGATTTCTAAAGTTGCCAAATTGTCTTAGGCTAAAGATTGTTCCAGTCGAAGGCCTTCAGATAAGGACCCCACCCTCACTTAGCAGGGTCCAGAATTACCTGCAGTAATCCTCTATACAGAACATGGGTGTTTGTGGGCCTACTGTGAAGGCTATATGCTAAAACTGGGATGTCTAAAGTCCCAGTCCTGGTCTCACTGTCAGAGGCACAGCATAACACAGCCTGCCAGACATGACCGTGCAATGCCATGCCAAACCAAATGCTCCTTCCCCACACTTGCTGATTCATGCATTTTCAAGACATAATCAATCAGAGGCCTGACTTTGTCCATTCCTATCACTTCAACATTCAACATACTATCTTCTGACTGCAGCTAATAAGGGCTCTTTCACCTGCACAAAATTTTACTCTGCATTAAATCAACACCATTCAACCTATTTTATTATCTGCATGGCACCTTCCTCACATAATACAGCTCAATTCTGGCCCCCCTTGGGCCATATTTGTGCTCTCCAGAACACCAATTTGAAGAAAAAACGAATACATTCATAAATGAAGATAAGACCTTGCTAATATTTAAACTACTTGAGCAAAAGGAGGGAGGTGGCAGGTGGTGGTGGGGGTGGCAAGATTTGTAAATGTGCCCAACTAATGCAATCAATAATGACTTAAATTGTTGCTGTATTTTTTTAAGTAAAAATAATCTTTTTATGTGCAAAAAAACAAATACTGGATTTTTTTCCATGTAAACATCCTTCAAAGTCAGTGGCTGGATTCAAACCCCCATCCAGGGGTAGCTTCCTGCACCAAAGGCACTAGACTTTGCCTCTGAGCTATAGGCTTTTGATGGGTTTCTGTTGTGCAAGAGACCCTATCAGTATCTGACAGGCCGTGGTGTCATTGCTAATGGCTGCCACTGCACACGACACATCATAGCCATGATATAGGGAAGATTTGACAAGCTACATAAAGGGAACCCCGTCTGGTCCAGTGGGTAAATTCCTGCCTTCCACCCAGACATGCAGGGTTCAACTCCTGGGCCCGGCAGATGACACACTCAATCTCTCAGCAAGCATCTGTGCATTAACCACTTGTTTTCTTGCAGTTTTCCTTCCAAATCCTGCAACCCCTTCACCACAAATACAGTCCAATCATTCCTCGATACTCATTCACTCAGTCATTCCACTCCGCCATGCTACAGGCTGAACAAAAACCAACAAGAACAAGAGCTAGTTCAGCAAGCAAATTTAAAGCCTCTCTTTGGATTTATGTTGATGCTGCTGCCCTCTAGTAATGTTATATGTCAACTGCAGCATAATCAAAGTATTGAGAAAGGGGCAGTCCTATGCAAATAATCTCCTCCCATGATTACTTCTCTGAGCTTCCGTAGTGGTACGATGATAGGACCTTCAACATATGGTCTTCAGCAGATTTCTAAAGTTGCCAAATTGTCTTAGGCTAAGGATTGTTCCAGTCGAAGGCCTTCAGATAAGGACCCCACCCTCACTTAGCAGGGTCGAGAATTACCTGCAGTAATCCTCTATACAGAACATGGGTGTTCGTGGGCCTACTGTAAAAGCTATATGCTAAAACTGGGATGTCTAAAGTCCCAGTCCTGGTCTCACTGTCAGAGGCACAGCATAACACAGCCTGCCAGACATGGCCATGCAATGCCATGCCAAACCAAATGCTCCTTCCCCACACTTGCTGCATCATGCATTTTCAAGACAAAATCAATCAGAGGCCTGACTTTGTCGCTTTCCTATCACTTCAACATTCAACATACTACCTTCTGACTGCAGCTAATAAGGGCTCTTTCACCTGCACAAAATTTTACTCTGCATTAAATCAACACCATTCAACCTATTTTATTATCTGCATGGCACCTTCCTCACATAATACAGCTCAATTCTGGCCCTCCTTGGGCCATATTTGTGCTCTCCAGAACACCAATTTGAAATAAAAACGAATACATTCATAACTGAAGATAAGACCTTGCTAATATTTAAACTACTTGAGCAAAAGGAGGGAGGTGGCAGGTGGTGGTGAGGGTGGCAAGATTTGTAAATGTGCCCAACTAATGCAATCAAAAAATGACTTAAATTGTTGCTGTATTTTTTTAAGTAAAAATAATCTTTTTATGTGCAAAAAATCAAATACTGGATTTTTTTTCCATGTAAACATCCTTCAAAGTCAGTGGCTGGATTCAAACCCCCATCCAGGGGTAGCTTCCTGCACCAAAGGCACTAGACTTTGCCTATGCGCTATAGGCTTTTGATGGGTTTCAGTTGTGCAAGAGACCCTATCAGCATCTGACAGGCCGTGGTGTCATTGCTAATGGCTGCCACTGCACAGGACATCATAGCCATGATATAGGGAAGATTTGACAAGCTACATATAGGGAAGCCCATCTGGTCCAGTGGGTAAGTTCCTGCCTTCCACCCAGACATGCAGGGTTCAATTCCAGGGCCCGACAGATGACACACTAAATCTCTCAGCAAGCATCTGTACATTAACCACTTATTTTCTTGCAGTTTTCCTTCCAAATCCTGCAACCCCTTCACCACAAATACAGTCCAATCATTCCTCGATACTCATTCACTCAGTCATTCCACTCCGCCATGCTACAGGGTGAACAAAAACCAACAAGAACAAGAGCTAGTTCAGCAAGCAAATTTATAGCCTCTCTTTGGATTTATGTTGATGCTGCTGCCCTCTAGTAATGTTATATGTCAACTGCAGCATAATCAAAGGATTGAGAAAGGGGCAGTCCTATGCAAATAATCTCTTCCCATGATTACTTCTCTGAGCTTCCGTAGTGGTACGATGATAGGACCTTCAACAAATGGTCTTCAGCAGATTTCTAAAGTTGCCAAATTGTCTTAGGCTAAGGATTGTTCCAGTCAAAGGCCGTCAGATAAGGACCCCACCCTCACTTAGCAGGGTCCAGAATTACCTGCAGTAATCCTCTATACAGAACATGGGCGTTCGTGGGCGTTCGTGGGCCTACTGTAAAGGCTATATGCTAAAACTGGGATGTCTAAAGTCCCAGTCCCAGTCCCAGTCCCAGTCCCAGTCCCAGTCCCAGTCCCAGTCCCAGTCCCAGTCCCAGTCCTGGTCTCACTGTCAGAGGCACAGCATAACACAGCCTGCCAGACATGACCGTGCAATGCAATGCCAAACCAAATGCTCCTTCCCCACACTTGCTGCATCATGCAATTTCAAGACATAATCAATCAGAGGCCTGACTTTGTCCTTTCCTACCATTTCAACATTCAACATACTACCTTCTGACTGCAGCTAGTAAGGACTCTTTCACCTGCACAAAATTTTACCCTGCATTAAGTCAACACCATTCAACCTATTTTATTATCTGTATGGCACCTTCCTCACATAATACAGCTCAATTCTGGCCCCCCTTGGGCCATATTTGTGCTCTCCAGAACACCAATTTGAAGAAAAAACAAATACATTCATAAATGAAGATAAGACCTTGCTAATATTTAAACTACTTGAGCAAAAGGAGGGAGGTGGCAGGTGGTGGTGGGGGTGGCAAGATTTCTAAATGTGCCCAACTAATGCAATCAAAAAATGACTTAAATTGTTCCTGTATTTTTTTAAGTAAAAATAATCTTTTTATGTGCAAAAAATCAAATACTGGATTTTTTTTCCATGTAAACATCCTTCAAAGTCAGTGGCTGGATTCAAACCCCCATCCAGGGGTAGCTTCCTGCACCAAAGGCACTAGACTTTGCCTATGCACTATGGGCTTTTGGTGGGTTTCAGTTGTGCAAGAGACCCTATCAGCATCTGACAGGCCGTGGTGTCATTGCTAATGGCTGCCACTGCACAGGACACATCATAGCCATGATATAGGGAAGATTTGACAAGCTACATATAGGGAAGCCCGTCTGGTCCAGTGGGTAAGTTCCTACCTTACATGCAGGGTTCAATTCCAGGGCCTGACAGATGACACACTAAATCTCTCAGCAAGCATCTGTGCATTAACCACTTATTTTCTTGCAGTTTTCCTTCCAAATCCTGCAACCCCTTCACCACAAATACAGTCCAATCATTACTCGATACTCATTCACTCAGTCATTCCACTCCGCCATGCTACAGGCTGAACAAAAACCAACAAGAACAAGAGCTAGTTCAGCAAGCAAATTTAAAGCCTCTCTTTGGATTTATGTTGATGCTACTGCCCTCTAGTAATGTTATATGTCAACTGCAGCAAAATCAAAGGATTGAGAAAGGGGCAGTCCTATGCAAATAATCTCCTCCCATGATTACTTCTCTGAGCTTCCGTAGTGGTACGATGATAGGACCTTCAACAAATGGTCTTCAGCAGATTTCTAAAGTTGCCAAATTGTCTTAGGCTAAGGATTGTTCCAGTCAAAGGCCGTCAGATAAGGACCCCACCCTCACTTAGCAGGGTCCAGAATTACCTGCAGTAATCCTCTATACAGAACATGGGCGTTCGTGGGCGTTTATGGGCCTACTGTAAAGGCTATATGCTAAAACTGGGATGTCTAAAGTCCCAGTCCCAGTCCCAGTCCCAGTCCCAGTCCCAGTCCTGGTCTCACTGTCAGAGGCACAGCATAACACAGCCTGCCAGACATGGCCGTGCAATCCCATGCCAAACCAAATGCTCCTTCCCCACACTTGCTGATTCATGCATTTTCAAGACATAATCAATCAGAGTCCTGACTTTGTCCTTTCCTATCACTTCAACATTCAACATACTATCTTCTGACTGCAGCTAATAAGGGCTCTTTCACCTGCACAAAATTTTACTCTGCATTAAATCAACACCATTCAACCTATTTTATTATCTGCATGGCACCTTCCTCACATAATACAGCTCAATTCTGGCCCCCCTTGGGCCATATTTGTGCTCTCCAGAACACCAATTTGAAATAAAAACGAATACATTCATAAGTGAAGATAAGACCTTGCTAATATTTAAACTACTTGAGCAAAAGGAGGGAGGTGGCAGGTGGTGGTGAGGGTGGCAAGATTTGTAAATGTGCCCAACTAATGCAATCAAAAAATGACTTAAATTGTTGCTGTATTTTTTTAAGTAAAAATAATCTTTTTATGTGCAAAAAATCAAATAATGGATTTTTTTTCCATGTAAACATCCTTCAAAGTCAGTGGCTGGATTCAAACCCCCATCCAGGGGTAGCTTCCTGCACCAAAGGCACTAGACTTTGCCTATGCGATATAGGCTTTTGATGGTTTTCAGTTGTGCAAGAGACCCTATCAGCATCTGACAGGCCGTGGTGTCATTGCTAATGGCTGACACTGTACAGGACACATCATCGCCATGATATAGGGAAGATTTGACAAGCTACATATAGGGAAGCCCGTCTGGTCCAGTGGGTAAGTTCCTGCTTTCCACCCAGACATGCAGGGTTCAATTCCAGGGCCCGACAGATGACACACTAAATCTCTCAGCAAGCATCTGTACATTAACCACTTATTTTCTTGCAGTTTTCCTTCCAAATCCTGCAACCCCTTCACCACAAATACAGTCCAATCATTCCTCGATACTCATTCACTCAGTCATTCCACTCCGCCATGCTACAGGGTGAACAAAAACCAACAAGAACAAGAGCTAGTTCAGCAAGCAAATTTATAGCCTCTCTTTGGATTTATGTTGATGCTGCTGCCCTCTAGTAATGTTATATGTCAACTGCAGCATAATCAAAGGATTGAGAAAGGGGCAGTCCTATGCAAATAATCTCCTCCCATGATTACTTCTCTGAGCTTCCGTAGTGGTACGATGATAGGACCTTCAACAAATGGTCTTCAGCAGATTTCTAAAGTTGCCAAATTGTCTTAGGCTAAAGATTGTTCCAGTCGAAGGCCTTCAGATAAGGACCCCACCCTCACTTAGCAGGGTCCAGAATTACCTGCAGTAATCCTCTATACAGAACATGGGTGTTTGTGGGCCTACTGTGAAGGCTATATGCTAAAACTGGGATGTCTAAAGTCCCAGTCCTGGTCTCACTGTCAGAGGCACAGCATAACACAGCCTGCCAGACATGACCGTGCAATGCCATGCCAAACCAAATGCTCCTTCCCCACACTTGCTGATTCATGCATTTTCAAGACATAATCAATCAGAGGCCTGACTTTGTCCATTCCTATCACTTCAACATTCAACATACTATCTTCTGACTGCAGCTAATAAGGGCTCTTTCACCTGCACAAAATTTTACTCTGCATTAAATCAACACCATTCAACCTATTTTATTATCTGCATGGCACCTTCCTCACATAATACAGCTCAATTCTGGCCCCCCTTGGGCCATATTTGTGCTCTCCAGAACACCAATTTGAAGAAAAAACGAATACATTCATAAATGAAGATAAGACCTTGCTAATATTTAAACTACTTGAGCAAAAGGAGGGAGGTGGCAGGTGGTGGTGGGGGTGGCAAGATTTGTAAATGTGCCCAACTAATGCAATCAATAATGACTTAAATTGTTGCTGTATTTTTTGAAGTAAAAATAATCTTTTTATGTGCAAAAAAACAAATACTGGATTTTTTTCCATGTAAACATCCTTCAAAGTCAGTGGCTGGATTCAAACCCCCATCCAGGGGTAGCTTCCTGCACCAAAGGCACTAGACTTTGCCTCTGAGCTATAGGCTTTTGATGGGTTTCTGTTGTGCAAGAGACCCTATCAGTATCTGACAGGCCGTGGTGTCATTGCTAATGGCTGCCACTGCACACGACACATCATAGCCATGATATAGGGAAGATTTGACAAGCTACATAAAGGGAACCCCGTCTGGTCCAGTGGGTAAATTCCTGCCTTCCACCCAGACATGCAGGGTTCAACTCCTGGGCCCGGCAGATGACACACTCAATCTCTCAGCAAGCATCTGTGCATTAACCACTTGTTTTCTTGCAGTTTTCCTTCCAAATCCTGCAACCCCTTCACCACAAATACAGTCCAATCATTCCTCGATACTCATTCACTCAGTCATTCCACTCCGCCATGCTACAGGCTGAACAAAAACCAACAAGAACAAGAGCTAGTTCAGCAAGCAAATTTAAAGCCTCTCTTTGGATTTATGTTGATGCTGCTGCCCTCTAGTAATGTTATATGTCAACTGCAGCATAATCAAAGTATTGAGAAAGGGGCAGTCCTATGCAAATAATCTCCTCCCATGATTACTTCTCTGAGCTTCCGTAGTGGTACGATGATAGGACCTTCAACATATGGTCTTCAGCAGATTTCTAAAGTTGCCAAATTGTCTTAGGCTAAGGATTGTTCCAGTCGAAGGCCTTCAGATAAGGACCCCACCCTCACTTAGCAGGGTCGAGAATTACCTGCAGTAATCCTCTATACAGAACATGGGTGTTCGTGGGCCTACTGTAAAAGCTATATGCTAAAACTGGGATGTCTAAAGTCCCAGTCCTGGTCTCACTGTCAGAGGCACAGCATAACACAGCCTGCCAGACATGGCCATGCAATGCCATGCCAAACCAAATGCTCCTTCCCCACACTTGCTGCATCATGCATTTTCAAGACAAAATCAATCAGAGGCCTGACTTTGTCGCTTTCCTATCACTTCAACATTCAACATACTACCTTCTGACTGCAGCTAATAAGGGCTCTTTCACCTGCACAAAATTTTACTCTGCATTAAATCAACACCATTCAACCTATTTTATTATCTGCATGGCACGTTCCTCACATAATACAGCTCAATTCTGGCCCTCCTTGGGCCATATTTGTGCTCTCCAGAACACCAATTTGAAATAAAAACGAATACATTCATAAATGAAGATAAGACCTTGCTAATATTTAAACTACTTGAGCAAAAGGAGGGAGGTGGCAGGTGGTGGTGAGGGTGGCAAGATTTGTAAATGTGCCCAACTAATGCAATCAAAAAATGACTTAAATTGTTGCTGTATTTTTTTAAGTAAAAATAATCTTTTTATGTGCAAAAAATCAAATACTGGATTTTTTTTCCATGTAAACATCCTTCAAAGTCAGTGGCTGGATTCAAACCCCCATCCAGGGGTAGCTTCCTGCACCAAAGGCACTAGACTTTGCCTATGCGCTATAGGCTTTTGATGGGTTTCAGTTGTGCAAGAGACCCTATCAGCATCTGACAGGCCGTGGTGTCATTGCTAATGGCTGCCACTGCACAGGACATCATAGCCATGATATAGGGAAGATTTGACAAGCTACATATAGGGAAGCCCATCTGGTCCAGTGGGTAAGTTCCTGCCTTCCACCCAGACATGCAGGGTTCAATTCCAGGGCCCGACAGATGACACACTAAATCTCTCAGCAAGCATCTGTACATTAACCACTTATTTTCTTGCAGTTTTCCTTCCAAATCCTGCAACCCCTTCACCACAAATACAGTCCAATCATTCCTCGATACTCATTCACTCAGTCATTCCACTCCGCCATGCTACAGGGTGAACAAAAACCAACAAGAACAAGAGCTAGTTCAGCAAGCAAATTTATAGCCTCTCTTTGGATTTATGTTGATGCTGCTGCCCTCTAGTAATGTTATATGTCAACTGCAGCATAATCAAAGGATTGAGAAAGGGGCAGTCCTATGCAAATAATCTCCTCCCATGATTACTTCTCTGAGCTTCCGTAGTGGTACGATGATAGGACCTTCAACAAATGGTCTTCAGCAGATTTCTAAAGTTGCCAAATTGTCTTAGGCTAAGGATTGTTCCAGTCAAAGGCCGTCAGATAAGGACCCCACCCTCACTTAGCAGGGTCCAGAATTACCTGCAGTAATCCTCTATACAGAACATGGGCGTTCGTGGGCGTTTGTGGGCCTACTGTAAAGGCTATATGCTAAAACTGGGATGTCTAAAGTCCCAGTCCCAGTCCCAGTCCCAGTCCCAGTCCTGGTCTCACTGTCAGAGGCACAGCATAACACAGCCTGCCAGACATGACCGTGCAATGCAATGCCAAACCAAATGCTCCTTCCCCACACTTGCTGCATCATGCAATTTCAAGACATAATCAATCAGAGGCCTGACTTTGTCCTTTCCTACCATTTCAACATTCAACATACTACCTTCTGACTGCAGCTAGTAAGGACTCTTTCACATGCACAAAATTTTACCCTGCATTAAGTCAACACCATTCAACCTATTTTATTATCTGTATGGCACCTTCCTCACATAATACAGCTCAATTCTGGCCCCCCTTGGGCCATATTTGTGCTCTCCAGAACACCAATTTGAAGAAAAAACAAATACATTCATAAATGAAGATAAGACCTTGCTAATATTTAAACTACTTGAGCAAAAGGAGGGAGTTGGCAGGTGGTGGTGGGGGTGGCAAGATTTCTAAATGTGCCCAACTGATGCAATCAAAAAATGACTTAAATTGTTCCTGTATTTTTTTAAGTAAAAATAATCTTTTTATGTGCAAAAAATCAAATACTGGATTTTTTTTCCATGTAAACATCCTTCAAAGTCAGTGGCTGGATTCAAACCCCCATCCAGGGGTAGCTTCCTGCACCAAAGGCACTAGACTTTGCCTATGCACTATGGGCTTTTGGTGGGTTTCAGTTGTGCAAGAGACCCTATCAGCATCTGACAGGCCGTGGTGTCATTGCTAATGGCTGCCACTGCACAGGACACATCATAGCCATGATATAGGGAAGATTTGACAAGCTACATATAGGGAAGCCCGTCTGGTCCAGTGGGTAAGTTCCTACCTTACATGCAGGGTTCAATTCCAGGGCCTGACAGATGACACACTAAAACTCTCAGCAAGCATCTGTGCATTAACCACTTGTTTTCTGGCAGTTTTCCTTCCAAATCCTGCAACCCCTTCACCACAAATACAGTCCAATCATTACTCGATACTCATTCACTCAGTCATTCCACTCCGCCATGCTACAGGATGAACAAAAACCAACAAGAACAAGAGCTAGTTCAGCAAGCAAATTTAAAGCCTCTCTTTGGATTTATGTTGATGCTACTGCCCTCTAGTAATGTTATATGTCAACTGCAGCAAAATCAAAGGATTGAGAAAGGGGCAGTCCTATGCAAATAATCTCCTCCCATGATTACTTCTCTGAGCTTCCGTAGTGGTACGATGATAGGACCTTCAACAAATGGTCTTCAGCAGATTTCTAAAGTTGCCAAATTGTCTTAGGCTAAGGATTGTTCCAGTCAAAGGCCGTCAGATAAGGACCCCACCCTCACTTAGCAGGGTCCAGAATTACCTGCAGTAATCCTCTATACAGAACATGGGCGTTCGTGGGCGTTTATGGGCCTACTGTAAAGGCTATATGCTAAAACTGGGATGTCTAAAGTCCCAGTCCCAGTCCCAGTCCCAGTCCTGGTCTCACTGTCAGAGGCACAGCATAACACAGCCTGCCAGACATGGCCGTGCAATGCCATGCCAAACCAAATGCTCCTTCCCCACACTTGCTGATTCATGCATTTTCAAGACATAATCAATCAGAGTCCTGACTTTGTCCTTTCCTATCACTTCAACATTCAACATACTATCTTCTGACTGCAGCTAATAAGGGCTCTTTCACCTGCACAAAATTTTACTCTGCATTAAATCAACACCATTCAACCTATTTTATTATCTGCATGGCACCTTCCTCACATAATACAGCTCAATTCTGGCCCCCCTTGGGCCATATTTGTGCTCTCCAGAACACCAATTTGAAATAAAAACGAATACATTCATAAGTGAAGATAAGACCTTGCTAATATTTAAACTACTTGAGCAAAAGGAGGGAGGTGGCAGGTGGTGGTGAGGGTGGCAAGATTTGTAAATGTGCCCAACTAATGCAATCAAAAAATGACTTAAATTGTTGCTGTATTTTTTTAAGTAAAAATAATCTTTTTATGTGCAAAAAATCAAATAATGGATTTTTTTTCCATGTAAACATCCTTCAAAGTCAGTGGCTGGATTCAAACCCCCATCCAGGGGTAGCTTCCTGCACCAAAGGCACTAGACTTTGCCTATGCGATATAGGCTTTTGATGGTTTTCAGTTGTGCAAGAGACCCTATCAGCATCTGACAGGCCGTGGTGTCATTGCTAATGGCTGACACTGTACAGGACACATCATCGCCATGATATAGGGAAGATTTGACAAGCTACATATAGGGAAGCCCGTCTGGTCCAGTGGGTAAGTTCCTGCTTTCCACCCAGACATGCAGGGTTCAATTCCAGGGCCCGACAGATGACACACTAAATCTCTCAGCAAGCATCTGTACATTAACCACTTATTTTCTTGCAGTTTTCCTTCCAAATCCTGCAACCCCTTCACCACAAATACAGTCCAATCATTCCTCGATACTCATTCACTCAGTCATTCCACTCCGCCATGCTACAGGGTGAACAAAAACCAACAAGAACAAGAGCTAGTTCAGCAAGCAAATTTATAGCCTCTCTTTGGATTTATGTTGATGCTGCTGCCCTCTAGTAATGTTATATGTCAACTGCAGCATAATCAAAGGATTGAGAAAGGGGCAGTCCTATGCAAATAATCTCCTCCCATGATTACTTCTCTGAGCTTCCGTAGTGGTACGATGATAGGACCTTCAACAAATGGTCTTCAGCAGATTTCTAAAGTTGCCAAATTGTCTTAGGCTAAAGATTGTTCCAGTCGAAGGCCTTCAGATAAGGACCCCACCCTCACTTAGCAGGGTCCAGAATTACCTGCAGTAATCCTCTATACAGAACATGGGTGTTTGTGGGCCTACTGTGAAGGCTATATGCTAAAACTGGGATGTCTAAAGTCCCAGTCCTGGTCTCACTGTCAGAGGCACAGCATAACACAGCCTGCCAGACATGACCGTGCAATGCCATGCCAAACCAAATGCTCCTTCCCCACACTTGCTGATTCATGCATTTTCAAGACATAATCAATCAGAGGCCTGACTTTGTCCATTCCTATCACTTCAACATTCAACATACTATCTTCTGACTGCAGCTAATAAGGGCTCTTTCACCTGCACAAAATTTTACTCTGCATTAAATCAACACCATTCAACCTATTTTATTATCTGCATGGCACCTTCCTCACATAATACAGCTCAATTCTGGCCCCCCTTGGGCCATATTTGTGCTCTCCAGAACACCAATTTGAAGAAAAAACGAATACATTCATAAATGAAGATAAGACCTTGCTAATATTTAAACTACTTGAGCAAAAGGAGGGAGGTGGCAGGTGGTGGTGGGGGTGGCAAGATTTGTAAATGTGCCCAACTAATGCAATCAATAATGACTTAAATTGTTGCTGTATTTTTTGAAGTAAAAATAATCTTTTTATGTGCAAAAAAACAAATACTGGATTTTTTTCCATGTAAACATCCTTCAAAGTCAGTGGCTGGATTCAAACCCCCATCCAGGGGTAGCTTCCTGCACCAAAGGCACTAGACTTTGCCTCTGAGCTATAGGCTTTTGATGGGTTTCTGTTGTGCAAGAGACCCTATCAGTATCTGACAGGCCGTGGTGTCATTGCTAATGGCTGCCACTGCACACGACACATCATAGCCATGATATAGGGAAGATTTGACAAGCTACATAAAGGGAACCCCGTCTGGTCCAGTGGGTAAATTCCTGCCTTCCACCCAGACATGCAGGGTTCAACTCCTGGGCCCGGCAGATGACACACTCAATCTCTCAGCAAGCATCTGTGCATTAACCACTTGTTTTCTTGCAGTTTTCCTTCCAAATCCTGCAACCCCTTCACCACAAATACAGTCCAATCATTCCTCGATACTCATTCACTCAGTCATTCCACTCCGCCATGCTACAGGCTGAACAAAAACCAACAAGAACAAGAGCTAGTTCAGCAAGCAAATTTAAAGCCTCTCTTTGGATTTATGTTGATGCTGCTGCCCTCTAGTAATGTTATATGTCAACTGCAGCATAATCAAAGTATTGAGAAAGGGGCAGTCCTATGCAAATAATCTCCTCCCATGATTACTTCTCTGAGCTTCCGTAGTGGTACGATGATAGGACCTTCAACATATGGTCTTCAGCAGATTTCTAAAGTTGCCAAATTGTCTTAGGCTAAGGATTGTTCCAGTCGAAGGCCTTCAGATAAGGACCCCACCCTCACTTAGCAGGGTCGAGAATTACCTGCAGTAATCCTCTATACAGAACATGGGTGTTCGTGGGCCTACTGTAAAAGCTATATGCTAAAACTGGGATGTCTAAAGTCCCAGTCCTGGTCTCACTGTCAGAGGCACAGCATAACACAGCCTGCCAGACATGGCCATGCAATGCCATGCCAAACCAAATGCTCCTTCCCCACACTTGCTGCATCATGCATTTTCAAGACAAAATCAATCAGAGGCCTGACTTTGTCGCTTTCCTATCACTTCAACATTCAACATACTACCTTCTGACTGCAGCTAATAAGGGCTCTTTCACCTGCACAAAATTTTACTCTGCATTAAATCAACACCATTCAACCTATTTTATTATCTGCATGGCACCTTCCTCACATAATACAGCTCAATTCTGGCCCTCCTTGGGCCATATTTGTGCTCTCCAGAACACCAATTTGAAATAAAAACGAATACATTCATAAATGAAGATAAGACCTTGCTAATATTTAAACTACTTGAGCAAAAGGAGGGAGGTGGCAGGTGGTGGTGAGGGTGGCAAGATTTGTAAATGTGCCCAACTAATGCAATCAAAAAATGACTTAAATTGTTGCTGTATTTTTTTAAGTAAAAATAATCTTTTTATGTGCAAAAAATCAAATACTGGATTTTTTTTCCATGTAAACATCCTTCAAAGTCAGTGGCTGGATTCAAACCCCCATCCAGGGGTAGCTTCCTGCACCAAAGGCACTAGACTTTGCCTATGCGCTATAGGCTTTTGATGGGTTTCAGTTGTGCAAGAGACCCTATCAGCATCTGACAGGCCGTGGTGTCATTGCTAATGGCTGCCACTGCACAGGACATCATAGCCATGATATAGGGAAGATTTGACAAGCTACATATAGGGAAGCCCATCTGGTCCAGTGGGTAAGTTCCTGCCTTCCACCCAGACATGCAGGGTTCAATTCCAGGGCCCGACAGATGACACACTAAATCTCTCAGCAAGCATCTGTACATTAACCACTTATTTTCTTGCAGTTTTCCTTCCAAATCCTGCAACCCCTTCACCACAAATACAGTCCAATCATTCCTCGATACTCATTCACTCAGTCATTCCACTCCGCCATGCTACAGGGTGAACAAAAACCAACAAGAACAAGAGCTAGTTCAGCAAGCAAATTTATAGCCTCTCTTTGGATTTATGTTGATGCTGCTGCCCTCTAGTAATGTTATATGTCAACTGCAGCATAATCAAAGGATTGAGAAAGGGGCAGTCCTATGCAAATAATCTCCTCCCATGATTACTTCTCTGAGCTTCCGTAGTGGTACGATGATAGGACCTTCAACAAATGGTCTTCAGCAGATTTCTAAAGTTGCCAAATTGTCTTAGGCTAAGGATTGTTCCAGTCAAAGGCCGTCAGATAAGGACCCCACCCTCACTTAGCAGGGTCCAGAATTACCTGCAGTAATCCTCTATACAGAACATGGGCGTTCGTGGGCGTTCGTGGGCCTACTGTAAAGGCTATATGCTAAAACTGGGATGTCTAAAGTCCCAGTCCCAGTCCCAGTCCCAGTCCCAGTCCCAGTCCCAGTCCCAGTCCTGGTCTCACTGTCAGAGGCACAGCATAACACAGCCTGCCAGACATGACCGTGCAATGCAATGCCAAACCAAATGCTCCTTCCCCACACTTGCTGCATCATGCAATTTCAAGACATAATCAATCAGAGGCCTGACTTTGTCCTTTCCTACCATTTCAACATTCAACATACTACCTTCTGACTGCAGCTAGTAAGGACTCTTTCACCTGCACAAAATTTTACCCTGCATTAAGTCAACACCATTCAACCTATTTTATTATCTGTATGGCACCTTCCTCACATAATACAGCTCAATTCTGGCCCCCCTTGGGCCATATTTGTGCTCTCCAGAACACCAATTTGAAGAAAAAACAAATACATTCATAAATGAAGATAAGACCTTGCTAATATTTAAACTACTTGAGCAAAAGGAGGGAGGTGGCAGGTGGTGGTGGGGGTGGCAAGATTTCTAAATGTGCCCAACTAATGCAATCAAAAAATGACTTAAATTGTTCCTGTATTTTTTTAAGTAAAAATAATCTTTTTATGTGCAAAAAATCAAATACTGGATTTTTTTTCCATGTAAACATCCTTCAAAGTCAGTGGCTGGATTCAAACCCCCATCCAGGGGTAGCTTCCTGCACCAAAGGCACTAGACTTTGCCTATGCACTATGGGCTTTTGGTGGGTTTCAGTTGTGCAAGAGACCCTATCAGCATCTGACAGGCCGTGGTGTCATTGCTAATGGCTGCCACTGCACAGGACACATCATAGCCATGATATAGGGAAGATTTGACAAGCTACATATAGGGAAGCCCGTCTGGTCCAGTGGGTAAGTTCCTACCTTACATGCAGGGTTCAATTCCAGGGCCTGACAGATGACACACTAAATCTCTCAGCAAGCATCTGTGCATTAACCACTTATTTTCTTGCAGTTTTCCTTCCAAATCCTGCAACCCCTTCACCACAAATACAGTCCAATCATTACTCGATACTCATTCACTCAGTCATTCCACTCCGCCATGCTACAGGCTGAACAAAAACCAACAAGAACAAGAGCTAGTTCAGCAAGCAAATTTAAAGCCTCTCTTTGGATTTATGTTGATGCTACTGCCCTCTAGTAATGTTATATGTCAACTGCAGCAAAATCAAAGGATTGAGAAAGGGGCAGTCCTATGCAAATAATCTCCTCCCATGATTACTTCTCTGAGCTTCCGTAGTGGTACGATGATAGGACCTTCAACAAATGGTCTTCAGCAGATTTCTAAAGTTGCCAAATTGTCTTAGGCTAAGGATTGTTCCAGTCAAAGGCCGTCAGATAAGGACCCCACCCTCACTTAGCAGGGTCCAGAATTACCTGCAGTAATCCTCTATACAGAACATGGGCGTTCGTGGGCGTTTATGGGCCTACTGTAAAGGCTATATGCTAAAACTGGGATGTCTAAAGTCCCAGTCCCAGTCCCAGTCCCAGTCCCAGTCCCAGTCCCAGTCCTGGTCTCACTGTCAGAGGCACAGCATAACACAGCCTGCCAGACATGGCCGTGCAATGCCATGCCAAACCAAATGCTCCTTCCCCACACTTGCTGATTCATGCATTTTCAAGACATAATCAATCAGAGTCCTGACTTTGTCCTTTCCTATCACTTCAACATTCAACATACTATCTTCTGACTGCAGCTAATAAGGGCTCTTTCACCTGCACAAAATTTTACTCTGCATTAAATCAACACCATTCAACCTATTTTATTATCTGCATGGCACCTTCCTCACATAATACAGCTCAATTCTGGCCCCCCTTGGGCCATATTTGTGCTCTCCAGAACACCAATTTGAAATAAAAACGAATACATTCATAAGTGAAGATAAGACCTTGCTAATATTTAAACTACTTGAGCAAAAGGAGGGAGGTGGCAGGTGGTGGTGAGGGTGGCAAGATTTGTAAATGTGCCCAACTAATGCAATCAAAAAATGACTTAAATTGTTGCTGTATTTTTTTAAGTAAAAATAATCTTTTTATGTGCAAAAAATCAAATACTGGATTTTTTTTCCATGTAAACATCCTTCAAAGTCAGTGGCTGGATTCAAACCCCCATCCAGGGGTAGCTTCCTGCACCAAAGGCACTAGACTTTGCCTATGCGATATAGGCTTTTGATGGTTTTCAGTTGTGCAAGAGACCCTATCAGCATCTGACAGGCCGTGGTGTCATTGCTAATGGCTGACACTGTACAGGACACATCATAGCCATGATATAGGGAAGATTTGACAAGGTACATATAGGGAAGCCCGTCTGGTCCAGTGGGTAAGTTCCTGCTTTCCACCCAGACATGCAGGGTTCAATTCCAGGGCCCGACAGATGACACACTAAATCTCTCAGCAAGCATCTGTACATTAACCACTTATTTTCTTGCAGTTTTCCTTCCAAATCCTGCAACCCCTTCACCACAAATACAGTCCAATCATTCCTCGATACTCATTCACTCAGTCATTCCACTCCGCCATGCTACAGGGTGAACAAAAACCAACAAGAACAAGAGCTAGTTCAGCAAGCAAATTTATAGCCTCTCTTTGGATTTATGTTGATGCTGCTGCCCTCTAGTAATGTTATATGTCAACTGCAGCATAATCAAAGGATTGAGAAAGGGGCAGTCCTATGCAAATAATCTCCTCCCATGATTACTTCTCTGAGCTTCCGTAGTGGTACGATGATAGGACCTTCAACATATGGTCTTCAGCAGATTTCTAAAGTTGCCAAATTGTCTTAGGCTAAGGATTGTTCCAGTCGAAGGCCTTCAGATAAGGACCCCACCCTCACTTAGCAGGGTCGAGAATTACCTGCAGTAATCCTCTATACAGAACATGGGTGTTCGTGGGCCTACTGTAAAAGCTATATGCTAAAACTGGGATGTCTAAAGTCCCAGTCCTGGTCTCACTGTCAGAGGCACAGCATAACACAGCCTGCCAGACATGGCCATGCAATGCCATGCCAAACCAAATGCTCCTTCCCCACACTTGCTGATTCATGCATTTTCAAGACATAATCAATCAGAGGCCTGACTTTGTCCATTCCTATCACTTCAACATTCAACATACTATCTTCTGACTGCAGCTAATAAGGGCTCTTTCACCTGCACAAAATTTTACTCTGCATTAAATCAACACCATTCAACCTATTTTATTATCTGCATGGCACGTTCCTCACATAATACAGCTCAATTCTGGCCCTCCTTGGGCCATATTTGTGCTCTCCAGAACACCAATTTGAAATAAAAACGAATACATTCATAAATGAAGATAAGACCTTGCTAATATTTAAACTACTTGAGCAAAAGGAGGGAGGTGGCAGGTGGTGGTGAGGGTGGCAAGATTTGTAAATGTGCCCAACTAATGCAATCAAAAAATGACTTAAATTGTTGCTGTATTTTTTTAAGTAAAAATAATCTTTTTATGTGCAAAAAATCAAATACTGGATTTTTTTTCCATGTAAACATCCTTCAAAGTCAGTGGCTGGATTCAAACCCCCATCCAGGGGTAGCTTCCTGCACCAAAGGCACTAGACTTTGCCTATGCGCTATAGGCTTTTGATGGGTTTCAGTTGTGCAAGAGACCCTATCAGCATCTGACAGGCCGTGGTGTCATTGCTAATGGCTGCCACTGCACAGGACATCATAGCCATGATATAGGGAAGATTTGACAAGCTACATATAGGGAAGCCCATCTGGTCCAGTGGGTAAGTTCCTGCCTTCCACCCAGACATGCAGGGTTCAATTCCAGGGCCCGACAGATGACACACTAAATCTCTCAGCAAGCATCTGTACATTAACCACTTATTTTCTTGCAGTTTTCCTTCCAAATCCTGCAACCCCTTCACCACAAATACAGTCCAATCATTCCTCGATACTCATTCACTCAGTCATTCCACTCCGCCATGCTACAGGCTGAACAAAAACCAACAAGAACAAGAGCTAGTTCAGCAAGCAAATTTAAAGCCTCTCTTTGGATTTATGTTGATGCTGCTGCCCTCTAGTAATGTTATATGTCAACTGCAGCATAATCAAAGTATTGAGAAAGGGGCAGTCCTATGCAAATAATCTCCTCCCATGATTACTTCTCTGAGCTTCCGTAGTGGTACGATGATAGGACCTTCAACATATGGTCTTCAGCAGATTTCTAAAGTTGCCAAATTGTCTTAGGCTAAGGATTGTTCCAGTCGAAGGCCTTCAGATAAGGACCCCACCCTCACTTAGCAGGGTCGAGAATTACCTGCAGTAATCCTCTATACAGAACATGGGTGTTCGTGGGCCTACTGTAAAAGCTATATGCTAAAACTGGGATGTCTAAAGTCCCAGTCCTGGTCTCACTGTCAGAGGCACAGCATAACACAGCCTGCCAGACATGGCCATGCAATGCCATGCCAAACCAAATGCTCCTTCCCCACACTTGCTGCATCATGCATTTTCAAGACAAAATCAATCAGAGGCCTGACTTTGTCGCTTTCCTATCACTTCAACATTCAACATACTACCTTCTGACTGCAGCTAATAAGGGCTCTTTCACCTGCACAAAATTTTACTCTGCATTAAATCAACACCATTCAACCTATTTTATTATCTGCATGGCACCTTCCTCACATAATACAGCTCAATTCTGGCCCTCCTTGGGCCATATTTGTGCTCTCCAGAACACCAATTTGAAATAAAAACGAATACATTCATAAATGAAGATAAGACCTTGCTAATATTTAAACTACTTGAGCAAAAGGAGGGAGGTGGCAGGTGGTGGTGAGGGTGGCAAGATTTGTAAATGTGCCCAACTAATGCAATCAAAAAATGACTTAAATTGTTGCTGTATTTTTTTAAGTAAAAATAATCTTTTTATGTGCAAAAAATGAAATACTGGATTTTTTTTCCATGTAAACATCATTCAAAGTCAGTGGCTGGATTCAAACCCCCATCCAGGGGTAGCTTCCTGCACCAAAGGCACTAGACTTTGCCTATGCGCTATAGGCTTTTGATGGGTTTCAGTTGTGCAAGAGACCCTATCAGCATCTGACAGGCCGTGGTGTCATTGCTAATGGCTGCCACTGCACAGGACATCATAGCCATGATATAGGGAAGATTTGACAAGCTACATATAGGGAAGCCCGTCTGGTCCAGTGGGTAAGTTCCTGCTTTCCACCCAGACATGCAGGGTTCAATTCCAGGGCCCGACAGATGACACACTAAATCTCTCAGCAAGCATCTGTACATTAACCACTTATTTTCTTGCAGTTTTCCTTCCAAATCCTGCAACCCCTTCACCACAAATACAGTCCAATCATTCCTCGATACTCATTCACTCAGTCATTCCACTCCGCCATGCTACAGGGTGAACAAAAACCAACAAGAACAAGAGCTAGTTCAGCAAGCAAATTTATAGCCTCTCTTTGGATTTATGTTGATGCTGCTGCCCTCTAGTAATGTTATATGTCAACTGCAGCATAATCAAAGGATTGAGAAAGGGGCAGTCCTATGCAAATAATCTCCTCCCATGATTACTTCTCTGAGCTTCCGTAGTGGTACGATGATAGGACCTTCAACAAATGGTCTTCAGCAGATTTCTAAAGTTGCCAAATTGTCTTAGGCTAAGGATTGTTCCAGTCAAAGGCCGTCAGATAAGGACCCCACCCTCACTTAGCAGGGTCCAGAATTACCTGCAGTAATCCTCTATACAGAACATGGGCGTTCGTGGGCGTTTATGGGCCTACTGTAAAGGCTATATGCTAAAACTGGGATGTCTAAAGTCCCAGTCCCAGTCCCAGTCCCAGTCCCAGTCCCAGTCCTGGTCTCACTGTCAGAGGCACAGCATAACACAGCCTGCCAGACATGACCGTGCAATGCAATGCCAAACCAAATGCTCCTTCCCCACACTTGCTGCATCATGCAATTTCAAGACATAATCAATCAGAGGCCTGACTTTGTCCTTTCCTACCATTTCAACATTCAACATACTACCTTCTGACTGCAGCTAGTAAGGACTCTTTCACATGCACAAAATTTTACCCTGCATTAAGTCAACACCATTCAACCTATTTTATTATCTGTATGGCACCTTCCTCACATAATACAGCTCAATTCTGGCCCCCCTTGGGCCATATTTGTGCTCTCCAGAACACCAATTTGAAGAAAAAACAAATACATTCATAAATGAAGATAAGACCTTGCTAATATTTAAACTACTTGAGCAAAAGGAGGGAGTTGGCAGGTGGTGGTGGGGGTGGCAAGATTTCTAAATGTGCCCAACTGATGCAATCAAAAAATGACTTAAATTGTTCCTGTATTTTTTTAAGTAAAAATAATCTTTTTATGTGCAAAAAATCAAATACTGGATTTTTTTTCCATGTAAACATCCTTCAAAGTCAGTGGCTGGATTCAAACCCCCATCCAGGGGTAGCTTCCTGCACCAAAGGCACTAGACTTTGCCTATGCACTATGGGCTTTTGGTGGGTTTCAGTTGTGCAAGAGACCCTATCAGCATCTGACAGGCCGTGGTGTCATTGCTAATGGCTGCCACTGCACAGGACACATCATAGCCATGATATAGGGAAGATTTGACAAGCTACATATAGGGAAGCCCGTCTGGTCCAGTGGGTAAGTTCCTACCTTACATGCAGGGTTCAATTCCAGGGCCTGACAGATGACACACTAAAACTCTCAGCAAGCATCTGTGCATTAACCACTTGTTTTCTGGCAGTTTTCCTTCCAAATCCTGCAACCCCTTCACCACAAATACAGTCCAATCATTACTCGATACTCATTCACTCAGTCATTCCACTCCGCCATGCTACAGGATGAACAAAAACCAACAAGAACAAGAGCTAGTTCAGCAAGCAAATTTAAAGCCTCTCTTTGGATTTATGTTGATGCTACTGCCCTCTAGTAATGTTATATGTCAACTGCAGCAAAATCAAAGGATTGAGAAAGGGGCAGTCCTATGCAAATAATCTCCTCCCATGATTACTTCTCTGAGCTTCCGTAGTGGTACGATGATAGGACCTTCAACAAATGGTCTTCAGCAGATTTCTAAAGTTGCCAAATTGTCTTAGGCTAAGGATTGTTCCAGTCAAAGGCCGTCAGATAAGGACCCCACCCTCACTTAGCAGGGTCCAGAATTACCTGCAGTAATCCTCTATACAGAACATGGGCGTTCGTGGGCGTTTATGGGCCTACTGTAAAGGCTATATGCTAAAACTGGGATGTCTAAAGTCCCAGTCCCAGTCCCAGTCCCAGTCCTGGTCTCACTGTCAGAGGCACAGCATAACACAGCCTGCCAGACATGGCCGTGCAATGCCATGCCAAACCAAATGCTCCTTCCCCACACTTGCTGATTCATGCATTTTCAAGACATAATCAATCAGAGTCCTGACTTTGTCCTTTCCTATCACTTCAACATTCAACATACTATCTTCTGACTGCAGCTAATAAGGGCTCTTTCACCTGCACAAAATTTTACTCTGCATTAAATCAACACCATTCAACCTATTTTATTATCTGCATGGCACCTTCCTCACATAATACAGCTCAATTCTGGCCCCCCTTGGGCCATATTTGTGCTCTCCAGAACACCAATTTGAAATAAAAACGAATACATTCATAAGTGAAGATAAGACCTTGCTAATATTTAAACTACTTGAGCAAAAGGAGGGAGGTGGCAGGTGGTGGTGAGGGTGGCAAGATTTGTAAATGTGCCCAACTAATGCAATCAAAAAATGACTTAAATTGTTGCTGTATTTTTTTAAGTAAAAATAATCTTTTTATGTGCAAAAAATCAAATAATGGATTTTTTTTCCATGTAAACATCCTTCAAAGTCAGTGGCTGGATTCAAACCCCCATCCAGGGGTAGCTTCCTGCACCAAAGGCACTAGACTTTGCCTATGCGATATAGGCTTTTGATGGTTTTCAGTTGTGCAAGAGACCCTATCAGCATCTGACAGGCCGTGGTGTCATTGCTAATGGCTGACACTGTACAGGACACATCATCGCCATGATATAGGGAAGATTTGACAAGCTACATATAGGGAAGCCCGTCTGGTCCAGTGGGTAAGTTCCTGCTTTCCACCCAGACATGCAGGGTTCAATTCCAGGGCCCGACAGATGACACACTAAATCTCTCAGCAAGCATCTGTACATTAACCACTTATTTTCTTGCAGTTTTCCTTCCAAATCCTGCAACCCCTTCACCACAAATACAGTCCAATCATTCCTCGATACTCATTCACTCAGTCATTCCACTCCGCCATGCTACAGGGTGAACAAAAACCAACAAGAACAAGAGCTAGTTTAGCAAGCAAATTTATAGCCTCTCTTTGGATTTATGTTGATGCTGCTGCCCTCTAGTAATGTTATATGTCAACTGCAGCATAATCAAAGGATTGAGAAAGGGGCAGTCCTATGCAAATAATCTCCTCCCATGATTACTTCTCTGAGCTTCCGTAGTGGTACGATGATAGGACCTTCAACAAATGGTCTTCAGCAGATTTCTAAAGTTGCCAAATTGTCTTAGGCTAAAGATTGTTCCAGTCGAAGGCCTTCAGATAAGGACCCCACCCTCACTTAGCAGGGTCCAGAATTACCTGCAGTAATCCTCTATACAGAACATGGGTGTTTGTGGGCCTACTGTGAAGGCTATATGCTAAAACTGGGATGTCTAAAGTCCCAGTCCTGGTCTCACTGTCAGAGGCACAGCATAACACAGCCTGCCAGACATGACCGTGCAATGCCATGCCAAACCAAATGCTCCTTCCCCACACTTGCTGATTCATGCATTTTCAAGACATAATCAATCAGAGGCCTGACTTTGTCCATTCCTATCACTTCAACATTCAACATACTATCTTCTGACTGCAGCTAATAAGGGCTCTTTCACCTGCACAAAATTTTACTCTGCATTAAATCAACACCATTCAACCTATTTTATTATCTGCATGGCACCTTCCTCACATAATACAGCTCAATTCTGGCCCCCCTTGGGCCATATTTGTGCTCTCCAGAACACCAATTTGAAGAAAAAACGAATACATTCATAAATGAAGATAAGACCTTGCTAATATTTAAACTACTTGAGCAAAAGGAGGGAGGTGGCAGGTGGTGGTGGGGGTGGCAAGATTTGTAAATGTGCCCAACTAATGCAATCAATAATGACTTAAATTGTTGCTGTATTTTTTGAAGTAAAAATAATCTTTTTATGTGCAAAAAAACAAATACTGGATTTTTTTCCATGTAAACATCCTTCAAAGTCAGTGGCTGGATTCAAACCCCCATCCAGGGGTAGCTTCCTGCACCAAAGGCACTAGACTTTGCCTCTGAGCTATAGGCTTTTGATGGGTTTCTGTTGTGCAAGAGACCCTATCAGTATCTGACAGGCCGTGGTGTCATTGCTAATGGCTGCCACTGCACACGACACATCATAGCCATGATATAGGGAAGATTTGACAAGCTACATAAAGGGAACCCCGTCTGGTCCAGTGGGTAAATTCCTGCCTTCCACCCAGACATGCAGGGTTCAACTCCTGGGCCCGGCAGATGACACACTCAATCTCTCAGCAAGCATCTGTGCATTAACCACTTGTTTTCTTGCAGTTTTCCTTCCAAATCCTGCAACCCCTTCACCACAAATACAGTCCAATCATTCCTCGATACTCATTCACTCAGTCATTCCACTCCGCCATGCTACAGGCTGAACAAAAACCAACAAGAACAAGAGCTAGTTCAGCAAGCAAATTTAAAGCCTCTCTTTGGATTTATGTTGATGCTGCTGCCCTCTAGTAATGTTATATGTCAACTGCAGCATAATCAAAGTATTGAGAAAGGGGCAGTCCTATGCAAATAATCTCCTCCCATGATTACTTCTCTGAGCTTCCGTAGTGGTACGATGATAGGACCTTCAACATATGGTCTTCAGCAGATTTCTAAAGTTGCCAAATTGTCTTAGGCTAAGGATTGTTCCAGTCGAAGGCCTTCAGATAAGGACCCCACCCTCACTTAGCAGGGTCGAGAATTACCTGCAGTAATCCTCTATACAGAACATGGGTGTTCGTGGGCCTACTGTAAAAGCTATATGCTAAAACTGGGATGTCTAAAGTCCCAGTCCTGGTCTCACTGTCAGAGGCACAGCATAACACAGCCTGCCAGACATGGCCATGCAATGCCATGCCAAACCAAATGCTCCTTCCCCACACTTGCTGCATCATGCATTTTCAAGACAAAATCAATCAGAGGCCTGACTTTGTCGCTTTCCTATCACTTCAACATTCAACATACTACCTTCTGACTGCAGCTAATAAGGGCTCTTTCACCTGCACAAAATTTTACTCTGCATTAAATCAACACCATTCAACCTATTTTATTATCTGCATGGCACCTTCCTCACATAATACAGCTCAATTCTGGCCCTCCTTGGGCCATATTTGTGCTCTCCAGAACACCAATTTGAAATAAAAACGAATACATTCATAAATGAAGATAAGACCTTGCTAATATTTAAACTACTTGAGCAAAAGGAGGGAGGTGGCAGGTGGTGGTGAGGGTGGCAAGATTTGTAAATGTGCCCAACTAATGCAATCAAAAAATGACTTAAATTGTTGCTGTATTTTTTTAAGTAAAAATAATCTTTTTATGTGCAAAAAATCAAATACTGGATTTTTTTTCCATGTAAACATCCTTCAAAGTCAGTGGCTGGATTCAAACCCCCATCCAGGGGTAGCTTCCTGCACCAAAGGCACTAGACTTTGCCTATGCGCTATAGGCTTTTGATGGGTTTCAGTTGTGCAAGAGACCCTATCAGCATCTGACAGGCCGTGGTGTCATTGCTAATGGCTGCCACTGCACAGGACATCATAGCCATGATATAGGGAAGATTTGACAAGCTACATATAGGGAAGCCCATCTGGTCCAGTGGGTAAGTTCCTGCCTTCCACCCAGACATGCAGGGTTCAATTCCAGGGCCCGACAGATGACACACTAAATCTCTCAGCAAGCATCTGTACATTAACCACTTATTTTCTTGCAGTTTTCCTTCCAAATCCTGCAACCCCTTCACCACAAATACAGTCCAATCATTCCTCGATACTCATTCACTCAGTCATTCCACTCCGCCATGCTACAGGGTGAACAAAAACCAACAAGAACAAGAGCTAGTTCAGCAAGCAAATTTATAGCCTCTCTTTGGATTTATGTTGATGCTGCTGCCCTCTAGTAATGTTATATGTCAACTGCAGCATAATCAAAGGATTGAGAAAGGGGCAGTCCTATGCAAATAATCTCCTCCCATGATTACTTCTCTGAGCTTCCGTAGTGGTACGATGATAGGACCTTCAACAAATGGTCTTCAGCAGATTTCTAAAGTTGCCAAATTGTCTTAGGCTAAGGATTGTTCCAGTCAAAGGCCGTCAGATAAGGACCCCACCCTCACTTAGCAGGGTCCAGAATTACCTGCAGTAATCCTCTATACAGAACATGGGCGTTCGTGGGCGTTCGTGGGCCTACTGTAAAGGCTATATGCTAAAACTGGGATGTCTAAAGTCCCAGTCCCAGTCCCAGTCCCAGTCCCAGTCCCAGTCCCAGTCCCAGTCCCAGTCCCAGTCCCAGTCCCAGTCCCAGTCCCAGTCCCAGTCCCAGTCCCAGTCCCAGTCCCAGTCCCAGTCCCAGTCCTGGTCTCACTGTCAGAGGCACAGCATAACACAGCCTGCCAGACATGACCGTGCAATGCAATGCCAAACCAAATGCTCCTTCCCCACACTTGCTGCATCATGCAATTTCAAGACATAATCAATCAGAGGCCTGACTTTGTCCTTTCCTACCATTTCAACATTCAACATACTACCTTCTGACTGCAGCTAGTAAGGACTCTTTCACCTGCACAAAATTTTACCCTGCATTAAGTCAACACCATTCAACCTATTTTATTATCTGTATGGCACCTTCCTCACATAATACAGCTCAATTCTGGCCCCCCTTGGGCCATATTTGTGCTCTCCAGAACACCAATTTGAAGAAAAAACAAATACATTCATAAATGAAGATAAGACCTTGCTAATATTTAAACTACTTGAGCAAAAGGAGGGAGGTGGCAGGTGGTGGTGGGGGTGGCAAGATTTCTAAATGTGCCCAACTAATGCAATCAAAAAATGACTTAAATTGTTCCTGTATTTTTTTAAGTAAAAATAATCTTTTTATGTGCAAAAAATCAAATACTGGATTTTTTTTCCATGTAAACATCCTTCAAAGTCAGTGGCTGGATTCAAACCCCCATCCAGGGGTAGCTTCCTGCACCAAAGGCACTAGACTTTGCCTATGCACTATGGGCTTTTGGTGGGTTTCAGTTGTGCAAGAGACCCTATCAGCATCTGACAGGCCGTGGTGTCATTGCTAATGGCTGCCACTGCACAGGACACATCATAGCCATGATATAGGGAAGATTTGACAAGCTACATATAGGGAAGCCCGTCTGGTCCAGTGGGTAAGTTCCTACCTTACATGCAGGGTTCAATTCCAGGGCCTGACAGATGACACACTAAATCTCTCAGCAAGCATCTGTGCATTAACCACTTATTTTCTTGCAGTTTTCCTTCCAAATCCTGCAACCCCTTCACCACAAATACAGTCCAATCATTACTCGATACTCATTCACTCAGTCATTCCACTCCGCCATGCTACAGGCTGAACAAAAACCAACAAGAACAAGAGCTAGTTCAGCAAGCAAATTTAAAGCCTCTCTTTGGATTTATGTTGATGCTACTGCCCTCTAGTAATGTTATATGTCAACTGCAGCAAAATCAAAGGATTGAGAAAGGGGCAGTCCTATGCAAATAATCTCCTCCCATGATTACTTCTCTGAGCTTCCGTAGTGGTACGATGATAGGACCTTCAACAAATGGTCTTCAGCAGATTTCTAAAGTTGCCAAATTGTCTTAGGCTAAGGATTGTTCCAGTCAAAGGCCGTCAGATAAGGACCCCACCCTCACTTAGCAGGGTCCAGAATTACCTGCAGTAATCCTCTATACAGAACATGGGCGTTCGTGGGCGTTTATGGGCCTACTGTAAAGGCTATATGCTAAAACTGGGATGTCTAAAGTCCCAGTCCCAGTCCCAGTCCCAGTCCCAGTCCCAGTCCCAGTCCTGGTCTCACTGTCAGAGGCACAGCATAACACAGCCTGCCAGACATGGCCGTGCAATGCCATGCCAAACCAAATGCTCCTTCCCCACACTTGCTGATTCATGCATTTTCAAGACATAATCAATCAGAGTCCTGACTTTGTCCTTTCCTATCACTTCAACATTCAACATACTATCTTCTGACTGCAGCTAATAAGGGCTCTTTCACCTGCACAAAATTTTACTCTGCATTAAATCAACACCATTCAACCTATTTTATTATCTGCATGGCACCTTCCTCACATAATACAGCTCAATTCTGGCCCCCCTTGGGCCATATTTGTGCTCTCCAGAACACCAATTTGAAATAAAAACGAATACATTCATAAGTGAAGATAAGACCTTGCTAATATTTAAACTACTTGAGCAAAAGGAGGGAGGTGGCAGGTGGTGGTGAGGGTGGCAAGATTTGTAAATGTGCCCAACTAATGCAATCAAAAAATGACTTAAATTGTTGCTGTATTTTTTTAAGTAAAAATAATCTTTTTATGTGCAAAAAATCAAATACTGGATTTTTTTTCCATGTAAACATCCTTCAAAGTCAGTGGCTGGATTCAAACCCCCATCCAGGGGTAGCTTCCTGCACCAAAGGCACTAGACTTTGCCTATGCGATATAGGCTTTTGATGGTTTTCAGTTGTGCAAGAGACCCTATCAGCATCTGACAGGCCGTGGTGTCATTGCTAATGGCTGACACTGTACAGGACACATCATAGCCATGATATAGGGAAGATTTGACAAGCTACATATAGGGAAGCCCGTCTGGTCCAGTGGGTAAGTTCCTGCTTTCCACCCAGACATGCAGGGTTCAATTCCAGGGCCCGACAGATGACACACTAAATCTCTCAGCAAGCATCTGTACATTAACCACTTATTTTCTTGCAGTTTTCCTTCCAAATCCTGCAACCCCTTCACCACAAATACAGTCCAATCATTCCTCGATACTCATTCACTCAGTCATTCCACTCCGCCATGCTACAGGGTGAACAAAAACCAACAAGAACAAGAGCTAGTTCAGCAAGCAAATTTATAGCCTCTCTTTGGATTTATGTTGATGCTGCTGCCCTCTAGTAATGTTATATGTCAACTGCAGCATAATCAAAGGATTGAGAAAGGGGCAGTCCTATGCAAATAATCTCCTCCCATGATTACTTCTCTGAGCTTCCGTAGTGGTACGATGATAGGACCTTCAACAAATGGTCTTCAGCAGATTTCTAAAGTTGCCAAATTGTCTTAGGCTAAAGATTGTTCCAGTCGAAGGCCTTCAGATAAGGACCCCACCCTCACTTAGCAGGGTCCAGAATTACCTGCAGTAATCCTCTATACAGAACATGGGTGTTTGTGGGCCTACTGTGAAGGCTATATGCTAAAACTGGGATGTCTAAAGTCCCAGTCCTGGTCTCACTGTCAGAGGCACAGCATAACACAGCCTGCCAGACATGACCGTGCAATGCCATGCCAAACCAAATGCTCCTTCCCCACACTTGCTGATTCATGCATTTTCAAGACATAATCAATCAGAGGCCTGACTTTGTCCATTCCTATCACTTCAACATTCAACATACTATCTTCTGACTGCAGCTAATAAGGGCTCTTTCACCTGCACAAAATTTTACTCTGCATTAAATCAACACCATTCAACCTATTTTATTATCTGCATGGCACCTTCCTCACATAATACAGCTCAATTCTGGCCCCCCTTGGGCCATATTTGTGCTCTCCAGAACACCAATTTGAAGAAAAAACGAATACATTCATAAATGAAGATAAGACCTTGCTAATATTTAAACTACTTGAGCAAAAGGAGGGAGGTGGCAGGTGGTGGTGGGGGTGGCAAGATTTGTAAATGTGCCCAACTAATGCAATCAATAATGACTTAAATTGTTGCTGTATTTTTTTAAGTAAAAATAATCTTTTTATGTGCAAAAAAACAAATACTGGATTTTTTTCCATGTAAACATCCTTCAAAGTCAGTGGCTGGATTCAAACCCCCATCCAGGGGTAGCTTCCTGCACCAAAGGCACTAGACTTTGCCTCTGAGCTATAGGCTTTTGATGGGTTTCTGTTGTGCAAGAGACCCTATCAGTATCTGACAGGCCGTGGTGTCAGTGCTAATGGCTGCCACTGCACACGACACATCATAGCCATGATATAGGGAAGATTTGACAAGCTACATAAAGGGAACCCCGTCTGGTCCAGTGGGTAAATTCCTGCCTTCCACCCAGACATGCAGGGTTCAACTCCTGGGCCCGACAGATGACACACTCAATCTCTCAGCAAGCATCTGTGCATTAACCACTTGTTTTCTTGCAGTTTTCCTTCCAAATCCTGCAACCCCTTCACCACAAATACAGTCCAATCATTCCTCGATACTCATTCACTCAGTCATTCCACTCCGCCATGCTACAGGCTGAACAAAAACCAACAAGAACAAGAGCTAGTTCAGCAAGCAAATTTAAAGCCTCTCTTTGGATTTATGTTGATGCTGCTGCCCTCTAGTAATGTTATATGTCAACTGCAGCATAATCAAAGTATTGAGAAAGGGGCAGTCCTATGCAAATAATCTCCTCCCATGATTACTTCTCTGAGCTTCCGTAGTGGTACGATGATAGGACCTTCAACATATGGTCTTCAGCAGATTTCTAAAGTTGCCAAATTGTCTTAGGCTAAGGATTGTTCCAGTCGAAGGCCTTCAGATAAGGACCCCACCCTCACTTAGCAGGGTCGAGAATTACCTGCAGTAATCCTCTATACAGAACATGGGTGTTCGTGGGCCTACTGTAAAAGCTATATGCTAAAACTGGGATGTCTAAAGTCCCAGTCCTGGTCTCACTGTCAGAGGCACAGCATAACACAGCCTGCCAGACATGGCCATGCAATGCCATGCCAAACCAAATGCTCCTTCCCCACACTTGCTGCATCATGCATTTTCAAGACAAAATCAATCAGAGGCCTGACTTTGTCGCTTTCCTATCACTTCAACATTCAACATACTACCTTCTGACTGCAGCTAATAAGGGCTCTTTCACCTGCACAAAATTTTACTCTGCATTAAATCAACACCATTCAACCTATTTTATTATCTGCATGGCACCTTCCTCACATAATACAGCTCAATTCTGGCCCTCCTTGGGCCATATTTGTGCTCTCCAGAACACCAATTTGAAATAAAAACGAATACATTCATAAATGAAGATAAGACCTTGCTAATATTTAAACTACTTGAGCAAAAGGAGGGAGGTGGCAGGTGGTGGTGAGGGTGGCAAGATTTGTAAATGTGCCCAACTAATGCAATCAAAAAATGACTTAAATTGTTGCTGTATTTTTTTAAGTAAAAATAATCTTTTTATGTGCAAAAAATGAAATACTGGATTTTTTTTCCATGTAAACATCATTCAAAGTCAGTGGCTGGATTCAAACCCCCATCCAGGGGTAGCTTCCTGCACCAAAGGCACTAGACTTTGCCTATGCGCTATAGGCTTTTGATGGGTTTCAGTTGTGCAAGAGACCCTATCAGCATCTGACAGGCCGTGGTGTCATTGCTAATGGCTGCCACTGCACAGGACATCATAGCCATGATATAGGGAAGATTTGACAAGCTACATATAGGGAAGCCCGTCTGGTCCAGTGGGTAAGTTCCTGCTTTCCACCCAGACATGCAGGGTTCAATTCCAGGGCCCGACAGATGACACACTAAATCTCTCAGCAAGCATCTGTACATTAACCACTTATTTTCTTGCAGTTTTCCTTCCAAATCCTGCAACCCCTTCACCACAAATACAGTCCAATCATTCCTCGATACTCATTCACTCAGTCATTCCACTCCGCCATGCTACAGGGTGAACAAAAACCAACAAGAACAAGAGCTAGTTCAGCAAGCAAATTTATAGCCTCTCTTTGGATTTATGTTGATGCTGCTGCCCTCTAGTAATGTTATATGTCAACTGCAGCATAATCAAAGGATTGAGAAAGGGGCAGTCCTATGCAAATAATCTCCTCCCATGATTACTTCTCTGAGCTTCCGTAGTGGTACGATGATAGGACCTTCAACAAATGGTCTTCAGCAGATTTCTAAAGTTGCCAAATTGTCTTAGGCTAAGGATTGTTCCAGTCAAAGGCCGTCAGATAAGGACCCCACCCTCACTTAGCAGGGTCCAGAATTACCTGCAGTAATCCTCTATACAGAACATGGGCGTTCGTGGGCGTTTGTGGGCCTACTGTAAAGGCTATATGCTAAAACTGGGATGTCTAAAGTCCCAGTCCCAGTCCCAGTCCCAGTCCCAGTCCCAGTCCCAGTCCCAGTCCCAGTCCCAGTCCCAGTCCCAGTCCCAGTCCCAGTCCTGGTCTCACTGTCAGAGGCACAGCATAACACAGCCTGCCAGACATGACCGTGCAATGCAATGCCAAACCAAATGCTCCTTCCCCACACTTGCTGCATCATGCAATTTCAAGACATAATCAATCAGAGGCCTGACTTTGTCCTTTCCTACCATTTCAACATTCAACATACTACCTTCTGACTGCAGCTAGTAAGGACTCTTTCACCTGCACAAAATTTTACCCTGCATTAAGTCAACACCATTCAACCTATTTTATTATCTGTATGGCACCTTCCTCACATAATACAGCTCAATTCTGGCCCCCCTTGGGCCATATTTGTGCTCTCCAGAACACCAATTTGAAGAAAAAACAAATACATTCATAAATGAAGATAAGACCTTGCTAATATTTAAACTACTTGAGCAAAAGGAGGGAGGTGGCAGGTGGTGGTGGGGGTGGCAAGATTTCTAAATGTGCCCAACTAATGCAATCAAAAAATGACTTAAATTGTTCCTGTATTTTTTTAAGTAAAAATAATCTTTTTATGTGCAAAAAATCAAATACTGGATTTTTTTTCCATGTAAACATCCTTCAAAGTCAGTGGCTGGATTCAAACCCCCATCCAGGGGTAGCTTCCTGCACCAAAGGCACTAGACTTTGCCTATGCACTATGGGCTTTTGGTGGGTTTCAGTTGTGCAAGAGACCCTATCAGCATCTGACAGGCCGTGGTGTCATTGCTAATGGCTGCCACTGCACAGGACACATCATAGCCATGATATAGGGAAGATTTGACAAGCTACATATAGGGAAGCCCGTCTGGTCCAGTGGGTAAGTTCCTACCTTACATGCAGGGTTCAATTCCAGGGCCTGACAGATGACACACTAAATCTCTCAGCAAGCATCTGTGCATTAACCACTTATTTTCTTGCAGTTTTCCTTCCAAATCCTGCAACCCCTTCACCACAAATACAGTCCAATCATTACTCGATACTCATTCACTCAGTCATTCCACTCCGCCATGCTACAGGCTGAACAAAAACCAACAAGAACAAGAGCTAGTTCAGCAAGCAAATTTAAAGCCTCTCTTTGGATTTATGTTGATGCTACTGCCCTCCAGTAATGTTATATGTCAACTGCAGCAAAATCAAAGGATTGAGAAAGGGGCAGTCCTATGCAAATAATCTCCTCCCATGATTACTTCTCTGAGCTTCCGTAGTGGTACGATGATAGGACCTTCAACAAATGGTCTTCAGCAGATTTCTAAAGTTGCCAAATTGTCTTAGGCTAAGGATTGTTCCAGTCAAAGGCCGTCAGATAAGGACCCCACCCTCACTTAGCAGGGTCCAGAATTACCTGCAGTAATCCTCTATACAGAACATGGGCGTTCGTGGGCGTTTATGGGCCTACTGTAAAGGCTATATGCTAAAACTGGGATGTCTAAAGTCCCAGTCCCAGTCCCAGTCCCAGTCCCAGTCCCAGTCCCAGTCCCAGTCCCAGTCCCAGTCCCAGTCCCAGTCTTGGTCTCACTGTCAGAGGCACAGCATAACACAGCCTGCCAGACATGGCCGTGCAATGCCATGCCAAACCAAATGCTCCTTCCCCACACTTGCTGATTCATGCATTTTCAAGACATAATCAATCAGAGTCCTGACTTTGTCCTTTCCTATCACTTCAACATTCAACATACTATCTTCTGACTGCAGCTAATAAGGGCTCTTTCACCTGCACAAAATTTTACTCTGCATTAAATCAACACCATTCAACCTATTTTATTATCTGCATGGCACCTTCCTCACATAATACAGCTCAATTCTGGCCCCCCTTGGGCCATATTTGTGCTCTCCAGAACACCAATTTGAAATAAAAACGAATACATTCATAAGTGAAGATAAGACCTTGCTAATATTTAAACTACTTGAGCAAAAGGAGGGAGGTGGCAGGTGGTGGTGAGGGTGGCAAGATTTGTAAATGTGCCCAACTAATGCAATCAAAAAATGACTTAAATTGTTGCTGTATTTTTTTAAGTAAAAATAATCTTTTTATGTGCAAAAAATCAAATACTGGATTTTTTTTCCATGTAAACATCCTTCAAAGTCAGTGGCTGGATTCAAACCCCCATCCAGGGGTAGCTTCCTGCTCCAAAGGCACTAGACTTTGCCTATGCGATATAGGCTTTTGATGGTTTTCAGTTGTGCAAGAGACCCTATCAGCATCTGACAGGCCGTGGTGTCATTGCTAATGGCTGCCACTGTACAGGACACATCATAGCCATGATATAGGGAAGATTTGACAAGCTACATATAGGGAAGCCCGTCTGGTCCAGTGGGTAAGTTCCTGCTTTCCACCCAGACATGCAGGGTTCAATTCCAGGGCCCGACAGATGACACACTAAATCTCTCAGCAAGCATCTGTACATTAACCACTTATTTTCTTGCAGTTTTCCTTCCAAATCCTGCAACCCCTTCACCACAAATACAGTCCAATCATTCCTCGATACTCATTCACTCAGTCATTCCACTCCGCCATGCTACAGGGTGAACAAAAACCAACAAGAACAAGAGCTAGTTCAGCAAGCAAATTTATAGCCTCTCTTTGGATTTATGTTGATGCTGCTGCCCTCTAGTAATGTTATATGTCAACTGCAGCATAATCAAAGGATTGAGAAAGGGGCAGTCCTATGCAAATAATCTCCTCCCATGATTACTTCTCTGAGCTTCCGTAGTGGTACGATGATAGGACCTTCAACAAATGGTCTTCAGCAGATTTCTAAAGTTGCCAAATTGTCTTAGGCTAAAGATTGTTCCAGTCGAAGGCCTTCAGATAAGGACCCCACCCTCACTTAGCAGGGTCCAGAATTACCTGCAGTAATCCTCTATACAGAACATGGGTGTTTGTGGGCCTACTGTGAAGGCTATATGCTAAAACTGGGATGTCTAAAGTCCCAGTCCTGGTCTCACTGTCAGAGGCACAGCATAACACAGCCTGCCAGACATGACCGTGCAATGCCATGCCAAACCAAATGCTCCTTCCCCACACTTGCTGATTCATGCATTTTCAAGACATAATCAATCAGAGGCCTGACTTTGTCCATTCCTATCACTTCAACATTCAACATACTATCTTCTGACTGCAGCTAATAAGGGCTCTTTCACCTGCACAAAATTTTACTCTGCATTAAATCAACACCATTCAACCTATTTTATTATCTGCATGGCACCTTCCTCACATAATACAGCTCAATTCTGGCCCCCCTTGGGCCATATTTGTGCTCTCCAGAACACCAATTTGAAGAAAAAACGAATACATTCATAAATGAAGATAAGACCTTGCTAATATTTAAACTACTTGAGCAAAAGGAGGGAGGTGGCAGGTGGTGGTGGGGGTGGCAAGATTTGTAAATGTGCCCAACTAATGCAATCAATAATGACTTAAATTGTTGCTGTATTTTTTTAAGTAAAAATAATCTTTTTATGTGCAAAAAAACAAATACTGGATTTTTTTCCATGGAAACATCCTTCAAAGTCAGTGGCTGGATTCAAACCCCCATCCAGGGGTAGCTTCCTGCACCAAAGGCACTAGACTTTGCCTCTGAGCTATAGGCTTTTGATGGGTTTCTGTTGTGCAAGAGACCCTATCAGTATCTGACAGGCCGTGGTGTCATTGCTAATGGCTGCCACTGCACACGACACATCATAGCCATGATATAGGGAAGATTTGACAAGCTACATAAAGGGAACCCCGTCTGGTCCAGTGGGTAAATTCCTGCCTTCCACCCAGACATGCAGGGTTCAACTCCTGGGCCCGACAGATGACACACTCAATCTCTCAGCAAGCATCTGTGCATTAACCACTTGTTTTCTTGCAGTTTTCCTTCCAAATCCTGCAACCCCTTCACCACAAATACAGTCCAATCATTCCTCGATACTCATTCACTCAGTCATTCCACTCCGCCATGCTACAGGCTGAACAAAAACCAACAAGAACAAGAGCTAGTTCAGCAAGCAAATTTAAAGCCTCTCTTTGGATTTATGTTGATGCTGCTGCCCTCTAGTAATGTTATATGTCAACTGCAGCATAATCAAAGTATTGAGAAAGGGGCAGTCCTATGCAAATAATCTCCTCCCATGATTACTTCTCTGAGCTTCCGTAGTGGTACGATGATAGGACCTTCAACATATGGTCTTCAGCAGATTTCTAAAGTTGCCAAATTGTCTTAGGCTAAGGATTGTTCCAGTCGAAGGCCTTCAGATAAGGACCCCACCCTCACTTAGCAGGGTCGAGAATTACCTGCAGTAATCCTCTATACAGAACATGGGTGTTCGTGGGCCTACTGTAAAAGCTATATGCTAAAACTGGGATGTCTAAAGTCCCAGTCCTGGTCTCACTGTCAGAGGCACAGCATAACACAGCCTGCCAGACATGGCCATGCAATGCCATGCCAAACCAAATGCTCCTTCCCCACACTTGCTGCATCATGCATTTTCAAGACAAAATCAATCAGAGGCCTGACTTTGTCGCTTTCCTATCACTTCAACATTCAACATACTACCTTCTGACTGCAGCTAATAAGGGCTCTTTCACCTGCACAAAATTTTACTCTGCATTAAATCAACACCATTCAACCTATTTTATTATCTGCATGGCACCTTCCTCACATAATACAGCTCAATTCTGGCCCTCCTTGGGCCATATTTGTGCTCTCCAGAACACCAATTTGAAATAAAAACGAATACATTCATAAATGAAGATAAGACCTTGCTAATATTTAAACTACTTGAGCAAAAGGAGGGAGGTGGCAGGTGGTGGTGAGGGTGGCAAGATTTGTAAATGTGCCCAACTAATGCAATCAAAAAATGACTTAAATTGTTGCTGTATTTTTTTAAGTAAAAATAATCTTTTTATGTGCAAAAAATCAAATACTGGATTTTTTTTCCATGTAAACATCCTTCAAAGTCAGTGGCTGGATTCAAACCCCCATCCAGGGGTAGCTTCCTGCACCAAAGGCACTAGACTTTGCCTATGTGATATAGGCTTTTGATGGTTTTCAGTTGTGCAAGAGACCCTATCAGCATCTGACAGGCCGTGGTGTCATTGCTAATGGCTGCCACTGTACAGGACACATCATAGCCATGATATAGGGAAGATTTGACAAGCTACATATAGGGAAGCCCGTCTGGTCCAGTGGGTAAGTTCCTGCTTTCCACCCAGACATGCAGGGTTCAATTCCAGGGCCCGACAGATGACACACTAAATCTCTCAGCAAGCATCTGTACATTAACCACTTATTTTCTTGCAGTTTTCCTTCCAAATCCTGCAACCCCTTCACCACAAATACAGTCCAATCATTCCTCGATACTCATTCACTCAGTCATTCCACTCCGCCATGCTACAGGGTGAACAAAAACCAACAAGAACAAGAGCTAGTTCAGCAAGCAAATTTATAGCCTCTCTTTGGATTTATGTTGATGCTGCTGCCCTCTAGTAATGTTATATGTCAACTGCAGCATAATCAAAGGATTGAGAAAGGGGCAGTCCTATGCAAATAATCTCCTCCCATGATTACTTCTCTGAGCTTCCGTAGTGGTACGATGATAGGACCTTCAACAAATGGTCTTCAGCAGATTTCTAAAGTTGCCAAATTGTCTTAGGCTAAAGATTGTTCCAGTCGAAGGCCTTCAGATAAGGACCCCACCCTCACTTAGCAGGGTCCAGAATTACCTGCAGTAATCCTCTATACAGAACATGGGTGTTTGTGGGCCTACTGTGAAGGCTATATGCTAAAACTGGGATGTCTAAAGTCCCAGTCCTGGTCTCACTGTCAGAGGCACAGCATAACACAGCCTGCCAGACATGACCGTGCAATGCCATGCCAAACCAAATGCTCCTTCCCCACACTTGCTGATTCATGCATTTTCAAGACATAATCAATCAGAGGCCTGACTTTGTCCATTCCTATCACTTCAACATTCAACATACTATCTTCTGACTGCAGCTAATAAGGGCTCTTTCACCTGCACAAAATTTTACTCTGCATTAAATCAACACCATTCAACCTATTTTATTATCTGCATGGCACCTTCCTCACATAATACAGCTCAATTCTGGCCCCCCTTGGGCCATATTTGTGCTCTCCAGAACACCAATTTGAAGAAAAAACGAATACATTCATAAATGAAGATAAGACCTTGCTAATATTTAAACTACTTGAGCAAAAGGAGGGAGGTGGCAGGTGGTGGTGGGGGTGGCAAGATTTGTAAATGTGCCCAACTAATGCAATCAATAATGACTTAAATTGTTGCTGTATTTTTTTAAGTAAAAATAATCTTTTTATGTGCAAAAAAACAAATACTGGATTTTTTTCCATGTAAACATCCTTCAAAGTCAGTGGCTGGATTCAAACCCCCATCCAGGGGTAGCGTCCTGCACCAAAGGCACTAGACTTTGCCTCTGAGCTATAGGCTTTTGATGGGTTTCTGTTGTGCAAGAGACCCTATCAGTATCTGACAGGCCGTGGTGTCATTGCTAATGGCTGCCACTGCACACGACACATCATAGCCATGATATAGGGAAGATTTGACAAGCTACATAAAGGGAACCCCGTCTGGTCCAGTGGGTAAATTCCTGCCTTCCACCCAGACATGCAGGGTTCAACTCCTGGGCCCGACAGATGACACACTCAATCTCTCAGCAAGCATCTGTGCATTAACCACTTGTTTTCTTGCAGTTTTCCTTCCAAATCCTGCAACCCCTTCACCACAAATACAGTCCAATCATTCCTCGATACTCATTCACTCAGTCATTCCACTCCGCCATGCTACAGGCTGAACAAAAACCAACAAGAACAAGAGCTAGTTCAGCAAGCAAATTTAAAGCCTCTCTTTGGATTTATGTTGATGCTGCTGCCCTCTAGTAATGTTATATGTCAACTGCAGCATAATCAAAGTATTGAGAAAGGGGCAGTCCTATGCAAATAATCTCCTCCCATGATTACTTCTCTGAGCTTCCGTAGTGGTACGATGATAGGACCTTCAACATATGGTCTTCAGCAGATTTCTAAAGTTGCCAAATTGTCTTAGGCTAAGGATTGTTCCAGTCGAAGGCCTTCAGATAAGGACCCCACCCTCACTTAGCAGGGTCGAGAATTACCTGCAGTAATCCTCTATACAGAACATGGGTGTTCGTGGGCCTACTGTAAAAGCTATATGCTAAAACTGGGATGTCTAAAGTCCCAGTCCTGGTCTCACTGTCAGAGGCACAGCATAACACAGCCTGCCAGACATGGCCATGCAATGCCATGCCAAACCAAATGCTCCTTCCCCACACTTGCTGCATCATGCATTTTCAAGACAAAATCAATCAGAGGCCTGACTTTGTCGCTTTCCTATCACTTCAACATTCAACATACTACCTTCTGACTGCAGCTAATAAGGGCTCTTTCACCTGCACAAAATTTTACTCTGCATTAAATCAACACCATTCAACCTATTTTATTATCTGCATGGCACCTTCCTCACATAATACAGCTCAATTCTGGCCCTCCTTGGGCCATATTTGTGCTCTCCAGAACACCAATTTGAAATAAAAACGAATACATTCATAAATGAAGATAAGACCTTGCTAATATTTAAACTACTTGAGCAAAAGGAGGGAGGTGGCAGGTGGTGGTGAGGGTGGCAAGATTTGTAAATGTGCCCAACTAATGCAATCAAAAAATGACTTAAATTGTTGCTGTATTTTTTTAAGTAAAAATAATCTTTTTATGTGCAAAAAATCAAATACTGGATTTTTTTTCCATGTAAACATCCTTCAAAGTCAGTGGCTGGATTCAAACCCCCATCCAGGGGTAGCTTCCTGCACCAAAGGCACTAGACTTTGCCTATGCGCTATAGGCTTTTGATGGGTTTCAGTTGTGCAAGAGACCCTATCAGCATCTGACAGGCCGTGGTGTCATTGCTAATGGCTGCCACTGCACAGGACATCATAGCCATGATATAGGGAAGATTTGACAAGCTACATATAGGGAAGCCCATCTGGTCCAGTGGGTAAGTTCCTGCCTTCCACCCAGACATGCAGGGTTCAATTCCAGGGCCCGACAGATGACACACTAAATCTCTCAGCAAGCATCTGTACATTAACCACTTATTTTCTTGCAGTTTTCCTTCCAAATCCTGCAACCCCTTCACCACAAATACAGTCCAATCATTCCTCGATACTCATTCACTCAGTCATTCCACTCCGCCATGCTACAGGGTGAACAAAAACCAACAAGAACAAGAGCTAGTTCAGCAAGCAAATTTATAGCCTCTCTTTGGATTTATGTTGATGCTGCTGCCCTCTAGTAATGTTATATGTCAACTGCAGCATAATCAAAGGATTGAGAAAGGGGCAGTCCTATGCAAATAATCTCCTCCCATGATTACTTCTCTGAGCTTCCGTAGTGGTACGATGATAGGACCTTCAACAAATGGTCTTCAGCAGATTTCTAAAGTTGCCAAATTGTCTTAGGCTAAGGATTGTTCCAGTCAAAGGCCGTCAGATAAGGACCCCACCCTCACTTAGCAGGGTCCAGAATTACCTGCAGTAATCCTCTATACAGAACATGGGCGTTCGTGGGCGTTTGTGGGCCTACTGTAAAGGCTATATGCTAAAACTGGGATGTCTAAAGTCCCAGTCCCAGTCCCAGTCCCAGTCCCAGTCCCAGTCCTGGTCTCACTGTCAGAGGCACAGCATAACACAGCCTGCCAGACATGACCGTGCAATGCAATGCCAAACCAAATGCTCCTTCCCCACACTTGCTGCATCATGCAATTTCAAGACATAATCAATCAGAGGCCTGACTTTGTCCTTTCCTACCATTTCAACATTCAACATACTACCTTCTGACTGCAGCTAGTAAGGACTCTTTCACCTGCACAAAATTTTACCCTGCATTAAGTCAACACCATTCAACCTATTTTATTATCTGTATGGCACCTTCCTCACATAATACAGCTCAATTCTGGCCCCCCTTGGGCCATATTTGTGCTCTCCAGAACACCAATTTGAAGAAAAAACAAATACATTCATAAATGAAGATAAGACCTTGCTAATATTTAAACTACTTGAGCAAAAGGAGGGAGGTGGCAGGTGGTGGTGGGGGTGGCAAGATTTCTAAATGTGCCCAACTGATGCAATCAAAAAATGACTTAAATTGTTCCTGTATTTTTTTAAGTAAAAATAATCTTTTTATGTGCAAAAAATCAAATACTGGATTTTTTTTCCATGTAAACATCCTTCAAAGTCAGTGGCTGGATTCAAACCCCCATCCAGGGGTAGCTTCCTGCACCAAAGGCACTAGACTTTGCCTATGCACTATGGGCTTTTGGTGGGTTTCAGTTGTGCAAGAGACCCTATCAGCATCTGACAGGCCGTGGTGTCATTGCTAATGGCTGCCACTGCACAGGACACATCATAGCCATGATATAGGGAAGATTTGACAAGCTACATATAGGGAAGCCCGTCTGGTCCAGTGGGTAAGTTCCTACCTTACATGCAGGGTTCAATTCCAGGGCCTGACAGATGACACACTAAATCTCTCAGCAAGCATCTGTGCATTAACCACTTATTTTCTTGCAGTTTTCCTTCCAAATCCTGCAACCCCTTCACCACAAATACAGTCCAATCATTACTCGATACTCATTCACTCAGTCATTCCACTCCGCCATGCTACAGGCTGAACAAAAACCAACAAGAACAAGAGCTAGTTCAGCAAGCAAATTTAAAGCCTCTCTTTGGATTTATGTTGATGCTACTGCCCTCTAGTAATGTTATATGTCAACTGCAGCAAAATCAAAGGATTGAGAAAGGGGCAGTCCTATGCAAATAATCTCCTCCCATGATTACTTCTCTGAGCTTCCGTAGTGGTACGATGATAGGACCTTCAACAAATGGTCTTCAGCAGATTTCTAAAGTTGCCAAATTGTCTTAGGCTAAGGATTGTTCCAGTCAAAGGCCGTCAGATAAGGACCCCACCCTCACTTAGCAGGGTCCAGAATTACCTGCAGTAATCCTCTATACAGAACATGGGCGTTCGTGGGCGTTTATGGGCCTACTGTAAAGGCTATATGCTAAAACTGGGATGTCTAAAGTCCCAGTCCCAGTCCCAGTCCCAGTCCCAGTCCCAGTCCCAGTCCCAGTCCCAGTCCCAGTCCCAGTCCCAGTCCCAGTCCCAGTCCCAGTCCCAGTCCCAGTCCCAGTCCCAGTCCCACTGTCAGAGGCACAGCATAACACAGCCTGCCAGACATGGCCGTGCAATGCCATGCCAAACCAAATGCTCCTTCCCCACACTTGCTGATTCATGCATTTTCAAGACATAATCAATCAGAGTCCTGACTTTGTCCTTTCCTATCACTTCAACATTCAACATACTATCTTCTGACTGCAGCTAATAAGGGCTCTTTCACCTGCACAAAATTTTACTCTGCATTAAATCAACACCATTCAACCTATTTTATTATCTGCATGGCACCTTCCTCACATAATACAGCTCAATTCTGGCCCCCCTTGGGCCATATTTGTGCTCTCCAGAACACCAATTTGAAATAAAAACGAATACATTCATAAGTGAAGATAAGACCTTGCTAATATTTAAACTACTTGAGCAAAAGGAGGGAGGTGGCAGGTGGTGGTGAGGGTGGCAAGATTTGTAAATGTGCCCAACTAATGCAATCAAAAAATGACTTAAATTGTTGCTGTATTTTTTTAAGTAAAAATAATCTTTTTATGTGCAAAAAATCAAATACTGGATTTTTTTTCCATGTAAACATCCTTCAAAGTCAGTGGCTGGATTCAAACCCCCATCCAGGGGTAGCTTCCTGCACCAAAGGCACTAGACTTTGCCTATGCGATATAGGCTTTTGATGGTTTTCAGTTGTGCAAGAGACCCTATCAGCATCTGACAGGCCGTGGTGTCATTGCTAATGGCTGCCACTGTACAGGACACATCATAGCCATGATATAGGGAAGATTTGACAAGCTACATATAGGGAAGCCCGTCTGGTCCAGTGGGTAAGTTCCTGCTTTCCACCCAGACATACAGGGTTCAATTCCAGGGCCCGACAGATGACACACTAAATCTCTCAGCAAGCATCTGTACATTAACCACTTATTTTCTTGCAGTTTTCCTTCCAAATCCTGCAACCCCTTCACCACAAATACAGTCCAATCATTCCTCGATACTCATTCACTCAGTCATTCCACTCCGCCATGCTACAGGGTGAACAAAAACCAACAAGAACAAGAGCTAGTTCAGCAAGCAAATTTATAGCCTCTCTTTGGATTTATGTTGATGCTGCTGCCCTCTAGTAATGTTATATGTCAACTGCAGCATAATCAAAGGATTGAGAAAGGGGCAGTCCTATGCAAATAATCTCCTCCCATGATTACTTCTCTGAGCTTCCGTAGTGGTACGATGATAGGACCTTCAACAAATGGTCTTCAGCAGATTTCTAAAGTTGCCAAATTGTCTTAGGCTAAAGATTGTTCCAGTCGAAGGCCTTCAGATAAGGACCCCACCCTCACTTAGCAGGGTCCAGAATTACCTGCAGTAATCCTCTATACAGAACATGGGTGTTTGTGGGCCTACTGTGAAGGCTATATGCTAAAACTGGGATGTCTAAAGTCCCAGTCCTGGTCTCACTGTCAGAGGCACAGCATAACACAGCCTGCCAGACATGACCGTGCAATGCCATGCCAAACCAAATGCTCCTTCCCCACACTTGCTGATTCATGCATTTTCAAGACATAATCAATCAGAGGCCTGACTTTGTCCATTCCTATCACTTCAACATTCAACATACTATCTTCTGACTGCAGCTAATAAGGGCTCTTTCACCTGCACAAAATTTTACTCTGCATTAAATCAACACCATTCAACCTATTTTATTATCTGCATGGCACCTTCCTCACATAATACAGCTCAATTCTGGCCCCCCTTGGGCCATATTTGTGCTCTCCAGAACACCAATTTGAAGAAAAAACGAATACATTCATAAATGAAGATAAGACCTTGCTAATATTTAAACTACTTGAGCAAAAGGAGGGAGGTGGCAGGTGGTGGTGGGGGTGGCAAGATTTGTAAATGTGCCCAACTAATGCAATCAATAATGACTTAAATTGTTGCTGTATTTTTTTAAGTAAAAATAATCTTTTTATGTGCAAAAAAACAAATACTGGATTTTTTTCCATGTAAACATCCTTCAAAGTCAGTGGCTGGATTCAAACCCCCATCCAGGGGTAGCTTCCTGCACCAAAGGCACTAGACTTTGCCTCTGAGCTATAGGCTTTTGATGGGTTTCTGTTGTGCAAGAGACCCTATCAGTATCTGACAGGCCGTGGTGTCATTGCTAATGGCTGCCACTGCACACGACACATCATAGCCATGATATAGGGAAGATTTGACAAGCTACATAAAGGGAACCCCGTCTGGTCCAGTGGGTAAATTCCTGCCTTCCACCCAGACATGCAGGGTTCAACTCCTGGGCCCAACATATGACACACTCAATCTCTCAGCAAGCATCTGTGCATTAACCACTTGTTTTCTTGCAGTTTTCCTTCCAAATCCTGCAACCCCTTCACCACAAATACAGTCCAATCATTCCTCGATACTCATTCACTCAGTCATTCCACTCCGCCATGCTACAGGCTGAACAAAAACCAACAAGAACAAGAGCTAGTTCAGCAAGCAAATTTAAAGCCTCTCTTTGGATTTATGTTGATGCTGCTGCCCTCTAGTAATGTTATATGTCAACTGCAGCATAATCAAAGTATTGAGAAAGGGGCAGTCCTATGCAAATAATCTCCTCCCATGATTACTTCTCTGAGCTTCCGTAGTGGTACGATGATAGGACCTTCAACATATGGTCTTCAGCAGATTTCTAAAGTTGCCAAATTGTCTTAGGCTAAGGATTGTTCCAGTCGAAGGCCTTCAGATAAGGACCCCACCCTCACTTAGCAGGGTCGAGAATTACCTGCAGTAATCCTCTATACAGAACATGGGTGTTCGTGGGCCTACTGTAAAAGCTATATGCTAAAACTGGGATGTCTAAAGTCCCAGTCCTGGTCTCACTGTCAGAGGCACAGCATAACACAGCCTGCCAGACATGGCCATGCAATGCCATGCCAAACCAAATGCTCCTTCCCCACACTTGCTGCATCATGCATTTTCAAGACAAAATCAATCAGAGGCCTGACTTTGTCGCTTTCCTATCACTTCAACATTCAACATACTACCTTCTGACTGCAGCTAATAAGGGCTCTTTCACCTGCGCAAAATTTTACTCTGCATTAAATCAACACCATTCAACCTATTTTATTATCTGCATGGCACCTTCCTCACATAATACAGCTCAATTCTGGCCCTCCTTGGGCCATATTTGTGCTCTCCAGAACACCAATTTGAAATAAAAACGAATACATTCATAAATGAAGATAAGACCTTGCTAATATTTAAACTACTTGAGCAAAAGGAGGGAGGTGGCAGGTGGTGGTGAGGGTGGCAAGATTTGTAAATGTGCCCAACTAATGCAATCAAAAAATGACTTAAATTGTTGCTGTATTTTTTTAAGTAAAAATAATCTTTTTATGTGCAAAAAATCAAATACTGGATTTTTTTTCCATGTAAACATCCTTCAAAGTCAGTGGCTGGATTCAAACCCCCATCCAGGGGTAGCTTCCTGCACCAAAGGCACTAGACTTTGCCTATGCGATATAGGCTTTTGATGGTTTTCAGTTGTGCAAGAGACCCTATCAGCATCTGACAGGCCGTGGTGTCATTGCTAATGGCTGCCACTGTACAGGACACATCATAGCCATGATATAGGGAAGATTTGACAAGCTACATATAGGGAAGCCCGTCTGGTCCAGTGGGTAAGTTCCTGCTTTCCACCCAGACATGCAGGGTTCAATTCCAGGGCCCGACAGATGACACAATAAATCTCTCAGCAAGCATCTGTACATTAACCACTTATTTTCTTGCAGTTTTCCTTCCAAATCCTGCAACCCCTTCACCACAAATACAGTCCAATCATTCCTCGATACTCATTCACTCAGTCATTCCACTCCGCCATGCTACAGGGTGAACAAAAACCAACAAGAACAAGAGCTAGTTCAGCAAGCAAATTTATAGCCTCTCTTTGGATTTATGTTGATGCTGCTGCCCTCTAGTAATGTTATATGTCAACTGCAGCATAATCAAAGGATTGAGAAAGGGGCAGTCCTATGCAAATAATCTCCTCCCATGATTACTTCTCTGAGCTTCCGTAGTGGTACGATGATAGGACCTTCAACAAATGGTCTTCAGCAGATTTCTAAAGTTGCCAAATTGTCTTAGGCTAAAGATTGTTCCAGTCGAAGGCCTTCAGATAAGGACCCCACCCTCACTTAGCAGGGTCCAGAATTACCTGCAGTAATCCTCTATACAGAACATGGGTGTTTGTGGGCCTACTGTGAAGGCTATATGCTAAAACTGGGATGTCTAAAGTCCCAGTCCTGGTCTCACTGTCAGAGGCACAGCATAACACAGCCTGCCAGACATGACCGTGCAATGCCATGCCAAACCAAATGCTCCTTCCCCACACTTGCTGATTCATGCATTTTCAAGACATAATCAATCAGAGGCCTGACTTTGTCCATTCCTATCACTTCAACATTCAACATACTATCTTCTGACTGCAGCTAATAAGGGCTCTTTCACCTGCACAAAATTTTACTCTGCATTAAATCAACACCATTCAACCTATTTTATTATCTGCATGGCACCTTCCTCACATAATACAGCTCAATTCTGGCCCCCCTTGGGCCATATTTGTGCTCTCCAGAACACCAATTTGAAGAAAAAACGAATACATTCATAAATGAAGATAAGACCTTGCTAATATTTAAACTACTTGAGCAAAAGGAGGGAGGTGGCAGGTGGTGGTGGGGGTGGCAAGATTTGTAAATGTGCCCAACTAATGCAATCAATAATGACTTAAATTGTTGCTGTATTTTTTTAAGTAAAAATAATCTTTTTATGTGCAAAAAAACAAATACTGGATTTTTTTCCATGTAAACATCCTTCAAAGTCAGTGGCTGGATTCAAACCCCCATCCAGGGGTAGCTTCCTGCACCAAAGGCACTAGACTTTGCCTCTGAGCTATAGGCTTTTGATGGGTTTCTGTTGTGCAAGAGACCCTATCAGTATCTGACAGGCCGTGGTGTCATTGCTAATGGCTGCCACTGCACACGACACATCATAGCCATGATATAGGGAAGATTTGACAAGCTACATAAAGGGAACCCCGTCTGGTCCAGTGGGTAAATTCCTGCCTTCCACCCAGACATGCAGGGTTCAACTCCTGGGCCCGACAGATGACACACTCAATCTCTCAGCAAGCATCTGTGCATTAACCACTTGTTTTCTTGCAGTTTTCCTTCCAAATCCTGCAACCCCTTCACCACAAATACAGTCCAATCATTCCTCGATACTCATTCACTCAGTCATTCCACTCCGCCATGCTACAGGCTGAACAAAAACCAACAAGAACAAGAGCTAGTTCAGCAAGCAAATTTAAAGCCTCTCTTTGGATTTATGTTGATGCTGCTGCCCTCTAGTAATGTTATATGTCAACTGCAGCATAATCAAAGTATTGAGAAAGGGGCAGTCCTATGCAAATAATCTCCTCCCATGATTACTTCTCTGAGCTTCCGTAGTGGTACGATGATAGGACCTTCAACATATGGTCTTCAGCAGATTTCTAAAGTTGCCAAATTGTCTTAGGCTAAGGATTGTTCCAGTCGAAGGCCTGCAGATAAGGACCCCACCCTCACTTAGCAGGGTCGAGAATTACCTGCAGTAATCCTCTATACAGAACATGGGTGTTCGTGGGCCTACTGTAAAAGCTATATGCTAAAACTGGGATGTCTAAAGTCCCAGTCCTGGTCTCACTGTCAGAGGCACAGCATAACACAGCCTGCCAGACATGGCCATGCAATGCCATGCCAAACCAAATGCTCCTTCCCCACACTTGCTGCATCATGCATTTTCAAGACAAAATCAATCAGAGGCCTGACTTTGTCGCTTTCCTATCACTTCAACATTCAACATACTACCTTCTGACTGCAGCTAATAAGGGCTCTTTCACCTGCACAAAATTTTACTCTGCATTAAATCAACACCATTCAACCTATTTTATTATCTGCATGGCACCTTCCTCACATAATACAGCTCAATTCTGGCCCTCCTTGGGCCATATTTGTGCTCTCCAGAACACCAATTTGAAATAAAAACGAATACATTCATAAATGAAGATAAGACCTTGCTAATATTTAAACTACTTGAGCAAAAGGAGGGAGGTGGCAGGTGGTGGTGAGGGTGGCAAGATTTGTAAATGTGCCCAACTAATGCAATCAAAAAATGACTTAAATTGTTGCTGTATTTTTTTAAGTAAAAATAATCTTTTTATGTGCAAAAAATCAAATACTGGATTTTTTTTCCATGTAAACATCCTTCAAAGTCAGTGGCTGGATTCAAACCCCCATCCAGGGGTAGCTTCCTGCACCAAAGGCACTAGACTTTGCCTATGCGCTATAGGCTTTTGATGGGTTTCAGTTGTGCAAGAGACCCTATCAGCATCTGACAGGCCGTGGTGTCATTGCTAATGGCTGCCACTGCACAGGACATCATAGCCATGATATAGGGAAGATTTGACAAGCTACATATAGGGAAGCCCATCTGGTCCAGTGGGTAAGTTCCTGCCTTCCACCCAGACATGCAGGGTTCAATTCCAGGGCCCGACAGATGACACACTAAATCTCTCAGCAAGCATCTGTACATTAACCACTTATTTTCTTGCAGTTTTCCTTCCAAATCCTGCAACCCCTTCACCACAAATACAGTCCAATCATTCCTCGATACTCATTCACTCAGTCATTCCACTCCGCCATGCTACAGGGTGAACAAAAACCAACAAGAACAAGAGCTAGTTCAGCAAGCAAATTTATAGCCTCTCTTTGGATTTATGTTGATGCTGCTGCCCTCTAGTAATGTTATATGTCAACTGCAGCATAATCAAAGGATTGAGAAAGGGGCAGTCCTATGCAAATAATCTCCTCCCATGATTACTTCTCTGAGCTTCCGTAGTGGTACGATGATAGGACCTTCAACAAATGGTCTTCAGCAGATTTCTAAAGTTGCCAAATTGTCTTAGGCTAAGGATTGTTCCAGTCAAAGGCCGTCAGATAAGGACCCCACCCTCACTTAGCAGGGTCCAGAATTACCTGCAGTAATCCTCTATACAGAACATGGGCGTTCGTGGGCGTTTGTGGGCCTACTGTAAAGGCAATATGCTAAAACTGGGATGTCTAAAGTCCCAGTCCCAGTCCCAGTCCCAGTCCCAGTCCTGGTCTCACTGTCAGAGGCACAGCATAACACAGCCTGCCAGACATGACCGTGCAATGCAATGCCAAACCAAATGCTCCTTCCCCACACTTGCTGCATCATGCAATTTCAAGACATAATCAATCAGAGGCCTGACTTTGTCCTTTCCTACCATTTCAACATTCAACATACTACCTTCTGACTGCAGCTAGTAAGGACTCTTTCACCTGCACAAAATTTTACCCTGCATTAAGTCAACACCATTCAACCTATTTTATTATCTGTATGGCACCTTCCTCACATAATACAGCTCAATTCTGGCCCCCCTTGGGCCATATTTGTGCTCTCCAGAACACCAATTTGAAGAAAAAACAAATACATTCATAAATGAAGATAAGACCTTGCTAATATTTAAACTACTTGAGCAAAAGGAGGGAGGTGGCAGGTGGTGGTGGGGGTGGCAAGATTTCTAAATGTGCCCAACTAATGCAATCAAAAAATGACTTAAATTGTTCCTGTATTTTTTTAAGTAAAAATAATCTTTTTATGTGCAAAAAATCAAATACTGGATTTTTTTTCCATGTAAACATCCTTCTAAGTCAGTGGCTGGATTCAAACCCCCATCCAGGGGTAGCTTCCTGCACCAAAGGCACTAGACTTTGCCTATGCACTATGGGCTTTTGGTGGGTTTCAGTTGTGCAAGAGACCCTATCAGCATCTGACAGGCCGTGGTGTCATTGCTAATGGCTGCCACTGCACAGGACACATCATAGCCATGATATAGGGAAGATTTGACAAGCTACATATAGGGAAGCCCGTCTGGTCCAGTGGGTAAGTTCCTACCTTACATGCAGGGTTCAATTCCAGGGCCTGACAGATGACACACTAAATCTCTCAGCAAGCATCTGTGCATTAACCACTTATTTTCTTGCAGTTTTCCTTCCAAATCCTGCAACCCCTTCACCACAAATACAGTCCAATCATTACTCGATACTCATTCACTCAGTCATTCCACTCCGCCATGCTACAGGCTGAACAAAAACCAACAAGAACAAGAGCTAGTTCAGCAAGCAAATTTAAAGCCTCTCTTTGGATTTATGTTGATGCTACTGCCCTCTAGTAATGTTATATGTCAACTGCAGCAAAATCAAAGGATTGAGAAAGGGGCAGTCCTATGCAAATAATCTCCTCCCATGATTACTTCTCTGAGCTTCCGTAGTGGTACGATGATAGGACCTTCAACAAATGGTCTTCAGCAGATTTCTAAAGTTGCCAAATTGTCTTAGGCTAAGGATTGTTCCAGTCAAAGGCCGTCAGATAAGGACCCCACCCTCACTTAGCAGGGTCCAGAATTACCTGCAGTAATCCTCTATACAGAACATGGGCGTTCGTGGGCGTGTATGGGCCTACTGTAAAGGCTATATGCTAAAACTGGGATGTCTAAAGTCCCAGTCCCAGTCCCAGTCCCAGTCCCAGTCCCAGTCCCAGTCCCAGTCCCAGTCCCAGTCCCAGTCCCAGTCCCGGTCTCACTGTCAGAGGCACAGCATAACACAGCCTGCCAGACATGGCCGTGCAATGCCATGCCAAACCAAATGCTCCTTCCCCACACTTGCTGATTCATGCATTTTCAAGACATAATCAATCAGAGTCCTGACTTTGTCCTTTCCTATCACTTCAACATTCAACATACTATCTTCTGACTGCAGCTAATAAGGGCTCTTTCACCTGCACAAAATTTTACTCTGCATTAAATCAACACCATTCAACCTATTTTATTATCTGCATGGCACCTTCCTCACATAATACAGCTCAATTCTGGCCCCCCTTGGGCCATATTTGTGCTCTCCAGAACACCAATTTGAAATAAAAACGAATACATTCATAAGTGAAGATAAGACCTTGCTAATATTTAAACTACTTGAGCAAAAGGAGGGAGGTGGCAGGTGGTGGTGAGGGTGGCAAGATTTGTAAATGTGCCCAACTAATGCAATCAAAAAATGACTTAAATTGTTGCTGTATTTTTTTAAGTAAAAATAATCTTTTTATGTGCAAAAAATCAAATACTGGATTTTTTTTCCATGTAAACATCCTTCAAAGTCAGTGGCTGGATTCAAACCCCCATCCAGGGGTAGCTTCCTGCACCAAAGGCACTAGACTTTGCCTATGCGATATAGGCTTTTGATGGTTTTCAGTTGTGCAAGAGACCCTATCAGCATCTGACAGGCCGTGGTGTCATTGCTAATGGCTGCCACTGTACAGGACACATCATAGCCATGATATAGGGAAGATTTGACAAGCTACATATAGGGAAGCCCGTCTGGTCCAGTGGGTAAGTTCCTGCTTTCCACCCAGACATGCAGGGTTCAATTCCAGGGCCCGACAGATGACACACTAAATCTCTCAGCAAGCATCTGTACATTAACCACTTATTTTCTTGCAGTTTTCCTTCCAAATCCTGCAACCCCTTCACCACAAATACAGTCCAATCATTCCTCGATACTCATTCACTCAGTCATTCCACTCCGCCATGCTACAGGGTGAACAAAAACCAACAAGAACAAGAGCTAGTTCAGCAAGCAAATTTATAGCCTCTCTTTGGATTTATGTTGATGCTGCTGCCCTCTAGTAATGTTATATGTCAACTGCAGCATAATCAAAGGATTGAGAAAGGGGCAGTCCTATGCAAATAATCTCCTCCCATGATTACTTCTCTGAGCTTCCGTAGTGGTACGATGATAGGACCTTCAACAAATGGTCTTCAGCAGATTTCTAAAGTTGCCAAATTGTCTTAGGCTAAAGATTGTTCCAGTCGAAGGCCTTCAGATAAGGACCCCACCCTCACTTAGCAGGGTCCAGAATTACCTGCAGTAATCCTCTATACAGAACATGGGTGTTTGTGGGCCTACTGTGAAGGCTATATGCTAAAACTGGGATGTCTAAAGTCCCAGTCCTGGTCTCACTGTCAGAGGCACAGCATAACACAGCCTGCCAGACATGACCGTGCAATGCCATGCCAAACCAAATGCTCCTTCCCCACACTTGCTGATTCATGCATTTTCAAGACATAATCAATCAGAGGCCTGACTTTGTCCATTCCTATCACTTCAACATTCAACATTCTATCTTCTGACTGCAGCTAATAAGCGCTCTTTCACCTGCACAAAATTTTACTCTGCATTAAATCAACACCATTCAACCTATTTTATTATCTGCATGGCACCTTCCTCACATAATACAGCTCAATTCTGGCCCCCCTTGGGCCATATTTGTGCTCTCCAGAACACCAATTTGAAGAAAAAACGAATACATTCATAAATGAAGATAAGACCTTGCTAATATTTAAACTACTTGAGCAAAAGGAGGGAGGTGGCAGGTGGTGGTGGGGGTGGCAAGATTTGTAAATGTGCCCAACTAATGCAATCAATAATGACTTAAATTGTTGCTGTATTTTTTTAAGTAAAAATAATCTTTTTATGTGCAAAAAATCAAATACTGGATTTTTTTTCCATGTAAACATCCTTCAAAGTCAGTGGCTGGATTCAAACCCCCATCCAGGGGTAGCTTCCTGCACCAAAGGCACTAGACTTTGCCTATGCGCTATAGGCTTTTGATGGGTTTCAGTTGTGCAAGAGACCCTATCAGCATCTGACAGGCCGTGGTGTCATTGCTAATGGCTGCCACTGCACAGGACATCATAGCCATGATATAGGGAAGATTTGACAAGCTACATATAGGGAAGCCCATCTGGTCCAGTGGGTAAGTTCCTGCCTTCCACCCAGACATGCAGGGTTCAATTCCAGGGCCCGACAGATGACACACTAAATCTCTCAGCAAGCATCTGTACATTAACCACTTATTTTCTTGCAGTTTTCCTTCCAAATCCTGCAACCCCTTCACCACAAATACAGTCCAATCATTCCTCGATACTCATTCACTCAGTCATTCCACTCCGCCATGCTACAGGGTGAACAAAAACCAACAAGAACAAGAGCTAGTTCAGCAAGCAAATTTATAGCCTCTCTTTGGATTTATGTTGATGCTGCTGCCCTCTAGTAATGTTATATGTCAACTGCAGCATAATCAAAGGATTGAGAAAGGGGCAGTCCTATGCAAATAATCTCCTCCCATGATTACTTCTCTGAGCTTCCGTAGTGGTACGATGATAGGACCTTCAACAAATGGTCTTCAGCAGATTTCTAAAGTTGCCAAATTGTCTTAGGCTAAGGATTGTTCCAGTCAAAGGCCGTCAGATAAGGACCCCACCCTCACTTAGCAGGGTCCAGAATTACCTGCAGTAATCCTCTATACAGAACATGGGCGTTCGTGGGCGTTTGTGGGCCTACTGTAAAGGCTATATGCTAAAACTGGGATATCTAAAGTCCCAGTCCCAGTCCCAGTCCCAGTCCTGGTCTCACTGTCAGAGGCACAGCATAACACAGCCTGCCAGACATGACCGTGCAATGCAATGCCAAACCAAATGCTCCTTCCCCACACTTGCTGCATCATGCAATTTCAAGACATAATCAATCAGAGGCCTGACTTTGTCCTTTCCTACCATTTCAACATTCAACATACTACCTTCTGACTGCAGCTAGTAAGGACTCTTTCACCTGCACAAAATTTTACCCTGCATTAAGTCAACACCATTCAACCTATTTTATTATCTGTATGGCACCTTCCTCACATAATACAGCTCAATTCTGGCCCCCCTTGGGCCATATTTGTGCTCTCCAGAACACCAATTTGAAGAAAAAACAAATACATTCATAAATGAAGATAAGACCTTGCTAATATTTAAACTACTTGAGCAAAAGGAGGGAGGTGGCAGGTGGTGGTGGGGGTGGCAAGATTTCTAAATGTGCCCAACTAATGCAATCAAAAAATGACTTAAATTGTTCCTGTATTTTTTTAAGTAAAAATAATCTTTTTATGTGCAAAAAATCAAATACTGGATTTTTTTTCCATGTAAACATCCTTCAAAGTCAGTGGCTGGATTCAAACCCCCATCCAGGGGTAGCTTCCTGCACCAAAGGCACTAGACTTTGCCTATGCACTATGGGCTTTTGGTGGGTTTCAGTTGTGCAAGAGACCCTATCAGCATCTGACAGGCCGTGGTGTCATTGCTAATGGCTGCCACTGCACAGGACACATCATAGCCATGATATAGGGAAGATTTGACAAGCTACATATAGGGAAGCCCGTCTGGTCCAGTGGGTAAGTTCCTACCTTACATGCAGGGTTCAATTCCAGGGCCTGACAGATGACACACTAAATCTCTCAGCAAGCATCTGTGCATTAACCACTTATTTTCTTGCAGTTTTCCTTCCAAATCCTGCAACCCCTTCACCACAAATACAGTCCAATCATTACTCGATACTCATTCACTCAGTCATTCCACTCCGCCATGCTACAGGCTGAACAAAAACCAACAAGAACAAGAGCTAGTTCAGCAAGCAAATTTAAAGCCTCTCTTTGGATTTATGTTGATGCTACTGCCCTCTAGTAATGTTATATGTCAACTGCAGCAAAATCAAAGGATTGAGAAAGGGGCAGTCCTATGCAAATAATCTCCTCCCATGATTACTTCTCTGAGCTTCCGTAGTGGTACGATGATAGGACCTTCAACAAATGGTCTTCAGCAGATTTCTAAAGTTGCCAAATTGTCTTAGGCTAAGGATTGTTCCAGTCAAAGGCCGTCAGATAAGGACCCCACCCTCACTTAGCAGGGTCCAGAATTACCTGCAGTAATCCTCTATACAGAACATGGGCGTTCGTGGGCGTTTATGGGCCTACTGTAAAGGCTATATGCTAAAACTGGGATGTCTAAAGTCCCAGTCCCAGTCCCAGTCCCAGTCCCAGTCCCAGTCCCAGTCCCAGTCCCAGTCCCAGTCCCAGTCCCAGTCCCAGTCCCAGTCTTGGTCTCACTGTCAGAGGCACAGCATAACACAGCCTGCCAGACATGGCCGTGCAATGCCATGCCAAACCAAATGCTCCTTCCCCACACTTGCTGATTCATGCATTTTCAAGACATAATCAATCAGAGTCCTGACTTTGTCCTTTCCTATCACTTCAACATTCAACATACTATCTTCTGACTGCAGCTAATAAGGGCTCTTTCACCTGCACAAAATTTTACTCTGCATTAAATCAACACCATTCAACCTATTTTATTATCTGCATGGCACCTTCCTCACATAATACAGCTCAATTCTGGCCCCCCTTGGGCCATATTTGTGCTCTCCAGAACACCAATTTGAAATAAAAACGAATACATTCATAAGTGAAGATAAGACCTTGCTAATATTTAAACTACTTGAGCAAAAGGAGGGAGGTGGCAGGTGGTGGTGAGGGTGGCAAGATTTGTAAATGTGCCCAACTAATGCAATCAAAAAATGACTTAAATTGTTGCTGTATTTTTTTAAGTAAAAATAATCTTTTTATGTGCAAAAAATCAAATACTGGATTTTTTTTCCATGTAAACATCCTTCAAAGTCAGTGGCTGGATTCAAACCCCCATCCAGGGGTAGCTTCCTGCACCAAAGGCACTAGACTTTGCCTATGCGATATAGGCTTTTGATGGTTTTCAGTTGTGCAAGAGACCCTATCAGCATCTGACAGGCCGTGGTGTCATTGCTAATGGCTGCCACTGTACAGGACACATCATAGCCATGATATAGGGAAGATTTGACAAGCTACATATAGGGAAGCCCGTCTGGTCCAGTGGGTAAGTTCCTGCTTTCCACCCAGACATGCAGGGTTCAATTCCAGGGCCCGACAGATGACACACTAAATCTCTCAGCAAGCATCTGTACATTAACCACTTATTTTCTTGCAGTTTTCCTTCCAAATCCTGCAACCCCTTCACCACAAATACAGTCCAATCATTCCTCGATACTCATTCACTCAGTCATTCCACTCCGCCATGCTACAGGGTGAACAAAAACCAACAAGAACAAGAGCTAGTTCAGCAAGCAAATTTATAGCCTCTCTTTGGATTTATGTTGATGCTGCTGCCCTCTAGTAATGTTATATGTCAACTGCAGCATAATCAAAGGATTGAGAAAGGGGCAGTCCTATGCAAATAATCTCCTCCCATGATTACTTCTCTGAGCTTCCGTAGTGGTACGATGATAGGACCTTCAACAAATGGTCTTCAGCAGATTTCTAAAGTTGCCAAATTGTCTTAGGCTAAAGATTGTTCCAGTCGAAGGCCTTCAGATAAGGACCCCACCCTCACTTAGCAGGGTCCAGAATTACCTGCAGTAATCCTCTATACAGAACATGGGTGTTTGTGGGCCTACTGTGAAGGCTATATGCTAAAACTGGGATGTCTAAAGTCCCAGTCCTGGTCTCACTGTCAGAGGCACAGCATAACACAGCCTGCCAGACATGACCGTGCAATGCCATGCCAAACCAAATGCTCCTTCCCCACACTTGCTGATTCATGCATTTTCAAGACATAATCAATCAGAGGCCTGACTTTGTCCATTCCTATCACTTCAACATTCAACATACTATCTTCTGACTGCAGCTAATAAGCGCTCTTTCACCTGCACAAAATTTTACTCTGCATTAAATCAACACCATTCAACCTATTTTATTATCTGCATGGCACCTTCCTCACATAATACAGCTCAATTCTGGCCCCCCTTGGGCCATATTTGTGCTCTCCAGAACACCAATTTGAAGAAAAAACGAATACATTCATAAATGAAGATAAGACCTTGCTAATATTTAAACTACTTGAGCAAAAGGAGGGAGGTGGCAGGTGGTGGTGGGGGTGGCAAGATTTGTAAATGTGCCCAACTAATGCAATCAATAATGACTTAAATTGTTGCTGTATTTTTTTAAGTAAAAATAATCTTTTTATGTGCAAAAAAACAAATACTGGATTTTTTTCCATGTAAACATCCTTCAAAGTCAGTGGCTGGATTCAAACCCCCATCCAGGGGTAGCTTCCTGCACCAAAGGCACTAGACTTTGCCTCTGAGCTATAGGCTTTTGATGGGTTTCTGTTGTGCAAGAGACCCTATCAGTATCTGACAGGCCGTGGTGTCATTGCTAATGGCTGCCACTGCACACGACACATCATAGCCATGATATAGGGAAGATTTGACAAGCTACATAAAGGGAACCCCGTCTGGTCCAGTGGGTAAATTCCTGCCTTCCACCCAGACATGCAGGGTTCAACTCCTGGGCCCGACAGATGACACACTCAATCTCTCAGCAAGCATCTGTGCATTAACCACTTGTTTTCTTGCAGTTTTCCTTCCAAATCCTGCAACCCCTTCACCACAAATACAGTCCAATCATTCCTCGATACTCATTCACTCAGTCATTCCACTCCGCCATGCTACAGGCTGAACAAAAACCAACAAGAACAAGAGCTAGTTCAGCAAGCAAATTTAAAGCCTCTCTTTGGATTTATGTTGATGCTGCTGCCCTCTAGTAATGTTATATGTCAACTGCAGCATAATCAAAGTATTGAGAAAGGGGCAGTCCTATGCAAATAATCTCCTCCCATGATTACTTCTCTGAGCTTCCGTAGTGGTACGATGATAGGACCTTCAACATATGGTCTTCAGCAGATTTCTAAAGTTGCCAAATTGTCTTAGGCTAAGGATTGTTCCAGTCGAAGGCCTTCAGATAAGGACCCCACCCTCACTTAGCAGGGTCGAGAATTACCTGCAGTAATCCTCTATACAGAACATGGGTGTTCGTGGGCCTACTGTAAAAGCTATATGCTAAAACTGGGATGTCTAAAGTACCAGTCCTGGTCTCACTGTCAGAGGCACAGCATAACACAGCCTGCCAGACATGGCCATGCAATGCCATGCCAAACCAAATGCTCCTTCCCCACACTTGCTGCATCATGCATTTTCAAGACAAAATCAATCAGAGGCCTGACTTTGTCGCTTTCCTATCACTTCAACATTCAACATACTACCTTCTGACTGCAGCTAATAAGGGCTCTTTCACCTGCACAAAATTTTACTCTGCATTAAATCAACACCATTCAACCTATTTTATTATCTGCATGGCACCTTCCTCACATAATACAGCTCAATTCTGGCCCTCCTTGGGCCATATTTGTGCTCTCCAGAACACCAATTTGAAATAAAAACGAATACATTCATAAATGAAGATAAGACCTTGCTAATATTTAAACTACTTGAGCAAAAGGAGGGAGGTGGCAGGTGGTGGTGAGGGTGGCAAGATTTGTAAATGTGCCCAACTAATGCAATCAAAAAATGACTTAAATTGTTGCTGTATTTTTTTAAGTAAAAATAATCTTTTTATGTGCAAAAAATCAAATACTGGATTTTTTTTCCATGTAAACATCCTTCAAAGTCAGTGGCTGGATTCAAACCCCCATCCAGGGGTAGCTTCCTGCACCAAAGGCACTAGACTTTGCCTATGCGCTATAGGCTTTTGATGGGTTTCAGTTGTGCAAGAGACCCTATCAGCATCTGACAGGCCGTGGTGTCATTGCTAATGGCTGCCACTGCACAGGACATCATAGCCATGATATAGGGAAGATTTGACAAGCTACATATAGGGAAGCCCATCTGGTCCAGTGGGTAAGTTCCTGCCTTCCACCCAGACATGCAGGGTTCAATTCCAGGGCCCGACAGATGACACACTAAATCTCTCAGCAAGCATCTGTACATTAACCACTTATTTTCTTGCAGTTTTCCTTCCAAATCCTGCAACCCCTTCACCACAAATACAGTCCAATCATTCCTCGATACTCATTCACTCAGTCATTCCACTCCGCCATGCTACAGGGTGAACAAAAACCAACAAGAACAAGAGCTAGTTCAGCAAGCAAATTTATAGCCTCTCTTTGGATTTATGTTGATGCTGCTGCCCTCTAGTAATGTTATATGTCAACTGCAGCATAATCAAAGGATTGAGAAAGGGGCAGTCCTATGCAAATAATCTCCTCCCATGATTACTTCTCTGAGCTTCCGTAGTGGTACGATGATAGGACCTTCAACAAATGGTCTTCAGCAGATTTCTAAAGTTGCCAAATTGTCTTAGGCTAAGGATTGTTCCAGTCAAAGGCCGTCAGATAAGGACCCCACCCTCACTTAGCAGGGTCCAGAATTACCTGCAGTAATCCTCTATACAGAACATGGGCGTTCGTGGGCGTTCGTGGGCCTACTGTAAAGGCTATATGCTAAAACTGGGATGTCTAAAGTCCCAGTCCCAGTCCCAGTCCCAGTCCCAGTCCTGGTCTCACTGTCAGAGGCACAGCATAACACAGCCTGCCAGACATGACCGTGCAATGCAATGCCAAACCAAATGCTCCTTCCCCACACTTGCTGCATCATGCAATTTCAAGACATAATCAATCAGAGGCCTGACTTTGTCCTTTCCTACCATTTCAACATTCAACATACTACCTTCTGACTGCAGCTAGTAAGGACTCTTTCACCTGCACAAAATTTTACCCTGCATTAAGTCAACACCATTCAACCTATTTTATTATCTGTATGGCACCTTCCTCACATAATACAGCTCAATTCTGGCCCCCCTTGGGCCATATTTGTGCTCTCCAGAACACCAATTTGAAGAAAAAACAAATACATTCATAAATGAAGATAAGACCTTGCTAATATTTAAACTACTTGAGCAAAAGGAGGGAGGTGGCAGGTGGTGGTGGGGGTGGCAAGATTTCTAAATGTGCCCAACTAATGCAATCAAAAAATGACTTAAATTGTTCCTGTATTTTTTTAAGTAAAAATAATCTTTTTATGTGCAAAAAATCAAATACTGGATTTTTTTTCCATGTAAACATCCTTCAAAGTCAGCGGCTGGATTCAAACCCCCATCCAGGGGTAGCTTCCTGCACCAAAGGCACTAGACTTTGCCTATGCACTATGGGCTTTTGGTGGGTTTCAGTTGTGCAAGAGACCCTATCAGCATCTGACAGGCCGTGGTGTCATTGCTAATGGCTGCCACTGCACAGGACACATCATAGCCATGATATAGGGAAGATTTGACAAGCTACATATAGGGAAGCCCGTCTGGTCCAGTGGGTAAGTTCCTACCTTACATGCAGGGTTCAATTCCAGGGCCTGACAGATGACACACTAAATCTCTCAGCAAGCATCTGTGCATTAACCACTTATTTTCTTGCAGTTTTCCTTCCAAATCCTGCAACCCCTTCACCACAAATACAGTCCAATCATTACTCGATACTCATTCACTCAGTCATTCCACTCCGCCATGCTACAGGCTGAACAAAAACCAACAAGAACAAGAGCTAGTTCAGCAAGCAAATTTAAAGCCTCTCTTTGGATTTATGTTGATGCTACTGCCCTCTAGTAATGTTATATGTCAACTGCAGCAAAATCAAAGGATTGAGAAAGGGGCAGTCCTATGCAAATAATCTCCTCCCATGATTACTTCTCTGAGCTTCCGTAGTGGTACGATGATAGGACCTTCAACAAATGGTCTTCAGCAGATTTCTAAAGTTGCCAAATTGTCTTAGGCTAAGGATTGTTCCAGTCAAAGGCCGTCAGATAAGGACCCCACCCTCACTTAGCAGGGTCCAGAAATACCTGCAGTAATCCTCTATACAGAACATGGGCGTTCGTGGGCGTTTATGGGCCTACTGTAAAGGCTATATGCTAAAACTGGGATGTCTAAAGTCCCAGTCCCAGTCCCAGTCCCAGTCCCAGTCCCAGTCCCAGTCCCAGTCCCAGTCCCAGTCCCAGTCCCAGTCCCAGTCCCAGTCCCAGTCTTGGTCTCACTGTCAGAGGCACAGCATAACACAGCCTGCCAGACATGACCGTGCAATGCCATGCCAAACCAAATGCTCCTTCCCCACACTTGCTGCATCATGCAATTTCAAGACATAATCAATCAGAGGCCTGACTTTGTCCTTTCCTACCATTTCAACATTCAACATACTACCTTCTGACTGCAGCTAGTAAGGACTCTTTCACCTGCACAAAATTTTACCCTGCATTAAGTCAACACCATTCAACCTATTTTATTATCTGTATGGCACCTTCCTCACATAATACAGCTCAATTCTGGCCCCCCTTGGGCCATATTTGTGCTCTCCAGAACACCAATTTGAAGAAAAAACAAATACATTCATAAATGAAGATAAGACCTTGCTAATATTTAAACTACTTGAGCAAAAGGAGGGAGGTGGCAGGTGGTGGTGGGGGTGGCAAGATTTCTAAATGTGCCCAACTAATGCAATCAAAAAATGACTTAAATTGTTCCTGTATTTTTTTAAGTAAAAATAATCTTTTTATGTGCAAAAAATCAAATACTGGATTTTTTTTCCATGTAAACATCCTTCAAAGTCAGTGGCTGGATTCAAACCCCCATCCAGGGGTAGCTTCCTGCACCAAAGGCACTAGACTTTGCCTATGCACTATGGGCTTTTGGTGGGTTTCAGTTGTGCAAGAGACCCTATCAGCATCTGACAGGCCGTGGTGTCATTGCTAATGGCTGCCACTGCACAGGACACATCATAGCCATGATATAGGGAAGATTTGACAAGCTACATATAGGGAAGCCCGTCTGGTCCAGTGGGTAAGTTCCTACCTTACATGCAGGGTTCAATTCCAGGGCCTGACAGATGACACACTAAATCTCTCAGCAAGCATCTGTGCATTAACCACTTATTTTCTTGCAGTTTTCCTTCCAAATCCTGCAACCCCTTCACCACAAACACAGTCCAATCATTACTCGATACTCATTCACTCAGTCATTCCACTCCGCCATGCTACAGGCTGAACAAAAACCAACAAGAACAAGAGCTAGTTCAGCAAGCAAATTTAAAGCCTCTCTTTGGATTTATGTTGATGCTACTGCCCTCTAGTAATGTTATATGTCAACTGCAGCAAAATCAAAGGATTGAGAAAGGGGCAGTCCTATGCAAATAATCTCCTCCCATGATTACTTCTCTGAGCTTCCGTAGTGGTACGATGATAGGACCTTCAACAAATGGTCTTCAGCAGATTTCTAAAGTTGCCAAATTGTCTTAGGCTAAGGATTGTTCCAGTCAAAGGCCGTCAGATAAGGACCCCACCCTCACTTAGCAGGGTCCAGAATTACCTGCAGTAATCCTCTATACAGAACATGGGCGTTCGTGGGCGTTTATGGGCCTACTGTAAAGGCTATATGCTAAAACTGGGATGTCTAAAGTCCCAGTCCCAGTCCCAGTCCCAGTCCCAGTCCCAGTCCCAGTCCCAGTCCCAGTCCCAGTCCCAGTCCCAGTCCCAGTCCCAGTCCCAGTCCCAGTCCCAGTCCCAGTCCCAGTCTTGGTCTCACTGTCAGAGGCACAGCATAACACAGCCTGCCAGACATGGCCGTGCAATGCCATGCCAAACCAAATGCTCTTTCCCCACACTTGCTGATTCATGCATTTTCAAGACATAATCAATCAGAGTCCTGACTTTGTCCTTTCCTATCACTTCAACATTCAACATACTATCTTCTGACTGCAGCTAATAAGGGCTCTTTCACCTGCACAAAATTTTACTCTGCATTAAATCAACACCATTCAACCTATTTTATTATCTGCATGGCACCTTCCTCACATAATACAGCTCAATTCTGGCCCCCCTTGGGCCATATTTGTGCTCTCCAGAACACCAATTTGAAATAAAAACGAATACATTCATAAGTGAAGATAAGACCTTGCTAATATTTAAACTACTTGAGCAAAAGGAGGGAGGTGGCAGGTGGTGGTGAGGGTGGCAAGATTTGTAAATGTGCCCAACTAATGCAATCAAAAAATGACTTAAATTGTTGCTGTATTTTTTTAAGTAAAAATATTCTTTTTATGTGCAAAAAATCAAATACTGGATTTTTTTTCCATGTAATCATCCTTCAAAGTCAGTGGCTGGATTCAAACCCCCATCCAGGGGTAGCTTCCTGCACCAAAGGCACTAGACTTTGCCTATGCGATATAGGCTTTTGATGGTTTTCAGTTGTGCAAGAGACCCTATCAGCATCTGACAGGCCGTGGTGTCATTGCTAATGGCTGCCACTGTACAGGACACATCATAGCCATGATATAGGGAAGATTTGACAAGCTACATATAGGGAAGCCCGTCTGGTCCAGTGGGTAAGTTCCTGCTTTCCACCCAGACATGCAGGGTTCAATTCCAGGGCCCGACAGATGACACACTAAATCTCTCAGCAAGCATCTGTACATTAACCACTTATTTTCTTGCAGTTTTCCTTCCAAATCCTGCAACCCCTTCACCACAAATACAGTCCAATCATTCCTCGATACTCATTCACTCAGTCATTCCACTCCGCCATGCTACAGGGTGAACAAAAACCAACAAGAACAAGAGCTAGTTCAGCAAGCAAATTTATAGCCTCTCTTTGGATTTATGTTGATGCTGCTGCCCTCTAGTAATGTTATATGTCAACTGCAGCATAATCAAAGGATTGAGAAAGGGGCAGTCCTATGCAAATAATCTCCTCCCATGATTACTTCTCTGAGCTTCCGTAGTGGTACGATGATAGGACCTTCAACAAATGGTCTTCAGCAGATTTCTAAAGTTGCCAAATTGTCTTAGGCTAAGGATTGTTCCAGTCGAAGGCCTTCAGATAAGGACCCCACCCTCACTTAGCAGGGTCCAGAATTACCTGCAGTAATCCTCTATACAGAACATGGGTGTTTGTGGGCCTACTGTGAAGGCTATATGCTAAAACTGGGATGTCTAAAGTCCCAGTCCTGGTCTCACTGTCAGAGGCACAGCATAACACAGCCTGCCAGACATGACCGTGCAATGCCATGCCAAACCAAATGCTCCTTCCCCACACTTGCTGATTCATGCATTTTCAAGACATAATCAATCAGAGGCCTGACTTTGTCCATTCCTATCACTTCAACATTCAACATACTATCTTCTGACTGCAGCTAATAAGGGCTCTTTCACCTGCACAAAATTTTACTCTGCATTAAATCAACACCATTCAACCTATTTTATTATCTGCATGGCACCTTCCTCACATAATACAGCTCAATTCTGGCCCCCCTTGGGCCATATTTGTGCTCTCCAGAACACCAATTTGAAGAAAAAACGAATACATTCATAAATGAAGATAAGACCTTGCTAATATTTAAACTACTTGAGCAAAAGGAGGGAGGTGGCAGGTGGTGGTGGGGGTGGCAAGATTTGTAAATGTGCCCAACTAATGCAATCAATAATGACTTAAATTGTTGCTGTATTTTTTTAAGTAAAAATAATCTTTTTATGTGCAAAAAAACAAATACTGGATTTTTTTCCATGTATACATCCTTCAAAGTCAGTGGCTGGATTCAAACCCCCATCCAGGGGTAGCTTCCTGCACCAAAGGCACTAGACTTTGCCTCTGAGCTATAGGCTTTTGATGGGTTTCTGTTGTGCAAGAGACCCTATCAGTATCTGACAGGCCGTGGTGTCATTGCTAATGGCTGCCACTGCACAGGAAACATCATAGCCATGATATAGGGAAGATTTGACAAGCTACATAAAGGGAACCCCGTCTGGTCCAGTGGGTAAATTCCTGCCTTCCACCCAGACATGCAGGGTTCAACTCCTGGGCCCGACAGATGACACACTCAATCTCTCAGCAAGCATCTGTGCATTAACCACTTGTTTTCTTGCAGTTTTCCTTCCAAATCCTGCAACCCCTTCACCACAAATACAGTCCAATCATTCCTCGATACTCATTCACTCAGTCATTCCACTCCGCCATGCTACAGGCTGAACAAAATCCAACAAGAACAAGAGCTAGTTCAGCAAGCAAATTTAAAGCCTCTCTTTGGATTTATGTTGATGCTGCTGCCCTCTAGTAATGTTATATGTCAACTGCAGCATAATCAAAGTATTGAGAAAGGGGCAGTCCTATGCAAATAATCTCCTCCCATGATTACTTCTCTGAGCTTCCGTAGTGGTACGATGATAGGACCTTCAACATATGGTCTTCAGCAGATTTCTAAAGTTGCCAAATTGTCTTAGGCTAAGGATTGTTCCAGTCGAAGGCCTTCAGATAAGGACCCCACCCTCACTTAGCAGGGTCGAGAATTACCTGCAGTAATCCTCTATACAGAACATGGGTGTTCGTGGGCCTACTGTAAAAGCTATATGCTAAAACTGGGATGTCTAAAGTCCCAGTCCTGGTCTCACTGTCAGAGGCACAGCATAACACAGCCTGCCAGACATGGCCATGCAATGCCATGCCAAACCAAATGCTCCTTCCCCACACTTGCTGCATCATGCATTTTCAAGACAAAATCAATCAGAGGCCTGACTTTGTCCCTTTCCTATCACTTCAACATTCAACATACTACCTTCTGACTGCAGCTAATAAGGGCTCTTTCACCTGCACAAAATTTTACTCTGCATTAAATCAACACCATTCAACCTATTTTATTATCTGCATGGCACCTTTTATAGCCTCTCTTTGGATTTATGTTGATGCTGCTGCCCTCTAGTAATGTTATATGTCAACTGCAGCATAATCAAAGGATTGAGAAAGGGGCAGTCCTATGCAAATAATCTCCTCCCATGATTACTTCTCTGAGCTTCCGTAGTGGTACGATGATAGGACCTTCAACAAATGGTCTTCAGCAGATTTCTAAAGTTGCCAAATTGTCTTAGGCTAAGGATTGTTCCAGTCAAAGGCCGTCAGATAAGGACCCCACCCTCACTTAGCAGGGTCCAGAATTACCTGCAGTAATCCTCTATACAGAACATGGGCGTTCGTGGGCGTTTGTGGGCCTACTGTAAAGGCTATATGCTAAAACTGGGATGTCTAAAGTCCCAGTCCCAGTCCCAGTCCCAGTCCCAGTCCCAGTCCCAGTCCCAGTCCTGGTCTCACTGTCAGAGGCACAGCATAACACAGCCTGCCAGACATGACCGTGCAATGCCATGCCAAACCAAATGCTCCTTCCCCACACTTGCTGCATCATGCAATTTCAAGACATAATCAATCAGAGGCCTGACTTTGTCCTTTCCTACCATTTCAACATTCAACATACTACCTTCTGACTGCAGCTAGTAAGGACTCTTTCACCTGCACAAAATTTTACCCTGCATTAAGTCAACACCATTCAACCTATTTTATTATCTGTATGGCACCTTCCTCACATAATACAGCTCAATTCTGGCCCCCCTTGGGCCATATTTGTGCTCTCCAGAACACCAATTTGAAGAAAAAACAAATACATTCATAAATGAAGATAAGACCTTGCTAATATTTAAACTACTTGAGCAAAAGGAGGGAGGTGGCAGGTGGTGGTGGGGGTGGCAAGATTTCTAAATGTGCCCAACTAATGCAATCAAAAAATGACTTAAATTGTTCCTGTATTTTTTTAAGTAAAAATAATCTTTTTATGTGCAAAAAATCAAATACTGGATTTTTTTTCCATGTAAACATCCTTCAAAGTCAGTGGCTGGATTCAAACCCCCATCCAGGGGTAGCTTCCTGCACCAAAGGCACTAGACTTTGCCTATGCACTATGGGCTTTTGGTGGGTTTCAGTTGTGCAAGAGACCCTATCAGCATCTGACAGGCCGTGGTGTCATTGCTAATGGCTGCCACTGCACAGGACATCATAGCCTTGATATAGGGAAGATTTGACAAGCTACATATAGGGAAGCCCGTCTGGTCCAGTGGGTAAGTTCCTGCCTTCCACCCAGACATGCAGGGTTCAATTCCAGGGCCCGACAGATGACACACTAAATCTCTCAGCAAGCATCTGTACATTAACCACTTATTTTCTTGCAGTTTTCCTTCCAAATCCTGCAACCCCTTCACCACAAATACAGTCCAATCATTCCTCGATACTCATTCACTCAGTCATTCCACTCCGCCATGCTACAGGGTGAACAAAAACCAACAAGAACAAGAGCTAGTTCAGCAAGCAAATTTATAGCCTCTCTTTGGATTTATGTTGATGCTGCTGCCCTCTAGTAATGTTATATGTCAACTGCAGCATAATCAAAGGATTGAGAAAGGGGCAGTCCTATGCAAATAATCTCCTCCCATGATTACTTCTCTGAGCTTCCGTAGTGGTACGATGATAGGACCTTCAACAAATGGTCTTCAGCAGATTTCTAAAGTTGCCAAATTGTCTTAGGCTAAGGATTGTTCCAGTCGAAGGCCTTCAGATAAGGACCCCACCCTCACTTAGCAGGGTCGAGAATTACCTGCAGTAATCCTCTATACAGAACATGGGTGTTCGTGGGCCTACTGTAAAAGCTATATGCTAAAACTGGGATGTCTAAAGTCCCAGTCCTGGTCTCACTGTCAGAGGCACAGCATAACACAGCCTGCCAGACATGGCCATGCAATGCCATGCCAAACCAAATGCTCCTTCCCCACACTTGCTGCATCATGCATTTTCAAGACAAAATCAATCAGAGGCCTGACTTTGTCCCTTTCCTATCACTTCAACATTCAACATACTACCTTCTGACTGCAGCTAATAAGGGCTCTTTCACCTGCACAAAATTTTACTCTGCATTAAATCAACACCATTCAACCTATTTTATTATCTGCATGGCACCTTCCTCACATAATACAGCTCAATTCTGGCCCTCCTTGGGCCATATTTGTGCTCTCCAGAACACCAATTTGAAATAAAAACGAATACATTCATAAATGAAGATAAGACCTTGCTAATATTTAAACTACTTGAGCAAAAGGAGGGAGGTGGCAGGTGGTGGTGAGGGTGGCAAGATTTGTAAATGTGCCCAACTAATGCAATCAAAAAATGACTTAAATTGCTGCTGTATTTTTTTAAGTAAAAATAATCTTTTTATGTGCAAAAAATCAAATACTGGATTTATTTTCCATGTAAACATCCTTCAAAGTCAGTGGCTGGATTCAAACCCCCATCCAGGGGTAGCTTCCTGCACCAAAGGCACTAGACTTTGCCTATGCGCTATAGGCTTTTGATGGGTTTCAGTTGTGCAAGAGACCCTATCAGCATCTGACAGGCCGTGGTGTCATTGCTAATGGCTGCCACTGCACAGGACATCATAGCCATGATATAGGGAAGATTTGACAAGCTACATATAGGGAAGCCCGTCTGGTCCAGTGGGTAAGTTCCTGCCTTCCACCCAGACATGCAGGGTTCAATTCCAGGGCCCGACAGATGACACACTAAATCTCTCAGCAAGCATCTGTACATTAACCACTTATTTTCTTGCAGTTTTCCTTCCAAATCCTGCAACCCCTTCACCACAAATACAGTCCAATCATTCCTCGATACTCATTCACTCAGTCATTCCACTCCGCCATGCTACAGGGTGAACAAAAACCAACAAGAACAAGAGCTAGTTCAGCAAGCAAATTTATAGCCTCTCTTTGGATTTATGTTGATGCTGCTGCCCTCTAGTAATGTTATATGTCAACTGCAGCATAATCAAAGGATTGAGAAAGGGGCAGTCCTATGCAAATAATCTCCTCCCATGATTACTTCTCTGAGCTTCCGTAGTGGTACGATGATAGGACCTTCAACAAATGGTCTTCAGCAGATTTCTAAAGTTGCCAAATTGTCTTAGGCTAAGGATTGTTCCAGTCGAAGGCCTTCAGATAAGGACCCCACCCTCACTTAGCAGGGTCCAGAATTACCTGCAGTAATCCTCTATACAGAACATGGGCGTTTGTGGGCCTACTGTGAAGGCTATATGCTAAAACTGGGATTTCTAAAGTCCCAGTCCTGGTCTCACTGTCAGAGGCACAGCATAACACAGCCTGCCAGACATGACCGTGCAATGCCATGCCAAACCAAATGCTCCTTCCCCACACTTGCTGCATCATGCAATTTCAAGACATAATCAATCAGAGGCCTGACTTTGTCCTTTCCTACCATTTCAACATTCAACATACTACCTTCTGACTGCAGCTAGTAAGGACTCTTTCACCTGCACAAAATTTTACCCTGCATTAAGTCAACACCATTCAACCTATTTTATTATCTGTATGGCACCTTCCTCACATAATACAGCTCAATTCTGGCCCCCCTTGGGCCATATTTGTGCTCTCCAGAACACCAATTTGAAGAAAAAACAAATACATTCATAAATGAAGATAAGACCTTGCTAATATTTAAACTACTTGAGCAAAAGGAGGGAGGTGGCAGGTGGTGGTGGGGGTGGCAAGATTTCTAAATGTGCCCAACTAATGCAATCAAAAAATGACTTAAATTGTTCCTGTATTTTTTTAAGTAAAAATAATCTTTTTATGTGCAAAAAATCAAATACTGGATTTTTTTTCCATGTAAACATCCTTCAAAGTCAGTGGCTGGATTCAAACCCCCATCCAGGGGTAGCTTCCTGCACCAAAGGCACTAGACTTTGCCTATGCACTATGGGCTTTTGGTGGGTTTCAGTTGTGCAAGAGACCCTATCAGCATCTGACAGGCCGTGGTGTCATTGCTAATGGCTGCCACTGCACAGGACACATCATAGCCATGATATAGGGAAGATTTGACAAGCTACATATAGGGAAGCCCGTCTGGTCCAGTGGGTAAGTTCCTACCTTACATGCAGGGTTCAATTCCAGGGCCTGACAGATGACACACTAAATCTCTCAGCAAGCATCTGTGCATTAACCACTTATTTTCTTGCAGTTTTCCTTCCAAATCCTGCAACCCCTTCACCACAAATACAGTCCAATCATTACTCGATACTCATTCACTCAGTCATTCCACTCCGCCATGCTACAGGCTGAACAAAAACCAACAAGAACAAGAGCTAGTTCAGCAAGCAAATTTAAAGCCTCTCTTTGGATTTATGTTGATGCTACTGCCCTCTAGTAATGTTATATGTCAACTGCAGCAAAATCAAAGGATTGAGAAAGGGGCAGTCCTATGCAAATAATCTCCTCCCATGATTACTTCTCTGAGCTTCCGTAGTGGTACGATGATAGGACCTTCAACAAATGGTCTTCAGCAGATTTCTAAAGTTGCCAAACTGTCTTAGGCTAAGGATTGTTCCAGTCAAAGGCCGTCAGATAAGGACCCCACCCTCACTTAGCAGGGTCCAGAATTACCTGCAGTAATCCTCTATACAGAACATGGGCGTTCGTGGGCGTTTGTGGGCCTACTGTAAAGGCTATATGCTAAAACTGGGATGTCTAAAGTCCCAGTCCCAGTCCCAGTCCCAGTCCCAGTCCCAGTCCCAGTCCCAGTCCCAGTCCCAGTCCCAGTCCCAGTCCCAGTCCCAGTCCTGGTCTCACTGTCAGAGGCACAGCATAACACAGCCTGCCAGACCAAATGCTCCTTCCCCACACTTGCTGATTCATGCATTTTCAAGACATAATCAATCAGAGTCCTGACTTTGTCCTTTCCTATCACTTCAACATTCAACATACTATCTTCTGACTGCAGCTAATAAGGGCTCTTTCACCTGCACAAAATTTTACTCTGCATTAAATCAACACCATTCAACCTATTTTATTATCTGCATGGCACCTTCCTCACATAATACAGCTCAATTCTGGCCCTCCTTGGGCCATATTTGTGCTCTCCAGAACACCAATTTGAAATAAAAACGAATACATTCATAAATGAAGATAAGACCTTGCTAATATTTAAACTACTTGAGCAAAAGGAGGGAGGTGGCAGGTGGTGGTGAGGGTGGCAAGATTTGTAAATGTGCCCAACTAATGCAATCAAAAAATGACTTAAATTGTTGCTGTATTTTTTTAAGTAAAAATAATCTTTTTATGTGCAAAAAATCAAATACTGGATTTTTTTTCCATGTAAACATCCTTCAAAGTCAGTGGCTGGATTCAAACCCCCATCCAGGGGTAGCTTCCTGCACCAAAGGCACTAGACTTTGCCTATGCTCTATAGGCTTTTGATGGGTTTCAGTTGTACAAGAGACCCTATCAGCATCTGACAGGCCGTGGTGTCATTGCTAATGGCTGCCACTGCACAGGACATCGTAGCCATGATATAGGGAAGATTTGACAAGCTACATATAGGGAAGCCCATCTGGTCCAGTGGGTAAGTTCCTGCCTTCCACCCAGACATGCAGGGTTCAATTCCAGGGCCCGACAGATGACACACTAAATCTCTCAGCAAGCATCTGTACATTAACCACTTATTTTCTTGCAGTTTTCCTTCCAAATCCTGCAACCCCTTCACCACAAATACAGTCCAATCATTCCTCGATACTCATTCACTCAGTCATTCCACTCCGCCATGCTACAGGGTGAACAAAAACCAACAAGAACAAGAGCAAGTTCAGCAAGCAAATTTATAGCCTCTCTTTGGATTTATGTTGATGCTGCTGCCCTCTAGTAATGTTATATGTCAACTGCAGCATAATCAAAGGATTGAGAAAGGGGCAGTCCTATGCAAATAATCTCCTCCCATGATTACTTCTCTGAGCTTCCGTAGTGGTACGATGATAGGACCTTCAACAAATGGTCTTCAGCAGATTTCTAAAGTTGCCAAATTGTCTTAGGCTAAGGATTGTTCCAGTCAAAGGCCGTCAGATAAGGACCCCACCCTCACTTAGCAGGGTCCAGAATTACCTGCAGTAATCCTCTATACAGAACATGGGCGTTCGTGGGCGTTTGTGGGCCTACTGTAAAGGCTATATGCTAAAACTGGGATGTCTAAAGTCCCAGTCCCAGTCCCAGTCCCAGTCCCAGTCCTGGTCTCACTGTCAGAGGCACAGCATAACACAGCCTGCCAGACATGGCCGTGCAATGCCATGCCAAACCAAATGCTCCTTCCCCACACTTGCTGATTCATGCATTTTCAAGACATAATCAATCAGAGTCCTGACTTTGTCCTTTCCTATCACTTCAACATTCAACATACTATCTTCTGACTGCAGCTAATAAGGGCTCTTTCACCTGCACAAAATTTTACTCTGCATTAAATCAACACCATTCAACCTATTTTATTATCTGCATGGCACCTTCCTCACATAATACAGCTCAATTCTGGCCCCCCTTGGGCCATATTTGTGCTCTCCAGAACACCAATTTGAAATAAAAACGAATACATTCATAAGTGAAGATAAGACCTTGCTAATATTTAAACTACTTGAGCAAAAGGAGGGAGGTGGCAGGTGGTGGTGAGGGTGGCAAGATTTGTAAATGTGCCCAACTAATGCAATCAAAAAATGACTTAAATTGTTGCTGTATTTTTTTAAGTAAAAATAATCTTTTTATGTGCAAAAAATCAAATACTGGATTTTTTTTCCATGTAAACATCCTTCAAAGTCAGTGGCTGGATTCAAACCCCCATCCAGGGGTAGCTTCCTGCACCAAAGGCACTAGACTTTGCCTATGCGATATAGGCTTTTGATGGTTTTCAGTTGTGCAAGAGACCCTATCAGCATCTGACAGGCCGTGGTGTCATTGCTAATGGCTGCCACCGTACAGGACACATCATAGCCATGATATAGGGAAGATTTGACTAGCTACATATAGGGAAGCCCGTCTGGTCCAGTGGGTAAGTTCCTGCTTTCCACCCAGACATGCAGGGTTCAATTACAGGGCCCGACAGATGACACACTAAATCTCTCAGCAAGCATCTGTACATTAACCACTTATTTTCTTGCAGTTTTCCTTCCAAATCCTGCAACCCCTTCACCACAAATACAGTCCAATCATTCCTCGATACTCATTCACTCAGTCATTCCACTCCGCCATGCTACAGGGTGAACAAAAACCAACAAGAACAAGAGCTAGTTGAGCAAGCAAATTTATAGCCTCTCTTTGGATTTATGTTGATGCTGCTGCCCTCTAGTAATGTTATATGTCAACTGCAGCATAATCAAAGGATTGAGAAAGGGGCAGTCCTATGCAAATAATCTCCTACCATGATTACTTCTCTGAGCTTCCGTAGTGGTACGATGATAGGACCTTCAACAAATGGTCTTCAGCAGATTTCTAAAGTTGCCAAATTGTCTTAGGCTAAGGATTGTTCCAGTCGAAGGCCTTCAGATAAGGACCCCACCCTCACTTAGCAGGGTCCAGAATTACCTGCAGTAATCCTCTATACAGAACATGGGTGTTTGTGGGCCTACTGTGAAGGCTATATGCTAAAACTGGGATGTCTAAAGTCCCAGTCCTGGTCTCACTGTCAGAGGCACAGCATAACACAGCCTGCCAGACATGACCGTGCAATGCCATGCCAAACCAAATGCTCCTTCCCCACACTTGCTGATTCATGCATTTTCAAGACATAATCAATCAGAGGCCTGACTTTGTCCATTCCTATCACTTCAACATTCAACATACTATCTTCTGACTGCAGCTAATAAGGGCTCTTTCACCTGCACAAAATTTTACTCTACATTAAATCAACACCATTCAACCTATTTTATTATCTGCATGGCACCTTCCTCACATAATACAGCTCAATTCTGGCCCCCCTTGGGCCATATTTGTGCTCTCCAGAACACCAATTTGAAGAAAAAACGAATACATTCATAAATGAAGATAAGACCTTGCTAATATTTAAACTACTTGAGCAAAAGGAGGGAGGTGGCAGGTGGTGGTGGGGGTGGCAAGATTTGTAAATGTGCCCAACTAATGCAATCAATAATGACTTAAATTGTTGCTGTATTTTTTTAAGTAAAAATAATCTTTTTATGTGCAAAAAAACAAATACTGGATTTTTTTCCCTGTAAACATCCTTCAAAGTCAGTGGCTGGATTCAAACCCCCATCCAGGGGTAGCTTCCTGCACCAAAGGCACTAGACTTTGCCTCTGAGCTATAGGCTTTTGATGGGTTTCTGTTGTGCAAGAGACCCTATCAGTATCTGACAGGCCGTGGTGTCATTGCTAATGGCTGCCACTGCACAGGACACATCATAGCCATGATATAGGGAAGATTTGACAAGCTACATAAAGGGAACCCCGTCTGGTCCAGTGGGTAAATTCCTGCCTTCCACCCAGACATGCAGGGTTCAACTCCTGGGCCCGACAGATGACACACTCAATCTCTCAGCAAGCATCTGTGCATTAACCACTTGTTTTCTTGCAGTTTTCCTTCCAAATCCTGCAACCCCTTCACCACAAATACAGTCCAATCATTCCTCGATACTCATTCACTCAGTCATTCCACTCCGCCATGCTACAGGCTGAACAAAAACCAACAAGAACAAGAGCTAGTTCAGCAAGCAAATTTAAAGCCTCTCTTTGGATTTATGTTGATGCTGCTGCCCTCTAGTAATGTTATATGTCAACTGCAGCATAATCAAAGTATTGAGAAAGGGGCAGTCCTATGCAAATAATCTCCTCCCATGATTACTTCTCTGAGCTTCCGTAGTGGTACGATGATAGGACCTTCAACATATGGTCTTCAGCAGATTTCTAAAGTTGCCAAATTGTCTAGGCTAAGGATTGTTCCAGTCGAAGGCCTTCAGATAAGGACCCCACCCTCACTTAGCAGGGTCGAGAATTACCTGCAGTAATCCTCTATACAGAACATGGGTGTTCGTGGGCCTACTGTAAAAGCTATATGCTAAAACTGGGATGTCTAAAGTCCCAGTCCTGGTCTCACTGTCAGAGGCACAGCATAACACAGCCTGCCAGACATGGCCATGCAATGCCATGCCAAACCAAATGCTCCTTCCCCACACTTGCTGCATCATGCATTTTCAAGACAAAATCAATCAGAGGCCTGACTTTGTCCCTTTCCTATCACTTCAACATTCAACATACTACTTTCTGACTGCAGCTAATAAGGGCTCTTTCACCTGCACAAAATTTTACTCTGCATTAAATCAACACCATTCAACCTATTTTATTATCTGCATGGCACCTTCCTCACATAATACAGCTCAATTCTGGCCCTCCTTGGGCCATATTTGTGCTCTCCAGAACACCAATTTGAAATAAAAACGAATACATTCATAAATGAAGAAAAGACCTTGCTAATATTTAAACTACTTGAGCAAAAGGAGGGAGGTGGCAGGTGGTGGTGAGGGTGGCAAGATTTGTAAATGTGCCCAACTAATGCAATCAAAAAATGACTTAAATTGTTCCTGTATTTTTTTAAGTAAAAATAATCTTTTTATGTGCAAAAAATCAAATACTGGATTTTTTTTCCATGTAAACATCCTTCAAAGTCAGTGGCTGGATTCAAACCCCCATCCAGGGGTAGCTTCCTGCACCAAAGGCACTAGACTTTGCCTATGCGCTATAGGCTTTTGATGGGTTTCAGTTGTGCAAGAGACCCTATCAGCATCTGACAGGCCGTGGTGTCATTGCTAATGGCTGCCACTGCACAGGACATCATAGCCTTGATATAGGGAAGATTTGACAAGCTACATATAGGGAAGCCCGTCTGGTCCAGTGGGTAAGTTCCTGCCTTCCACCCAGACATGCAGGGTTCAATTCCAGGGCCCGACAGATGACACACTACATCTCTCAGCAAGCATCTGTACATTAACCACCTATTTTCTTGCAGTTTTCCTTCCAAATCCTGCAACCCCTTCACCACAAATACAGTCCAATCATTCCTCGATACTCATTCACTCAGTCATTCCACTCCGCCATGCTACAGGGTGAACAAAAACCAACAAGAACAAGAGCTAGTTCAGCAAGCAAATTTATAGCCTCTCTTTGGATTTATGTTGATGCTGCTGCCCTCTAGTAATGTTATATGTCAACTGCAGCATAATCAAAGGATTGAGAAAGGGGCAGTCCTATGCAAATAATCTCCTCCCATGATTACTTCTCTGAGCTTCCGTAGTGGTACGATGATAGGACCTTCAACAAATGGTCTTCAGCAGATTTCTAAAGTTGCCAAATTGTCTTAGGCTAAGGATTGTTCCAGTCGAAGGCCTTCAGATAAGGACCCCACCCTCACTTAGCAGGGTCGAGAATTACCTGCAGTAATCCTCTATACAGAACATGGGTGTTCGTGGGCCTACTGTAAAAGCTATATGCTAAAACTGGGATGTCTAAAGTCCCAGTCCTGGTCTCACTGTCAGAGGCACAGCATAACACAGCCTGCCAGACATGGCCATGCAATGCCATGCCAAACCAAATGCTCCTTCCCCACACTTGCTGCATCATGCATTTTCAAGACAAAATCAATCAGAGGCCTGACTTTGTCCCTTTCCTATCACTTCAACATTCAACATACTACCTTCTGACTGCAGCTAATAAGGGCTCTTTCACCTGCACAAAATTTTACTCTGCATTAAATCAACACCATTCAACCTATTTTATTATCTGCATGGCACCTTCCTCACATAATACAGCTCAATTCTGGCCCTCCTTGGGCCATATTTGTGCTCTCCAGAACACCAATTTGAAATAAAAACGAATACATTCATAAATGAAGATAAGACCTTGCTAATATTTAAACTACTTGAGCAAAAGGAGGGAGGTGGCAGGTGGTGGTGAGGGTGGCAAGATTTGTAAATGTGCCCAACTAATGCAATCAAAAAATGACTTAAATTGTTGCTGTATTTTTTTAAGTAAAAATAATCTTTTTATGTGCAAAAAATCAAATACTGGATTTTTTTTCCATGTAAACATCCTTCAAAGTCAGTGGCTGGATTCAAACCCCCATCCAGGGGTAGCTTCCTGCACCAAAGGCACTAGACTTTGCCTATGCGCTATAGGCTTTTGATGGGTTTCAGTTGTGCAAGAGACCCTATCAGCATCTGACAGGCCGTGGTGTCATTGCTAATGGCTGCCACTGCACAGGACATCATAGCCATGATATAGGGAAGATTTGACAAGCTACATATAGGGAAGCCCGTCTGGTCCAGTGGGTAAGTTCCTGCCTTCCACCCAGACATGCAGGGTTCAATTCCAGGGCCCGACAGATGACACACTAAATCTCTCAGCAAGCATCTGTACATTAACCACTTATTTTCTTGCAGTTTTCCTTCCAAATCCTGCAACCCCTTCACCACAAATACAGTCCAATCATTCCTCGATACTCATTCACTCAGTCATTCCACTCCGCCATGCTACAGGGTGAACAAAAACCAACAAGAACAAGAGCTAGTTCAGCAAGCAAATTTATAGCCTCTCTTTGGATTTATGTTGATGCTGCTGCCCTCTAGTAATGTTATATGTCAACTGCAGCATAATCAAAGGATTGAGAAAGGGGCAGTCCTATGCAAATAATCTCCTCCCATGATTACTTCTCTGAGCTTCCGTAGTGGTACGATGATAGGACCTTCAACAAATGGTCTTCAACAGATTTCTAAAGTTGCCAAATTGTCTTAGGCTAAGGATTGTTCCAGTCGAAGGCCTTCAGATAAGGACCCCACCCTCACTTAGCAGGGTCCAGAATTACCTGCAGTAATCCTCTATACAGAACATGGGCGTTTGTGGGCCTACTGTAAAGGCTATATGCTAAAACTGGGATGTCTAAAGTCCCAGTCCCAGTCCCAGTCCCAGTCCCAGTCCCAGTCCCAGTCCCAGTCCCAGTCCCAGTCCCAGTCCCAGTCCCAGTCCCAGTCCCAGTCCCAGTCCCAGTCCCAGTCCCAGTCCTGGTCTCACTGTCAGAGGCACAGCATAACACAGCCTGCCAGACATGGCCGTGCAATGCCATGCCAAACCAAATGCTCCTTCCCCACACTTGCTGATTCATGCATTTTCAAGACATAATCAATCAGAGTCCTGACTTTGTCCTTTCCTATCACTTCAACATTCAACATACTATCTTCTGACTGCAGCTAATAAGGGCTCTTTCACCTGCACAAAATTTTACTCTGCATTAAATCAACACCATTCAACCTATTTTATTATCTGCATGGCACCTTCCTCACATAATACAGCTCAATTCTGGCCCCCCTTGGGCCATATTTGTGCTCTCCAGAACACCAATTTGAAATAAAAACGAATACATTCATAAGTGAAGATAAGACCTTGCTAATATTTAAACTACTTGAGCAAAAGGAGGGAGGTGGCAGGTGGTGGTGAGGGTGGCAAGATTTGTAAATGTGCCCAACTAATGCAATCAAAAAATGACTTAAATTGTTGCTGTATTTTTTTAAGTAAAAATAATCTTTTTATGTGCAAAAAATCAAATACTGGATTTTTTTTCCATGTAAACATCCTTCAAAGTCAGTGGCTGGATTCAAACCCCCATCCAGGGGTAGCTTCCTGCACCAAAGGCACTAGACTTTGCCTATGCGATATAGGCTTTTGATGGTTTTCAGTTGTGCAAGAGACCCTATCAGCATCTGACAGGCCGTGGTGTCATTGCTAATGGCTGCCACCGTACAGGACACATCGTAGCCATGATATAGGGAAGATTTGACTAGCTACATATAGGGAAGCCCGTCTGGTCCAGTGGGTAAGTTCCTGCTTTCCACCCAGACATGCAGGGTTCAATTACAGGGCCCGACAGATGACACACTAAATCTCTCAGCAAGCATCTGTACATTAACCACTTATTTTCTTGCAGTTTTCCTTCCAAATCCTGCAACCCCTTCACCACAAATACAGTCCAATCATTCCTCGATACTCATTCACTCAGTCATTCCACTCCGCCATGCTACAGGGTGAACAAAAACCAACAAGAACAAGAGCTAGTTCAGCAAGCAAATTTATAGCCTCTCTTTGGATTTATGTTGATGCTGCTGCCCTCTAGTAATGTTATATGTCAACTGCAGCATAATCAAAGGATTGAGAAAGGGGCAGTCCTATGCAAATAATCTCCTCCCATGATTACTTCTCTGAGCTTCCGTAGTGGTACGATGATAGGACCTTCAACAAATGGTCTTCAACAGATTTCTAAAGTTGCCAAATTGTCTTAGGCTAAGGATTGTTCCAGTCGAAGGCCTTCAGATAAGGACCCCACCCTCACTTAGCAGGGTCCAGAATTACCTGCAGTAATCCTCTATACAGAACATGGGCGTTTGTGGGCCTACTGTAAAGGCTATATGCTAAAACTGGGATGTCTAAAGTCCCAGTCCCAGTCCCAGTCCCAGTCCCAGTCCCAGTCCCAGTCCCAGTCCCAGTCCCAGTCCCAGTCCCAGTCCTGGTCTCACTGTCAGAGGCACAGCATAACACAGCCTGCCAGACATGGCCGTGCAATGCCATGCCAAACCAAATGCTCCTTCCCCACACTTGCTGATTCATGCATTTTCAAGACATAATCAATCAGAGTCCTGACTTTGTCCTTTCCTATCACTTCAACATTCAACATACTATCTTCTGACTGCAGCTAATAAGGGCTCTTTCACCTGCACAAAATTTTACTCTGCATTAAATCAACACCATTCAACCTATTTTATTATCTGCATGGCACCTTCCTCACATAATACAGCTCAATTCTGGCCCCCCTTGGGCCATATTTGTGCTCTCCAGAACACCAATTTGAAATAAAAACGAATACATTCATAAGTGAAGATAAGACCTTGCTAATATTTAAACTACTTGAGCAAAAGGAGGGAGGTGGCAGGTGGTGGTGAGGGTGGCAAGATTTGTAAATGTGCCCAACTAATGCAATCAAAAAATGACTTAAATTGTTGCTGTATTTTTTTAAGTAAAAATAATCTTTTTATGTGCAAAAAATCAAATACTGGATTTTTTTTCCATGTAAACATCCTTCAAAGTCAGTGGCTGGATTCAAACCCCCATCCAGGGGTAGCTTCCTGCACCAAAGGCACTAGACTTTGCCTATGCGATATAGGCTTTTGATGGTTTTCAGTTGTGCAAGAGACCCTATCAGCATCTGACAGGCCGTGGTGTCATTGCTAATGGCTGCCACCGTACAGGACACATCATAGCCATGATATAGGGAAGATTTGACTAGCTACATATAGGGAAGCCCGTCTGGTCCAGTGGGTAAGTTCCTGCTTTCCACCCAGACATGCAGGGTTCAATTACAGGGCCCGACAGATGACACACTAAATCTCTCAGCAAGCATCTGTACATTAACCACTTATTTTCTTGCAGTTTTCCTTCCAAATCTTGCAACCCCTTCACCACAAATACAGTCCAATCATTCCTCGATACTCATTCACTCAGTCATTCCACTCCGCCATGCTACAGGGTGAACAAAAACCAACAAGAACAAGAGCTAGTTCAGCAAGCAAATTTATAGCCTCTCTTTGGATTTATGTTGATGCTGCTGCCCTCTAGTAATGTTATATGTCAACTGCAGCATAATCAAAGGATTGAGAAAGGGGCAGTCCTATGCAAATAATCTCCTCCCATGATTACTTCTCTGAGCTTCCGTAGTGGTACGATGATAGGACCTTCAACAAATGGTCTTCAGCAGATTTCTAAAGTTGCCAAATTGTCTTAGGCTAAGGATTGTTCCAGTCGAAGGCCTTCAGATAAGGACCCCACCCTCACTTAGCAGGGTCCAGAATTACCTGCAGTAATCCTCTATACAGAACATGGGTGTTTGTGGGCCTACTGTGAAGGCTATATGCTAAAACTGGGATGTCTAAAGTCCCAGTCCTGGTCTCACTGTCAGAGGCACAGCATAACACAGCCTGCCAGACATGACCGTGCAATGCCATGCCAAACCAAATGCTCCTTCCCCACACTTGCTGATTCATGCATTTTCAAGACATAATCAATCAGAGGCCTGACTTTGTCCATTCCTATCACTTCAACATTCAACATACTATCTTCTGACTGCAGCTAATAAGGGCTCTTTCACCTGCACAAAATTTTACTCTGCATTAAATCAACACCATTCAACCTATTTTATTATCTGCATGGCACCTTCCTCACATAATACAGCTCAATTCTGGCCCCCCTTGGGCCATATTTGTGCTCTCCAGAACACCAATTTGAAGAAAAAACGAATACATTCATAAATGAAGATAAGACCTTGCTAATATTTAAACTACTTGAGCAAAAGGAGGGAGGTGGCAGGTGGTGGTGGGGGTGGCAAGATTTGTAAATGTGCCCAACTAATGCAATCAATAATGACTTAAATTGTTGCTGTATTTTTTTAAGTAAAAATAATCTTTTTATGTGCAAAAAATCAAATACTGGACTTTTTTTCCATGTAAACATCCTTCAAAGTCAGTGGCTGGATTCAAACCCCCATCCAGGGGTAGCTTCCTGCACCAAAGGCACTAGACTTTGCCTCTGAGCTATAGGCTTTTGATGGGTTTCTGTTGTGCAAGAGACCCTATCAGTATCTGACAGGCCGTGGTGTCATTGCTAATGGCTGCCACTGCACAGGACACATCATAGCCATGATATAGGGAAGATTTGACAAGCTACATAAAGGGAACCCCGTCTGGTCCAGTGGGTAAATTCCTGCCTTCCACCCAGACATGCAGGGTTCAACTCCTGGGCCCGACAGATGACACACTCAATCTCTCAGCAAGCATCTGTGCATTAACCACTTGTTTTCTTGCAGTTTTCCTTCCAAATCCTGCAACCCCTTCACCACAAATACAGTCCAATCATTCCTCGATACTCATTCACTCAGTCATTCCACTCCGCCATGCTACAGGCTGAACAAAAACCAACAAGAACAAGAGCTAGTTCAGCAAGCAAATTTAAAGCCTCTCTTTGGATTTATGTTGATGCTGCTGCCCTCTAGTAATGTTATATGTCAACTGCAGCATAATCAAAGTATTGAGAAAGGGGCAGTCCTATGCAAATAATCTCCTCCCATGATTACTTCTCTGAGCTTCCGTAGTGGTACGATGATAGGACCTTCAACATATGGTCTTCAGCAGATTTCTAAAGTTGCCAAATTGTCTAGGCTAAGGATTGTTCCAGTCGAAGGCCTTCAGATAAGGACCCCACCCTCACTTAGCAGGGTCGAGAATTACCTGCAGTAATCCTCTATACAGAACATGGGTGTTCGTGGGCCTACTGTAAAAGCTATATGCTAAAACTGGGATGTCTAAAGTCCCAGTCCTGGTCTCACTGTCAGAGGCACAGCATAACACAGCCTGCCAGACATGGCCATGCAATGCCATGCCAAACCAAATGCTCCTTCCCCACACTTGCTGCATCATGCATTTTCAAGACAAAATCAATCAGAGGCCTGACTTTGTCCCTTTCCTATCACTTCAACATTCAACATTCTACCTTCTGACTGCAGCTAATAAGGGCTCTTTCACCTGCACAAAATTTTACTCTGCATTAAATCAACACCATTCAACCTATTTTATTATCTGCATGGCACCTTCCTCACATAATACAGCTCAATTCTGGCCCTCCTTGGGCCATATTTGTGCTCTCCAGAACACCAATTTGAAATAAAAACGAATACATTCATAAATGAAGATAAGACCTTGCTAATATTTAAACTACTTGAGCAAAAGGAGGGAGGTGGCAGGTGGTAGTGAGGGTGGCAAGATTTTTAAATGTGCCCAACTAATGCAATCAAAAAATGACTTAAATTGTTGCTGTATTTTTTTAAGTAAAAATAATCTTTTTATGTGCAAAAAATCAAATACTGGATTTTTTTTCCATGTAAACATCCTTCAAAGTCAGTGGCTGGATTCAAACCCCCATCCAGGGGTAGCTTCCTGCACCAAAGGCACTAGACTTTGCCTATGCGCTATAGGCTTTTGATGGGTTTCAGTTGTGCAAGAGACCCTATCAGCATCTGACAGGCCGTGGTGTCATTGCTAATGGCTGCCACTGCACAGGACATCATAGCCTTGATATAGGGAAGATTTGACAAGCTACATATAGGGAAGCCCGTCTGGTCCAGTGGGTAAGTTCCTGCCTTCCACCCAGACATGCAGGGTTCAATTCCAGGGCCCAACAGATGACACACTAAATCTCTCAGCAAGCATCTGTACATTAACCACTTATTTTCTTGCAGTTTTCCTTCCAAATCCTGCAACCCCTTCACCACAAGTACAGTCCAATCATTCCTCGATACTCATTCACTCAGTCATTCCACTCCGCCATGCTACAGGGTGAACAAAAACCAACAAGAACAAGAGCTAGTTCAGCAAGCAAATTTATAGCCTCTCTTTGGATTTATGTTGATGCTGCTGCCCTCTAGTAATGTTATATGTCAACTGCAGCATAATCAAAGGATTGAGAAAGGGGCAGTCCTATGCAAATAATCTCCTCCCATGATTACTTCTCTGAGCTTCCGTAGTGGTACGATGATAGGACCTTCAACAAATGGTCTTCAGCAGATTTCTAAAGTTGCCAAATTGTCTTAGGCTAAAGATTGTTCCAGTCGAAGGCCTTCAGATAAGGACCCCACCCTCACTTAGCAGGGTCCAGAATTACCTGCAGTAATCCTCTATACAGAACATGGGTGTTTGTGGGCCTACTGTGAAGGCTATATGCTAAAACTGGGATGTCTAAAGTCCCAGTCCTGGTCTCACTGTCAGAGGCACAGCATAACACAGCCTGCCAGACATGACCGTGCAATGCCATGCCAAACCAAATGCTCCTTCCCCACACTTGCTGATTCATGCATTTTCAAGACATAATCAATCAGAGGCCTGACTTTGTCCATTCCTATCACTTCAACATTCAACATACTATCTTCTGACTGCAGCTAATAAGCGCTCTTTCACCTGCACAAAATTTTACTCTGCATTAAATCAACACCATTCAACCTATTTTATTATCTGCATGGCACCTTCCTCACATAATACAGCTCAATTCTGGCCCCCCTTGGGCCATATTTGTGCTCTCCAGAACACCAATTTGAAGAAAAAACGAATACATTCATAAATGAAGATAAGACCTTGCTAATATTTAAACTACTTGAGCAAAAGGAGGGAGGTGGCAGGTGGTGGTGGGGGTGGCAAGATTTGTAAATGTGCCCAACTAATGCAATCAATAATGACTTAAATTGTTGCTGTATTTTTTTAAGTAAAAATAATCTTTTTATGTGCAAAAAAACAAATACTGGATTTTTTTCCATGTAAACATCCTTCAAAGTCAGTGGCTGGATTCAAACCCCCATCCAGGGGTAGCTTCCTGCACCAAAGGCACTAGACTTTGCCTCTGAGCTATAGGCTTTTGATGGGTTTCTGTTGTGCAAGAGACCCTATCAGTATCTGACAGGCCGTGGTGTCATTGCTAATGGCTGCCACTGCACACGACACATCATAGCCATGATATAGGGAAGATTTGACAAGCTACATAAAGGGAACCCCGTCTGGTCCAGTGGGTAAATTCCTGCCTTCCACCCAGACATGCAGGGTTCAACTCCTGGGCCCGACAGATGACACACTCAATCTCTCAGCAAGCATCTGTGCATTAACCACTTGTTTTCTTGCAGTTTTCCTTCCAAATCCTGCAACCCCTTCACCACAAATACAGTCCAATCATTCCTCGATACTCATTCACTCAGTCATTCCACTCCGCCATGCTACAGGCTGAACAAAAACCAACAAGAACAAGAGCTAGTTCAGCAAGCAAATTTAAAGCCTCTCTTTGGATTTATGTTGATGCTGCTGCCCTCTAGTAATGTTATATGTCAACTGCAGCATAATCAAAGTATTGAGAAAGGGGCAGTCCTATGCAAATAATCTCCTCCCATGATTACTTCTCTGAGCTTCCGTAGTGGTACGATGATAGGACCTTCAACATATGGTCTTCAGCAGATTTCTAAAGTTGCCAAATTGTCTTAGGCTAAGGATTGTTCCAGTCGAAGGCCTTCAGATAAGGACCCCACCCTCACTTAGCAGGGTCGAGAATTACCTGCAGTAATCCTCTATACAGAACATGGGTGTTCGTGGGCCTACTGTAAAAGCTATATGCTAAAACTGGGATGTCTAAAGTACCAGTCCTGGTCTCACTGTCAGAGGCACAGCATAACACAGCCTGCCAGACATGGCCATGCAATGCCATGCCAAACCAAATGCTCCTTCCCCACACTTGCTGCATCATGCATTTTCAAGACAAAATCAATCAGAGGCCTGACTTTGTCGCTTTCCTATCACTTCAACATTCAACATACTACCTTCTGACTGCAGCTAATAAGGGCTCTTTCACCTGCACAAAATTTTACTCTGCATTAAATCAACACCATTCAACCTATTTTATTATCTGCATGGCACCTTCCTCACATAATACAGCTCAATTCTGGCCCTCCTTGGGCCATATTTGTGCTCTCCAGAACACCAATTTGAAATAAAAACGAATACATTCATAAATGAAGATAAGACCTTGCTAATATTTAAACTACTTGAGCAAAAGGAGGGAGGTGGCAGGTGGTGGTGAGGGTGGCAAGATTTGTAAATGTGCCCAACTAATGCAATCAAAAAATGACTTAAATTGTTGCTGTATTTTTTTAAGTAAAAATAATCTTTTTATGTGCAAAAAATCAAATACTGGATTTTTTTTCCATGTAAACATCCTTCAAAGTCAGTGGCTGGATTCAAACCCCCATCCAGGGGTAGCTTCCTGCACCAAAGGCACTAGACTTTGCCTATGCGCTATAGGCTTTTGATGGGTTTCAGTTGTGCAAGAGACCCTATCAGCATCTGACAGGCCGTGGTGTCATTGCTAATGGCTGCCACTGCACAGGACATCATAGCCATGATATAGGGAAGATTTGACAAGCTACATATAGGGAAGCCCATCTGGTCCAGTGGGTAAGTTCCTGCCTTCCACCCAGACATGCAGGGTTCAATTCCAGGGCCCGACAGATGACACACTAAATCTCTCAGCAAGCATCTGTACATTAACCACTTATTTTCTTGCAGTTTTCCTTCCAAATCCTGCAACCCCTTCACCACAAATACAGTCCAATCATTCCTCGATACTCATTCACTCAGTCATTCCACTCCGCCATGCTACAGGGTGAACAAAAACCAACAAGAACAAGAGCTAGTTCAGCAAGCAAATTTATAGCCTCTCTTTGGATTTATGTTGATGCTGCTGCCCTCTAGTAATGTTATATGTCAACTGCAGCATAATCAAAGGATTGAGAAAGGGGCAGTCCTATGCAAATAATCTCCTCCCATGATTACTTCTCTGAGCTTCCGTAGTGGTACGATGATAGGACCTTCAACAAATGGTCTTCAGCAGATTTCTAAAGTTGCCAAATTGTCTTAGGCTAAGGATTGTTCCAGTCAAAGGCCGTCAGATAAGGACCCCACCCTCACTTAGCAGGGTCCAGAATTACCTGCAGTAATCCTCTATACAGAACATGGGCGTTCGTGGGCGTTTGTGGGCCTACTGTAAAGGCTATATGCTAAAACTGGGATGTCTAAAGTCCCAGTCCCAGTCCCAGTCCCAGTCCTGGTCTCACTGTCAGAGGCACAGCATAACACAGCCTGCCAGACATGACCGTGCAATGCAATGCCAAACCAAATGCTCCTTCCCCACACTTGCTGCATCATGCAATTTCAAGACATAATCAATCAGAGGCCTGACTTTGTCCTTTCCTACCATTTCAACATTCAACATACTACCTTCTGACTGCAGCTAGTAAGGACTCTTTCACCTGCACAAAATTTTACCCTGCATTAAGTCAACACCATTCAACCTATTTTATTATCTGTATGGCACCTTCCTCACATAATACAGCTCAATTCTGGCCCCCCTTGGGCCATATTTGTGCTCTCCAGAACACCAATTTGAAGAAAAAACAAATACATTCATAAATGAAGATAAGACCTTGCTAATATTTAAACTACTTGAGCAAAAGGAGGGAGGTGGCAGGTGGTGGTGGGGGTGGCAAGATTTCTAAATGTGCCCAACTAATGCAATCAAAAAATGACTTAAATTGTTCCTGTATTTTTTTAAGTAAAAATAATCTTTTTATGTGCAAAAAATCAAATACTGGATTTTTTTTCCATGTAAACATCCTTCAAAGTCAGTGGCTGGATTCAAACCCCCATCCAGGGGTAGCTTCCTGCACCAAAGGCACTAGACTTTGCCTATGCACTATGGGCTTTTGGTGGGTTTCAGTTGTGCAAGAGACCCTATCAGCATCTGACAGGCCGTGGTGTCATTGCTAATGGCTGCCACTGCACAGGACACATCATAGCCATGATATAGGGAAGATTTGACAAGCTACATATAGGGAAGCCCGTCTGGTCCAGTGGGTAAGTTCCTACCTTACATGCAGGGTTCAATTCCAGGGCCTGACAGATGACACACTAAATCTCTCAGCAAGCATCTGTGCATTAACCACTTATTTTCTTGCAGTTTTCCTTCCAAATCCTGCAACCCCTTCACCACAAATACAGTCCAATCATTACTCGATACTCATTCACTCAGTCATTCCACTCCGCCATGCTACAGGCTGAACAAAAACCAACAAGAACAAGAGCTAGTTCAGCAAGCAAATTTAAAGCCTCTCTTTGGATTTATGTTGATGCTACTGCCCTCTAGTAATGTTATATGTCAACTGCAGCAAAATCAAAGGATTGAGAAAGGGGCAGTCCTATGCAAATAATCTCCTCCCATGATTACTTCTCTGAGCTTCCGTAGTGGTACGATGATAGGACCTTCAACAAATGGTCTTCAGCAGATTTCTAAAGTTGCCAAATTGTCTTAGGCTAAGGATTGTTCCAGTCAAAGGCCGTCAGATAAGGATCCCACCCTCACTTAGCAGGGTCCAGAAATACCTGCAGTAATCCTCTATACAGAACATGGGCGTTCGTGGGCGTTTATGGGCCTACTGTAAAGGCTATATGCTAAAACTGGGATGTCTAAAGTCCCAGTCCCAGTCCCAGTCCCAGTCCCAGTCCCAGTCCCAGTCCCAGTCCCAGTCCCAGTCCCAGTCCCAGTCCCAGTCCCAGTCCCAGTCCCAGTCCCAGTCTTGGTCTCACTGTCAGAGGCACAGCATAACACAGCCTGCCAGACATGACCGTGCAATGCCATGCCAAACCAAATGCTCCTTCCCCACACTTGCTGCATCATGCAATTTCAAGACATAATCAATCAGAGGCCTGACTTTGTCCTTTCCTACCATTTCAACATTCAACATACTACCTTCTGACTGCAGCTAGTAAGGACTCTTTCACCTGCACAAAATTTTACCCTGCATTAAGTCAACACCATTCAACCTATTTTATTATCTGTATGGCACCTTCCTCACATAATACAGCTCAATTCTGGCCCCCCTTGGGCCATATTTGTGCTCTCCAGAACACCAATTTGAAGAAAAAACAAATACATTCATAAATGAAGATAAGACCTTGCTAATATTTAAACTACTTGAGCAAAAGGAGGGAGGTGGCAGGTGGTGGTGGGGGTGGCAAGATTTCTAAATGTGCCCAACTAATGCAATCAAAAAATGACTTAAATTGTTCCTGTATTTTTTTAAGTAAAAATAATCTTTTTATGTGCAAAAAATCAAATACTGGATTTTTTTTCCATGTAAACATCCTTCAAAGTCAGTGGCTGGATTCAAACCCCCATCCAGGGGTAGCTTCCTGCACCAAAGGCACTAGACTTTGCCTATGCACTATGGGCTTTTGGTGGGTTTCAGTTGTGCAAGAGACCCTATCAGCATCTGACAGGCCGTGGTGTCATTGCTAATGGCTGCCACTGCACAGGACACATCATAGCCATGATATAGGGAAGATTTGACAAGCTACATATAGGGAAGCCCGTCTGGTCCAGTGGGTAAGTTCCTACCTTACATGCAGGGTTCAATTCCAGGGCCTGACAGATGACACACTAAATCTCTCAGCAAGCATCTGTGCATTAACCACTTATTTTCTTGCAGTTTTCCTTCCAAATCCTGCAACCCCTTCACCACAAACACAGTCCAATCATTACTCGATACTCATTCACTCAGTCATTCCACTCCGCCATGCTACAGGCTGAACAAAAACCAACAAGAACAAGAGCTAGTTCAGCAAGCAAATTTAAAGCCTCTCTTTGGATTTATGTTGATGCTACTGCCCTCTAGTAATGTTATATGTCAACTGCAGCAAAATCAAAGGATTGAGAAAGGGGCAGTCCTATGCAAATAATCTCCTCCCATGATTACTTCTCTGAGCTTCCGTAGTGGTACGATGATAGGACCTTCAACAAATGGTCTTCAGCAGATTTCTAAAGTTGCCAAATTGTCTTAGGCTAAGGATTGTTCCAGTCAAAGGCCGTCAGATAAGGACCCCACCCTCACTTAGCAGGGTCCAGAATTACCTGCAGTAATCCTCTATACAGAACATGGGCGTTCGTGGGCGTTTATGGGCCTACTGTAAAGGCTATATGCTAAAACTGGGATGTCTAAAGTCCCAGTCCCAGTCCCAGTCCCAGTCCCAGTCCCAGTCCCAGTCCCAGTCCCAGTCCCAGTCCCAGTCCCAGTCCCAGTCCCAGTCCCAGTCCCAGTCCCAGTCCCAGTCCCAGTCCCAGTCTTGGTCTCACTGTCAGAGGCACAGCATAACACAGCCTGCCAGACATGGCCGTGCAATGCCATGCCAAACCAAATGCTCTTTCCCCACACTTGCTGATTCATGCATTTTCAAGACATAATCAATCAGAGTCCTGACTTTGTCCTTTCCTATCACTTCAACATTCAACATACTATCTTCTGACTGCAGCTAATAAGGGCTCTTTCACCTGCACAAAATTTTACTCTGCATTAAATCAACACCATTCAACCTATTTTATTATCTGCATGGCACCTTCCTCACATAATACAGCTCAATTCTGGCCCCCCTTGGGCCATATTTGTGCTCTCCAGAACACCAATTTGAAATAAAAACGAATACATTCATAAGTGAAGATAAGACCTTGCTAATATTTAAACTACTTGAGCAAAAGGAGGGAGGTGGCAGGTGGTGGTGAGGGTGGCAAGATTTGTAAATGTGCCCAACTAATGCAATCAAAAAATGACTTAAATTGTTGCTGTATTTTTTTAAGTAAAAATATTCTTTTTATGTGCAAAAAATCAAATACTGGATTTTTTTTCCATGTAATCATCCTTCAAAGTCAGTGGCTGGATTCAAACCCCCATCCAGGGGTAGCTTCCTGCACCAAAGGCACTAGACTTTGCCTATGCGATATAGGCTTTTGATGGTTTTCAGTTGTGCAAGAGACCCTATCAGCATCTGACAGGCCGTGGTGTCATTGCTAATGGCTGCCACTGTACAGGACACATCATAGCCATGATATAGGGAAGATTTGACAAGCTACATATAGGGAAGCCCGTCTGGTCCAGTGGGTAAGTTCCTGCTTTCCACCCAGACATGCAGGGTTCAATTCCAGGGCCCGACAGATGACACACTAAATCTCTCAGCAAGCATCTGTACATTAACCACTTATTTTCTTGCAGTTTTCCTTCCAAATCCTGCAACCCCTTCACCACAAATACAGTCCAATCATTCCTCGATACTCATTCACTCAGTCATTCCACTCCGCCATGCTACAGGGTGAACAAAAACCAACAAGAACAAGAGCTAGTTCAGCAAGCAAATTTATAGCCTCTCTTTGGATTTATGTTGATGCTGCTGCCCTCTAGTAATGTTATATGTCAACTGCAGCATAATCAAAGGATTGAGAAAGGGGCAGTCCTATGCAAATAATCTCCTCCCATGATTACTTCTCTGAGCTTCCGTAGTGGTACGATGATAGGACCTTCAACAAATGGTCTTCAGCAGATTTCTAAAGTTGCCAAATTGTCTTAGGCTAAGGATTGTTCCAGTCGAAGGCCTTCAGATAAGGACCCCACCCTCACTTAGCAGGGTCCAGAATTACCTGCAGTAATCCTCTATACAGAACATGGGTGTTTGTGGGCCTACTGTGAAGGCTATATGCTAAAACTGGGATGTCTAAAGTCCCAGTCCTGGTCTCACTGTCAGAGGCACAGCATAACACAGCCTGCCAGACATGACCGTGCAATGCCATGCCAAACCAAATGCTCCTTCCCCACACTTGCTGATTCATGCATTTTCAAGACATAATCAATCAGAGGCCTGACTTTGTCCATTCCTATCACTTCAACATTCAACATACTATCTTCTGACTGCAGCTAATAAGGGCTCTTTCACCTGCACAAAATTTTACTCTGCATTAAATCAACACCATTCAACCTATTTTATTATCTGCATGGCACCTTCCTCACATAATACAGCTCAATTCTGGCCCCCCTTGGGCCATATTTGTGCTCTCCAGAACACCAATTTGAAGAAAAAACGAATACATTCATAAATGAAGATAAGACCTTGCTAATATTTAAACTACTTGAGCAAAAGGAGGGAGGTGGCAGGTGGTGGTGGGGGTGGCAAGATTTGTAAATGTGCCCAACTAATGCAATCAATAATGACTTAAATTGTTGCTGTATTTTTTTAAGTAAAAATAATCTTTTTATGTGCAAAAAAACAAATACTGGATTTTTTTCCATGTATACATCCTTCAAAGTCAGTGGCTGGATTCAAACCCCCATCCAGGGGTAGCTTCCTGCACCAAAGGCACTAGACTTTGCCTCTGAGCTATAGGCTTTTGATGGGTTTCTGTTGTGCAAGAGACCCTATCAGTATCTGACAGGCCGTGGTGTCATTGCTAATGGCTGCCACTGCACAGGAAACATCATAGCCATGATATAGGGAAGATTTGACAAGCTACATAAAGGGAACCCCGTCTGGTCCAGTGGGTAAATTCCTGCCTTCCACCCAGACATGCAGGGTTCAACTCCTGGGCCCGACAGATGACACACTCAATCTCTCAGCAAGCATCTGTGCATTAACCACTTGTTTTCTTGCAGTTTTCCTTCCAAATCCTGCAACCCCTTCACCACAAATACAGTCCAATCATTCCTCGATACTCATTCACTCAGTCATTCCACTCCGCCATGCTACAGGCTGAACAAAATCCAACAAGAACAAGAGCTAGTTCAGCAAGCAAATTTAAAGCCTCTCTTTGGATTTATGTTGATGCTGCTGCCCTCTAGTAATGTTATATGTCAACTGCAGCATAATCAAAGTATTGAGAAAGGGGCAGTCCTATGCAAATAATCTCCTCCCATGATTACTTCTCTGAGCTTCCGTAGTGGTACGATGATAGGACCTTCAACATATGGTCTTCAGCAGATTTCTAAAGTTGCCAAATTGTCTTAGGCTAAGGATTGTTCCAGTCGAAGGCCTTCAGATAAGGACCCCACCCTCACTTAGCAGGGTCGAGAATTACCTGCAGTAATCCTCTATACAGAACATGGGTGTTCGTGGGCCTACTGTAAAAGCTATATGCTAAAACTGGGATGTCTAAAGTCCCAGTCCTGGTCTCACTGTCAGAGGCACAGCATAACACAGCCTGCCAGACATGGCCATGCAATGCCATGCCAAACCAAATGCTCCTTCCCCACACTTGCTGCATCATGCATTTTCAAGACAAAATCAATCAGAGGCCTGACTTTGTCCCTTTCCTATCACTTCAACATTCAACATACTACCTTCTGACTGCAGCTAATAAGGGCTCTTTCACCTGCACAAAATTTTACTCTGCATTAAATCAACACCATTCAACCTATTTTATTATCTGCATGGCACCTTTTATAGCCTCTCTTTGGATTTATGTTGATGCTGCTGCCCTCTAGTAATGTTATATGTCAACTGCAGCATAATCAAAGGATTGAGAAAGGGGCAGTCCTATGCAAATAATCTCCTCCCATGATTACTTCTCTGAGCTTCCGTAGTGGTACGATGATAGGACCTTCAACAAATGGTCTTCAGCAGATTTCTAAAGTTGCCAAATTGTCTTAGGCTAAGGATTGTTCCAGTCAAAGGCCGTCAGATAAGGACCCCACCCTCACTTAGCAGGGTCCAGAATTACCTGCAGTAATCCTCTATACAGAACATGGGCGTTCGTGGGCGTTTGTGGGCCTACTGTAAAGGCTATATGCTAAAACTGGGATGTCTAAAGTCCCAGTCCCAGTCCCAGTCCCAGTCCCAGTCCCAGTCCCAGTCCCAGTCCCAGTTCTGGTCTCACTGTCAGAGGCACAGCATAACACAGCCTGCCAGACATGACCGTGCAATGCCATGCCAAACCAAATGCTCCTTCCCCACACTTGCTGCATCATGCAATTTCAAGACATAATCAATCAGAGGCCTGACTTTGTCCTTTCCTACCATTTCAACATTCAACATACTACCTTCTGACTGCAGCTAGTAAGGACTCTTTCACCTGCACAAAATTTTACCCTGCATTAAGTCAACACCATTCAACCTATTTTATTATCTGTATGGCACCTTCCTCACATAATACAGCTCAATTCTGGCCCCCCTTGGGCCATATTTGTGCTCTCCAGAACACCAATTTGAAGAAAAAACAAATACATTCATAAATGAAGATAAGACCTTGCTAATATTTAAACTACTTGAGCAAAAGGAGGGAGGTGGCAGGTGGTGGTGGGGGTGGCAAGATTTCTAAATGTGCCCAACTAATGCAATCAAAAAATGACTTAAATTGTTCCTGTATTTTTTTAAGTAAAAATAATCTTTTTATGTGCAAAAAATCAAATACTGGATTTTTTTTCCATGTAAACATCCTTCAAAGTCAGTGGCTGGATTCAAACCCCCATCCAGGGGTAGCTTCCTGCACCAAAGGCACTAGACTTTGCCTATGCACTATGGGCTTTTGGTGGGTTTCAGTTGTGCAAGAGACCCTATCAGCATCTGACAGGCCGTGGTGTCATTGCTAATGGCTGCCACTGCACAGGACATCATAGCCTTGATATAGGGAAGATTTGACAAGCTACATATAGGGAAGCCCGTCTGGTCCAGTGGGTAAGTTCCTGCCTTCCACCCAGACATGCAGGGTTCAATTCCAGGGCCCGACAGATGACACACTAAATCTCTCAGCAAGCATCTGTACATTAACCACTTATTTTCTTGCAGTTTTCCTTCCAAATCCTGCAACCCCTTCACCACAAATACAGTCCAATCATTCCTCGATACTCATTCACTCAGTCATTCCACTCCGCCATGCTACAGGGTGAACAAAAACCAACAAGAACAAGAGCTAGTTCAGCAAGCAAATTTATAGCCTCTCTTTGGATTTATGTTGATGCTGCTGCCCTCTAGTAATGTTATATGTCAACTGCAGCATAATCAAAGGATTGAGAAAGGGGCAGTCCTATGCAAATAATCTCCTCCCATGATTACTTCTCTGAGCTTCCGTAGTGGTACGATGATAGGACCTTCAACAAATGGTCTTCAGCAGATTTCTAAAGTTGCCAAATTGTCTTAGGCTAAGGATTGTTCCAGTCGAAGGCCTTCAGATAAGGACCCCACCCTCACTTAGCAGGGTCGAGAATTACCTGCAGTAATCCTCTATACAGAACATGGGTGTTCGTGGGCCTACTGTAAAAGCTATATGCTAAAACTGGGATGTCTAAAGTCCCAGTCCTGGTCTCACTGTCAGAGGCACAGCATAACACAGCCTGCCAGACATGGCCATGCAATGCCATGCCAAACCAAATGCTCCTTCCCCACACTTGCTGCATCATGCATTTTCAAGACAAAATCAATCAGAGGCCTGACTTTGTCCCTTTCCTATCACTTCAACATTCAACATACTACCTTCTGACTGCAGCTAATAAGGGCTCTTTCACCTGCACAAAATTTTACTCTGCATTAAATCAACACCATTCAACCTATTTTATTATCTGCATGGCACCTTCCTCACATAATACAGCTCAATTCTGGCCCTCCTTGGGCCATATTTGTGCTCTCCAGAACACCAATTTGAAATAAAAACGAATACATTCATAAATGAAGATAAGACCTTGCTAATATTTAAACTACTTGAGCAAAAGGAGGGAGGTGGCAGGTGGTGGTGAGGGTGGCAAGATTTGTAAATGTGCCCAACTAATGCAATCAAAAAATGACTTAAATTGCTGCTGTATTTTTTTAAGTAAAAATAATCTTTTTATGTGCAAAAAATCAAATACTGGATTTATTTTCCATGTAAACATCCTTCAAAGTCAGTGGCTGGATTCAAACCCCCATCCAGGGGTAGCTTCCTGCACCAAAGGCACTAGACTTTGCCTATGCGCTATAGGCTTTTGATGGGTTTCAGTTGTGCAAGAGACCCTATCAGCATCTGACAGGCCGTGGTGTCATTGCTAATGGCTGCCACTGCACAGGACATCATAGCCATGATATAGGGAAGATTTGACAAGCTACATATAGGGAAGCCCGTCTGGTCCAGTGGGTAAGTTCCTGCCTTCCACCCAGACATGCAGGGTTCAATTCCAGGGCCCGACAGATGACACACTAAATCTCTCAGCAAGCATCTGTACATTAACCACTTATTTTCTTGCAGTTTTCCTTCCAAATCCTGCAACCCCTTCACCACAAATACAGTCCAATCATTCCTCGATACTCATTCACTCAGTCATTCCACTCCGCCATGCTACAGGGTGAACAAAAACCAACAAGAACAAGAGCTAGTTCAGCAAGCAAATTTATAGCCTCTCTTTGGATTTATGTTGATGCTGCTGCCCTCTAGTAATGTTATATGTCAACTGCAGCATAATCAAAGGATTGAGAAAGGGGCAGTCCTATGCAAATAATCTCCTCCCATGATTACTTCTCTGAGCTTCCGTAGTGGTACGATGATAGGACCTTCAACAAATGGTCTTCAGCAGATTTCTAAAGTTGCCAAATTGTCTTAGGCTAAGGATTGTTCCAGTCGAAGGCCTTCAGATAAGGACCCCACCCTCACTTAGCAGGGTCCAGAATTACCTGCAGTAATCCTCTATACAGAACATGGGCGTTTGTGGGCCTACTGTGAAGGCTATATGCTAAAACTGGGATTTCTAAAGTCCCAGTCCTGGTCTCACTGTCAGAGGCACAGCATAACACAGCCTGCCAGACATGACCGTGCAATGCCATGCCAAACCAAATGCTCCTTCCCCACACTTGCTGCATCATGCAATTTCAAGACATAATCAATCAGAGGCCTGACTTTGTCCTTTCCTACCATTTCAACATTCAACATACTACCTTCTGACTGCAGCTAGTAAGGACTCTTTCACCTGCACAAAATTTTACCCTGCATTAAGTCAACACCATTCAACCTATTTTATTATCTGTATGGCACCTTCCTCACATAATACAGCTCAATTCTGGCCCCCCTTGGGCCATATTTGTGCTCTCCAGAACACCAATTTGAAGAAAAAACAAATACATTCATAAATGAAGATAAGACCTTGCTAATATTTAAACTACTTGAGCAAAAGGAGGGAGGTGGCAGGTGGTGGTGGGGGTGGCAAGATTTCTAAATGTGCCCAACTAATGCAATCAAAAAATGACTTAAATTGTTCCTGTATTTTTTTAAGTAAAAATAATCTTTTTATGTGCAAAAAATCAAATACTGGATTTTTTTTCCATGTAAACATCCTTCAAAGTCAGTGGCTGGATTCAAACCCCCATCCAGGGGTAGCTTCCTGCACCAAAGGCACTAGACTTTGCCTATGCACTATGGGCTTTTGGTGGGTTTCAGTTGTGCAAGAGACCCTATCAGCATCTGACAGGCCGTGGTGTCATTGCTAATGGCTGCCACTGCACAGGACACATCATAGCCATGATATAGGGAAGATTTGACAAGCTACATATAGGGAAGCCCGTCTGGTCCAGTGGGTAAGTTCCTACCTTACATGCAGGGTTCAATTCCAGGGCCTGACAGATGACACACTAAATCTCTCAGCAAGCATCTGTGCATTAACCACTTATTTTCTTGCAGTTTTCCTTCCAAATCCTGCAACCCCTTCACCACAAATACAGTCCAATCATTACTCGATACTCATTCACTCAGTCATTCCACTCCGCCATGCTACAGGCTGAACAAAAACCAACAAGAACAAGAGCTAGTTCAGCAAGCAAATTTAAAGCCTCTCTTTGGATTTATGTTGATGCTACTGCCCTCTAGTAATGTTATATGTCAACTGCAGCAAAATCAAAGGATTGAGAAAGGGGCAGTCCTATGCAAATAATCTCCTCCCATGATTACTTCTCTGAGCTTCCGTAGTGGTACGATGATAGGACCTTCAACAAATGGTCTTCAGCAGATTTCTAAAGTTGCCAAACTGTCTTAGGCTAAGGATTGTTCCAGTCAAAGGCCGTCAGATAAGGACCCCACCCTCACTTAGCAGGGTCCAGAATTACCTGCAGTAATCCTCTATACAGAACATGGGCGTTCGTGGGCGTTTGTGGGCCTACTGTAAAGGCTATATGCTAAAACTGGGATGTCTAAAGTCCCAGTCCCAGTCCCAGTCCCAGTCCCAGTCCCAGTCCCAGTCCCAGTCCCAGTCCCAGTCCCAGTCCCAGTCCCAGTCCCAGTCCCAGTCCCAGTCCCAGTCCCAGTCCCAGTCCCAGTCCCAGTCCCAGTCCTGGTCTCACTGTCAGAGGCACAGCATAACACAGCCTGCCAGACCAAATGCTCCTTCCCCACACTTGCTGATTCATGCATTTTCAAGACATAATCAATCAGAGTCCTGACTTTGTCCTTTCCTATCACTTCAACATTCAACATACTATCTTCTGACTGCAGCTAATAAGGGCTCTTTCACCTGCACAAAATTTTACTCTGCATTAAATCAACACCATTCAACCTATTTTATTATCTGCATGGCACCTTCCTCACATAATACAGCTCAATTCTGGCCCTCCTTGGGCCATATTTGTGCTCTCCAGAACACCAATTTGAAATAAAAACGAATACATTCATAAATGAAGATAAGACCTTGCTAATATTTAAACTACTTGAGCAAAAGGAGGGAGGTGGCAGGTGGTGGTGAGGGTGGCAAGATTTGTAAATGTGCCCAACTAATGCAATCAAAAAATGACTTAAATTGTTGCTGTATTTTTTTAAGTAAAAATAATCTTTTTATGTGCAAAAAATCAAATACTGGATTTTTTTTCCATGTAAACATCCTTCAAAGTCAGTGGCTGGATTCAAACCCCCATCCAGGGGTAGCTTCCTGCACCAAAGGCACTAGACTTTGCCTATGCTCTATAGGCTTTTGATGGGTTTCAGTTGTACAAGAGACCCTATCAGCATCTGACAGGCCGTGGTGTCATTGCTAATGGCTGCCACTGCACAGGACATCGTAGCCATGATATAGGGAAGATTTGACAAGCTACATATAGGGAAGCCCATCTGGTCCAGTGGGTAAGTTCCTGCCTTCCACCCAGACATGCAGGGTTCAATTCCAGGGCCCGACAGATGACACACTAAATCTCTCAGCAAGCATCTGTACATTAACCACTTATTTTCTTGCAGTTTTCCTTCCAAATCCTGCAACCCCTTCACCACAAATACAGTCCAATCATTCCTCGATACTCATTCACTCAGTCATTCCACTCCGCCATGCTACAGGGTGAACAAAAACCAACAAGAACAAGAGCAAGTTCAGCAAGCAAATTTATAGCCTCTCTTTGGATTTATGTTGATGCTGCTGCCCTCTAGTAATGTTATATGTCAACTGCAGCATAATCAAAGGATTGAGAAAGGGGCAGTCCTATGCAAATAATCTCCTCCCATGATTACTTCTCTGAGCTTCCGTAGTGGTACGATGATAGGACCTTCAACAAATGGTCTTCAGCAGATTTCTAAAGTTGCCAAATTGTCTTAGGCTAAGGATTGTTCCAGTCAAAGGCCGTCAGATAAGGACCCCACCCTCACTTAGCAGGGTCCAGAATTACCTGCAGTAATCCTCTATACAGAACATGGGCGTTCGTGGGCGTTTGTGGGCCTACTGTAAAGGCTATATGCTAAAACTGGGATGTCTAAAGTCCCAGTCCCAGTCCCAGTCCCAGTCCCAGTCCTGGTCTCACTGTCAGAGGCACAGCATAACACAGCCTGCCAGACATGGCCGTGCAATGCCATGCCAAACCAAATGCTCCTTCCCCACACTTGCTGATTCATGCATTTTCAAGACATAATCAATCAGAGTCCTGACTTTGTCCTTTCCTATCACTTCAACATTCAACATACTATCTTCTGACTGCAGCTAATAAGGGCTCTTTCACCTGCACAAAATTTTACTCTGCATTAAATCAACACCATTCAACCTATTTTATTATCTGCATGGCACCTTCCTCACATAATACAGCTCAATTCTGGCCCCCCTTGGGCCATATTTGTGCTCTCCAGAACACCAATTTGAAATAAAAACGAATACATTCATAAGTGAAGATAAGACCTTGCTAATATTTAAACTACTTGAGCAAAAGGAGGGAGGTGGCAGGTGGTGGTGAGGGTGGCAAGATTTGTAAATGTGCCCAACTAATGCAATCAAAAAATGACTTAAATTGTTGCTGTATTTTTTTAAGTAAAAATAATCTTTTTATGTGCAAAAAATCAAATACTGGATTTTTTTTCCATGTAAACATCCTTCAAAGTCAGTGGCTGGATTCAAACCCCCATCCAGGGGTAGCTTCCTGCACCAAAGGCACTAGACTTTGCCTATGCGATATAGGCTTTTGATGGTTTTCAGTTGTGCAAGAGACCCTATCAGCATCTGACAGGCCGTGGTGTCATTGCTAATGGCTGCCACCGTACAGGACACATCATAGCCATGATATAGGGAAGATTTGACTAGCTACATATAGGGAAGCCCGTCTGGTCCAGTGGGTAAGTTCCTGCTTTCCACCCAGACATGCAGGGTTCAATTACAGGGCCCGACAGATGACACACTAAATCTCTCAGCAAGCATCTGTACATTAACCACTTATTTTCTTGCAGTTTTCCTTCCAAATCCTGCAACCCCTTCACCACAAATACAGTCCAATCATTCCTCGATACTCATTCACTCAGTCATTCCACTCCGCCATGCTACAGGGTGAACAAAAACCAACAAGAACAAGAGCTAGTTCAGCAAGCAAATTTATAGCCTCTCTTTGGATTTATGTTGATGCTGCTGCCCTCTAGTAATGTTATATGTCAACTGCAGCATAATCAAAGGATTGAGAAAGGGGCAGTCCTATGCAAATAATCTCCTACCATGATTACTTCTCTGAGCTTCCGTAGTGGTACGATGATAGGACCTTCAACAAATGGTCTTCAGCAGATTTCTAAAGTTGCCAAATTGTCTTAGGCTAAGGATTGTTCCAGTCGAAGGCCTTCAGATAAGGACCCCACCCTCACTTAGCAGGGTCCAGAATTACCTGCAGTAATCCTCTATACAGAACATGGGTGTTTGTGGGCCTACTGTGAAGGCTATATGCTAAAACTGGGATGTCTAAAGTCCCAGTCCTGGTCTCACTGTCAGAGGCACAGCATAACACAGCCTGCCAGACATGACCGTGCAATGCCATGCCAAACCAAATGCTCCTTCCCCACACTTGCTGATTCATGCATTTTCAAGACATAATCAATCAGAGGCCTGACTTTGTCCATTCCTATCACTTCAACATTCAACATACTATCTTCTGACTGCAGCTAATAAGGGCTCTTTCACCTGCACAAAATTTTACTCTACATTAAATCAACACCATTCAACCTATTTTATTATCTGCATGGCACCTTCCTCACATAATACAGCTCAATTCTGGCCCCCCTTGGGCCATATTTGTGCTCTCCAGAACACCAATTTGAAGAAAAAACGAATACATTCATAAATGAAGATAAGACCTTGCTAATATTTAAACTACTTGAGCAAAAGGAGGGAGGTGGCAGGTGGTGGTGGGGGTGGCAAGATTTGTAAATGTGCCCAACTAATGCAATCAATAATGACTTAAATTGTTGCTGTATTTTTTTAAGTAAAAATAATCTTTTTATGTGCAAAAAAACAAATACTGGATTTTTTTCCCTGTAAACATCCTTCAAAGTCAGTGGCTGGATTCAAACCCCCATCCAGGGGTAGCTTCCTGCACCAAAGGCACTAGACTTTGCCTCTGAGCTATAGGCTTTTGATGGGTTTCTGTTGTGCAAGAGACCCTATCAGTATCTGACAGGCCGTGGTGTCATTGCTAATGGCTGCCACTGCACAGGACACATCATAGCCATGATATAGGGAAGATTTGACAAGCTACATAAAGGGAACCCCGTCTGGTCCAGTGGGTAAATTCCTGCCTTCCACCCAGACATGCAGGGTTCAACTCCTGGGCCCGACAGATGACACACTCAATCTCTCAGCAAGCATCTGTGCATTAACCACTTGTTTTCTTGCAGTTTTCCTTCCAAATCCTGCAACCCCTTCACCACAAATACAGTCCAATCATTCCTCGATACTCATTCACTCAGTCATTCCACTCCGCCATGCTACAGGCTGAACAAAAACCAACAAGAACAAGAGCTAGTTCAGCAAGCAAATTTAAAGCCTCTCTTTGGATTTATGTTGATGCTGCTGCCCTCTAGTAATGTTATATGTCAACTGCAGCATAATCAAAGTATTGAGAAAGGGGCAGTCCTATGCAAATAATCTCCTCCCATGATTACTTCTCTGAGCTTCCGTAGTGGTACGATGATAGGACCTTCAACATATGGTCTTCAGCAGATTTCTAAAGTTGCCAAATTGTCTAGGCTAAGGATTGTTCCAGTCGAAGGCCTTCAGATAAGGACCCCACCCTCACTTAGCAGGGTCGAGAATTACCTGCAGTAATCCTCTATACAGAACATGGGTGTTCGTGGGCCTACTGTAAAAGCTATATGCTAAAACTGGGATGTCTAAAGTCCCAGTCCTGGTCTCACTGTCAGAGGCACAGCATAACACAGCCTGCCAGACATGGCCATGCAATGCCATGCCAAACCAAATGCTCCTTCCCCACACTTGCTGCATCATGCATTTTCAAGACAAAATCAATCAGAGGCCTGACTTTGTCCCTTTCCTATCACTTCAACATTCAACATACTACTTTCTGACTGCAGCTAATAAGGGCTCTTTCACCTGCACAAAATTTTACTCTGCATTAAATCAACACCATTCAACCTATTTTATTATCTGCATGGCACCTTCCTCACATAATACAGCTCAATTCTGGCCCTCCTTGGGCCATATTTGTGCTCTCCAGAACACCAATTTGAAATAAAAACGAATACATTCATAAATGAAGAAAAGACCTTGCTAATATTTAAACTACTTGAGCAAAAGGAGGGAGGTGGCAGGTGGTGGTGAGGGTGGCAAGATTTGTAAATGTGCCCAACTAATGCAATCAAAAAATGACTTAAATTGTTCCTGTATTTTTTTAAGTAAAAATAATCTTTTTATGTGCAAAAAATCAAATACTGGATTTTTTTTCCATGTAAACATCCTTCAAAGTCAGTGGCTGGATTCAAACCCCCATCCAGGGGTAGCTTCCTGCACCAAAGGCACTAGACTTTGCCTATGCGCTATAGGCTTTTGATGGGTTTCAGTTGTGCAAGAGACCCTATCAGCATCTGACAGGCCGTGGTGTCATTGCTAATGGCTGCCACTGCACAGGACATCATAGCCTTGATATAGGGAAGATTTGACAAGCTACATATAGGGAAGCCCGTCTGGTCCAGTGGGTAAGTTCCTGCCTTCCACCCAGACATGCAGGGTTCAATTCCAGGGCCCGACAGATGACACACTACATCTCTCAGCAAGCATCTGTACATTAACCACCTATTTTCTTACAGTTTTCCTTCCAAATCCTGCAACCCCTTCACCACAAATACAGTCCAATCATTCCTCGATACTCATTCACTCAGTCATTCCACTCCGCCATGCTACAGGGTGAACAAAAACCAACAAGAACAAGAGCTAGTTCAGCAAGCAAATTTATAGCCTCTCTTTGGATTTATGTTGATGCTGCTGCCCTCTAGTAATGTTATATGTCAACTGCAGCATAATCAAAGGATTGAGAAAGGGGCAGTCCTATGCAAATAATCTCCTCCCATGATTACTTCTCTGAGCTTCCGTAGTGGTACGATGATAGGACCTTCAACAAATGGTCTTCAGCAGATTTCTAAAGTTGCCAAATTGTCTTAGGCTAAGGATTGTTCCAGTCGAAGGCCTTCAGATAAGGACCCCACCCTCACTTAGCAGGGTCGAGAATTACCTGCAGTAATCCTCTATACAGAACATGGGTGTTCGTGGGCCTACTGTAAAAGCTATATGCTAAAACTGGGATGTCTAAAGTCCCAGTCCTGGTCTCACTGTCAGAGGCACAGCATAACACAGCCTGCCAGACATGGCCATGCAATGCCATGCCAAACCAAATGCTCCTTCCCCACACTTGCTGCATCATGCATTTTCAAGACAAAATCAATCAGAGGCCTGACTTTGTCCCTTTCCTATCACTTCAACATTCAACATACTACCTTCTGACTGCAGCTAATAAGGGCTCTTTCACCTGCACAAAATTTTACTCTGCATTAAATCAACACCATTCAACCTATTTTATTATCTGCATGGCACCTTCCTCACATAATACAGCTCAATTCTGGCCCTCCTTGGGCCATATTTGTGCTCTCCAGAACACCAATTTGAAATAAAAACGAATACATTCATAAATGAAGATAAGACCTTGCTAATATTTAAACTACTTGAGCAAAAGGAGGGAGGTGGCAGGTGGTGGTGAGGGTGGCAAGATTTGTAAATGTGCCCAACTAATGCAATCAAAAAATGACTTAAATTGTTGCTGTATTTTTTTAAGTAAAAATAATCTTTTTATGTGCAAAAAATCAAATACTGGATTTTTTTTCCATGTAAACATCCTTCAAAGTCAGTGGCTGGATTCAAACCCCCATCCAGGGGTAGCTTCCTGCACCAAAGGCACTAGACTTTGCCTATGCGCTATAGGCTTTTGATGGGTTTCAGTTGTGCAAGAGACCCTATCAGCATCTGACAGGCCGTGGTGTCATTGCTAATGGCTGCCACTGCACAGGACATCATAGCCATGATATAGGGAAGATTTGACAAGCTACATATAGGGAAGCCCGTCTGGTCCAGTGGGTAAGTTCCTGCCTTCCACCCAGACATGCAGGGTTCAATTCCAGGGCCCGACAGATGACACACTAAATCTCTCAGCAAGCATCTGTACATTAACCACTTATTTTCTTGCAGTTTTCCTTCCAAATCCTGCAACCCCTTCACCACAAATACAGTCCAATCATTCCTCGATACTCATTCACTCAGTCATTCCACTCCGCCATGCTACAGGGTGAACAAAAACCAACAAGAACAAGAGCTAGTTCAGCAAGCAAATTTATAGCCTCTCTTTGGATTTATGTTGATGCTGCTGCCCTCTAGTAATGTTATATGTCAACTGCAGCATAATCAAAGGATTGAGAAAGGGGCAGTCCTATGCAAATAATCTCCTCCCATGATTACTTCTCTGAGCTTCCGTAGTGGTACGATGATAGGACCTTCAACAAATGGTCTTCAACAGATTTCTAAAGTTGCCAAATTGTCTTAGGCTAAGGATTGTTCCAGTCGAAGGCCTTCAGATAAGGACCCCACCCTCACTTAGCAGGGTCCAGAATTACCTGCAGTAATCCTCTATACAGAACATGGGCGTTTGTGGGCCTACTGTAAAGGCTATATGCTAAAACTGGGATGTCTAAAGTCCCAGTCCCAGTCCCAGTCCCAGTCCCAGTCCCAGTCCCAGTCCCAGTCCCAGTCCCAGTCCCAGTCCCAGTCCCAGTCCCAGTCCCAGTCCTGGTCTCACTGTCAGAGGCACAGCATAACACAGCCTGCCAGACATGGCCGTGCAATGCCATGCCAAACCAAATGCTCCTTCCCCACACTTGCTGATTCATGCATTTTCAAGACATAATCAATCAGAGTCCTGACTTTGTCCTTTCCTATCACTTCAACATTCAACATACTATCTTCTGACTGCAGCTAATAAGGGCTCTTTCACCTGCACAAAATTTTACTCTGCATTAAATCAACACCATTCAACCTATTTTATTATCTGCATGGCACCTTCCTCACATAATACAGCTCAATTCTGGCCCCCCTTGGGCCATATTTGTGCTCTCCAGAACACCAATTTGAAATAAAAACGAATACATTCATAAGTGAAGATAAGACCTTGCTAATATTTAAACTACTTGAGCAAAAGGAGGGAGGTGGCAGGTGGTGGTGAGGGTGGCAAGATTTGTAAATGTGCCCAACTAATGCAATCAAAAAATGACTTAAATTGTTGCTGTATTTTTTTAAGTAAAAATAATCTTTTTATGTGCAAAAAATCAAATACTGGATTTTTTTTCCATGTAAACATCCTTCAAAGTCAGTGGCTGGATTCAAACCCCCATCCAGGGGTAGCTTCCTGCACCAAAGGCACTAGACTTTGCCTATGCGATATAGGCTTTTGATGGTTTTCAGTTGTGCAAGAGACCCTATCAGCATCTGACAGGCCGTGGTGTCATTGCTAATGGCTGCCACCGTACAGGACACATCATAGCCATGATATAGGGAAGATTTGACTAGCTACATATAGGGAAGCCCGTCTGGTCCAGTGGGTAAGTTCCTGCTTTCCACCCAGACATGCAGGGTTCAATTACAGGGCCCGACAGATGACACACTAAATCTCTCAGCAAGCATCTGTACATTAACCACTTATTTTCTTGCAGTTTTCCTTCCAAATCCTGCAACCCCTTCACCACAAATACAGTCCAATCATTCCTCGATACTCATTCACTCAGTCATTCCACTCCGCCATGCTACAGGGTGAACAAAAACCAACAAGAACAAGAGCTAGTTCAGCAAGCAAATTTATAGCCTCTCTTTGGATTTATGTTGATGCTGCTGCCCTCTAGTAATGTTATATGTCAACTGCAGCATAATCAAAGGATTGAGAAAGGGGCAGTCCTATGCAAATAATCTCCTCCCATGATTACTTCTCTGAGCTTCCGTAGTGGTACGATGATAGGACCTTCAACAAATGGTCTTCAACAGATTTCTAAAGTTGCCAAATTGTCTTAGGCTAAGGATTGTTCCAGTCGAAGGCCTTCAGATAAGGACCCCACCCTCACTTAGCAGGGTCCAGAATTACCTGCAGTAATCCTCTATACAGAACATGGGCGTTTGTGGGCCTACTGTAAAGGCTATATGCTAAAACTGGGATGTCTAAAGTCCCAGTCCCAGTCCCAGTCCCAGTCCCAGTCCCAGTCCCAGTCCCAGTCCCAGTCCCAGTCCCAGTCCTGGTCTCACTGTCAGAGGCACAGCATAACACAGCCTGCCAGACATGGCCGTGCAATGCCATGCCAAACCAAATGCTCCTTCCCCACACTTGCTGATTCATGCATTTTCAAGACATAATCAATCAGAGTCCTGACTTTGTCCTTTCCTATCACTTCAACATTCAACATACTATCTTCTGACTGCAGCTAATAAGGGCTCTTTCACCTGCACAAAATTTTACTCTGCATTAAATCAACACCATTCAACCTATTTTATTATCTGCATGGCACCTTCCTCACATAATACAGCTCAATTCTGGCCCCCCTTGGGCCATATTTGTGCTCTCCAGAACACCAATTTGAAATAAAAACGAATACATTCATAAGTGAAGATAAGACCTTGCTAATATTTAAACTACTTGAGCAAAAGGAGGGAGGTGGCAGGTGGTGGTGAGGGTGGCAAGATTTGTAAATGTGCCCAACTAATGCAATCAAAAAATGACTTAAATTGTTGCTGTATTTTTTTAAGTAAAAATAATCTTTTTATGTGCAAAAAATCAAATACTGGATTTTTTTTCCATGTAAACATCCTTCAAAGTCAGTGGCTGGATTCAAACCCCCATCCAGGGGTAGCTTCCTGCACCAAAGGCACTAGACTTTGCCTATGCGATATAGGCTTTTGATGGTTTTCAGTTGTGCAAGAGACCCTATCAGCATCTGACAGGCCGTGGTGTCATTGCTAATGGCTGCCACCGTACAGGACACATCATAGCCATGATATAGGGAAGATTTGACTAGCTACATATAGGGAAGCCCGTCTGGTCCAGTGGGTAAGTTCCTGCTTTCCACCCAGACATGCAGGGTTCAATTACAGGGCCCGACAGATGACACACTAAATCTCTCAGCAAGCATCTGTACATTAACCACTTATTTTCTTGCAGTTTTCCTTCCAAATCCTGCAACCCCTTCACCACAAATACAGTCCAATCATTCCTCGATACTCATTCACTCAGTCATTCCACTCCGCCATGCTACAGGGTGAACAAAAACCAACAAGAACAAGAGCTAGTTCAGCAAGCAAATTTATAGCCTCTCTTTGGATTTATGTTGATGCTGCTGCCCTCTAGTAATGTTATATGTCAACTGCAGCATAATCAAAGGATTGAGAAAGGGGCAGTCCTATGCAAATAATCTCCTCCCATGATTACTTCTCTGAGCTTCCGTAGTGGTACGATGATAGGACCTTCAACAAATGGTCTTCAGCAGATTTCTAAAGTTGCCAAATTGTCTTAGGCTAAGGATTGTTCCAGTCGAAGGCCTTCAGATAAGGACCCCACCCTCACTTAGCAGGGTCCAGAATTACCTGCAGTAATCCTCTATACAGAACATGGGTGTTTGTGGGCCTACTGTGAAGGCTATATGCTAAAACTGGGATGTCTAAAGTCCCAGTCCTGGTCTCACTGTCAGAGGCACAGCATAACACAGCCTGCCAGACATGACCGTGCAATGCCATGCCAAACCAAATGCTCCTTCCCCACACTTGCTGATTCATGCATTTTCAAGACATAATCAATCAGAGGCCTGACTTTGTCCATTCCTATCACTTCAACATTCAACATACTATCTTCTGACTGCAGCTAATAAGGGCTCTTTCACCTGCACAAAATTTTACTCTGCATTAAATCAACACCATTCAACCTATTTTATTATCTGCATGGCACCTTCCTCACATAATACAGCTCAATTCTGGCCCCCCTTGGGCCATATTTGTGCTCTCCAGAACACCAATTTGAAGAAAAAACGAATACATTCATAAATGAAGATAAGACCTTGCTAATATTTAAACTACTTGAGCAAAAGGAGGGAGGTGGCAGGTGGTGGTGGGGGTGGCAAGATTTGTAAATGTGCCCAACTAATGCAATCAATAATGACTTAAATTGTTGCTGTATTTTTTTAAGTAAAAATAATCTTTTTATGTGCAAAAAATCAAATACTGGACTTTTTTTCCATGTAAACATCCTTCAAAGTCAGTGGCTGGATTCAAACCCCCATCCAGGGGTAGCTTCCTGCACCAAAGGCACTAGACTTTGCCTCTGAGCTATAGGCTTTTGATGGGTTTCTGTTGTGCAAGAGACCCTATCAGTATCTGACAGGCCGTGGTGTCATTGCTAATGGCTGCCACTGCACAGGACACATCATAGCCATGATATAGGGAAGATTTGACAAGCTACATAAAGGGAACCCCGTCTGGTCCAGTGGGTAAATTCCTGCCTTCCACCCAGACATGCAGGGTTCAACTCCTGGGCCCGACAGATGACACACTCAATCTCTCAGCAAGCATCTGTGCATTAACCACTTGTTTTCTTGCAGTTTTCCTTCCAAATCCTGCAACCCCTTCACCACAAATACAGTCCAATCATTCCTCGATACTCATTCACTCAGTCATTCCACTCCGCCATGCTACAGGCTGAACAAAAACCAACAAGAACAAGAGCTAGTTCAGCAAGCAAATTTAAAGCCTCTCTTTGGATTTATGTTGATGCTGCTGCCCTCTAGTAATGTTATATGTCAACTGCAGCATAATCAAAGTATTGAGAAAGGGGCAGTCCTATGCAAATAATCTCCTCCCATGATTACTTCTCTGAGCTTCCGTAGTGGTACGATGATAGGACCTTCAACATATGGTCTTCAGCAGATTTCTAAAGTTGCCAAATTGTCTAGGCTAAGGATTGTTCCAGTCGAAGGCCTTCAGATAAGGACCCCACCCTCACTTAGCAGGGTCGAGAATTACCTGCAGTAATCCTCTATACAGAACATGGGTGTTCGTGGGCCTACTGTAAAAGCTATATGCTAAAACTGGGATGTCTAAAGTCCCAGTCCTGGTCTCACTGTCAGAGGCACAGCATAACACAGCCTGCCAGACATGGCCAGGCAATGCCATGCCAAACCAAATGCTCCTTCCCCACACTTGCTGCATCATGCATTTTCAAGACAAAATCAATCAGAGGCCTGACTTTGTCCCTTTCCTATCACTTCAACATTCAACATTCTACCTTCTGACTGCAGCTAATAAGGGCTCTTTCACCTGCACAAAATTTTACTCTGCATTAAATCAACACCATTCAACCTATTTTATTATCTGCATGGCACCTTCCTCACATAATACAGCTCAATTCTGGCCCTCCTTGGGCCATATTTGTGCTCTCCAGAACACCAATTTGAAATAAAAACGAATACATTCATAAATGAAGATAAGACCTTGCTAATATTTAAACTACTTGAGCAAAAGGAGGGAGGTGGCAGGTGGTAGTGAGGGTGGCAAGATTTTTAAATGTGCCCAACTAATGCAATCAAAAAATGACTTAAATTGTTGCTGTATTTTTTTAAGTAAAAATAATCTTTTTATGTGCAAAAAATCAAATACTGGATTTTTTTTCCATGTAAACATCCTTCAAAGTCAGTGGCTGGATTCAAACCCCCATCCAGGGGTAGCTTCCTGCACCAAAGGCACTAGACTTTGCCTATGCGCTATAGGCTTTTGATGGGTTTCAGTTGTGCAAGAGACCCTATCAGCATCTGACAGGCCGTGGTGTCATTGCTAATGGCTGCCACTGCACAGGACATCATAGCCTTGATATAGGGAAGATTTGACAAGCTACATATAGGGAAGCCCGTCTGGTCCAGTGGGTAAGTTCCTGCCTTCCACCCAGACATGCAGGGTTCAATTCCAGGGCCCAACAGATGACACACTAAATCTCTCAGCAAGCATCTGTACATTAACCACTTATTTTCTTGCAGTTTTCCTTCCAAATCCTGCAACCCCTTCACCACAAGTACAGTCCAATCATTCCTCGATACTCATTCACTCAGTCATTCCACTCCGCCATGCTACAGGGTGAACAAAAACCAACAAGAACAAGAGCTAGTTCAGCAAGCAAATTTATAGCCTCTCTTTGGATTTATGTTGATGCTGCTGCCCTCTAGTAATGTTATATGTCAACTGCAGCATAATCAAAGGATTGAGAAAGGGGCAGTCCTATGCAAATAATCTCCTCCCATGATTACTTCTCTGAGCTTCCGTAGTGGTACGATGATAGGACCTTCAACAAATGGTCTTCAGCAGATTTCTAAAGTTGCCAAATTGTCTTAGGCTAAGGATTGTTCCAGTCGAAGGCCTTCAGATAAGGACCCCACCCTCACTTAGCAGGGTCGAGAATTACCTGCAGTAATCCTCTATACAGAACATGGGTGTTCGTGGGCCTACTGTAAAAGCTATATGCTAAAACTGGGATGTCTAAAGTCCCAGTCCTGGTCTCACTGTCAGAGGCACAGCATAACACAGCCTGCCAGACATGGCCATGCAATGCCATGCCAAACCAAATGCTTCTTCCCCACACTTGCTGCATCATGCATTTTCAAGACAAAATCAATCAGAGGCCTGACTTTGTCCCTTTCCTATCACTTCAACATTCAACATACTACCTTCTGACTGCAGCTAATAAGGGCTCTTTCACCTGCACAAAATTTTACTCTGCATTAAATCAACACCATTCAACCTATTTTATTATCTGCATGGCACCTTCCTCACATAATACAGCTCAATTCTGGCCCTCCTTGGGCCATATTTGTGCTCTCCAGAACACCAATTTGAAATAAAAACGAATACATTCATAAATGAAGATAAGACCTTGCTAATATTTAAACCACTTGAGCAAAAGGAGGGAGGTGGCAGGTGGTGGTGAGGGTGGCAAGATTTGTAAATGTGCCCAACTAATGCAATCAAAAAATGACTTAAATTGTTGCTGTATTTTTTTAAGTAAAAATAATCTTTTTATGTGCAAAAAATCAAATACTGGATTTTTTTTCCATGTAAACATCATTCAAAGTCAGTGGCTGGATTCAAACCCCCATCCAGGGGTAGCTTCCTGCACTAAAGGCACTAGACTTTGCCTATGCGCTATAGGCTTTTGATGGGTTTCAGTTGTGCAAGAGACCCTATCAGCATCTGACAGGCCGTGGTGTCATTGCTAATGGCTGCCACTGCACAGGACATCATAGCCATGATATAGGGAAGATTTGACAAGCTACATATAGGAAAGCCCGTCTGGTCCAGTGGGTAAGTTCCTGCCTTCCACCCAGACATGCAGGGTTCAATTCCAGGGCCCGACAGATGACACACTAAATCTCTCAGCAAGCATCTGTACATTAACCACTTATTTTCTTGCAGTTTTCCTTCCAAATCCTGCAACCCCTTCACCACAAATACAGTCCAATCATTCCTCGATACTCATTCACTCAGTCATTCCACTCCGCCATGCTACAGGGTGAACAAAAACCAACAAGAACAAGAGCTAGTTCAGCAAGCAAATTTATAGCCTCTCTTTGGATTTATGTTGATGCTGCTGCCCTCTAGTAATGTTATATGTCAACTGCAGCATAATCAAAGGATTGAGAAAGGGGCAGTCCTATGCAAATAATCTCCTCCCATGATTACTTCTCTGAGCTTCCGTAGTGGTACGATGATAGGACCTTCAACAAATGGTCTTCAGCAGATTTCTAAAGTTGCCAAATTGTCTTAGGCTAAGGATTGTTCCAGTCGAAGGCCTTCAGATAAGGACCCCACCCTCACTTAGCAGGGTCCAGAATTACCTGCAGTAATCCTCTATACAGAACATGGGCGTTTGTGGGCCTACTGTGAAGGCTATATGCTAAAACTGGGATGTCTAAAGTCCCAGTCCTGGTCTCACTGTCAGAGGCACAGCATAACACAGCCTGCCAGACATGACCGTGCAATGCCATGCCAAACCAAATGCTCCTTCCCCACACTTGCTGCATCATGCAATTTCAAGACATAATCAATCAGAGGCCTGACTTTGTCCTTTCCTACCATTTCAACATTCAACATACTACCTTCTGACTGCAGCTAGTAAGGACTCTTTCACCTGCACAAAATTTTACCCTGCATTAAGTCAACACCATTCAACCTATTTTATTATCTGTATGGCACCTTCCTCACATAATACAGCTCAATTCTGGCCCCCCTTGGGCCATATTTGTGCTCTCCAGAACACCAATTTGAAGAAAAAACAAATACATTCATAAATGAAGATAAGACCTTGCTAATATTTAAACTACTTGAGCAAAAGGAGGGAGGTGGCAGGTGGTGGTGGGGGTGGCAAGATTTCTAAATGTGCCCAACTAATGCAATCAAAAAATGACTTAAATTGTTCCTGTATTTTTTTAAGTAAAAATAATCTTTTTATGTGCAAAAAATCAAATACTGGATTTTTTTTCCATGTAAACATCCTTCAAAGTCAGTGGCTGGATTCAAACCCCCATCCAGGGGTAGCTTCCTGCACCAAAGGCACTAGACTTTGCCTATGCACTATGGGCTTTTGGTGGGTTTCAGTTGTGCAAGAGACCCTATCAGCATCTGACAGGCCGTGGTGTCATTGCTAATGGCTGCCACTGCACAGGACACATCATAGCCATGATATAGGGAAGATTTGACAAGCTACATATAGGGAAGCCCGTCTGGTCCAGTGGGTAAGTTCCTACCTTACATGCAGGGTTCAATTCCAGGGCCTGACAGATGACACACTAAATCTCTCAGCAAGCATCTGTGCATTAACCACTTATTTTCTTGCAGTTTTCCTTCCAAATCCTGCAACCCCTTCACCACAAATACAGTCCAATCATTACTCGATACTCATTCACTCAGTCATTCCACTCCGCCATGCTACAGGCTGAACAAAAACCAACAAGAACAAGAGCTAGTTCAGCAAGCAAATTTAAAGCCTCTCTTTGGATTTATGTTGATGCTACTGCCCTCTAGTAATGTTATATGTCAACTGCAGCAAAATCAAAGGATTGAGAAAGGGGCAGTCCTATGCAAATAATCTCCTCCCATGATTACTTCTCTGAGCTTCCGTAGTGGTACGATGATAGGACCTTCAACAAATGGTCTTCAGCAGATTTCTAAAGTTGCCAAATTGTCTTAGGCTAAGGATTGTTCCAGTCAAAGGCCGTCAGATAAGGACCCCACCCTCACTTAGCAGGGTCCAGAATTACCTGCAGTAATCCTCTATACAGAACATGGGCGTTCGTGGGCGTTTGTGGGCCTACTGTAAAGGCTATATGCTAAAACTGGGATGTCTAAAGTCCCAGTCCCAGTCCCAGTCCCAGTCCTGGTCTCACTGTCAGAGGCACAGCATAACACAGCCTGCCAGACATGGCCGTGCAATGCCATGCCAAACCAAATGCTCCTTCCCCACACTTGCTGATTCATGCATTTTCAAGACATAATCAATCAGAGTCCTGACTTTGTCCTTTCCTATCACTTCAACATTCAACATACTATCTTCTGACTGCAGCTAATAAGGGCTCTTTCACCTGCACAAAATTTTACTCTGCATTAAATCAACACCATTCAACCTATTTTATTATCTGCATGGCACCTTCCTCACATAATACAGCTCAATTCTGGCCCCCCTTGGGCCATATTTGTGCTCTCCAGAACACCAATTTGAAGAAAAAACGAATACATTCATAAATGAAGATAAGACCTTGCTAATATTTAAACTACTTGAGCAAAAGGAGGGAGGTGGCAGGTGGTGGTGGGGGTGGCAAGATTTGTAAATGTGCCCAACTAATGCAATCAATAATGACTTAAATTGTTGCTGTATTTTTTTAAGTAAAAATAATCTTTTTATGTGCAAAAAAACAAATACTGGATTTTTTTCCATGTATACATCCTTCAAAGTCAGTGGCTGGATTCAAACCCCCATCCAGGGGTAGCTTCCTGCACCAAAGGCACTAGACTTTGCCTCTGAGCTATAGGCTTTTGATGGGTTTCTGTTGTGCAAGAGACCCTATCAGTATCTGACAGGCCGTGGTGTCATTGCTAATGGCTGCCACTGCACAGGAAACATCATAGCCATGATATAGGGAAGATTTGACAAGCTACATAAAGGGAACCCCGTCTGGTCCAGTGGGTAAATTCCTGCCTTCCACCCAGACATGCAGGGTTCAACTCCTGGGCCCGACAGATGACACACTCAATCTCTCAGCAAGCATCTGTGCATTAACCACTTGTTTTCTTGCAGTTTTCCTTCCAAATCCTGCAACCCCTTCACCACAAATACAGTCCAATCATTCCTCGATACTCATTCACTCAGTCATTCCACTCCGCCATGCTACAGGCTGAACAAAAACCAACAAGAACAAGAGCTAGTTCAGCAAGCAAATTTAAAGCCTCTCTTTGGATTTATGTTGATGCTGCTGCCCTCTAGTAATGTTATATGTCAACTGCAGCATAATCAAAGTATTGAGAAAGGGGCAGTCCTATGCAAATAATCTCCTCCCATGATTACTTCTCTGAGCTTCCGTAGTGGTACGATGATAGGACCTTCAACATATGGTCTTCAGCAGATTTCTAAAGTTGCCAAATTGTCTTAGGCTAAGGATTGTTCCAGTCGAAGGCCTTCAGATAAGGACCCCACCCTCACTTAGCAGGGTCGAGAATTACCTGCAGTAATCCTCTATACAGAACATGGGTGTTCGTGGGCCTACTGTAAAAGCTATATGCTAAAACTGGGATGTCTAAAGTCCCAGTCCTGGTCTCACTGTCAGAGGCACAGCATAACACAGCCTGCCAGACATGGCCATGCAATGCCATGCCAAACCAAATGCTCCTTCCCCACACTTGCTGCATCATGCATTTTCAAGACAAAATCAATCAGAGGCCTGACTTTGTCCCTTTCCTATCACTTCAACATTCAACATACTACCTTCTGACTGCAGCTAATAAGGGCTCTTTCACCTGCACAAAATTTTACTCTGCATTAAATCAACACCATTCAACCTATTTTATTATCTGCATGGCACCTTCCTCACATAATACAGCTCAATTCTGGCCCTCCTTGGGCCATATTTGTGCTCTCCAGAACACCAATTTGAAATAAAAACGAATACATTCATAAATGAAGATAAGACCTTGCTAATATTTAAACTACTTGAGCAAAAGGAGGGAGGTGGCAGGTGGTGGTGAGGGTGGCAAGATTTGTAAATGTGCCCAACTAATGCAATCAAAAAATGACTTAAATTGTTGCTGTATTTTTTTAAGTAAAAATAATCTTTTTATGTGCAAAAAATCAAATACTGGATTTTTTTTCCATGTAAACATCCTTCAAAGTCAGTGGCTGGATTCAAACCCCCATCCAGGGGTAGCTTCCTGCACCAAAGGCACTAGACTTTGCCTATGCGCTATAGGCTTTTGATGGGTTTCAGTTGTACAAGAGACCCTATCAGCATCTGACAGGCCGTGGTGTCATTGCTAATGGCTGCCACTGCACAGGACATCATAGCCATGATATAGGGAAGATTTGACAAGCCACATATAGGGAAGCCCATCTGGTCCAGTGGGTAAGTTCCTGCCTTCCACCCAGACATGCAGGGTTCAATTCCAGGGCCCGACAGATGACACACCAAATCTCTCAGCAAGCATCTGTACATTAACCACTTATTTTCTTGCAGTTTTCCTTCCAAATCCTGCAACCCCTTCACCACAAATACAGTCCAATCATTCCTCGATACTCATTCACTCAGTCATTCCACTCCGCCATGCTACAGGGTGAACAAAAACCAACAAGAACAAGAGCTAGTTCAGCAAGCAAATTTATAGCCTCTCTTTGGATTTATGTTGATGCTGCTGCCCTCTAGTAATGTTATATGTCAACTGCAGCATAATCAAAGGATTGAGAAAGGGGCAGTCCTATGCAAATAATCTCCTCCCATGATTACTTCTCTGAGCTTCCGTAGTGGTACGATGATAGGACCTTCAACAAATGGTCTTCAGCAGATTTCTAAAGTTGCCAAATTGTCTTAGGCTAAGGATTGTTCCAGTCAAAGGCCGTCAGATAAGGACCCCACCCTCACTTAGCAGGGTCCAGAATTACCTGCAGTAATCCTCTATACAGAACATGGGCGTTCGTGGGCGTTTGTGGGCCTACTGTAAAGGCTATATGCTAAAACTGGGATGTCTAAAGTCCCAGTCCCAGTCCCAGTCCCAGTCCCAGTCCCAGTCCCAGTCCCAGTCCCAGTCCCAGTCCTGGTCTCACTGTCAGAGGCACAGCATAACACAGCCTGCCAGACATGACCGTGCAATGCCATGCCAAACCAAATGCTCCTTCCCCACACTTGCTGCATCATGCAATTTCAAGACATAATCAATCAGAGGCCTGACTTTGTCCTTTCCTACCATTTCAACATTCAACATACTACCTTCTGACTGCAGCTAGTAAGGACTCTTTCACCTGCACAAAATTTTACCCTGCATTAAGTCAACACCATTCAACCTATTTTATTATCTGTATGGCACCTTCCTCACATAATACAGCTCAATTCTGGCCCCCCTTGGGCCATATTTGTGCTCTCCAGAACACCAATTTGAAGAAAAAACAAATACATTCATAAATGAAGATAAGACCTTGCTAATATTTAAACTACTTGAGCAAAAGGAGGGAGGTGGCAGGTGGTGGTGGGGGTGGCAAGATTTCTAAATGTGCCCAACTAATGCAATCAAAAAATGACTTAAATTGTTCCTGTATTTTTTTAAGTAAAAATAATCTTTTTATGTGCAAAAAATCAAATACTGGATTTTTTTTCCATGTAAACATCCTTCAAAGTCAGTGGCTGGATTCAAACCCCCATCCAGGGGTAGCTTCCTGCACCAAAGGCACTAGACTTTGCCTATGCACTATGGGCTTTTGGTGGGTTTCAGTTGTGCAAGAGACCCTATCAGCATCTGACAGGCCGTGGTGTCATTGCTAATGGCTGCCACTGCACAGGACATCATAGCCTTGATATAGGGAAGATTTGACAAGCTACATATAGGGAAGCCCGTCTGGTCCAGTGGGTAAGTTCCTGCCTTCCACCCAGACATGCAGGGTTCAATTCCAGGGCCCGACAGATGACACACTAAATCTCTCAGCAAGCATCTGTACATTAACCACTTATTTTCTTGCAGTTTTCCTTCCAAATCCTGCAACCCCTTCACCACAAATACAGTCCAATCATTCCTCGATACTCATTCACTCAGTCATTCCACTCCGCCATGCTACAGGGTGAACAAAAACCAACAAGAACAAGAGCTAGTTCAGCAAGCAAATTTATAGCCTCTCTTTGGATTTATGTTGATGCTGCTGCCCTCTAGTAATGTTATATGTCAACTGCAGCATAATCAAAGGATTGAGAAAGGGGCAGTCCTATGCAAATAATCTCCTCCCATGATTACTTCTCTGAGCTTCCGTAGTGGTACGATGATAGGACCTTCAACAAATGGTCTTCAGCAGATTTCTAAAGTTGCCAAATTGTCTTAGGCTAAGGATTGTTCCAGTCGAAGGCCTTCAGATAAGGACCCCACCCTCACTTAGCAGGGTCGAGAATTACCTGCAGTAATCCTCTATACAGAACATGGGTGTTCGTGGGCCTACTGTAAAAGCTATATGCTAAAACTGGGATGTCTAAAGTCCCAGTCCTGGTCTCACTGTCAGAGGCACAGCATAACACAGCCTGCCAGACATGGCCATGCAATGCCATGCCAAACCAAATGCTCCTTCCCCACACTTGCTGCATCATGCATTTTCAAGACAAAATAAATCAGAGGCCTGACTTTGTCCCTTTCCTATCACTTCAACATTCAACATACTACCTTCTGACTGCAGCTAATAAGGGCTCTTTCACCTGCACAAAATTTTACTCTGCATTAAATCAACACCATTCAACCTATTTTATTATCTGCATGGCACCTTCCTCACATAATACAGCTCAATTCTGGCCCTCCTTGGGCCATATTTGTGCTCTCCAGAACACCAATTTGAAATAAAAACGAATACATTCATAAATGAAGATAAGACCTTGCTAATATTTAAACTACTTGAGCAAAAGGAGGGAGGTGGCAGGTGGTGGTGAGGGTGGCAAGATTTGTAAATGTGCCCAACTAATGCAATCAAAAAATGACTTAAATTGTTGCTGTATTTTTTTAAGTAAAAATAATCTTTTTATGTGCAAAAAATCAAATACTGGATTTATTTTCCATGTAAACATCCTTCAAAGTCAGTGGCTGGATTCAAACCCCCATCCAGGGGTAGCTTCCTGCACCAAAGGCACTAGACTTTGCCTATGCGCTATAGGCTTTTGATGGGTTTCAGTTGTGCAAGAGACCCTATCAGCATCTGACAGGCCGTGGTGTCATTGCTAATGGCTGCCACTGCACAGGACATCATAGCCATGATATAGGGAAGATTTGACAAGCTACATATAGGGAAGCCCGTCTGGTCCAGTGGGTAAGTTCCTGCCTTCCACCCAGACATGCAGGGTTCAATTCCAGGGCCCGACAGATGACACACTAAATCTCTCAGCAAGCATCTGTACATTAACCACTTATTTTCTTGCAGTTTTCCTTCCAAATCCTGCAACCCCTTCACCACAAATACAGTCCAATCATTCCTCGATACTCATTCACTCAGTCATTCCACTCCGCCATGCTACAGGGTGAACAAAAACCAACAAGAACAAGAGCTAGTTCAGCAAGCAAATTTATAGCCTCTCTTTGGATTTATGTTGATGCTGCTGCCCTCTAGTAATGTTATATGTCAACTGCAGCATAATCAAAGGATTGAGAAAGGGGCAGTCCTATGCAAATAATCTCCTCCCATGATTACTTCTCTGAGCTTCCGTAGTGGTACGATGATAGGACCTTCAACAAATGGTCTTCAGCAGATTTCTAAAGTTGCCAAATTGTCTTAGGCTAAGGATTGTTCCAGTCGAAGGCCTTCAGATAAGGACCCCACCCTCACTTAGCAGGGTCCAGAATTACCTGCAGTAATCCTCTATACAGAACATGGGCGTTTGTGGGCCTACTGTGAAGGCTATATGCTAAAACTGGGATTTCTAAAGTCCCAGTCCTGGTCTCACTGTCAGAGGCACAGCATAACACAGCCTGCCAGACATGACCGTGCAATGCCATGCCAAACCAAATGCTCCTTCCCCACACTTGCTGCATCATGCAATTTCAAGACATAATCAATCAGAGGCCTGACTTTGTCCTTTCCTACCATTTCAACATTCAACATACTACCTTCTGACTGCAGCTAGTAAGGACTCTTTCACCTGCACAAAATTTTACCCTGCATTAAGTCAACACCATTCAACCTATTTTATTATCTGTATGGCACCTTCCTCACATAATACAGCTCAATTCTGGCCCCCCTTGGGCCATATTTGTGCTCTCCAGAACACCAATTTGAAGAAAAAACAAATACATTCATAAATGAAGATAAGACCTTGCTAATATTTAAACTACTTGAGCAAAAGGAGGGAGGTGGCAGGTGGTGGTGGGGGTGGCAAGATTTCTAAATGTGCCCAACTAATGCAATCAAAAAATGACTTAAATTGTTCCTGTATTTTTTTAAGTAAAAATAATCTTTTTATGTGCAAAAAATCAAATACTGGATTTTTTTTCCATGTAAACATCCTTCAAAGTCAGTGGCTGGATTCAAACCCCCATCCAGGGGTAGCTTCCTGCACCAAAGGCACTAGACTTTGCCTATGCACTATGGGCTTTTGGTGGGTTTCAGTTGTGCAAGAGACCCTATCAGCATCTGACAGGCCGTGGTGTCATTGCTAATGGCTGCCACTGCACAGGACACATCATAGCCATGATATAGGGAAGATTTGACAAGCTACATATAGGGAAGCCCGTCTGGTCCAGTGGGTAAGTTCCTACCTTACATGCAGGGTTCAATTCCAGGGCCTGACAGATGACACACTAAATCTCTCAGCAAGCATCTGTGCATTAACCACTTATTTTCTTGCAGTTTTCCTTCCAAATCCTGCAACCCCTTCACCACAAATACAGTCCAATCATTACTCGATACTCATTCACTCAGTCATTCCACTCCGCCATGCTACAGGCTGAACAAAAACCAACAAGAACAAGAGCTAGTTCAGCAAGCAAATTTAAAGCCTCTCTTTGGATTTATGTTGATGCTACTGCCCTCTAGTAATGTTATATGTCAACTGCAGCAAAATCAAAGGATTGAGAAAGGGGCAGTCCTATGCAAATAATCTCCTCCCATGATTACTTCTCTGAGCTTCCGTAGTGGTACGATGATAGGACCTTCAACAAATGGTCTTCAGCAGATTTCTAAAGTTGCCAAACTGTCTTAGGCTAAGGATTGTTCCAGTCAAAGGCCGTCAGATAAGGACCCCACCCTCACTTAGCAGGGTCCAGAATTACCTGCAGTAATCCTCTATACAGAACATGGGCGTTCGTGGGCGTTTGTGGGCCTACTGTAAAGGCTATATGCTAAAACTGGGATGTCTAAAGTCCCAGTCCCAGTCCCAGTCCCAGTCCCAGTCCCAGTCCCAGTCCCAGTCCCAGTCCCAGTCCCAGTCCCAGTCCCAGTCCTGGTCTCACTGTCAGAGGCACAGCATAACACAGCCTGCCAGACCAAATGCTCCTTCCCCACACTTGCTGATTCATGCATTTTCAAGACATAATCAATCAGAGTCCTGACTTTGTCCTTTCCTATCACTTCAACATTCAACATACTATCTTCTGACTGCAGCTAATAAGGGCTCTTTCACCTGCACAAAATTTTACTCTGCATTAAATCAACACCATTCAACCTATTTTATTATCTGCATGGCACCTTCCTCACATAATACAGCTCAATTCTGGCCCTCCTTGGGCCATATTTGTGCTCTCCAGAACACCAATTTGAAATAAAAACGAATACATTCATAAATGAAGATAAGACCTTGCTAATATTTAAACTACTTGAGCAAAAGGAGGGAGGTGGCAGGTGGTGGTGAGGGTGGCAAGATTTGTAAATGTGCCCAACTAATGCAATCAAAAAATGACTTAAATTGTTGCTGTATTTTTTTAAGTAAAAATAATCTTTTTATGTGCAAAAAATCAAATACTGGATTTTTTTTCCATGTAAACATCCTTCAAAGTCAGTGGCTGGATTCAAACCCCCATCCAGGGATAGCTTCCTGCACCAAAGGCACTAGACTTTGCCTATGCTCTATAGGCTTTTGATGGGTTTCAGTTGTACAAGAGACCCTATCAGCATCTGACAGGCCGTGGTGTCATTGCTAATGGCTGCCACTGCACAGGACATCGTAGCCATGATATAGGGAAGATTTGACAAGCTACATATAGGGAAGCCCATCTGGTCCAGTGGGTAAGTTCCTGCCTTCCACCCAGACATGCAGGGTTCAATTCCAGGGCCCGACAGATGACACACTAAATCTCTCAGCAAGCATCTGTACATTAACCACTTATTTTCTTGCAGTTTTCCTTCCAAATCCTGCAACCCCTTCACCACAAATACAGTCCAATCATTCCTCGATACTCATTCACTCAGTCATTCCACTCCGCCATGCTACAGGGTGAACAAAAACCAACAAGAACAAGAGCAAGTTCAGCAAGCAAATTTATAGCCTCTCTTTGGATTTATGTTGATGCTGCTGCCCTCTAGTAATGTTATATGTCAACTGCAGCATAATCAAAGGATTGAGAAAGGGGCAGTCCTATGCAAATAATCTCCTCCCATGATTACTTCTCTGAGCTTCCGTAGTGGTACGATGATAGGACCTTCAACAAATGGTCTTCAGCAGATTTCTAAAGTTGCCAAATTGTCTTAGGCTAAGGATTGTTCCAGTCAAAGGCCGTCAGATAAGGACCCCACCCTCACTTAGCAGGGTCCAGAATTACCTGCAGTAATCCTCTATACAGAACATGGGCGTTCGTGGGCGTTTGTGGGCCTACTGTAAAGGCTATATGCTAAAACTGGGATGTCTAAAGTCCCAGTCCCAGTCCCAGTCCCAGTCCCAGTCCCAGTCCCAGTCCCAGTCCCAGTCCCAGTCCTGGTCTCACTGTCAGAGGCACAGCATAACACAGCCTGCCAGACATGGCCGTGCAATGCCATGCCAAACCAAATGCTCCTTCCCCACACTTGCTGATTCATGCATTTTCAAGACATAATCAATCAGAGTCCTGACTTTGTCCTTTCCTATCACTTCAACATTCAACATACTATCTTCTGACTGCAGCTAATAAGGGCTCTTTCACCTGCACAAAATTTTACTCTGCATTAAATCAACACCATTCAACCTATTTTATTATCTGCATGGCACCTTCCTCACATAATACAGCTCAATTCTGGCCCCCCTTGGGCCATATTTGTGCTCTCCAGAACACCAATTTGAAATAAAAACGAATACATTCATAAGTGAAGATAAGACCTTGCTAATATTTAAACTACTTGAGCAAAAGGAGGGAGGTGGCAGGTGGTGGTGAGGGTGGCAAGATTTGTAAATGTGCCCAACTAATGCAATCAAAAAATGACTTAAATTGTTGCTGTATTTTTTTAAGTAAAAATAATCTTTTTATGTGCAAAAAATCAAATACTGGATTTTTTTTCCATGTAAACATCCTTCAAAGTCAGTGGCTGGATTCAAACCCCCATCCAGGGGTAGCTTCCTGCACCAAAGGCACTAGACTTTGCCTATGCGATATAGGCTTTTGATGGTTTTCAGTTGTGCAAGAGACCCTATCAGCATCTGACAGGCCGTGGTGTCATTGCTAATGGCTGCCACCGTACAGGACACATCATAGCCATGATATAGGGAAGATTTGACTAGCTACATATAGGGAAGCCCGTCTGGTCCAGTGGGTAAGTTCCTGCTTTCCACCCAGACATGCAGGGTTCAATTACAGGGCCCGACAGATGACACACTAAATCTCTCAGCAAGCATCTGTACATTAACCACTTATTTTCTTGCAGTTTTCCTTCCAAATCCTGCAACCCCTTCACCACAAATACAGTCCAATCATTCCTCGATACTCATTCACTCAGTCATTCCACTCCGCCATGCTACAGGGTGAACAAAAACCAACAAGAACAAGAGCTAGTTCAGCAAGCAAATTTATAGCCTCTCTTTGGATTTATGTTGATGCTGCTGCCCTCTAGTAATGTTATATGTCAACTGCAGCATAATCAAAGGATTGAGAAAGGGGCAGTCCTATGCAAATAATCTCCTACCATGATTACTTCTCTGAGCTTCCGTAGTGGTACGATGATAGGACCTTCAACAAATGGTCTTCAGCAGATTTCTAAAGTTGCCAAATTGTCTTAGGCTAAGGATTGTTCCAGTCGAAGGCCTTCAGATAAGGACCCCACCCTCACTTAGCAGGGTCCAGAATTACCTGCAGTAATCCTCTATACAGAACATGGGTGTTTGTGGGCCTACTGTGAAGGCTATATGCTAAAACTGGGATGTCTAAAGTCCCAGTCCTGGTCTCACTGTCAGAGGCACAGCATAACACAGCCTGCCAGACATGACCGTGCAATGCCATGCCAAACCAAATGCTCCTTCCCCACACTTGCTGATTCATGCATTTTCAAGACATAATCAATCAGAGGCCTGACTTTGTCCATTCCTATCACTTCAACATTCAACATACTATCTTCTGACTGCAGCTAATAAGGGCTCTTTCACCTGCACAAAATTTTACTCTGCATTAAATCAACACCATTCAACCTATTTTATTATCTGCATGGCACCTTCCTCACATAATACAGCTCAATTCTGGCCCCCCTTGGGCCATATTTGTGCTCTCCAGAACACCAATTTGAAGAAAAAACGAATACATTCATAAATGAAGATAAGACCTTGCTAATATTTAAACTACTTGAGCAAAAGGAGGGAGGTGGCAGGTGGTGGTGGGGGTGGCAAGATTTGTAAATGTGCCCAACTAATGCAATCAATAATGACTTAAATTGTTGCTGTATTTTTTTAAGTAAAAATAATCTTTTTATGTGCAAAAAAACAAATACTGGATTTTTTTCCCTGTAAACATCCTTCAAAGTCAGTGGCTGGATTCAAACCCCCATCCAGGGGTAGCTTCCTGCACCAAAGGCACTAGACTTTGCCTCTGAGCTATAGGCTTTTGAGGGGTTTCTGTTGTGCAAGAGACCCTATCAGTATCTGACAGGCCGTGGTGTCATTGCTAATGGCTGCCACTGCACAGGACACATCATAGCCATGATATAGGGAAGATTTGACAAGCTACATAAAGGGAACCCCGTCTGGTCCAGTGGGTAAATTCCTGCCTTCCACCCAGACATGCAGGGTTCAACTCCTGGGCCCGACAGATGACACACTCAATCTCTCAGCAAGCATCTGTGCATTAACCACTTGTTTTCTTGCAGTTTTCCTTCCAAATCCTGCAACCCCTTCACCACAAATACAGTCCAATCATTCCTCGATACTCATTCACTCAGTCATTCCACTCCGCCATGCTACAGGCTGAACAAAAACCAACAAGAACAAGAGCTAGTTCAGCAAGCAAATTTAAAGCCTCTCTTTGGATTTATGTTGATGCTGCTGCCCTCTAGTAATGTTATATGTCAACTGCAGCATAATCAAAGTATTGAGAAAGGGGCAGTCCTATGCAAATAATCTCCTCCCATGATTACTTCTCTGAGCTTCCGTAGTGGTACGATGATAGGACCTTCAACATATGGTCTTCAGCAGATTTCTAAAGTTGCCAAATTGTCTAGGCTAAGGATTGTTCCAGTCGAAGGCCTTCAGATAAGGACCCCACCCTCACTTAGCAGGGTCGAGAATTACCTGCAGTAATCCTCTATACAGAACATGGGTGTTCGTGGGCCTACTGTAAAAGCTATATGCTAAAACTGGGATGTCTAAAGTCCCAGTCCTGGTCTCACTGTCAGAGGCACAGCATAACACAGCCTGCCAGACATGGCCATGCAATGCCATGCCAAACCAAATGCTCCTTCCCCACACTTGCTGCATCATGCATTTTCAAGACAAAATCAATCAGAGGCCTGACTTTGTCCCTTTCCTATCACTTCAACATTCAACATACTACTTTCTGACTGCAGCTAATAAGGGCTCTTTCACCTGCACAAAATTTTACTCTGCATTAAATCAACACCATTCAACCTATTTTATTATCTGCATGGCACCTTCCTCACATAATACAGCTCAATTCTGGCCCTCCTTGGGCCATATTTGTGCTCTCCAGAACACCAATTTGAAATAAAAACGAATACATTCATAAATGAAGAAAAGACCTTGCTAATATTTAAACTACTTGAGCAAAAGGAGGGAGGTGGCAGGTGGTGGTGAGGGTGGCAAGATTTGTAAATGTGCCCAACTAATGCAATCAAAAAATGACTTAAATTGTTCCTGTATTTTTTTAGGTAAAAATAATCTTTTTATGTGCAAAAAATCAAATACTGGATTTTTTTTCCATGTAAACATCCTTCAAAGTCAGTGGCTGGATTCAAACCCCCATCCAGGGGTAGCTTCCTGCACCAAAGGCACTAGACTTTGCCTATGCGCTATAGGCTTTTGATGGGTTTCAGTTGTGCAAGAGACCCTATCAGCATCTGACAGGCCGTGGTGTCATTGCTAATGGCTGCCACTGCACAGGACATCATAGCCTTGATATAGGGAAGATTTGACAAGCTACATATAGGGAAGCCCGTCTGGTCCAGTGGGTAAGTTCCTGCCTTCCACCCAGACATGCAGGGTTCAATTCCAGGGCCCGACAGATGACACACTACATCTCTCAGCAAGCATCTGTACATTAACCACCTATTTTCTTGCAGTTTTCCTTCCAAATCCTGCAACCCCTTCACCACAAATACAGTCCAATCATTCCTCGATACTCATTCACTCAGTCATTCCACTCCGCCATGCTACAGGGTGAACAAAAACCAACAAGAACAAGAGCTAGTTCAGCAAGCAAATTTATAGCCTCTCTTTGGATTTATGTTGATGCTGCTGCCCTCTAGTAATGTTATATGTCAACTGCAGCATAATCAAAGGATTGAGAAAGGGGCAGTCCTATGCAAATAATCTCCTCCCATGATTACTTCTCTGAGCTTCCGTAGTGGTACGATGATAGGACCTTCAACAAATGGTCTTCAGCAGATTTCTAAAGTTGCCAAATTGTCTTAGGCTAAGGATTGTTCCAGTCGAAGGCCTTCAGATAAGGACCCCACCCTCACTTAGCAGGGTCGAGAATTACCTGCAGTAATCCTCTATACAGAACATGGGTGTTCGTGGGCCTACTGTAAAAGCTATATGCTAAAACTGGGATGTCTAAAGTCCCAGTCCTGGTCTCACTGTCAGAGGCACAGCATAACACAGCCTGCCAGACATGGCCATGCAATGCCATGCCAAACCAAATGCTCCTTCCCCACACTTGCTGCATCATGCATTTTCAAGACAAAATCAATCAGAGGCCTGACTTTGTCCCTTTCCTATCACTTCAACATTCAACATACTACCTTCTGACTGCAGCTAATAAGGGCTCTTTCACCTGCACAAAATTTTACTCTGCATTAAATCAACACCATTCAACCTATTTTATTATCTGCATGGCACCTTCCTCACATAATACAGCTCAATTCTGGCCCTCCTTGGGCCATATTTGTGCTCTCCAGAACACCAATTTGAAATAAAAACGAATACATTCATAAATGAAGATAAGACCTTGCTAATATTTAAACTACTTGAGCAAAAGGAGGGAGGTGGCAGGTGGTGGTGAGGGTGGCAAGATTTGTAAATGTGCCCAACTAATGCAATCAAAAAATGACTTAAATTGTTGCTGTATTTTTTTAAGTAAAAATAATCTTTTTATGTGCAAAAAATCAAATACTGGATTTTTTTTCCATGTAAACATCCTTCAAAGTCAGTGGCTGGATTCAAACCCCCATCCAGGGGTAGCTTCCTGCACCAAAGGCACTAGACTTTGCCTATGCGCTATAGGCTTTTGATGGGTTTCAGTTGTGCAAGAGACCCTATCAGCATCTGACAGGCCGTGGTGTCATTGCTAATGGCTGCCACTGCACAGGACATCATAGCCATGATATAGGGAAGATTTGACAAGCTACATATAGGGAAGCCCGTCTGGTCCAGTGGGTAAGTTCCTGCCTTCCACCCAGACATGCAGGGTTCAATTCCAGGGCCCGACAGATGACACACTAAATCTCTCAGCAAGCATCTGTACATTAACCACTTATTTTCTTGCAGTTTTCCTTCCAAATCCTGCAACCCCTTCACCACAAATACAGTCCAATCATTCCTCGATACTCATTCACTCAGTCATTCCACTCCGCCATGCTACAGGGTGAACAAAAACCAACAAGAACAAGAGCTAGTTCAGCAAGCAAATTTATAGCCTCTCTTTGGATTTATGTTGATGCTGCTGCCCTCTAGTAATGTTATATGTCAACTGCAGCATAATCAAAGGATTGAGAAAGGGGCAGTCCTATGCAAATAATCTCCTCCCATGATTACTTCTCTGAGCTTCCGTAGTGGTACGATGATAGGACCTTCAACAAATGGTCTTCAACAGATTTCTAAAGTTGCCAAATTGTCTTAGGCTAAGGATTGTTCCAGTCGAAGGCCTTCAGATAAGGACCCCACCCTCACTTAGCAGGGTCCAGAATTACCTGCAGTAATCCTCTATACAGAACATGGGCGTTTGTGGGCCTACTGTAAAGGCTATATGCTAAAACTGGGATGTCTAAAGTCCCAGTCCCAGTCCCAGTCCCAGTCCCAGTCCCAGTCCCAGTCCCAGTCCCAGTCCCAGTCCCAGTCCCAGTCCCAGTCCCAGTCCCAGTCCTGGTCTCACTGTCAGAGGCACAGCATAACACAGCCTGCCAGACATGGCCGTGCAATGCCATGCCAAACCAAATGCTCCTTCCCCACACTTGCTGATTCATGCATTTTCAAGACATAATCAATCAGAGTCCTGACTTTGTCCTTTCCTATCACTTCAACATTCAACATACTATCTTCTGACTGCAGCTAATAAGGGCTCTTTCACCTGCACAAAATTTTACTCTGCATTAAATCAACACCATTCAACCTATTTTATTATCTGCATGGCACCTTCCTCACATAATACAGCTCAATTCTGGCCCCCCTTGGGCCATATTTGTGCTCTCCAGAACACCAATTTGAAATAAAAACGAATACATTCATAAGTGAAGATAAGACCTTGCTAATATTTAAACTACTTGAGCAAAAGGAGGGAGGTGGCAGGTGGTGGTGAGGGTGGCAAGATTTGTAAATGTGCCCAACTAATGCAATCAAAAAATGACTTAAATTGTTGCTGTATTTTTTTAAGTAAAAATAATCTTTTTATGTGCAAAAAATCAAATACTGGATTTTTTTTCCATGTAAACATCCTTCAAAGTCAGTGGCTGGATTCAATCCCCCATCCAGGGGTAGCTTCCTGCACCAAAGGCACTAGACTTTGCCTATGCGATATAGGCTTTTGATGGTTTTCAGTTGTGCAAGAGACCCTATCAGCATCTGACAGGCCGTGGTGTCATTGCTAATGGCTGCCACCGTACAGGACACATCATAGCCATGATATAGGGAAGATTTGACTAGCTACATATAGGGAAGCCCGTCTGGTCCAGTGGGTAAGTTCCTGCTTTCCACCCAGACATGCAGGGTTCAATTACAGGGCCCGACAGATGACACACTAAATCTCTCAGCAAGCATCTGTACATTAACCACTTATTTTCTTGCAGTTTTCCTTCCAAATCCTGCAACCCCTTCACCACAAATACAGTCCAATCATTCCTCGATACTCATTCACTCAGTCATTCCACTCCGCCATGCTACAGGGTGAACAAAAACCAACAAGAACAAGAGCTAGTTCAGCAAGCAAATTTATAGCCTCTCTTTGGATTTATGTTGATGCTGCTGCCCTCTAGTAATGTTATATGTCAACTGCAGCATAATCAAAGGATTGAGAAAGGGGCAGTCCTATGCAAATAATCTCCTCCCATGATTACTTCTCTGAGCTTCCGTAGTGGTACGATGATAGGACCTTCAACAAATGGTCTTCAGCAGATTTCTAAAGTTGCCAAATTGTCTTAGGCTAAGGATTGTTCCAGTCGAAGGCCTTCAGATAAGGACCCCACCCTCACTTAGCAGGGTCCAGAATTACCTGCAGTAATCCTCTATACAGAACATGGGTGTTTGTGGGCCTACTGTGAAGGCTATATGCTAAAACTGGGATGTCTAAAGTCCCAGTCCTGGTCTCACTGTCAGAGGCACAGCATAACACAGCCTGCCAGACATGACCGTGCAATGCCATGCCAAACCAAATGCTCCTTCCCCACACTTGCTGATTCATGCATTTTCAAGACATAATCAATCAGAGGCCTGACTTTGTCCATTCCTATCACTTCAACATTCAACATACTATCTTCTGACTGCAGCTAATAAGGGCTCTTTCACCTGCACAAAATTTTACTCTGCATTAAATCAACACCATTCAACCTATTTTATTATCTGCATGGCACCTTCCTCACATAATACAGCTCAATTCTGGCCCCCCTTGGGCCATATTTGTGCTCTCCAGAACACCAATTTGAAGAAAAAACGAATACATTCATAAATGAAGATAAGACCTTGCTAATATTTAAACTACTTGAGCAAAAGGAGGGAGGTGGCAGGTGGTGGTGGTGGCAAGATTTGTAAATGTGCCCAACTAATGCAATCAATAATGACTTAAATTGTTGCTGTATTTTTTTAAGTAAAAATAATCTTTTTATGTGCAAAAAATCAAATACTGGACTTTTTTTCCATGTAAACATCCTTCAAAGTCAGTGGCTGGATTCAAACCCCCATCCAGGGGTAGCTTCCTGCACCAAAGGCACTAGACTTTGCCTCTGAGCTATAGGCTTTTGATGGGTTTCTGTTGTGCAAGAGACCCTATCAGTATCTGACAGGCCGTGGTGTCATTGCTAATGGCTGCCACTGCACAGGACACATCATAGCCATGATATAGGGAAGATTTGACAAGCTACATAAAGGGAACCCCGTCTGGTCCAGTGGGTAAATTCCTGCCTTCCACCCAGACATGCAGGGTTCAACTCCTGGGCCCGACAGATGACACACTCAATCTCTCAGCAAGCATCTGTGCATTAACCACTTGTTTTCTTGCAGTTTTCCTTCCAAATCCTGCAACCCCTTCACCACAAATACAGTCCAATCATTCCTCGATACTCATTCACTCAGTCATTCCACTCCGCCATGCTACAGGCTGAACAAAAACCAACAAGAACAAGAGCTAGTTCAGCAAGCAAATTTAAAGCCTCTCTTTGGATTTATGTTGATGCTGCTGCCCTCTAGTAATGTTATATGTCAACTGCAGCATAATCAAAGTATTGAGAAAGGGGCAGTCCTATGCAAATAATCTCCTCCCATGATTACTTCTCTGAGCTTCCGTAGTGGTACGATGATAGGACCTTCAACATATGGTCTTCAGCAGATTTCTAAAGTTGCCAAATTGTCTAGGCTAAGGATTGTTCCAGTCGAAGGCCTTCAGATAAGGACCCCACCCTCACTTAGCAGGGTCGAGAATTACCTGCAGTAATCCTCTATACAGAACATGGGTGTTCGTGGGCCTACTGTAAAAGCTATATGCTAAAACTGGGATGTCTAAAGTCCCAGTCCTGGTCTCACTGTCAGAGGCACAGCATAACACAGCCTGCCAGACATGGCCATGCAATGCCATGCCAAACCAAATGCTCCTTCCCCACACTTGCTGCATCATGCATTTTCAAGACAAAATCAATCAGAGGCCTGACTTTGTCCCTTTCCTATCACTTCAACATTCAACATTCTACCTTCTGACTGCAGCTAATAAGGGCTCTTTCACCTGCACAAAATTTTACTCTGCATTAAATCAACACCATTCAACCTATTTTATTATCTGCATGGCACCTTCCTCACATAATACAGCTCAATTCTGGCCCTCCTTGGGCCATATTTGTGCTCTCCAGAACACCAATTTGAAATAAAAACGAATACATTCATAAATGAAGATAAGACCTTGCTAATATTTAAACTACTTGAGCAAAAGGAGGGAGGTGGCAGGTGGTAGTGAGGGTGGCAAGATTTTTAAATGTGCCCAACTAATGCAATCAAAAAATGACTTAAATTGTTGCTGTATTTTTTTAAGTAAAAATAATCTTTTTATGTGCAAAAAATCAAATACTGGATTTTTTTTCCATGTAAACATCCTTCAAAGTCAGTGGCTGGATTCAAACCCCCATCCAGGGGTAGCTTCCTGCACCAAAGGCACTAGACTTTGCCTATGCGCTATAGGCTTTTGATGGGTTTCAGTTGTGCAAGAGACCCTATCAGCATCTGACAGGCCGTGGTGTCATTGCTAATGGCTGCCACTGCACAGGACATCATAGCCTTGATATAGGGAAGATTTGACAAGCTACATATAGGGAAGCCCGTCTGGTCCAGTGGGTAAGTTCCTGCCTTCCACCTAGACATGCAGGGTTCAATTCCAGGGCCCAACAGATGACACACTAAATCTCTCAGCAAGCATCTGTACATTAACCACTTATTTTCTTGCAGTTTTCCTTCCAAATCCTGCAACCCCTTCACCACAAATACAGTCCAATCATTCCTCGATACTCATTCACTCAGTCATTCCACTCCGCCATGCTACAGGGTGAACAAAAACCAACAAGAACAAGAGCTAGTTCAGCAAGCAAATTTATAGCCTCTCTTTGGATTTATGTTGATGCTGCTGCCCTCTAGTAATGTTATATGTCAACTGCAGCATAATCAAAGGATTGAGAAAGGGGCAGTCCTATGCAAATAATCTCCTCCCATGATTACTTCTCTGAGCTTCCGTAGTGGTACGATGATAGGACCTTCAACAAATGGTCTTCAGCAGATTTCTAAAGTTGCCAAATTGTCTTAGGCTAAGGATTGTTCCAGTCGAAGGCCTTCAGATAAGGACCCCACCCTCACTTAGCAGGGTCGAGAATTACCTGCAGTAATCCTCTATACAGAACATGGGTGTTCGTGGGCCTACTGTAAAAGCTATATGCTAAAACTGGGATGTCTAAAGTCCCAGTCCTGGTCTCACTGTCAGAGGCACAGCATAACACAGCCTGCCAGACATGGCCATGCAATGCCATGCCAAACCAAATGCTCCTTCCCCACACTTGCTGCATCATGCATTTTCAAGACAAAATCAATCAGAGGCCTGACTTTGTCCCTTTCCTATCACTTCAACATTCAACATACTACCTTCTGACTGCAGCTAATAAGGGCTCTTTCACCTGCACAAAATTTTACTCTGCATTAAATCAACACCATTCAACCTATTTTATTATCTGCATGGCACCTTCCTCACATAATACAGCTCAATTCTGGCCCTGCTTGGGCCATATTTGTGCTCTCCAGAACACCAATTTGAAATAAAAACGAATACATTCATAAATGAAGATAAGACCTTGCTAATATTTAAACCACTTGAGCAAAAGGAGGGAGGTGGCAGGTGGTGGTGAGGGTGGCAAGATTTGTAAATGTGCCCAACTAATGCAATCAAAAAATGACTTAAATTGTTGCTGTATTTTTTTAAGTAAAAATAATCTTTTTATGTGCAAAAAATCAAATACTGGATTTTTTTTCCATGTAAACATCCTTCAAAGTCAGTGGCTGGATTCAAACCCCCATCCAGGGGTAGCTTCCTGCACCAAAGGCACTAGACTTTGCCTATGCGCTATAGGCTTTTGATGGGTTTCAGTTGTGCAAGAGACCCTATCAGCATCTGACAGGCCGTGGTGTCATTGCTAATGGCTGCCACTGCACAGGACATCATAGCCATGATATAGGGAAGATTTGACAAGCTACATATAGGGAAGCCCGTCTGGTCCAGTGGGTAAGTTCCTGCCTTCCACCCAGACATGCAGGGTTCAATTCCAGGGCCCGACAGATGACACACTAAATCTCTCAGCAAGCATCTGTACATTAACCACTTATTTTCTTGCAGTTTTCCTTCCAAATCCTGCAACCCCTTCACCACAAATACAGTCCAATCATTCCTCGATACTCATTCACTCAGTCATTCCACTCCGCCATGCTACAGGGTGAACAAAAACCAACAAGAACAAGAGCTAGTTCAGCAAGCAAATTTATAGCCTCTCTTTGGATTTATGTTGATGCTGCTGCCCTCTAGTAATGTTATATGTCAACTGCAGCATAATCAAAGGATTGAGAAAGGGGCAGTCCTATGCAAATAATCTCCTCCCATGATTACTTCTCTGAGCTTCCGTAGTGGTACGATGATAGGACCTTCAACAAATGGTCTTCAGCAGATTTCTAAAGTTGCCAAATTGTCTTAGGCTAAGGATTGTTCCAGTCGAAGGCCTTCAGATAAGGACCCCACCCTCACTTAGCAGGGTCCAGAATTACCTGCAGTAATCCTCTATACAGAACATGGGCGTTTGTGGGCCTACTGTGAAGGCTATATGCTAAAACTGGGATGTCTAAAGTCCCAGTCCTGGTCTCACTGTCAGAGGCACAGCATAACACAGCCTGCCAGACATGACCGTGCAATGCCATGCCAAACCAAATGCTCCTTCCCCACACTTGCTGCATCATGCAATTTCAAGACATAATCAATCAGAGGCCTGACTTTGTCCTTTCCTACCATTTCAACATTCAACATACTACCTTCTGACTGCAGCTAGTAAGGACTCTTTCACCTGCACAAAATTTTACCCTGCATTAAGTCAACACCATTCAACCTATTTTATTATCTGTATGGCACCTTCCTCACATAATACAGCTCAATTCTGGCCCCCCTTGGGCCATATTTGTGCTCTCCAGAACACCAATTTGAAGAAAAAACAAATACATTCATAAATGAAGATAAGACCTTGCTAATATTTAAACTACTTGAGCAAAAGGAGGGAGGTGGCAGGTGGTGGTGGGGGTGGCAAGATTTCTAAATGTGCCCAACTAATGCAATCAAAAAATGACTTAAATTGTTCCTGTATTTTTTTAAGTAAAAATAATCTTTTTATGTGCAAAAAATCAAATACTGGATTTTTTTTCCATGTAAACATCCTTCAAAGTCAGTGGCTGGATTCAAACCCCCATCCAGGGGTAGCTTCCTGCACCAAAGGCACTAGACTTTGCCTATGCACTATGGGCTTTTGGTGGGTTTCAGTTGTGCAAGAGACCCTATCAGCATCTGACAGGCCGTGGTGTCATTGCTAATGGCTGCCACTGCACAGGACACATCATAGCCATGATATAGGGAAGATTTGACAAGCTACATATAGGGAAGCCCGTCTGGTCCAGTGGGTAAGTTCCTACCTTACATGCAGGGTTCAATTCCAGGGCCTGACAGATGACACACTAAATCTCTCAGCAAGCATCTGTGCATTAACCACTTATTTTCTTGCAGTTTTCCTTCCAAATCCTGCAACCCCTTCACCACAAATACAGTCCAATCATTACTCGATACTCATTCACTCAGTCATTCCACTCCGCCATGCTACAGGCTGAACAAAAACCAACAAGAACAAGAGCTAGTTCAGCAAGCAAATTTAAAGCCTCTCTTTGGATTTATGTTGATGCTACTGCCCTCTAGTAATGTTATATGTCAACTGCAGCAAAATCAAAGGATTGAGAAAGGGGCAGTCCTATGCAAATAATCTCCTCCCATGATTACTTCTCTGAGCTTCCGTAGTGGTACGATGATAGGACCTTCAACAAATGGTCTTCAGCAGATTTCTAAAGTTGCCAAATTGTCTTAGGCTAAGGATTGTTCCAGTCAAAGGCCGTCAGATAAGGACCCCACCCTCACTTAGCAGGGTCCAGAATTACCTGCAGTAATCCTCTATACAGAACATGGGCGTTCGTGGGCGTTTGTGGGCCTACTGTAAAGGCTATATGCTAAAACTGGGATGTCTAAAGTCCCAGTCCCAGTCCCAGTCCCAGTCCTGGTCTCACTGTCAGAGGCACAGCATAACACAGCCTGCCAGACATGGCCGTGCAATGCCATGCCAAACCAAATGCTCCTTCCCCACACTTGCTGATTCATGCATTTTCAAGACATAATCAATCAGAGTCCTGACTTTGTCCTTTCCTATCACTTCAACATTCAACATACTATCTTCTGACTGCAGCTAATAAGGGCTCTTTCACCTGCACAAAATTTTACTCTGCATTAAATCAACACCATTCAACCTATTTTATTATCTGCATGGCACCTTCCTCACATAATACAGCTCAATTCTGGCCCCCCTTGGGCCATATTTGTGCTCTCCAGAACACCAATTTGAAGAAAAAACGAATACATTCATAAATGAAGATAAGACCTTGCTAATATTTAAACTACTTGAGCAAAAGGAGGGAGGTGGCAGGTGGTGGTGGGGGTGGCAAGATTTGTAAATGTGCCCAACTAATGCAATCAATAATGACTTAAATTGTTGCTGTATTTTTTTAAGTAAAAATAATCTTTTTATGTGCAAAAAAACAAATACTGGATTTTTTTCCATGTATACATCCTTCAAAGTCAGTGGCTGGATTCAAACCCCCATCCAGGGGTAGCTTCCTGCACCAAAGGCACTAGACTTTGCCTCTGAGCTATAGGCTTTTGATGGGTTTCTGTTGTGCAAGAGACCCTATCAGTATCTGACAGGCCGTGGTGTCATTGCTAATGGCTGCCACTGCACAGGAAACATCATAGCCATGATATAGGGAAGATTTGACAAGCTACATAAAGGGAACCCCGTCTGGTCCAGTGGGTAAATTCCTGCCTTCCACCCAGACATGCAGGGTTCAACTCCTGGGCCCGACAGATGACACACTCAATCTCTCAGCAAGCATCTGTGCATTAACCACTTGTTTTCTTGCAGTTTTCCTTCCAAATCCTGCAACCCCTTCACCACAAATACAGTCCAATCATTCCTCGATACTCATTCACTCAGTCATTCCACTCCGCCATGCTACAGGGTGAACAAAAACCAACAAGAACAAGAGCTAGTTCAGCAAGCAAATTTATAGCCTCTCTTTGGATTTATGTTGATGCTGCTGCCCTCTAGTAATGTTATATGTCAACTGCAGCATAATCAAAGGATTGAGAAAGGGGCAGTCCTATGCAAATAATCTCCTCCCATGATTACTTCTCTGAGCTTCCGTAGTGGTACGATGATAGGACCTTCAACAAATGGTCTTCAGCAGATTTCTAAAGTTGCCAAATTGTCTTAGGCTAAGGATTGTTCCAGTCGAAGGCCTTCAGATAAGGACCCCACCCTCACTTAGCAGGGTCGAGAATTACCTGCAGTAATCCTCTATACAGAACATGGGTGTTCGTGGGCCTACTGTAAAAGCTATATGCTAAAACTGGGATGTCTAAAGTCCCAGTCCTGGTCTCACTGTCAGAGGCACAGCATAACACAGCCTGCCAGACATGGCCATGCAATGCCATGCCAAACCAAATGCTCCTTCCCCACACTTGCTGCATCATGCATTTTCAAGACAAAATCAATCAGAGGCCTGACTTTGTCCCTTTCCTATCACTTCAACATTCAACATACTACCTTCTGACTGCAGCTAATAAGGGCTCTTTCACCTGCACAAAATTTTACTCTGCATTAAATCAACACCATTCAACCTATTTTATTATCTGCATGGCACCTTCCTCACATAATACAGCTCAATTCTGGCCCTGCTTGGGCCATATTTGTGCTCTCCAGAACACCAATTTGAAATAAAAACGAATACATTCATAAATGAAGATAAGACCTTGCTAATATTTAAACCACTTGAGCAAAAGGAGGGAGGTGGCAGGTGGTGGTGAGGGTGGCAAGATTTGTAAATGTGCCCAACTAATGCAATCAAAAAATGACTTAAATTGTTGCTGTATTTTTTTAAGTAAAAATAATCTTTTTATGTGCAAAAAATCAAATACTGGATTTTTTTTCCATGTAAACATCCTTCAAAGTCAGTGGCTGGATTCAAACCCCCATCCAGGGGTAGCTTCCTGCACCAAAGGCACTAGACTTTGCCTATGCGCTATAGGCTTTTGATGGGTTTCAGTTGTGCAAGAGACCCTATCAGCATCTGACAGGCCGTGGTGTCATTGCTAATGGCTGCCACTGCACAGGACATCATAGCCATGATATAGGGAAGATTTGACAAGCTACATATAGGGAAGCCCGTCTGGTCCAGTGGGTAAGTTCCTGCCTTCCACCCAGACATGCAGGGTTCAATTCCAGGGCCCGACAGATGACACACTAAATCTCTCAGCAAGCATCTGTACATTAACCACTTATTTTCTTGCAGTTTTCCTTCCAAATCCTGCAACCCCTTCACCACAAATACAGTCCAATCATTCCTCGATACTCATTCACTCAGTCATTCCACTCCGCCATGCTACAGGGTGAACAAAAACCAACAAGAACAAGAGCTAGTTCAGCAAGCAAATTTATAGCCTCTCTTTGGATTTATGTTGATGCTGCTGCCCTCTAGTAATGTTATATGTCAACTGCAGCATAATCAAAGGATTGAGAAAGGGGCAGTCCTATGCAAATAATCTCCTCCCATGATTACTTCTCTGAGCTTCCGTAGTGGTACGATGATAGGACCTTCAACAAATGGTCTTCAGCAGATTTCTAAAGTTGCCAAATTGTCTTAGGCTAAGGATTGTTCCAGTCGAAGGCCTTCAGATAAGGACCCCACCCTCACTTAGCAGGGTCCAGAATTACCTGCAGTAATCCTCTATACAGAACATGGGCGTTTGTGGGCCTACTGTGAAGGCTATATGCTAAAACTGGGATGTCTAAAGTCCCAGTCCTGGTCTCACTGTCAGAGGCACAGCATAACACAGCCTGCCAGACATGACCGTGCAATGCCATGCCAAACCAAATGCTCCTTCCCCACACTTGCTGCATCATGCAATTTCAAGACATAATCAATCAGAGGCCTGACTTTGTCCTTTCCTACCATTTCAACATTCAACATACTACCTTCTGACTGCAGCTAGTAAGGACTCTTTCACCTGCACAAAATTTTACCCTGCATTAAGTCAACACCATTCAACCTATTTTATTATCTGTATGGCACCTTCCTCACATAATACAGCTCAATTCTGGCCCCCCTTGGGCCATATTTGTGCTCTCCAGAACACCAATTTGAAGAAAAAACAAATACATTCATAAATGAAGATAAGACCTTGCTAATATTTAAACTACTTGAGCAAAAGGAGGGAGGTGGCAGGTGGTGGTGGGGGTGGCAAGATTTCTAAATGTGCCCAACTAATGCAATCAAAAAATGACTTAAATTGTTCCTGTATTTTTTTAAGTAAAAATAATCTTTTTATGTGCAAAAAATCAAATACTGGATTTTTTTTCCATGTAAACATCCTTCAAAGTCAGTGGCTGGATTCAAACCCCCATCCAGGGGTAGCTTCCTGCACCAAAGGCACTAGACTTTGCCTATGCACTATGGGCTTTTGGTGGGTTTCAGTTGTGCAAGAGACCCTATCAGCATCTGACAGGCCGTGGTGTCATTGCTAATGGCTGCCACTGCACAGGACACATCATAGCCATGATATAGGGAAGATTTGACAAGCTACATATAGGGAAGCCCGTCTGGTCCAGTGGGTAAGTTCCTACCTTACATGCAGGGTTCAATTCCAGGGCCTGACAGATGACACACTAAATCTCTCAGCAAGCATCTGTGCATTAACCACTTATTTTCTTGCAGTTTTCCTTCCAAATCCTGCAACCCCTTCACCACAAATACAGTCCAATCATTACTCGATACTCATTCACTCAGTCATTCCACTCCGCCATGCTACAGGCTGAACAAAAACCAACAAGAACAAGAGCTAGTTCAGCAAGCAAATTTAAAGCCTCTCTTTGGATTTATGTTGATGCTACTGCCCTCTAGTAATGTTATATGTCAACTGCAGCAAAATCAAAGGATTGAGAAAGGGGCAGTCCTATGCAAATAATCTCCTCCCATGATTACTTCTCTGAGCTTCCGTAGTGGTACGATGATAGGACCTTCAACAAATGGTCTTCAGCAGATTTCTAAAGTTGCCAAATTGTCTTAGGCTAAGGATTGTTCCAGTCAAAGGCCGTCAGATAAGGACCCCACCCTCACTTAGCAGGGTCCAGAATTACCTGCAGTAATCCTCTATACAGAACATGGGCGTTCGTGGGCGTTTGTGGGCCTACTGTAAAGGCTATATGCTAAAACTGGGATGTCTAAAGTCCCAGTCCCAGTCCCAGTCCCAGTCCTGGTCTCACTGTCAGAGGCACAGCATAACACAGCCTGCCAGACATGGCCGTGCAATGCCATGCCAAACCAAATGCTCCTTCCCCACACTTGCTGATTCATGCATTTTCAAGACATAATCAATCAGAGTCCTGACTTTGTCCTTTCCTATCACTTCAACATTCAACATACTATCTTCTGACTGCAGCTAATAAGGGCTCTTTCACCTGCACAAAATTTTACTCTGCATTAAATCAACACCATTCAACCTATTTTATTATCTGCATGGCACCTTCCTCACATAATACAGCTCAATTCTGGCCCCCCTTGGGCCATATTTGTGCTCTCCAGAACACCAATTTGAAGAAAAAACGAATACATTCATAAATGAAGATAAGACCTTGCTAATATTTAAACTACTTGAGCAAAAGGAGGGAGGTGGCAGGTGGTGGTGGGGGTGGCAAGATTTGTAAATGTGCCCAACTAATGCAATCAATAATGACTTAAATTGTTGCTGTATTTTTTTAAGTAAAAATAATCTTTTTATGTGCAAAAAAACAAATACTGGATTTTTTTCCATGTATACATCCTTCAAAGTCAGTGGCTGGATTCAAACCCCCATCCAGGGGTAGCTTCCTGCACCAAAGGCACTAGACTTTGCCTCTGAGCTATAGGCTTTTGATGGGTTTCTGTTGTGCAAGAGACCCTATCAGTATCTGACAGGCCGTGGTGTCATTGCTAATGGCTGCCACTGCACAGGAAACATCATAGCCATGATATAGGGAAGATTTGACAAGCTACATAAAGGGAACCCCGTCTGGTCCAGTGGGTAAATTCCTGCCTTCCACCCAGACATGCAGGGTTCAACTCCTGGGCCCGACAGATGACACACTCAATCTCTCAGCAAGCATCTGTGCATTAACCACTTGTTTTCTTGCAGTTTTCCTTCCAAATCCTGCAACCCCTTCACCACAAATACAGTCCAATCATTCCTCGATACTCATTCACTCAGTCATTCCACTCCGCCATGCTACAGGCTGAACAAAAACCAACAAGAACAAGAGCTAGTTCAGCAAGCAAATTTAAAGCCTCTCTTTGGATTTATGTTGATGCTGCTGCCCTCTAGTAATGTTATATGTCAACTGCAGCATAATCAAAGTATTGAGAAAGGGGCAGTCCTATGCAAATAATCTCCTCCCATGATTACTTCTCTGAGCTTCCGTAGTGGTACGATGATAGGACCTTCAACATATGGTCTTCAGCAGATTTCTAAAGTTGCCAAATTGTCTTAGGCTAAGGATTGTTCCAGTCGAAGGCCTTCAGATAAGGACCCCACCCTCACTTAGCAGGGTCGAGAATTACCTGCAGTAATCCTCTATACAGAACATGGGTGTTCGTGGGCCTACTGTAAAAGCTATATGCTAAAACTGGGATGTCTAAAGTCCCAGTCCTGGTCTCACTGTCAGAGGCACAGCATAACACAGCCTGCCAGACATGGCCATGCAATGCCATGCCAAACCAAATGCTCCTTCCCCACACTTGCTGCATCATGCATTTTCAAGACAAAATCAATCAGAGGCCTGACTTTGTCCCTTTCCTATCACTTCAACATTCAACATACTACCTTCTGACTGCAGCTAATAAGGGCTCTTTCACCTGCACAAAATTTTACTCTGCATTAAATCAACACCATTCAACCTATTTTATTATCTGCATGGCACCTTCCTCACATAATACAGCTCAATTCTGGCCCTCCTTGGGCCATATTTGTGCTCTCCAGAACACCAATTTGAAATAAAAACGAATACATTCATAAATGAAGATAAGACCTTGCTAATATTTAAACTACTTGAGCAAAAGGAGGGAGGTGGCAGGTGGTGGTGAGGGTGGCAAGATTTGTAAATGTGCCCAACTAATGCAATCAAAAAATGACTTAAATTGTTGCTGTATTTTTTTAAGTAAAAATAATCTTTTTATGTGCAAAAAATCAAATACTGGATTTTTTTTCCATGTAAACATCCTTCAAAGTCAGTGGCTGGATTCAAACCCCCATCCAGGGGTAGCTTCCTGCACCAAAGGCACTAGACTTTGCCTATGCGCTATAGGCTTTTGATGGGTTTCAGTTGTACAAGAGACCCTATCAGCATCTGACAGGCCGTGGTGTCATTGCTAATGGCTGCCACTGCACAGGACATCATAGCCATGATATAGGGAAGATTTGACAAGCCACATATAGGGAAGCCCATCTGGTCCAGTGGGTAAGTTCCTGCCTTCCACCCAGACATGCAGGGTTCAATTCCAGGGCCCGACAGATGACACACCAAATCTCTCAGCAAGCATCTGTACATTAACCACTTATTTTCTTGCAGTTTTCCTTCCAAATCCTGCAACCCCTTCACCACAAATACAGTCCAATCATTCCTCGATACTCATTCACTCAGTCATTCCACTCCGCCATGCTACAGGGTGAACAAAAACCAACAAGAACAAGAGCTAGTTCAGCAAGCAAATTTATAGCCTCTCTTTGGATTTATGTTGATGCTGCTGCCCTCTAGTAATGTTATATGTCAACTGCAGCATAATCAAAGGATTGAGAAAGGGGCAGTCCTATGCAAATAATCTCCTCCCATGATTACTTCTCTGAGCTTCCGTAGTGGTACGATGATAGGACCTTCAACAAATGGTCTTCAGCAGATTTCTAAAGTTGCCAAATTGTCTTAGGCTAAGGATTGTTCCAGTCAAAGGCCGTCAGATAAGGACCCCACCCTCACTTAGCAGGGTCCAGAATTACCTGCAGTAATCCTCTATACAGAACATGGGCGTTCGTGGGCGTTTGTGGGCCTACTGTAAAGGCTATATGCTAAAACTGGGATGTCTAAAGTCCCAGTCCCAGTCCCAGTCCCAGTCCCAGTCCCAGTCCCAGTCCTGGTCTCACTGTCAGAGGCACAGCATAACACAGCCTGCCAGACATGACCGTGCAATGCCATGCCAAACCAAATGCTCCTTCCCCACACTTGCTGCATCATGCAATTTCAAGACATAATCAATCAGAGGCCTGACTTTGTCCTTTCCTACCATTTCAACATTCAACATACTACCTTCTGACTGCAGCTAGTAAGGACTCTTTCACCTGCACAAAATTTTACCCTGCATTAAGTCAACACCATTCAACCTATTTTATTATCTGTATGGCACCTTCCTCACATAATACAGCTCAATTCTGGCCCCCCTTGGGCCATATTTGTGCTCTCCAGAACACCAATTTGAAGAAAAAACAAATACATTCATAAATGAAGATAAGACCTTGCTAATATTTAAACTACTTGAGCAAAAGGAGGGAGGTGGCAGGTGGTGGTGGGGGTGGCAAGATTTCTAAATGTGCCCAACTAATGCAATCAAAAAATGACTTAAATTGTTCCTGTATTTTTTTAAGTAAAAATAATCTTTTTATGTGCAAAAAATCAAATACTGGATTTTTTTTCCATGTAAACATCCTTCAAAGTCAGTGGCTGGATTCAAACCCCCATCCAGGGGTAGCTTCCTGCACCAAAGGCACTAGACTTTGCCTATGCACTATGGGCTTTTGGTGGGTTTCAGTTGTGCAAGAGACCCTATCAGCATCTGACAGGCCGTGGTGTCATTGCTAATGGCTGCCACTGCACAGGACATCATAGCCTTGATATAGGGAAGATTTGACAAGCTACATATAGGGAAGCCCGTCTGGTCCAGTGGGTAAGTTCCTGCCTTCCACCCAGACATGCAGGGTTCAATTCCAGGGCCCGACAGATGACACACTAAATCTCTCAGCAAGCATCTGTACATTAACCACTTATTTTCTTGCAGTTTTCCTTCCAAATCCTGCAACCCCTTCACCACAAATACAGTCCAATCATTCCTCGATACTCATTCACTCAGTCATTCCACTCCGCCATGCTACAGGGTGAACAAAAACCAACAAGAACAAGAGCTAGTTCAGCAAGCAAATTTATAGCCTCTCTTTGGATTTATGTTGATGCTGCTGCCCTCTAGTAATGTTATATGTCAACTGCAGCATAATCAAAGGATTGAGAAAGGGGCAGTCCTATGCAAATAATCTCCTCCCATGATTACTTCTCTGAGCTTCCGTAGTGGTACGATGATAGGACCTTCAACAAATGGTCTTCAGCAGATTTCTAAAGTTGCCAAATTGTCTTAGGCTAAGGATTGTTCCAGTCGAAGGCCTTCAGATAAGGACCCCACCCTCACTTAGCAGGGTCGAGAATTACCTGCAGTAATCCTCTATACAGAACATGGGTGTTCGTGGGCCTACTGTAAAAGCTATATGCTAAAACTGGGATGTCTAAAGTCCCAGTCCTGGTCTCACTGTCAGAGGCACAGCATAACACAGCCTGCCAGACATGGCCATGCAATGCCATGCCAAACCAAATGCTCCTTCCCCACACTTGCTGCATCATGCATTTTCAAGACAAAATCAATCAGAGGCCTGACTTTGTCCCTTTCCTATCACTTCAACATTCAACATACTACCTTCTGACTGCAGCTAATAAGGGCTCTTTCACCTGCACAAAATTTTACTCTGCATTAAATCAACACCATTCAACCTATTTTATTATCTGCATGGCACCTTCCTCACATAATACAGCTCAATTCTGGCCCTCCTTGGGCCATATTTGTGCTCTCCAGAACACCAATTTGAAATAAAAACGAATACATTCATAAATGAAGATAAGACCTTGCTAATATTTAAACTACTTGAGCAAAAGGAGGGAGGTGGCAGGTGGTGGTGAGGGTGGCAAGATTTGTAAATGTGCCCAACTAATGCAATCAAAAAATGACTTAAATTGTTGCTGTATTTTTTTAAGTAAAAATAATATTTTTATGTGCAAAAAATCAAATACTGGATTTATTTTCCATGTAAACATCCTTCAAAGTCAGTGGCTGGATTCAAACCCCCATCCAGGGGTAGCTTCCTGCACCAAAGGCACTAGACTTTGCCTATGCGCTATAGGCTTTTGATGGGTTTCAGTTGTGCAAGAGACCCTATCAGCATCTGACAGGCTGTGGTGTCATTGCTAATGGCTGCCACTGCACAGGACATCATAGCCATGATATAGGGAAGATTTGACAAGCTACATATAGGGAAGCCCGTCTGGTCCAGTGGGTAAGTTCCTGCCTTCCACCCAGACATGCAGGGTTCAATTCCAGGGCCCGACAGATGACACACTAAATCTCTCAGCAAGCATCTGTACATTAACCACTTATTTTCTTGCAGTTTTCCTTCCAAATCCTGCAACCCCTTCACCACAAATACAGTCCAATCATTCCTCGATACTCATTCACTCAGTCATTCCACTCCGCCATGCTACAGGGTGAACAAAAACCAACAAGAACAAGAGCTAGTTCAGCAAGCAAATTTATAGCCTCTCTTTGGATTTATGTTGATGCTGCTGCCCTCTAGTAATGTTATATGTCAACTGCAGCATAATCAAAGGATTGAGAAAGGGGCAGTCCTATGCAAATAATATCCTCCCATGATTACTTCTCTGAGCTTCCGTAGTGGTACGATGATAGGACCTTCAACAAATGGTCTTCAGCAGATTTCTAAAGTTGCCAAATTGTCTTAGGCTAAGGATTGTTCCAGTCGAAGGCCTTCAGATAAGGACCCCACCCTCACTTAGCAGGGTCCAGAATTACCTGCAGTAATCCTCTATACAGAACATGGGCGTTTGTGGGCCTACTGTGAAGGCTATATGCTAAAACTGGGATTTCTAAAGTCCCAGTCCTGGTCTCACTGTCAGAGGCACAGCATAACACAGCCTGCCAGACATGACCGTGCAATGCCATGCCAAACCAAATGCTCCTTCCCCACACTTGCTGCATCATGCAATTTCAAGACATAATCAATCAGAGGCCTGACTTTGTCCTTTCCTACCATTTCAACATTCAACATACTACCTTCTGACTGCAGCTAGTAAGGACTCTTTCACCTGCACAAAATTTTACCCTGCATTAAGTCAACACCATTCAACCTATTTTATTATCTGTATGGCACCTTCCTCACATAATACAGCTCAATTCTGGCCCCCCTTGGGCCATATTTGTGCTCTCCAGAACACCAATTTGAAGAAAAAACAAATACATTCATAAATGAAGATAAGACCTTGCTAATATTTAAACTACTTGAGCAAAAGGAGGGAGGTGGCAGGTGGTGGTGGGGGTGGCAAGATTTCTAAATGTGCCCAACTAATGCAATCAAAAAATGACTTAAATTGTTCCTGTATTTTTTTAAGTAAAAATAATCTTTTTATGTGCAAAAAATCAAATACTGGATTTTTTTTCCATGTAAACATCCTTCAAAGTCAGTGGCTGGATTCAAACCCCCATCCAGGGGTAGCTTCCTGCACCAAAGGCACTAGACTTTGCCTATGCACTATGGGCTTTTGGTGGGTTTCAGTTGTGCAAGAGACCCTATCAGCATCTGACAGGCCGTGGTGTCATTGCTAATGGCTGCCACTGCACAGGACACATCATAGCCATGATATAGGGAAGATTTGACAAGCTACATATAGGGAAGCCCGTCTGGTCCAGTGGGTAAGTTCCTACCTTACATGCAGGGTTCAATTCCAGGGCCTGACAGATGACACACTAAATCTCTCAGCAAGCATCTGTGCATTAACCACTTATTTTCTTGCAGTTTTCCTTCCAAATCCTGCAACCCCTTCACCACAAATACAGTCCAATCATTACTCGATACTCATTCACTCAGTCATTCCACTCCGCCATGCTACAGGCTGAACAAAAACCAACAAGAACAAGAGCTAGTTCAGCAAGCAAATTTAAAGCCTCTCTTTGGATTTATGTTGATGCTACTGCCCTCTAGTAATGTTATATGTCAACTGCAGCAAAATCAAAGGATTGAGAAAGGGGCAGTCCTATGCAAATAATCTCCTCCCATGATTACTTCTCTGAGCTTCCGTAGTGGTACGATGATAGGACCTTCAACAAATGGTCTTCAGCAGATTTCTAAAGTTGCCAAACTGTCTTAGGCTAAGGATTGTTCCAGTCAAAGGCCGTCAGATAAGGACCCCACCCTCACTTAGCAGGGTCCAGAATTACCTGCAGTAATCCTCTATACAGAACATGGGCGTTCGTGGGCGTTTGTGGGCCTACTGTAAAGGCTATATGCTAAAACTGGGATGTCTAAAGTCCCAGTCCCAGTCCCAGTCCCAGTCCCAGTCCCAGTCCCAGTCCCAGTCCCAGTCCCAGTCCCAGTCCCAGTCCCAGTCCCAGTCCCAGTCCCAGTCCCAGTCCTGGTCTCACTGTCAGAGGCACAGCATAACACAGCCTGCCAGACCAAATGCTCCTTCCCCACACTTGCTGATTCATGCATTTTCAAGACATAATCAATCAGAGTCCTGACTTTGTCCTTTCCTATCACTTCAACATTCAACATACTATCTTCTGACTGCAGCTAATAAGGGCTCTTTCACCTGCACAAAATTTTACTCTGCATTAAATCAACACCATTCAACCTATTTTATTATCTGCATGGCACCTTCCTCACATAATACAGCTCAATTCTGGCCCTCCTTGGGCCATATTTGTGCTCTCCAGAACACCAATTTGAAATAAAAACGAATACATTCATAAATGAAGATAAGACCTTGCTAATATTTAAACTACTTGAGCAAAAGGAGGGAGGTGGCAGGTGGTGGTGAGGGTGGCAAGATTTGTAAATGTGCCCAACTAATGCAATCAAAAAATGACTTAAATTGTTGCTGTATTTTTTTAAGTAAAAATAATCTTTTTATGTGCAAAAAATCAAATACTGGATTTTTTTTCCATGTAAACATCCTTCAAAGTCAGTGGCTGGATTCAAACCCCCATCCAGGGGTAGCTTCCTGCACCAAAGGCACTAGACTTTGCCTATGCTCTATAGGCTTTTGATGGGTTTCAGTTGTACAAGAGACCCTATCAGCATCTGACAGGCCGTGGTGTCATTGCTAATGGCTGCCACTGCACAGGACATCGTAGCCATGATATAGGGAAGATTTGACAAGCTACATATAGGGAAGCCCATCTGGTCCAGTGGGTAAGTTCCTGCCTTCCACCCAGACATGCAGGGTTCAATTCCAGGGCCCGACAGATGACACACTAAATCTCTCAGCAAGCATCTGTACATTAACCACTTATTTTCTTGCAGTTTTCCTTCCAAATCCTGCAACCCCTTCACCACAAATACAGTCCAATCATTCCTCGATACTCATTCACTCAGTCATTCCACTCCGCCATGCTACAGGGTGAACAAAAACCAACAAGAACAAGAGCAAGTTCAGCAAGCAAATTTATAGCCTCTCTTTGGATTTATGTTGATGCTGCTGCCCTCTAGTAATGTTATATGTCAACTGCAGCATAATCAAAGGATTGAGAAAGGGGCAGTCCTATGCAAATAATCTCCTCCCATGATTACTTCTCTGAGCTTCCGTAGTGGTACGATGATAGGACCTTCAACAAATGGTCTTCAGCAGATTTCTAAAGTTGCCAAATTGTCTTAGGCTAAGGATTGTTCCAGTCAAAGGCCGTCAGATAAGGACCCCACCCTCACTTAGCAGGGTCCAGAATTACCTGCAGTAATCCTCTATACAGAACATGGGCGTTCGTGGGCGTTTGTGGGCCTACTGTAAAGGCTATATGCTAAAACTGGGATGTCTAAAGTCCCAGTCCCAGTCCCAGTCCCAGTCCCAGTCCCAGTCCCAGTCCCAGTCCCAGTCCCAGTCCCAGTCCCAGTCCCAGTCCCAGTCCCAGTCCCAGTCCCAGTCCCAGTCCCAGTCCCAGTCCCAGTCCCAGTCCTGGTCTCACTGTCAGAGGCACAGCATAACACAGCCTGCCAGACATGGCCGTGCAATGCCATGCCAAACCAAATGCTCCTTCCCCACACTTGCTGATTCATGCATTTTCAAGACATAATCAATCAGAGTCCTGACTTTGTCCTTTCCTATCACTTCAACATTCAACATACTATCTTCTGACTGCAGCTAATAAGGGCTCTTTCACCTGCACAAAATTTTACTCTGCATTAAATCAACACCATTCAACCTATTTTATTATCTGCATGGCACCTTCCTCACATAATACAGCTCAATTCTGGCCCCCCTTGGGCCATATTTGTGCTCTCCAGAACACCAATTTGAAATAAAAACGAATACATTCATAAGTGAAGATAAGACCTTGCTAATATTTAAACTACTTGAGCAAAAGGAGGGAGGTGGCAGGTGGTGGTGAGGGTGGCAAGATTTGTAAATGTGCCCAACTAATGCAATCAAAAAATGACTTAAATTGTTGCTGTATTTTTTTAAGTAAAAATAATCTTTTTATGTGCAAAAAATCAAATACTGGATTTTTTTTCCATGTAAACATCCTTCAAAGTCAGTGGCTGGATTCAAACCCCCATCCAGGGGTAGCTTCCTGCACCAAAGGCACTAGACTTTGCCTATGCGATATAGGCTTTTGATGGTTTTCAGTTGTGCAAGAGACCCTATCAGCATCTGACAGGCCGTGGTGTCATTGCTAATGGCTGCCACCGTACAGGACACATCATAGCCATGATATAGGGAAGATTTGACTAGCTACATATAGGGAAGCCCGTCTGGTCCAGTGGGTAAGTTCCTGCTTTCCACCCAGACATGCAGGGTTCAATTACAGGGCCCGACAGATGACACACTAAATCTCTCAGCAAGCATCTGTACATTAACCACTTATTTTCTTGCAGTTTTCCTTCCAAATCCTGCAACCCCTTCACCACAAATACAGTCCAATCATTCCTCGATACTCATTCACTCAGTCATTCCACTCCGCCATGCTACAGGGTGAACAAAAACCAACAAGAACAAGAGCTAGTTCAGCAAGCAAATTTATAGCCTCTCTTTGGATTTATGTTGATGCTGCTGCCCTCTAGTAATGTTATATGTCAACTGCAGCATAATCAAAGGATTGAGAAAGGGGCAGTCCTATGCAAATAATCTCCTACCATGATTACTTCTCTGAGCTTCCGTAGTGGTACGATGATAGGACCTTCAACAAATGGTCTTCAGCAGATTTCTAAAGTTGCCAAATTGTCTTAGGCTAAGGATTGTTCCAGTCGAAGGCCTTCAGATAAGGACCCCACCCTCACTTAGCAGGGTCCAGAATTACCTGCAGTAATCCTCTATACAGAACATGGGTGTTTGTGGGCCTACTGTGAAGGCTATATGCTAAAACTGGGATGTCTAAAGTCCCAGTCCTGGTCTCACTGTCAGAGGCACAGCATAACACAGCCTGCCAGACATGACCGTGCAATGCCATGCCAAACCAAATGCTCCTTCCCCACACTTGCTGATTCATGCATTTTCAAGACATAATCAATCAGAGGCCTGACTTTGTCCATTCCTATCACTTCAACATTCAACATACTATCTTCTGACTGCAGCTAATAAGGGCTCTTTCACCTGCACAAAATTTTACTCTGCATTAAATCAACACCATTCAACCTATTTTATTATCTGCATGGCACCTTCCTCACATAATACAGCTCAATTCTGGCCCCCCTTGGGCCATATTTGTGCTCTCCAGAACACCAATTTGAAGAAAAAACGAATACATTCATAAATGAAGATAAGACCTTGCTAATATTTAAACTACTTGAGCAAAAGGAGGGAGGTGGCAGGTGGTGGTGGGGGTGGCAAGATTTGTAAATGTGCCCAACTAATGCAATCAATAATGACTTAAATTGTTGCTGTATTTTTTTAAGTAAAAATAATCTTTTTATGTGCAAAAAAACAAATACTGGATTTTTTTCCCTGTAAACATCCTTCAAAGTCAGTGGCTGGATTCAAACCCCCATCCAGGGGTAGCTTCCTGCACCAAAGGCACTAGACTTTGCCTCTGAGCTATAGGCTTTTGATGGGTTTCTGTTGTGCAAGAGACCCTATCAGTATCTGACAGGCCGTGGTGTCATTGCTAATGGCTGCCACTGCACAGGACACATCATAGCCATGATATAGGGAAGATTTGACAAGCTACATAAAGGGAACCCCGTCTGGTCCAGTGGGTAAATTCCTGCCTTCCACCCAGACATGCAGGGTTCAACTCCTGGGCCCGACAGATGACACACTCAATCTCTCAGCAAGCATCTGTGCATTAACCACTTGTTTTCTTGCAGTTTTCCTTCCAAATCCTGCAACCCCTTCACCACAAATACAGTCCAATCATTCCTCGATACTCATTCACTCAGTCATTCCACTCCGCCATGCTACAGGCTGAACAAAAACCAACAAGAACAAGAGCTAGTTCAGCAAGCAAATTTAAAGCCTCTCTTTGGATTTATGTTGATGCTGCTGCCCTCTAGTAATGTTATATGTCAACTGCAGCATAATCAAAGTATTGAGAAAGGGGCAGTCCTATGCAAATAATCTCCTCCCATGATTACTTCTCTGAGCTTCCGTAGTGGTACGATGATAGGACCTTCAACATATGGTCTTCAGCAGATTTCTAAAGTTGCCAAATTGTCTAGGCTAAGGATTGTTCCAGTCGAAGGCCTTCAGATAAGGACCCCACCCTCACTTAGCAGGGTCCAGAATTACCTGCAGTAATCCTCTATACAGAACATGGGCGTTCGTGGGCGTTTGTGGGCCTACTGTAAAGGCTATATGCTAAAACTGGGATGTCTAAAGTCCCAGTCCCAGTCCCAGTCCCAGTCCTGGTCTCACTGTCAGAGGCACAGCATAACACAGCCTGCCAGACATGGCCGTGCAATGCCATGCCAAACCAAATGCTCCTTCCCCACACTTGCTGATTCATGCATTTTCAAGACATAATCAATCAGAGTCCTGACTTTGTCCTTTCCTATCACTTCAACATTCAACATACTATCTTCTGACTGCAGCTAATAAGGGCTCTTTCACCTGCACAAAATTTTACTCTGCATTAAATCAACACCATTCAACCTATTTTATTATCTGCATGGCACCTTCCTCACATAATACAGCTCAATTCTGGCCCCCCTTGGGCCATATTTGTGCTCTCCAGAACACCAATTTGAAGAAAAAACGAATACATTCATAAATGAAGATAAGACCTTGCTAATATTTAAACTACTTGAGCAAAAGGAGGGAGGTGGCAGGTGGTGGTGGGGGTGGCAAGATTTGTAAATGTGCCCAACTAATGCAATCAATAATGACTTAAATTGTTGCTGTATTTTTTTAAGTAAAAATAATCTTTTTATGTGCAAAAAAACAAATACTGGATTTTTTTCCATGTATACATCCTTCAAAGTCAGTGGCTGGATTCAAACCCCCATCCAGGGGTAGCTTCCTGCACCAAAGGCACTAGACTTTGCCTCTGAGCTATAGGCTTTTGATGGGTTTCTGTTGTGCAAGAGACCCTATCAGTATCTGACAGGCCGTGGTGTCATTGCTAATGGCTGCCACTGCACAGGAAACATCATAGCCATGATATAGGGAAGATTTGACAAGCTACATAAAGGGAACCCCGTCTGGTCCAGTGGGTAAATTCCTGCCTTCCACCCAGACATGCAGGGTTCAACTCCTGGGCCCGACAGATGACACACTCAATCTCTCAGCAAGCATCTGTGCATTAACCACTTGTTTTCTTGCAGTTTTCCTTCCAAATCCTGCAACCCCTTCACCACAAATACAGTCCAATCATTCCTCGATACTCATTCACTCAGTCATTCCACTCCGCCATGCTACAGGGTGAACAAAAACCAACAAGAACAAGAGCTAGTTCAGCAAGCAAATTTATAGCCTCTCTTTGGATTTATGTTGATGCTGCTGCCCTCTAGTAATGTTATATGTCAACTGCAGCATAATCAAAGGATTGAGAAAGGGGCAGTCCTATGCAAATAATCTCCTCCCATGATTACTTCTCTGAGCTTCCGTAGTGGTACGATGATAGGACCTTCAACAAATGGTCTTCAGCAGATTTCTAAAGTTGCCAAATTGTCTTAGGCTAAGGATTGTTCCAGTCGAAGGCCTTCAGATAAGGACCCCACCCTCACTTAGCAGGGTCGAGAATTACCTGCAGTAATCCTCTATACAGAACATGGGTGTTCGTGGGCCTACTGTAAAAGCTATATGCTAAAACTGGGATGTCTAAAGTCCCAGTCCTGGTCTCACTGTCAGAGGCACAGCATAACACAGCCTGCCAGACATGGCCATGCAATGCCATGCCAAACCAAATGCTCCTTCCCCACACTTGCTGCATCATGCATTTTCAAGACAAAATCAATCAGAGGCCTGACTTTGTCCCTTTCCTATCACTTCAACATTCAACATACTACCTTCTGACTGCAGCTAATAAGGGCTCTTTCACCTGCACAAAATTTTACTCTGCATTAAATCAACACCATTCAACCTATTTTATTATCTGCATGGCACCTTCCTCACATAATACAGCTCAATTCTGGCCCTGCTTGGGCCATATTTGTGCTCTCCAGAACACCAATTTGAAATAAAAACGAATACATTCATAAATGAAGATAAGACCTTGCTAATATTTAAACCACTTGAGCAAAAGGAGGGAGGTGGCAGGTGGTGGTGAGGGTGGCAAGATTTGTAAATGTGCCCAACTAATGCAATCAAAAAATGACTTAAATTGTTGCTGTATTTTTTTAAGTAAAAATAATCTTTTTATGTGCAAAAAATCAAATACTGGATTTTTTTTCCATGTAAACATCCTTCAAAGTCAGTGGCTGGATTCAAACCCCCATCCAGGGGTAGCTTCCTGCACCAAAGGCACTAGACTTTGCCTATGCGCTATAGGCTTTTGATGGGTTTCAGTTGTGCAAGAGACCCTATCAGCATCTGACAGGCCGTGGTGTCATTGCTAATGGCTGCCACTGCACAGGACATCATAGCCATGATATAGGGAAGATTTGACAAGCTACATATAGGGAAGCCCGTCTGGTCCAGTGGGTAAGTTCCTGCCTTCCACCCAGACATGCAGGGTTCAATTCCAGGGCCCGACAGATGACACACTAAATCTCTCAGCAAGCATCTGTACATTAACCACTTATTTTCTTGCAGTTTTCCTTCCAAATCCTGCAACCCCTTCACCACAAATACAGTCCAATCATTCCTCGATACTCATTCACTCAGTCATTCCACTCCGCCATGCTACAGGGTGAACAAAAACCAACAAGAACAAGAGCTAGTTCAGCAAGCAAATTTATAGCCTCTCTTTGGATTTATGTTGATGCTGCTGCCCTCTAGTAATGTTATATGTCAACTGCAGCATAATCAAAGGATTGAGAAAGGGGCAGTCCTATGCAAATAATCTCCTCCCATGATTACTTCTCTGAGCTTCCGTAGTGGTACGATGATAGGACCTTCAACAAATGGTCTTCAGCAGATTTCTAAAGTTGCCAAATTGTCTTAGGCTAAGGATTGTTCCAGTCGAAGGCCTTCAGATAAGGACCCCACCCTCACTTAGCAGGGTCCAGAATTACCTGCAGTAATCCTCTATACAGAACATGGGCGTTTGTGGGCCTACTGTGAAGGCTATATGCTAAAACTGGGATGTCTAAAGTCCCAGTCCTGGTCTCACTGTCAGAGGCACAGCATAACACAGCCTGCCAGACATGACCGTGCAATGCCATGCCAAACCAAATGCTCCTTCCCCACACTTGCTGCATCATGCAATTTCAAGACATAATCAATCAGAGGCCTGACTTTGTCCTTTCCTACCATTTCAACATTCAACATACTACCTTCTGACTGCAGCTAGTAAGGACTCTTTCACCTGCACAAAATTTTACCCTGCATTAAGTCAACACCATTCAACCTATTTTATTATCTGTATGGCACCTTCCTCACATAATACAGCTCAATTCTGGCCCCCCTTGGGCCATATTTGTGCTCTCCAGAACACCAATTTGAAGAAAAAACAAATACATTCATAAATGAAGATAAGACCTTGCTAATATTTAAACTACTTGAGCAAAAGGAGGGAGGTGGCAGGTGGTGGTGGGGGTGGCAAGATTTCTAAATGTGCCCAACTAATGCAATCAAAAAATGACTTAAATTGTTCCTGTATTTTTTTAAGTAAAAATAATCTTTTTATGTGCAAAAAATCAAATACTGGATTTTTTTTCCATGTAAACATCCTTCAAAGTCAGTGGCTGGATTCAAACCCCCATCCAGGGGTAGCTTCCTGCACCAAAGGCACTAGACTTTGCCTATGCACTATGGGCTTTTGGTGGGTTTCAGTTGTGCAAGAGACCCTATCAGCATCTGACAGGCCGTGGTGTCATTGCTAATGGCTGCCACTGCACAGGACACATCATAGCCATGATATAGGGAAGATTTGACAAGCTACATATAGGGAAGCCCGTCTGGTCCAGTGGGTAAGTTCCTACCTTACATGCAGGGTTCAATTCCAGGGCCTGACAGATGACACACTAAATCTCTCAGCAAGCATCTGTGCATTAACCACTTATTTTCTTGCAGTTTTCCTTCCAAATCCTGCAACCCCTTCACCACAAATACAGTCCAATCATTACTCGATACTCATTCACTCAGTCATTCCACTCCGCCATGCTACAGGCTGAACAAAAACCAACAAGAACAAGAGCTAGTTCAGCAAGCAAATTTAAAGCCTCTCTTTGGATTTATGTTGATGCTACTGCCCTCTAGTAATGTTATATGTCAACTGCAGCAAAATCAAAGGATTGAGAAAGGGGCAGTCCTATGCAAATAATCTCCTCCCATGATTACTTCTCTGAGCTTCCGTAGTGGTACGATGATAGGACCTTCAACAAATGGTCTTCAGCAGATTTCTAAAGTTGCCAAATTGTCTTAGGCTAAGGATTGTTCCAGTCAAAGGCCGTCAGATAAGGACCCCACCCTCACTTAGCAGGGTCCAGAATTACCTGCAGTAATCCTCTATACAGAACATGGGCGTTCGTGGGCGTTTGTGGGCCTACTGTAAAGGCTATATGCTAAAACTGGGATGTCTAAAGTCCCAGTCCCAGTCCCAGTCCCAGTCCTGGTCTCACTGTCAGAGGCACAGCATAACACAGCCTGCCAGACATGGCCGTGCAATGCCATGCCAAACCAAATGCTCCTTCCCCACACTTGCTGATTCATGCATTTTCAAGACATAATCAATCAGAGTCCTGACTTTGTCCTTTCCTATCACTTCAACATTCAACATACTATCTTCTGACTGCAGCTAATAAGGGCTCTTTCACCTGCACAAAATTTTACTCTGCATTAAATCAACACCATTCAACCTATTTTATTATCTGCATGGCACCTTCCTCACATAATACAGCTCAATTCTGGCCCCCCTTGGGCCATATTTGTGCTCTCCAGAACACCAATTTGAAGAAAAAACGAATACATTCATAAATGAAGATAAGACCTTGCTAATATTTAAACTACTTGAGCAAAAGGAGGGAGGTGGCAGGTGGTGGTGGGGGTGGCAAGATTTGTAAATGTGCCCAACTAATGCAATCAATAATGACTTAAATTGTTGCTGTATTTTTTTAAGTAAAAATAATCTTTTTATGTGCAAAAAAACAAATACTGGATTTTTTTCCATGTATACATCCTTCAAAGTCAGTGGCTGGATTCAAACCCCCATCCAGGGGTAGCTTCCTGCACCAAAGGCACTAGACTTTGCCTCTGAGCTATAGGCTTTTGATGGGTTTCTGTTGTGCAAGAGACCCTATCAGTATCTGACAGGCCGTGGTGTCATTGCTAATGGCTGCCACTGCACAGGAAACATCATAGCCATGATATAGGGAAGATTTGACAAGCTACATAAAGGGAACCCCGTCTGGTCCAGTGGGTAAATTCCTGCCTTCCACCCAGACATGCAGGGTTCAACTCCTGGGCCCGACAGATGACACACTCAATCTCTCAGCAAGCATCTGTGCATTAACCACTTGTTTTCTTGCAGTTTTCCTTCCAAATCCTGCAACCCCTTCACCACAAATACAGTCCAATCATTCCTCGATACTCATTCACTCAGTCATTCCACTCCGCCATGCTACAGGCTGAACAAAAACCAACAAGAACAAGAGCTAGTTCAGCAAGCAAATTTAAAGCCTCTCTTTGGATTTATGTTGATGCTGCTGCCCTCTAGTAATGTTATATGTCAACTGCAGCATAATCAAAGTATTGAGAAAGGGGCAGTCCTATGCAAATAATCTCCTCCCATGATTACTTCTCTGAGCTTCCGTAGTGGTACGATGATAGGACCTTCAACATATGGTCTTCAGCAGATTTCTAAAGTTGCCAAATTGTCTTAGGCTAAGGATTGTTCCAGTCGAAGGCCTTCAGATAAGGACCCCACCCTCACTTAGCAGGGTCGAGAATTACCTGCAGTAATCCTCTATACAGAACATGGGTGTTCGTGGGCCTACTGTAAAAGCTATATGCTAAAACTGGGATGTCTAAAGTCCCAGTCCTGGTCTCACTGTCAGAGGCACAGCATAACACAGCCTGCCAGACATGGCCATGCAATGCCATGCCAAACCAAATGCTCCTTCCCCACACTTGCTGCATCATGCATTTTCAAGACAAAATCAATCAGAGGCCTGACTTTGTCCCTTTCCTATCACTTCAACATTCAACATACTACCTTCTGACTGCAGCTAATAAGGGCTCTTTCACCTGCACAAAATTTTACTCTGCATTAAATCAACACCATTCAACCTATTTTATTATCTGCATGGCACCTTCCTCACATAATACAGCTCAATTCTGGCCCTCCTTGGGCCATATTTGTGCTCTCCAGAACACCAATTTGAAATAAAAACGAATACATTCATAAATGAAGATAAGACCTTGCTAATATTTAAACTACTTGAGCAAAAGGAGGGAGGTGGCAGGTGGTGGTGAGGGTGGCAAGATTTGTAAATGTGCCCAACTAATGCAATCAAAAAATGACTTAAATTGTTGCTGTATTTTTTTAAGTAAAAATAATCTTTTTATGTGCAAAAAATCAAATACTGGATTTTTTTTCCATGTAAACATCCTTCAAAGTCAGTGGCTGGATTCAAACCCCCATCCAGGGGTAGCTTCCTGCACCAAAGGCACTAGACTTTGCCTATGCGCTATAGGCTTTTGATGGGTTTCAGTTGTACAAGAGACCCTATCAGCATCTGACAGGCCGTGGTGTCATTGCTAATGGCTGCCACTGCACAGGACATCATAGCCATGATATAGGGAAGATTTGACAAGCCACATATAGGGAAGCCCATCTGGTCCAGTGGGTAAGTTCCTGCCTTCCACCCAGACATGCAGGGTTCAATTCCAGGGCCCGACAGATGACACACCAAATCTCTCAGCAAGCATCTGTACATTAACCACTTATTTTCTTGCAGTTTTCCTTCCAAATCCTGCAACCCCTTCACCACAAATACAGTCCAATCATTCCTCGATACTCATTCACTCAGTCATTCCACTCCGCCATGCTACAGGGTGAACAAAAACCAACAAGAACAAGAGCTAGTTCAGCAAGCAAATTTATAGCCTCTCTTTGGATTTATGTTGATGCTGCTGCCCTCTAGTAATGTTATATGTCAACTGCAGCATAATCAAAGGATTGAGAAAGGGGCAGTCCTATGCAAATAATCTCCTCCCATGATTACTTCTCTGAGCTTCCGTAGTGGTACGATGATAGGACCTTCAACAAATGGTCTTCAGCAGATTTCTAAAGTTGCCAAATTGTCTTAGGCTAAGGATTGTTCCAGTCAAAGGCCGTCAGATAAGGACCCCACCCTCACTTAGCAGGGTCCAGAATTACCTGCAGTAATCCTCTATACAGAACATGGGCGTTCGTGGGCGTTTGTGGGCCTACTGTAAAGGCTATATGCTAAAACTGGGATGTCTAAAGTCCCAGTCCCAGTCCCAGTCCCAGTCCCAGTCCCAGTCCCAGTCCTGGTCTCACTGTCAGAGGCACAGCATAACACAGCCTGCCAGACATGACCGTGCAATGCCATGCCAAACCAAATGCTCCTTCCCCACACTTGCTGCATCATGCAATTTCAAGACATAATCAATCAGAGGCCTGACTTTGTCCTTTCCTACCATTTCAACATTCAACATACTACCTTCTGACTGCAGCTAGTAAGGACTCTTTCACCTGCACAAAATTTTACCCTGCATTAAGTCAACACCATTCAACCTATTTTATTATCTGTATGGCACCTTCCTCACATAATACAGCTCAATTCTGGCCCCCCTTGGGCCATATTTGTGCTCTCCAGAACACCAATTTGAAGAAAAAACAAATACATTCATAAATGAAGATAAGACCTTGCTAATATTTAAACTACTTGAGCAAAAGGAGGGAGGTGGCAGGTGGTGGTGGGGGTGGCAAGATTTCTAAATGTGCCCAACTAATGCAATCAAAAAATGACTTAAATTGTTCCTGTATTTTTTTAAGTAAAAATAATCTTTTTATGTGCAAAAAATCAAATACTGGATTTTTTTTCCATGTAAACATCCTTCAAAGTCAGTGGCTGGATTCAAACCCCCATCCAGGGGTAGCTTCCTGCACCAAAGGCACTAGACTTTGCCTATGCACTATGGGCTTTTGGTGGGTTTCAGTTGTGCAAGAGACCCTATCAGCATCTGACAGGCCGTGGTGTCATTGCTAATGGCTGCCACTGCACAGGACATCATAGCCTTGATATAGGGAAGATTTGACAAGCTACATATAGGGAAGCCCGTCTGGTCCAGTGGGTAAGTTCCTGCCTTCCACCCAGACATGCAGGGTTCAATTCCAGGGCCCGACAGATGACACACTAAATCTCTCAGCAAGCATCTGTACATTAACCACTTATTTTCTTGCAGTTTTCCTTCCAAATCCTGCAACCCCTTCACCACAAATACAGTCCAATCATTCCTCGATACTCATTCACTCAGTCATTCCACTCCGCCATGCTACAGGGTGAACAAAAACCAACAAGAACAAGAGCTAGTTCAGCAAGCAAATTTATAGCCTCTCTTTGGATTTATGTTGATGCTGCTGCCCTCTAGTAATGTTATATGTCAACTGCAGCATAATCAAAGGATTGAGAAAGGGGCAGTCCTATGCAAATAATCTCCTCCCATGATTACTTCTCTGAGCTTCCGTAGTGGTACGATGATAGGACCTTCAACAAATGGTCTTCAGCAGATTTCTAAAGTTGCCAAATTGTCTTAGGCTAAGGATTGTTCCAGTCGAAGGCCTTCAGATAAGGACCCCACCCTCACTTAGCAGGGTCGAGAATTACCTGCAGTAATCCTCTATACAGAACATGGGTGTTCGTGGGCCTACTGTAAAAGCTATATGCTAAAACTGGGATGTCTAAAGTCCCAGTCCTGGTCTCACTGTCAGAGGCACAGCATAACACAGCCTGCCAGACATGGCCATGCAATGCCATGCCAAACCAAATGCTCCTTCCCCACACTTGCTGCATCATGCATTTTCAAGACAAAATCAATCAGAGGCCTGACTTTGTCCCTTTCCTATCACTTCAACATTCAACATACTACCTTCTGACTGCAGCTAATAAGGGCTCTTTCACCTGCACAAAATTTTACTCTGCATTAAATCAACACCATTCAACCTATTTTATTATCTGCATGGCACCTTCCTCACATAATACAGCTCAATTCTGGCCCTCCTTGGGCCATATTTGTGCTCTCCAGAACACCAATTTGAAATAAAAACGAATACATTCATAAATGAAGATAAGACCTTGCTAATATTTAAACTACTTGAGCAAAAGGAGGGAGGTGGCAGGTGGTGGTGAGGGTGGCAAGATTTGTAAATGTGCCCAACTAATGCAATCAAAAAATGACTTAAATTGTTGCTGTATTTTTTTAAGTAAAAATAATATTTTTATGTGCAAAAAATCAAATACTGGATTTATTTTCCATGTAAACATCCTTCAAAGTCAGTGGCTGGATTCAAACCCCCATCCAGGGGTAGCTTCCTGCACCAAAGGCACTAGACTTTGCCTATGCGCTATAGGCTTTTGATGGGTTTCAGTTGTGCAAGAGACCCTATCAGCATCTGACAGGCCGTGGTGTCATTGCTAATGGCTGCCACTGCACAGGACATCATAGCCATGATATAGGGAAGATTTGACAAGCTACATATAGGGAAGCCCGTCTGGTCCAGTGGGTAAGTTCCTGCCTTCCACCCAGACATGCAGGGTTCAATTCCAGGGCCCGACAGATGACACACTAAATCTCTCAGCAAGCATCTGTACATTAACCACTTATTTTCTTGCAGTTTTCCTTCCAAATCCTGCAACCCCTTCACCACAAATACAGTCCAATCATTCCTCGATACTCATTCACTCAGTCATTCCACTCCGCCATGCTACAGGGTGAACAAAAACCAACAAGAACAAGAGCTAGTTCAGCAAGCAAATTTATAGCCTCTCTTTGGATTTATGTTGATGCTGCTGCCCTCTAGTAATGTTATATGTCAACTGCAGCATAATCAAAGGATTGAGAAAGGGGCAGTCCTATGCAAATAATATCCTCCCATGATTACTTCTCTGAGCTTCCGTAGTGGTACGATGATAGGACCTTCAACAAATGGTCTTCAGCAGATTTCTAAAGTTGCCAAATTGTCTTAGGCTAAGGATTGTTCCAGTCGAAGGCCTTCAGATAAGGACCCCACCCTCACTTAGCAGGGTCCAGAATTACCTGCAGTAATCCTCTATACAGAACATGGGCGTTTGTGGGCCTACTGTGAAGGCTATATGCTAAAACTGGGATTTCTAAAGTCCCAGTCCTGGTCTCACTGTCAGAGGCACAGCATAACACAGCCTGCCAGACATGACCGTGCAATGCCATGCCAAACCAAATGCTCCTTCCCCACACTTGCTGCATCATGCAATTTCAAGACATAATCAATCAGAGGCCTGACTTTGTCCTTTCCTACCATTTCAACATTCAACATACTACCTTCTGACTGCAGCTAGTAAGGACTCTTTCACCTGCACAAAATTTTACCCTGCATTAAGTCAACACCATTCAACCTATTTTATTATCTGTATGGCACCTTCCTCACATAATACAGCTCAATTCTGGCCCCCCTTGGGCCATATTTGTGCTCTCCAGAACACCAATTTGAAGAAAAAACAAATACATTCATAAATGAAGATAAGACCTTGCTAATATTTAAACTACTTGAGCAAAAGGAGGGAGGTGGCAGGTGGTGGTGGGGGTGGCAAGATTTCTAAATGTGCCCAACTAATGCAATCAAAAAATGACTTAAATTGTTCCTGTATTTTTTTAAGTAAAAATAATCTTTTTATGTGCAAAAAATCAAATACTGGATTTTTTTTCCATGTAAACATCCTTCAAAGTCAGTGGCTGGATTCAAACCCCCATCCAGGGGTAGCTTCCTGCACCAAAGGCACTAGACTTTGCCTATGCACTATGGGCTTTTGGTGGGTTTCAGTTGTGCAAGAGACCCTATCAGCATCTGACAGGCCGTGGTGTCATTGCTAATGGCTGCCACTGCACAGGACACATCATAGCCATGATATAGGGAAGATTTGACAAGCTACATATAGGGAAGCCCGTCTGGTCCAGTGGGTAAGTTCCTACCTTACATGCAGGGTTCAATTCCAGGGCCTGACAGATGACACACTAAATCTCTCAGCAAGCATCTGTGCATTAACCACTTATTTTCTTGCAGTTTTCCTTCCAAATCCTGCAACCCCTTCACCACAAATACAGTCCAATCATTACTCGATACTCATTCACTCAGTCATTCCACTCCGCCATGCTACAGGCTGAACAAAAACCAACAAGAACAAGAGCTAGTTCAGCAAGCAAATTTAAAGCCTCTCTTTGGATTTATGTTGATGCTACTGCCCTCTAGTAATGTTATATGTCAACTGCAGCAAAATCAAAGGATTGAGAAAGGGGCAGTCCTATGCAAATAATCTCCTCCCATGATTACTTCTCTGAGCTTCCGTAGTGGTACGATGATAGGACCTTCAACAAATGGTCTTCAGCAGATTTCTAAAGTTGCCAAACTGTCTTAGGCTAAGGATTGTTCCAGTCAAAGGCCGTCAGATAAGGACCCCACCCTCACTTAGCAGGGTCCAGAATTACCTGCAGTAATCCTCTATACAGAACATGGGCGTTCGTGGGCGTTTGTGGGCCTACTGTAAAGGCTATATGCTAAAACTGGGATGTCTAAAGTCCCAGTCCCAGTCCCAGTCCCAGTCCCAGTCCCAGTCCCAGTCCCAGTCCCAGTCCCAGTCCCAGTCCCAGTCCCAGTCCCAGTCCCAGTCCCAGTCCCAGTCCCAGTCCTGGTCTCACTGTCAGAGGCACAGCATAACACAGCCTGCCAGACCAAATGCTCCTTCCCCACACTTGCTGATTCATGCATTTTCAAGACATAATCAATCAGAGTCCTGACTTTGTCCTTTCCTATCACTTCAACATTCAACATACTATCTTCTGACTGCAGCTAATAAGGGCTCTTTCACCTGCACAAAATTTTACTCTGCATTAAATCAACACCATTCAACCTATTTTATTATCTGCATGGCACCTTCCTCACATAATACAGCTCAATTCTGGCCCTCCTTGGGCCATATTTGTGCTCTCCAGAACACCAATTTGAAATAAAAACGAATACATTCATAAATGAAGATAAGACCTTGCTAATATTTAAACTACTTGAGCAAAAGGAGGGAGGTGGCAGGTGGTGGTGAGGGTGGCAAGATTTGTAAATGTGCCCAACTAATGCAATCAAAAAATGACTTAAATTGTTGCTGTATTTTTTTAAGTAAAAATAATCTTTTTATGTGCAAAAAATCAAATACTGGATTTTTTTTCCATGTAAACATCCTTCAAAGTCAGTGGCTGGATTCAAACCCCCATCCAGGGGTAGCTTCCTGCACCAAAGGCACTAGACTTTGCCTATGCTCTATAGGCTTTTGATGGGTTTCAGTTGTACAAGAGACCCTATCAGCATCTGACAGGCCGTGGTGTCATTGCTAATGGCTGCCACTGCACAGGACATCGTAGCCATGATATAGGGAAGATTTGACAAGCTACATATAGGGAAGCCCATCTGGTCCAGTGGGTAAGTTCCTGCCTTCCACCCAGACATGCAGGGTTCAATTCCAGGGCCCGACAGATGACACACTAAATCTCTCAGCAAGCATCTGTACATTAACCACTTATTTTCTTGCAGTTTTCCTTCCAAATCCTGCAACCCCTTCACCACAAATACAGTCCAATCATTCCTCGATACTCATTCACTCAGTCATTCCACTCCGCCATGCTACAGGGTGAACAAAAACCAACAAGAACAAGAGCAAGTTCAGCAAGCAAATTTATAGCCTCTCTTTGGATTTATGTTGATGCTGCTGCCCTCTAGTAATGTTATATGTCAACTGCAGCATAATCAAAGGATTGAGAAAGGGGCAGTCCTATGCAAATAATCTCCTCCCATGATTACTTCTCTGAGCTTCCGTAGTGGTACGATGATAGGACCTTCAACAAATGGTCTTCAGCAGATTTCTAAAGTTGCCAAATTGTCTTAGGCTAAGGATTGTTCCAGTCAAAGGCCGTCAGATAAGGACCCCACCCTCACTTAGCAGGGTCCAGAATTACCTGCAGTAATCCTCTATACAGAACATGGGCGTTCGTGGGCGTTTGTGGGCCTACTGTAAAGGCTATATGCTAAAACTGGGATGTCTAAAGTCCCAGTCCCAGTCCCAGTCCCAGTCCCAGTCCCAGTCCCAGTCCCAGTCCCAGTCCCAGTCCCAGTCCCAGTCCCAGTCCCAGTCCCAGTCCCAGTCCCAGTCCCAGTCCCAGTCCCAGTCCCAGTCCCAGTCCCAGTCCCAGTCCTGGTCTCACTGTCAGAGGCACAGCATAACACAGCCTGCCAGACATGGCCGTGCAATGCCATGCCAAACCAAATGCTCCTTCCCCACACTTGCTGATTCATGCATTTTCAAGACATAATCAATCAGAGTCCTGACTTTGTCCTTTCCTATCACTTCAACATTCAACATACTATCTTCTGACTGCAGCTAATAAGGGCTCTTTCACCTGCACAAAATTTTACTCTGCATTAAATCAACACCATTCAACCTATTTTATTATCTGCATGGCACCTTCCTCACATAATACAGCTCAATTCTGGCCCCCCTTGGGCCATATTTGTGCTCTCCAGAACACCAATTTGAAATAAAAACGAATACATTCATAAGTGAAGATAAGACCTTGCTAATATTTAAACTACTTGAGCAAAAGGAGGGAGGTGGCAGGTGGTGGTGAGGGTGGCAAGATTTGTAAATGTGCCCAACTAATGCAATCAAAAAATGACTTAAATTGTTGCTGTATTTTTTTAAGTAAAAATAATCTTTTTATGTGCAAAAAATCAAATACTGGATTTTTTTTCCATGTAAACATCCTTCAAAGTCAGTGGCTGGATTCAAACCCCCATCCAGGGGTAGCTTCCTGCACCAAAGGCACTAGACTTTGCCTATGCGATATAGGCTTTTGATGGTTTTCAGTTGTGCAAGAGACCCTATCAGCATCTGACAGGCCGTGGTGTCATTGCTAATGGCTGCCACCGTACAGGACACATCATAGCCATGATATAGGGAAGATTTGACTAGCTACATATAGGGAAGCCCGTCTGGTCCAGTGGGTAAGTTCCTGCTTTCCACCCAGACATGCAGGGTTCAATTACAGGGCCCGACAGATGACACACTAAATCTCTCAGCAAGCATCTGTACATTAACCACTTATTTTCTTGCAGTTTTCCTTCCAAATCCTGCAACCCCTTCACCACAAATACAGTCCAATCATTCCTCGATACTCATTCACTCAGTCATTCCACTCCGCCATGCTACAGGGTGAACAAAAACCAACAAGAACAAGAGCTAGTTCAGCAAGCAAATTTATAGCCTCTCTTTGGATTTATGTTGATGCTGCTGCCCTCTAGTAATGTTATATGTCAACTGCAGCATAATCAAAGGATTGAGAAAGGGGCAGTCCTATGCAAATAATCTCCTACCATGATTACTTCTCTGAGCTTCCGTAGTGGTACGATGATAGGACCTTCAACAAATGGTCTTCAGCAGATTTCTAAAGTTGCCAAATTGTCTTAGGCTAAGGATTGTTCCAGTCGAAGGCCTTCAGATAAGGACCCCACCCTCACTTAGCAGGGTCCAGAATTACCTGCAGTAATCCTCTATACAGAACATGGGTGTTTGTGGGCCTACTGTGAAGGCTATATGCTAAAACTGGGATGTCTAAAGTCCCAGTCCTGGTCTCACTGTCAGAGGCACAGCATAACACAGCCTGCCAGACATGACCGTGCAATGCCATGCCAAACCAAATGCTCCTTCCCCACACTTGCTGATTCATGCATTTTCAAGACATAATCAATCAGAGGCCTGACTTTGTCCATTCCTATCACTTCAACATTCAACATACTATCTTCTGACTGCAGCTAATAAGGGCTCTTTCACCTGCACAAAATTTTACTCTGCATTAAATCAACACCATTCAACCTATTTTATTATCTGCATGGCACCTTCCTCACATAATACAGCTCAATTCTGGCCCCCCTTGGGCCATATTTGTGCTCTCCAGAACACCAATTTGAAGAAAAAACGAATACATTCATAAATGAAGATAAGACCTTGCTAATATTTAAACTACTTGAGCAAAAGGAGGGAGGTGGCAGGTGGTGGTGGGGGTGGCAAGATTTGTAAATGTGCCCAACTAATGCAATCAATAATGACTTAAATTGTTGCTGTATTTTTTTAAGTAAAAATAATCTTTTTATGTGCAAAAAAACAAATACTGGATTTTTTTCCCTGTAAACATCCTTCAAAGTCAGTGGCTGGATTCAAACCCCCATCCAGGGGTAGCTTCCTGCACCAAAGGCACTAGACTTTGCCTCTGAGCTATAGGCTTTTGATGGGTTTCTGTTGTGCAAGAGACCCTATCAGTATCTGACAGGCCGTGGTGTCATTGCTAATGGCTGCCACTGCACAGGACACATCATAGCCATGATATAGGGAAGATTTGACAAGCTACATAAAGGGAACCCCGTCTGGTCCAGTGGGTAAATTCCTGCCTTCCACCCAGACATGCAGGGTTCAACTCCTGGGCCCGACAGATGACACACTCAATCTCTCAGCAAGCATCTGTGCATTAACCACTTGTTTTCTTGCAGTTTTCCTTCCAAATCCTGCAACCCCTTCACCACAAATACAGTCCAATCATTCCTCGATACTCATTCACTCAGTCATTCCACTCCGCCATGCTACAGGCTGAACAAAAACCAACAAGAACAAGAGCTAGTTCAGCAAGCAAATTTAAAGCCTCTCTTTGGATTTATGTTGATGCTGCTGCCCTCTAGTAATGTTATATGTCAACTGCAGCATAATCAAAGTATTGAGAAAGGGGCAGTCCTATGCAAATAATCTCCTCCCATGATTACTTCTCTGAGCTTCCGTAGTGGTACGATGATAGGACCTTCAACATATGGTCTTCAGCAGATTTCTAAAGTTGCCAAATTGTCTAGGCTAAGGATTGTTCCAGTCGAAGGCCTTCAGATAAGGACCCCACCCTCACTTAGCAGGGTCGAGAATTACCTGCAGTAATCCTCTATACAGAACATGGGTGTTCGTGGGCCTACTGTAAAAGCTATATGCTAAAACTGGGATGTCTAAAGTCCCAGTCCTGGTCTCACTGTCAGAGGCACAGCATAACACAGCCTGCCAGACATGGCCATGCAATGCCATGCCAAACCAAATGCTCCTTCCCCACACTTGCTGCATCATGCATTTTCAAGACAAAATCAATCAGAGGCCTGACTTTGTCCCTTTCCTATCACTTCAACATTCAACATACTACTTTCTGACTGCAGCTAATAAGGGCTCTTTCACCTGCACAAAATTTTACTCTGCATTAAATCAACACCATTCAACCTATTTTATTATCTGCATGGCACCTTCCTCACATAATACAGCTCAATTCTGGCCCTCCTTGGGCCATATTTGTGCTCTCCAGAACACCAATTTGAAATAAAAACGAATACATTCATAAATGAAGAAAAGACCTTGCTAATATTTAAACTACTTGAGCAAAAGGAGGGAGGTGGCAGGTGGTGGTGAGGGTGGCAAGATTTGTAAATGTGCCCAACTAATGCAATCAAAAAATGACTTAAATTGTTCCTGTATTTTTTTAAGTAAAAATAATCTTTTTATGTGCAAAAAATCAAATACTGGATTTTTTTTCCATGTAAACATCCTTCAAAGTCAGTGGCTGGATTCAAACCCCCATCCAGGGGTAGCTTCCTGCACCAAAGGCACTAGACTTTGCCTATGCGCTATAGGCTTTTGATGGGTTTCAGTTGTGCAAGAGACCCTATCAGCATCTGACAGGCCGTGGTGTCATTGCTAATGGCTGCCACTGCACAGGACATCATAGCCTTGATATAGGGAAGATTTGACAAGCTACATATAGGGAAGCCCGTCTGGTCCAGTGGGTAAGTTCCTGCCTTCCACCCAGACATGCAGGGTTCAATTCCAGGGCCCGACAGATGACACACTACATCTCTCAGCAAGCATCTGTACATTAACCACCTATTTTCTTGCAGTTTTCCTTCCAAATCCTGCAACCCCTTCACCACAAATACAGTCCAATCATTCCTCGATACTCATTCACTCAGTCATTCCACTCCGCCATGCTACAGGGTGAACAAAAACCAACAAGAACAAGAGCTAGTTCAGCAAGCAAATTTATAGCCTCTCTTTGGATTTATGTTGATGCTGCTGCCCTCTAGTAATGTTATATGTCAACTGCAGCATAATCAAAGGATTGAGAAAGGGGCAGTCCTATGCAAATAATCTCCTCCCATGATTACTTCTCTGAGCTTCCGTAGTGGTACGATGATAGGACCTTCAACAAATGGTCTTCAGCAGATTTCTAAAGTTGCCAAATTGTCTTAGGCTAAGGATTGTTCCAGTCGAAGGCCTTCAGATAAGGACCCCACCCTCACTTAGCAGGGTCGAGAATTACCTGCAGTAATCCTCTATACAGAACATGGGTGTTCGTGGGCCTACTGTAAAAGCTATATGCTAAAACTGGGATGTCTAAAGTCCCAGTCCTGGTCTCACTGTCAGAGGCACAGCATAACACAGCCTGCCAGACATGGCCATGCAATGCCATGCCAAACCAAATGCTCCTTCCCCACACTTGCTGCATCATGCATTTTCAAGACAAAATCAATCAGAGGCCTGACTTTGTCCCTTTCCTATCACTTCAACATTCAACATACTACCTTCTGACTGCAGCTAATAAGGGCTCTTTCACCTGCACAAAATTTTACTCTGCATTAAATCAACACCATTCAACCTATTTTATTATCTGCATGGCACCTTCCTCACATAATACAGCTCAATTCTGGCCCTCCTTGGGCCATATTTGTGCTCTCCAGAACACCAATTTGAAATAAAAACGAATACATTCATAAATGAAGATAAGACCTTGCTAATATTTAAACTACTTGAGCAAAAGGAGGGAGGTGGCAGGTGGTGGTGAGGGTGGCAAGATTTGTAAATGTGCCCAACTAATGCAATCAAAAAATGACTTAAATTGTTGCTGTATTTTTTTAAGTAAAAATAATCTTTTTATGTGCAAAAAATCAAATACTGGATTTTTTTTCCATGTAAACATCCTTCAAAGTCAGTGGCTGGATTCAAACCCCCATCCAGGGGTAGCTTCCTGCACCAAAGGCACTAGACTTTGCCAATGCGCTATAGGCTTTTGATGGGTTTCAGTTGTGCAAGAGACCCTATCAGCATCTGACAGGCCGTGGTGTCATTGCTAATGGCTGCCACTGCACAGGACATCATAGCCATGATATAGGGAAGATTTGACAAGCTACATATAGGGAAGCCCGTCTGGTCCAGTGGGTAAGTTCCTGCCTTCCACCCAGACATGCAGGGTTCAATTCCAGGGCCCGACAGATGACACACTAAATCTCTCAGCAAGCATCTGTACATTAACCACTTATTTTCTTGCAGTTTTCCTTCCAAATCCTGCAACCCCTTCACCACAAATACAGTCCAATCATTCCTCGATACTCATTCACTCAGTCATTCCACTCCGCCATGCTACAGGGTGAACAAAAACCAACAAGAACAAGAGCTAGTTCAGCAAGCAAATTTATAGCCTCTCTTTGGATTTATGTTGATGCTGCTGCCCTCTAGTAATGTTATATGTCAACTGCAGCATAATCAAAGGATTGAGAAAGGGGCAGTCCTATGCAAATAATCTCCTCCCATGATTACTTCTCTGAGCTTCCGTAGTGGTACGATGATAGGACCTTCAACAAATGGTCTTCAACAGATTTCTAAAGTTGCCAAATTGTCTTAGGCTAAGGATTGTTCCAGTCGAAGGCCTTCAGATAAGGACCCCACCCTCACTTAGCAGGGTCCAGAATTACCTGCAGTAATCCTCTATACAGAACATGGGCGTTTGTGGGCCTACTGTAAAGGCTATATGCTAAAACTGGGATGTCTAAAGTCCCAGTCCCAGTCCCAGTCCCAGTCCCAGTCCCAGTCCCAGTCCCAGTCCCAGTCCCAGTCCCAGTCCTGGTCTCACTGTCAGAGGCACAGCATAACACAGCCTGCCAGACATGGCCGTGCAATGCCATGCCAAACCAAATGCTCCTTCCCCACACTTGCTGATTCATGCATTTTCAAGACATAATCAATCAGAGTCCTGACTTTGTCCTTTCCTATCACTTCAACATTCAACATACTATCTTCTGACTGCAGCTAATAAGGGCTCTTTCACCTGCACAAAATTTTACTCTGCATTAAATCAACACCATTCAACCTATTTTATTATCTGCATGGCACCTTCCTCACATAATACAGCTCAATTCTGGCCCCCCTTGGGCCATATTTGTGCTCTCCAGAACACCAATTTGAAATAAAAACGAATACATTCATAAGTGAAGATAAGACCTTGCTAATATTTAAACTACTTGAGCAAAAGGAGGGAGGTGGCAGGTGGTGGTGAGGGTGGCAAGATTTGTAAATGTGCCCAACTAATGCAATCAAAAAATGACTTAAATTGTTGCTGTATTTTTTTAAGTAAAAATAATCTTTTTATGTGCAAAAAATCAAATACTGGATTTTTTTTCCATGTAAACATCCTTCAAAGTCAGTGGCTGGATTCAAACCCCCATCCAGGGGTAGCTTCCTGCACCAAAGGCACTAGACTTTGCCTATGCGATATAGGCTTTTGATGGTTTTCAGTTGTGCAAGAGACCCTATCAGCATCTGACAGGCCGTGGTGTCATTGCTAATGGCTGCCACCGTACAGGACACATCATAGCCATGATATAGGGAAGATTTGACTAGCTACATATAGGGAAGCCCGTCTGGTCCAGTGGGTAAGTTCCTGCTTTCCACCCAGACATGCAGGGTTCAATTCCAGGGCCCGACAGATGACACACTAAATCTCTCAGCAAGCATCTGTACATTAACCACTTATTTTCTTGCAGTTTTCCTTCCAAATCCTGCAACCCCTTCACCACAAATACAGTCCAATCATTCCTCGATACTCATTCACTCAGTCATTCCACTCCGCCATGCTACAGGGTGAACAAAAACCAACAAGAACAAGAGCTAGTTCAGCAAGCAAATTTATAGCCTCTCTTTGGATTTATGTTGATGCTGCTGCCCTCTAGTAATGTTATATGTCAACTGCAGCATAATCAAAGGATTGAGAAAGGGGCAGTCCTATGCAAATAATCTCCTCCCATGATTACTTCTCTGAGCTTCCGTAGTGGTACGATGATAGGACCTTCAACAAATGGTCTTCAGCAGATTTCTAAAGTTGCCAAATTGTCTTAGGCTAAGGATTGTTCCAGTCGAAGGCCTTCAGATAAGGACCCCACCCTCACTTAGCAGGGTCCAGAATTACCTGCAGTAATCCTCTATACAGAACATGGGTGTTTGTGGGCCTACTGTGAAGGCTATATGCTAAAACTGGGATGTCTAAAGTCCCAGTCCTGGTCTCACTGTCAGAGGCACAGCATAACACAGCCTGCCAGACATGACCGTGCAATGCCATGCCAAACCAAATGCTCCTTCCCCACACTTGCTGATTCATGCATTTTCAAGACATAATCAATCAGAGGCCTGACTTTGTCCATTCCTATCACTTCAACATTCAACATACTATCTTCTGACTGCAGCTAATAAGGGCTCTTTCACCTGCACAAAATTTTACTCTGCATTAAATCAACACCATTCAACCTATTTTATTATCTGCATGGCACCTTCCTCACATAATACAGCTCAATTCTGGCCCCCCTTGGGCCATATTTGTGCTCTCCAGAACACCAATTTGAAGAAAAAACGAATACATTCCTAAATGAAGATAAGACCTTGCTAATATTTAAACTACTTGAGCAAAAGGAGGGAGGTGGCAGGTGGTGGTGGGGGTGGCAAGATTTGTAAATGTGCCCAACTAATGCAATCAATAATGACTTAAATTGTTGCTGTATTTTTTTAAGTAAAAATAATCTTTTTATGTGCAAAAAATCAAATACTGGACTTTTTTTCCATGTAAACATCCTTCAAAGTCAGTGGCTGGATTCAAACCCCCATCCATGGGTAGCTTCCTGCACCAAAGGCACTAGACTTTGCCTCTGAGCTATAGGCTTTTGATGGGTTTCTGTTGTGCAAGAGACCCTATCAGTATCTGACAGGCCGTGGTGTCATTGCTAATGGCTGCCACTGCACAGGACACATCATAGCCATGATATAGGGAAGATTTGACAAGCTACATAAAGGGAACCCTGTCTGGTCCAGTGGGTAAATTCCTGCCTTCCACCCAGACATGCAGGGTTCAACTCCTGGGCCCGACAGATGACACACTCAATCTCTCAGCAAGCATCTGTGCATTAACCACTTGTTTTCTTGCAGTTTTCCTTCCAAATCCTGCAACCCCTTCACCACAAATACAGTCCAATCATTCCTCGATACTCATTCACTCAGTCATTCCACTCCGCCATGCTACAGGCTGAACAAAAACCAACAAGAACAAGAGCTAGTTCAGCAAGCAAATTTAAAGCCTCTCTTTGGATTTATGTTGATGCTGCTGCCCTCTAGTAATGTTATATGTCAACTGCAGCATAATCAAAGTATTGAGAAAGGGGCAGTCCTATGCAAATAATCTCCTCCCATGATTACTTCTCTGAGCTTCCGTAGTGGTACGATGATAGGACCTTCAACATATGGTCTTCAGCAGATTTCTAAAGTTGCCAAATTGTCTAGGCTAAGGATTGTTCCAGTCGAAGGCCTTCAGATAAGGACCCCACCCTCACTTAGCAGGGTCGAGAATTACCTGCAGTAATCCTCTATACAGAACATGGGTGTTCGTGGGCCTACTGTAAAAGCTATATGCTAAAACTGGGATGTCTAAAGTCCCAGTCCTGGTCTCACTGTCAGAGGCACAGCATAACACAGCCTGCCAGACATGGCCATGCAATGCCATGCCAAACCAAATGCTCCTTCCCCACACTTGCTGCATCATGCATTTTCAAGACAAAATCAATCAGAGGCCTGACTTTGTCCCTTTCCTATCACTTCAACATTCAACATTCTACCTTCTGACTGCAGCTAATAAGGGCTCTTTCACCTGCACAAAATTTTACTCTGCATTAAATCAACACCATTCAACCTATTTTATTATCTGCATGGCACCTTCCTCCCATAATACAGCTCAATTCTGGCCCTCCTTGGGCCATATTTGTGCTCTCCAGAACACCAATTTGAAATAAAAACGAATACATTCATAAATGAAGATAAGACCTTGCTAATATTTAAACTACTTGAGCAAAAGGAGGGAGGTGGCAGGTGGTAGTGAGGGTGGCAAGATTTTTAAATGTGCCCAACTAATGCAATCAAAAAATGACTTAAATTGTTGCTGTATTTTTTTAAGTAAAAATAATCTTTTTATGTGCAAAAAATCAAATACTGGATTTTTTTTCCATGTAAACATCCTTCAAAGTCAGTGGCTGGATTCAAACCCCCATCCAGGGGTAGCTTCCTGCACCAAAGGCACTAGACTTTGCCTATGCGCTATAGGCTTTTGATGGGTTTCAGTTGTGCAAGAGACCCTATCAGCATCTGACAGGCCGTGGTGTCATTGCTAATGGCTGCCACTGCACAGGACATCATAGCCTTGATATAGGGAAGATTTGACAAGCTACATATAGGGAAGCCCGTCTGGTCCAGTGGGTAAGTTCCTGCCTTCCACCCAGACATGCAGGGTTCAATTCCAGGGCCCAACAGATGACACACTAAATCTCTCAGCAAGCATCTGTACATTAACCACTTATTTTCTTGCAGTTTTCCTTCCAAATCCTGCAACCCCTTCACCACAAATACAGTCCAATCATTCCTCGATACTCATTCACTCAGTCATTCCACTCCGCCATGCTACAGGGTGAACAAAAACCAACAAGAACAAGAGCTAGTTCAGCAAGCAAATTTATAGCCTCTCTTTGGATTTATGTTGATGCTGCTGCCCTCTAGTAATGTTATATGTCAACTGCAGCATAATCAAAGGATTGAGAAAGGGGCAGTCCTATGCAAATAATCTCCTCCCATGATTACTTCTCTGAGCTTCCGTAGTGGTACGATGATAGGACCTTCAACAAATGGTCTTCAGCAGATTTCTAAAGTTGCCAAATTGTCTTAGGCTAAGGATTGTTCCAGTCGAAGGCCTTCAGATAAGGACCCCACCCTCACTTAGCAGGGTCGAGAATTACCTGCAGTAATCCTCTATACAGAACATGGGTGTTCGTGGGCCTACTGTAAAAGCTATATGCTAAAACTGGGATGTCTAAAGTCCCAGTCCTGGTCTCACTGTCAGAGGCACAGCATAACACAGCCTGCCAGACATGGCCATGCAATGCCATGCCAAACCAAATGCTCCTTCCCCACACTTGCTGCATCATGCATTTTCAAGACAAAATCAATCAGAGGCCTGACTTTGTCCCTTTCCTATCACTTCAACATTCAACATACTACCTTCTGACTGCAGCTAATAAGGGCTCTTTCACCTGCACAAAATTTTACTCTGCATTAAATCAACACCATTCAACCTATTTTATTATCTGCATGGCACCTTCCTCACATAATACAGCTCAATTCTGGCCCTCCTTGGGCCATATTTGTGCTCTCCAGAACACCAATTTGAAATAAAAACGAATACATTCATAAATGAAGATAAGACCTTGCTAATATTTAAACCACTTGAGCAAAAGGAGGGAGGTGGCAGGTGGTGGTGAGGGTGGCAAGATTTGTAAATGTGCCCAACTAATGCAATCAAAAAATGACTTAAATTGTTGCTGTATTTTTTTAAGTAAAAATAATCTTTTTATGTGCAAAAAATCAAATACTGGATTTTTTTTCCATGTAAACATCCTTCAAAGTCAGTGGCTGGATTCAAACCCCCATCCAGGGGTAGCTTCCTGCACCAAAGGCACTAGACTTTGCCTATGCGCTATAGGCTTTTGATGGGTTTCAGTTGTGCAAGAGACCCTATCAGCATCTGACAGGCCGTGGTGTCATTGCTAATGGCTGCCACTGCACAGGACATCATAGCCATGATATAGGGAAGATTTGACAAGCTACATATAGGGAAGCCCGTCTGGTCCAGTGGGTAAGTTCCTGCCTTCCACCCAGACATGCAGGGTTCAATTCCAGGGCCCGACAGATGACACACTAAATCTCTCAGCAAGCATCTGTACATTAACCACTTATTTTCTTGCAGTTTTCCTTCCAAATCCTGCAACCCCTTCACCACAAATACAGTCCAATCATTCCTCGATACTCATTCACTCAGTCATTCCACTCCGCCATGCTACAGGGTGAACAAAAACCAACAAGAACAAGAGCTAGTTCAGCAAGCAAATTTATAGCCTCTCTTTGGATTTATGTTGATGCTGCTGCCCTCTAGTAATGTTATATGTCAACTGCAGCATAATCAAAGGATTGAGAAAGGGGCAGTCCTATGCAAATAATCTCCTCCCATGATTACTTCTCTGAGCTTCCGTAGTGGTACGATGATAGGACCTTCAACAAATGGTCTTCAGCAGATTTCTAAAGTTGCCAAATTGTCTTAGGCTAAGGATTGTTCCAGTCGAAGGCCTTCAGATAAGGACCCCACCCTCACTTAGCAGGGTCCAGAATTACCTGCAGTAATCCTCTATACAGAACATGGGCGTTTGTGGGCCTACTGTGAAGGCTATATGCTAAAACTGGGATGTCTAAAGTCCCAGTCCTGGTCTCACTGTCAGAGGCACAGCATAACACAGCCTGCCAGACATGACCGTGCAATGCCATGCCAAACCAAATGCTCCTTCCCCACACTTGCTGCATCATGCAATTTCAAGACATAATCAATCAGAGGCCTGACTTTGTCCTTTCCTACCATTTCAACATTCAACATACTACCTTCTGACTGCAGCTAGTAAGGACTCTTTCACCTGCACAAAATTTTACCCTGCATTAAGTCAACACCATTCAACCTATTTTATTATCTGTATGGCACCTTCCTCACATAATACAGCTCAATTCTGGCCCCCCTTGGGCCATATTTGTGCTCTCCAGAACACCAATTTGAAGAAAAAACAAATACATTCATAAATGAAGATAAGACCTTGCTAATATTTAAACTACTTGAGCAAAAGGAGGGAGGTGGCAGGTGGTGGTGGGGGTGGCAAGATTTCTAAATGTGCCCAACTAATGCAATCAAAAAATGACTTAAATTGTTCCTGTATTTTTTTAAGTAAAAATAATCTTTTTATGTGCAAAAAATCAAATACTGGATTTTTTTTCCATGTAAACATCCTTCAAAGTCAGTGGCTGGATTCAAACCCCCATCCAGGGGTAGCTTCCTGCACCAAAGGCACTAGACTTTGCCTATGCACTATGGGCTTTTGGTGGGTTTCAGTTGTGCAAGAGACCCTATCAGCATCTGACAGGCCGTGGTGTCATTGCTAATGGCTGCCACTGCACAGGACACATCATAGCCATGATATAGGGAAGATTTGACAAGCTACATATAGGGAAGCCCGTCTGGTCCAGTGGGTAAGTTCCTACCTTACATGCAGGGTTCAATTCCAGGGCCTGACAGATGACACACTAAATCTCTCAGCAAGCATCTGTGCATTAACCACTTATTTTCTTGCAGTTTTCCTTCCAAATCCTGCAACCCCTTCACCACAAATACAGTCCAATCATTACTCGATACTCATTCACTCAGTCATTCCACTCCGCCATGCTACAGGCTGAACAAAAACCAACAAGAACAAGAGCTAGTTCAGCAAGCAAATTTAAAGCCTCTCTTTGGATTTATGTTGATGCTACTGCCCTCTAGTAATGTTATATGTCAACTGCAGCAAAATCAAAGGATTGAGAAAGGGGCAGTCCTATGCAAATAATCTCCTCCCATGATTACTTCTCTGAGCTTCCGTAGTGGTACGATGATAGGACCTTCAACAAATGGTCTTCAGCAGATTTCTAAAGTTGCCAAACTGTCTTAGGCTAAGGATTGTTCCAGTCAAAGGCCGTCAGATAAGGACCCCACCCTCACTTAGCAGGGTCCAGAATTACCTGCAGTAATCCTCTATACAGAACATGGGCGTTCGTGGGCGTTTGTGGGCCTACTGTAAAGGCTATATGCTAAAACTGGGATGTCTAAAGTCCCAGTCCCAGTCCCAGTCCCAGTCCCAGTCCCAGTCCCAGTCCCAGTCCCAGTCCCAGTCCCAGTCCCAGTCCCAGTCCCAGTCCCAGTCCCAGTCCCAGTCCCAGTCCTGGTCTCACTGTCAGAGGCACAGCATAACACAGCCTGCCAGACCAAATGCTCCTTCCCCACACTTGCTGATTCATGCATTTTCAAGACATAATCAATCAGAGTCCTGACTTTGTCCTTTCCTATCACTTCAACATTCAACATACTATCTTCTGACTGCAGCTAATAAGGGCTCTTTCACCTGCACAAAATTTTACTCTGCATTAAATCAACACCATTCAACCTATTTTATTATCTGCATGGCACCTTCCTCACATAATACAGCTCAATTCTGGCCCTCCTTGGGCCATATTTGTGCTCTCCAGAACACCAATTTGAAATAAAAACGAATACATTCATAAATGAAGATAAGACCTTGCTAATATTTAAACTACTTGAGCAAAAGGAGGGAGGTGGCAGGTGGTGGTGAGGGTGGCAAGATTTGTAAATGTGCCCAACTAATGCAATCAAAAAATGACTTAAATTGTTGCTGTATTTTTTTAAGTAAAAATAATCTTTTTATGTGCAAAAAATCAAATACTGGATTTTTTTTCCATGTAAACATCCTTCAAAGTCAGTGGCTGGATTCAAACCCCCATCCAGGGGTAGCTTCCTGCACCAAAGGCACTAGACTTTGCCTATGCTCTATAGGCTTTTGATGGGTTTCAGTTGTACAAGAGACCCTATCAGCATCTGACAGGCCGTGGTGTCATTGCTAATGGCTGCCACTGCACAGGACATCGTAGCCATGATATAGGGAAGATTTGACAAGCTACATATAGGGAAGCCCATCTGGTCCAGTGGGTAAGTTCCTGCCTTCCACCCAGACATGCAGGGTTCAATTCCAGGGCCCGACAGATGACACACTAAATCTCTCAGCAAGCATCTGTACATTAACCACTTATTTTCTTGCAGTTTTCCTTCCAAATCCTGCAACCCCTTCACCACAAATACAGTCCAATCATTCCTCGATACTCATTCACTCAGTCATTCCACTCCGCCATGCTACAGGGTGAACAAAAACCAACAAGAACAAGAGCAAGTTCAGCAAGCAAATTTATAGCCTCTCTTTGGATTTATGTTGATGCTGCTGCCCTCTAGTAATGTTATATGTCAACTGCAGCATAATCAAAGGATTGAGAAAGGGGCAGTCCTATGCAAATAATCTCCTCCCATGATTACTTCTCTGAGCTTCCGTAGTGGTACGATGATAGGACCTTCAACAAATGGTCTTCAGCAGATTTCTAAAGTTGCCAAATTGTCTTAGGCTAAGGATTGTTCCAGTCAAAGGCCGTCAGATAAGGACCCCACCCTCACTTAGCAGGGTCCAGAATTACCTGCAGTAATCCTCTATACAGAACATGGGCGTTCGTGGGCGTTTGTGGGCCTACTGTAAAGGCTATATGCTAAAACTGGGATGTCTAAAGTCCCAGTCCCAGTCCCAGTCCCAGTCCCAGTCCCAGTCCCAGTCCTGGTCTCACTGTCAGAGGCACAGCATAACACAGCCTGCCAGACATGGCCGTGCAATGCCATGCCAAACCAAATGCTCCTTCCCCACACTTGCTGATTCATGCATTTTCAAGACATAATCAATCAGAGTCCTGACTTTGTCCTTTCCTATCACTTCAACATTCAACATACTATCTTCTGACTGCAGCTAATAAGGGCTCTTTCACCTGCACAAAATTTTACTCTGCATTAAATCAACACCATTCAACCTATTTTATTATCTGCATGGCACCTTCCTCACATAATACAGCTCAATTCTGGCCCCCCTTGGGCCATATTTGTGCTCTCCAGAACACCAATTTGAAATAAAAACGAATACATTCATAAGTGAAGATAAGACCTTGCTAATATTTAAACTACTTGAGCAAAAGGAGGGAGGTGGCAGGTGGTGGTGAGGGTGGCAAGATTTGTAAATGTGCCCAACTAATGCAATCAAAAAATGACTTAAATTGTTGCTGTATTTTTTTAAGTAAAAATAATCTTTTTATGTGCAAAAAATCAAATACTGGATTTTTTTTCCATGTAAACATCCTTCAAAGTCAGTGGCTGGATTCAAACCCCCATCCAGGGGTAGCTTCCTGCACCAAAGGCACTAGACTTTGCCTATGCGATATAGGCTTTTGATGGTTTTCAGTTGTGCAAGAGACCCTATCAGCATCTGACAGGCCGTGGTGTCATTGCTAATGGCTGCCACCGTACAGGACACATCATAGCCATGATATAGGGAAGATTTGACTAGCTACATATAGGGAAGCCCGTCTGGTCCAGTGGGTAAGTTCCTGCTTTCCACCCAGACATGCAGGGTTCAATTACAGGGCCCGACAGATGACACACTAAATCTCTCAGCAAGCATCTGTACATTAACCACTTATTTTCTTGCAGTTTTCCTTCCAAATCCTGCAACCCCTTCACCACAAATACAGTCCAATCATTCCTCGATACTCATTCACTCAGTCATTCCACTCCGCCATGCTACAGGGTGAACAAAAACCAACAAGAACAAGAGCTAGTTCAGCAAGCAAATTTATAGCCTCTCTTTGGATTTATGTTGATGCTGCTGCCCTCTAGTAATGTTATATGTCAACTGCAGCATAATCAAAGGATTGAGAAAGGGGCAGTCCTATGCAAATAATCTCCTACCATGATTACTTCTCTGAGCTTCCGTAGTGGTACGATGATAGGACCTTCAACAAATGGTCTTCAGCAGATTTCTAAAGTTGCCAAATTGTCTTAGGCTAAGGATTGTTCCAGTCGAAGGCCTTCAGATAAGGACCCCACCCTCACTTAGCAGGGTCCAGAATTACCTGCAGTAATCCTCTATACAGAACATGGGTGTTTGTGGGCCTACTGTGAAGGCTATATGCTAAAACTGGGATGTCTAAAGTCCCAGTCCTGGTCTCACTGTCAGAGGCACAGCATAACACAGCCTGCCAGACATGACCGTGCAATGCCATGCCAAACCAAATGCTCCTTCCCCACACTTGCTGATTCATGCATTTTCAAGACATAATCAATCAGAGGCCTGACTTTGTCCATTCCTATCACTTCAACATTCAACATACTATCTTCTGACTGCAGCTAATAAGGGCTCTTTCACCTGCACAAAATTTTACTCTGCATTAAATCAACACCATTCAACCTATTTTATTATCTGCATGGCACCTTCCTCACATAATACAGCTCAATTCTGGCCCCCCTTGGGCCATATTTGTGCTCTCCAGAACACCAATTTGAAGAAAAAACGAATACATTCATAAATGAAGATAAGACCTTGCTAATATTTAAACTACTTGAGCAAAAGGAGGGAGGTGGCAGGTGGTGGTGGGGGTGGCAAGATTTGTAAATGTGCCCAACTAATGCAATCAATAATGACTTAAATTGTTGCTGTATTTTTTTAAGTAAAAATAATCTTTTTATGTGCAAAAAAACAAATACTGGATTTTTTTCCCTGTAAACATCCTTCAAAGTCAGTGGCTGGATTCAAACCCCCATCCAGGGGTAGCTTCCTGCACCAAAGGCACTAGACTTTGCCTCTGAGCTATAGGCTTTTGATGGGTTTCTGTTGTGCAAGAGACCCTATCAGTATCTGACAGGCCGTGGTGTCATTGCTAATGGCTGCCACTGCACAGGACACATCATAGCCATGATATAGGGAAGATTTGACAAGCTACATAAAGGGAACCCCGTCTGGTCCAGTGGGTAAATTCCTGCCTTCCACCCAGACATGCAGGGTTCAACTCCTGGGCCCGACAGATGACACACTCAATCTCTCAGCAAGCATCTGTGCATTAACCACTTGTTTTCTTGCAGTTTTCCTTCCAAATCCTGCAACCCCTTCACCACAAATACAGTCCAATCATTCCTCGATACTCATTCACTCAGTCATTCCACTCCGCCATGCTACAGGCTGAACAAAAACCAACAAGAACAAGAGCTAGTTCAGCAAGCAAATTTAAAGCCTCTCTTTGGATTTATGTTGATGCTGCTGCCCTCTAGTAATGTTATATGTCAACTGCAGCATAATCAAAGTATTGAGAAAGGGGCAGTCCTATGCAAATAATCTCCTCCCATGATTACTTCTCTGAGCTTCCGTAGTGGTACGATGATAGGACCTTCAACATATGGTCTTCAGCAGATTTCTAAAGTTGCCAAATTGTCTAGGCTAAGGATTGTTCCAGTCGAAGGCCTTCAGATAAGGACCCCACCCTCACTTAGCAGGGTCGAGAATTACCTGCAGTAATCCTCTATACAGAACATGGGTGTTCGTGGGCCTACTGTAAAAGCTATATGCTAAAACTGGGATGTCTAAAGTCCCAGTCCTGGTCTCACTGTCAGAGGCACAGCATAACACAGCCTGCCAGACATGGCCATGCAATGCCATGCCAAACCAAATGCTCCTTCCCCACACTTGCTGCATCATGCATTTTCAAGACAAAATCAATCAGAGGCCTGACTTTGTCCCTTTCCTATCAATTCAACATTCAACATACTACTTTCTGACTGCAGCTAATAAGGGCTCTTTCACCTGCACAAAATTTTACTCTGCATTAAATCAACACCATTCAACCTATTTTATTATCTGCATGGCACCTTCCTCACATAATACAGCTCAATTCTGGCCCTCCTTGGGCCATATTTGTGCTCTCCAGAACACCAATTTGAAATAAAAACGAATACATTCATAAATGAAGAAAAGACCTTGCTAATATTTAAACTACTTGAGCAAAAGGAGGGAGGTGGCAGGTGGTGGTGAGGGTGGCAAGATTTGTAAATGTGCCCAACTAATGCAATCAAAAAATGACTTAAATTGTTCCTGTATTTTTTTAAGTAAAAATAATCTTTTTATGTGCAAAAAATCAAATACTGGATTTTTTTTCCATGTAAACATCCTTCAAAGTCAGTGGCTGGATTCAAACCCCCATCCAGGGGTAGCTTCCTGCACCAAAGGCACTAGACTTTGCCTATGCGCTATAGGCTTTTGATGGGTTTCAGTTGTGCAAGAGACCCTATCAGCATCTGACAGGCCGTGGTGTCATTGCTAATGGCTGCCACTGCACAGGACATCATAGCCTTGATATAGGGAAGATTTGACAAGCTACATATAGGGAAGCCCGTCTGGTCCAGTGGGTAAGTTCCTGTCTTCCACCCAGACATGCAGGGTTCAATTCCAGGGCCCGACAGATGACACACTACATCTCTCAGCAAGCATCTGTACATTAACCACCTATTTTCTTGCAGTTTTCCTTCCAAATCCTGCAACCCCTTCACCACAAATACAGTCCAATCATTCCTCGATACTCATTCACTCAGTCATTCCACTCCGCCATGCTACAGGGTGAACAAAAACCAACAAGAACAAGAGCTAGTTCAGCAAGCAAATTTATAGCCTCTCTTTGGATTTATGTTGATGCTGCTGCCCTCTAGTAATGTTATATGTCAACTGCAGCATAATCAAAGGATTGAGAAAGGGGCAGTCCTATGCAAATAATCTCCTCCCATGATTACTTCTCTGAGCTTCCGTAGTGGTACGATGATAGGACCTTCAACAAATGGTCTTCAGCAGATTTCTAAAGTTGCCAAATTGTCTTAGGCTAAGGATTGTTCCAGTCGAAGGCCTTCAGATAAGGACCCCACCCTCACTTAGCAGGGTCGAGAATTACCTGCAGTAATCCTCTATACAGAACATGGGTGTTCGTGGGCCTACTGTAAAAGCTATATGCTAAAACTGGGATGTCTAAAGTCCCAGTCCTGGTCTCACTGTCAGAGGCACAGCATAACACAGCCTGCCAGACATGGCCATGCAATGCCATGCCAAACCAAATGCTCCTTCCCCACACTTGCTGCATCATGCATTTTCAAGACAAAATCAATCAGAGGCCTGACTTTGTCCCTTTCCTATCACTTCAACATTCAACATACTACCTTCTGACTGCAGCTAATAAGGGCTCTTTCACCTGCACAAAATTTTACTCTGCATTAAATCAACACCATTCAACCTATTTTATTATCTGCATGGCACCTTCCTCACATAATACAGCTCAATTCTGGCCCTCCTTGGGCCATATTTGTGCTCTCCAGAACACCAATTTGAAATAAAAACGAATACATTCATAAATGAAGATAAGACCTTGCTAATATTTAAACTACTTGAGCAAAAGGAGGGAGGTGGCAGGTGGTGGTGAGGGTGGCAAGATTTGTAAATGTGCCCAACTAATGCAATCAAAAAATGACTTAAATTGTTGCTGTATTTTTTTAAGTAAAAATAATCTTTTTATGTGCAAAAAATCAAATACTGGATTTTTTTTCCATGTAAACATCCTTCAAAGTCAGTGGCTGGATTCAAACCCCCATCCAGGGGTAGCTTCCTGCACCAAAGGCACTAGACTTTGCCTATGCGCTATAGGCTTTTGATGGGTTTCAGTTGTGCAAGAGACCCTATCAGCATCTGACAGGCCGTGGTGTCATTGCTAATGGCTGCCACTGCACAGGACATCATAGCCATGATATAGGGAAGATTTGACAAGCTACATATAGGGAAGCCCGTCTGGTCCAGTGGGTAAGTTCCTGCCTTCCACCCAGACATGCAGGGTTCAATTCCAGGGCCCGACAGATGACACACTAAATCTCTCAGCAAGCATCTGTACATTAACCACTTATTTTCTTGCAGTTTTCCTTCCAAATCCTGCAACCCCTTCACCACAAATACAGTCCAATCATTCCTCGATACTCATTCACTCAGTCATTCCACTCCGCCATGCTACAGGGTGAACAAAAACCAACAAGAACAAGAGCTAGTTCAGCAAGCAAATTTATAGCCTCTCTTTGGATTTATGTTGATGCTGCTGCCCTCTAGTAATGTTATATGTCAACTGCAGCATAATCAAAGGATTGAGAAAGGGGCAGTCCTATGCAAATAATCTCCTCCCATGATTACTTCTCTGAGCTTCCGTAGTGGTACGATGATAGGACCTTCAACAAATGGTCTTCAACAGATTTCTAAAGTTGCCAAATTGTCTTAGGCTAAGGATTGTTCCAGTCGAAGGCCTTCAGATAAGGACCCCACCCTCACTTAGCAGGGTCCAGAATTACCTGCAGTAATCCTCTATACAGAACATGGGCGTTTGTGGGCCTACTGTAAAGGCTATATGCTAAAACTGGGATGTCTAAAGTCCCAGTCCCAGTCCCAGTCCCAGTCCCAGTCCCAGTCCCAGTCCCAGTCCCAGTCCCAGTCCCAGTCCCAGTCCCAGTCCCAGTCCTGGTCTCACTGTCAGAGGCACAGCATAACACAGCCTGCCAGACATGGCCGTGCAATGCCATGCCAAACCAAATGCTCCTTCCCCACACTTGCTGATTCATGCATTTTCAAGACATAATCAATCAGAGTCCTGACTTTGTCCTTTCCTATCACTTCAACATTCAACATACTATCTTCTGACTGCAGCTAATAAGGGCTCTTTCACCTGCACAAAATTTTACTCTGCATTAAATCAACACCATTCAACCTATTTTATTATCTGCATGGCACCTTCCTCACATAATACAGCTCAATTCTGGCCCCCCTTGGGCCATATTTGTGCTCTCCAGAACACCAATTTGAAATAAAAACGAATACATTCATAAGTGAAGATAAGACCTTGCTAATATTTAAACTACTTGAGCAAAAGGAGGGAGGTGGCAGGTGGTGGTGAGGGTGGCAAGATTTGTAAATGTGCCCAACTAATGCAATCAAAAAATGACTTAAATTGTTGCTGTATTTTTTTAAGTAAAAATAATCTTTTTATGTGCAAAAAATCAAATACTGGATTTTTTTTCCATGTAAACATCCTTCAAAGTCAGTGGCTGGATTCAAACCCCCATCCAGGGGTAGCTTCCTGCACCAAAGGCACTAGACTTTGCCTATGCGATATAGGCTTTTGATGGTTTTCAGTTGTGCAAGAGACCCTATCAGCATCTGACAGGCCGTGGTGTCATTGCTAATGGCTGCCACCGTACAGGACACATCATAGCCATGATATAGGGAAGATTTGACTAGCTACATATAGGGAAGCCCGTCTGGTCCAGTGGGTAAGTTCCTGCTTTCCACCCAGACATGCAGGGTTCAATTACAGGGCCCAACAGATGACACACTAAATCTCTCAGCAAGCATCTGTACATTAACCACTTATTTTCTTGCAGTTTTCCTTCCAAATCCTGCAACCCCTTCACCACAAATACAGTCCAATCATTCCTCGATACTCATTCACTCAGTCATTCCACTCCGCCATGCTACAGGGTGAACAAAAACCAACAAGAACAAGAGCTAGTTCAGCAAGCAAATTTATAGCCTCTCTTTGGATTTATGTTGATGCTGCTGCCCTCTAGTAATGTTATATGTCAACTGCAGCATAATCAAAGGATTGAGAAAGGGGCAGTCCTATGCAAATAATCTCCTCCCATGATTACTTCTCTGAGCTTCCGTAGTGGTACGATGATAGGACCTTCAACAAATGGTCTTCAGCAGATTTCTAAAGTTGCCAAATTGTCTTAGGCTAAGGATTGTTCCAGTCGAAGGCCTTCAGATAAGGACCCCACCCTCACTTAGCAGGGTCCAGAATTACCTGCAGTAATCCTCTATACAGAACATGGGTGTTTGTGGGCCTACTGTGAAGGCTATATGCTAAAACTGGGATGTCTAAAGTCCCAGTCCTGGTCTCACTGTCAGAGGCACAGCATAACACAGCCTGCCAGACATGACCGTGCAATGCCATGCCAAACCAAATGCTCCTTCCCCACACTTGCTGATTCATGCATTTTCAAGACATAATCAATCAGAGGCCTGACTTTGTCCATTCCTATCACTTCAACATTCAACATACTATCTTCTGACTGCAGCTAATAAGGGCTCTTTCACCTGCACAAAATTTTACTCTGCATTAAATCAACACCATTCAACCTATTTTATTATCTGCATGGCACCTTCCTCACATAATACAGCTCAATTCTGGCCCCCCTTGGGCCATATTTGTGCTCTCCAGAACACCAATTTGAAGAAAAAACGAATACATTCATAAATGAAGATAAGACCTTGCTAATATTTAAACTACTTGAGCAAAAGGAGGGAGGTGGCAGGTGGTGGTGGGGGTGGCAAGATTTGTAAATGTGCCCAACTAATGCAATCAATAATGACTTAAATTGTTGCTGTATTTTTTTAAGTAAAAATAATCTTTTTATGTGCAAAAAATCAAATACTGGACTTTTTTTCCATGTAAACATCCTTCAAAGTCAGTGGCTGGATTCAAACCCCCATCCAGGGGTAGCTTCCTGCACCAAAGGCACTAGACTTTGCCTCTGAGCTATAGGCTTTTGATGGGTTTCTGTTGTGCAAGAGACCCTATCAGTATCTGACAGGCCGTGGTGTCATTGCTAATGGCTGCCACTGCACAGGACACATCATAGCCATGATATAGGGAAGATTTGACAAGCTACATAAAGGGAACCCTGTGTGGTCCAGTGGGTAAATTCCTGCCTTCCACCCAGACATGCAGGGTTCAACTCCTGGGCCCGACAGATGACACACTCAATCTCTCAGCAAGCATCTGTGCATTAACCACTTGTTTTCTTGCAGTTTTCCTTCCAAATCCTGCAACCCCTTCACCACAAATACAGTCCAATCATTCCTCGATACTCATTCACTCAGTCATTCCACTCCGCCATGCTACAGGCTGAACAAAAACCAACAAGAACAAGAGCTAGTTCAGCAAGCAAATTTAAAGCCTCTCTTTGGATTTATGTTGATGCTGCTGCCCTCTAGTAATGTTATATGTCAACTGCAGCATAATCAAAGTATTGAGAAAGGGGCAGTCCTATGCAAATAATCTCCTCCCATGATTACTTCTCTGAGCTTCCGTAGTGGTACGATGATAGGACCTTCAACATATGGTCTTCAGCAGATTTCTAAAGTTGCCAAATTGTCTAGGCTAAGGATTGTTCCAGTCGAAGGCCTTCAGATAAGGACCCCACCCTCACTTAGCAGGGTCGAGAATTACCTGCAGTAATCCTCTATACAGAACATGGGTGTTCGTGGGCCTACTGTAAAAGCTATATGCTAAAACTGGGATGTCTAAAGTCCCAGTCCTGGTCTCACTGTCAGAGGCACAGCATAACACAGCCTGCCAGACATGGCCATGCAATGCCATGCCAAACCAAATGCTCCTTCCCCACACTTGCTGCATCATGCATTTTCAAGACAAAATCAATCAGAGGCCTGACTTTGTCCCTTTCCTATCACTTCAACATTCAACATTCTACCTTCTGACTGCAGCTAATAAGGGCTCTTTCACCTGCACAAAATTTTACTCTGCATTAAATCAACACCATTCAACCTATTTTATTATCTGCATGGCACCTTCCTCACATAATACAGCTCAATTCTGGCCCTCCTTGGGCCATATTTGTGCTCTCCAGAACACCAATTTGAAATAAAAACGAATACATTCATAAATGAAGATAAGACCTTGCTAATATTTAAACTACTTGAGCAAAAGGAGGGAGGTGGCAGGTGGTAGTGAGGGTGGCAAGATTTTTAAATGTGCCCAACTAATGCAATCAAAAAATGACTTAAATTGTTGCTGTATTTTTTTAAGTAAAAATAATCTTTTTATGTGCAAAAAATCAAATACTGGATTTTTTTTCCATGTAAACATCCTTCAAAGTCAGTGGCTGGATTCAAACCCCCATCCAGGGGTAGCTTCCTGCACCAAAGGCACTAGACTTTGCCTATGCGCTATAGGCTTTTGATGGGTTTCAGTTGTGCAAGAGACCCTATCAGCATCTGACAGGCCGTGGTGTCATTGCTAATGGCTGCCACTGCACAGGACATCATAGCCTTGATATAGGGAAGATTTGACAAGCTACATATAGGGAAGCCCGTCTGGTCCAGTGGGTAAGTTCCTGCCTTCCACCCAGACATGCAGGGTTCAATTCCAGGGCCCAACAGATGACACACTAAATCTCTCAGCAAGCATCTGTACATTAACCACTTATTTTCTTGCAGTTTTCCTTCCAAATCCTGCAACCCCTTCACCACAAATACAGTCCAATCATTCCTCGATACTCATTCACTCAGTCATTCCACTCCGCCATGCTACAGGGTGAACAAAAACCAACAAGAACAAGAGCTAGTTCAGCAAGCAAATTTATAGCCTCTCTTTGGATTTATGTTGATGCTGCTGCCCTCTAGTAATGTTATATGTCAACTGCAGCATAATCAAAGGATTGAGAAAGGGGCAGTCCTATGCAAATAATCTCCTCCCATGATTACTTCTCTGAGCTTCCGTAGTGGTACGATGATAGGACCTTCAACAAATGGTCTTCAGCAGATTTCTAAAGTTGCCAAATTGTCTTAGGCTAAGGATTGTTCCAGTCGAAGGCCTTCAGATAATGACCCCACCCTCACTTAGCAGGGTCGAGAATTACCTGCAGTAATCCTCTATACAGAACATGGGTGTTCGTGGGCCTACTGTAAAAGCTATATGCTAAAACTGGGATGTCTAAAGTCCCAGTCCTGGTCTCACTGTCAGAGGCACAGCATAACACAGCCTGCCAGACATGGCCATGCAATGCCATGCCAAACCAAATGCTCCTTCCCCACACTTGCTGCATCATGCATTTTCAAGACAAAATCAATCAGAGGCCTGACTTTGTCCCTTTCCTATCACTTCAACATTCAACATACTACCTTCTGACTGCAGCTAATAAGGGCTCTTTCACCTGCACAAAATTTTACTCTGCATTAAATCAACACCATTCAACCTATTTTATTATCTGCATGGCACCTTCCTCACATAATACAGCTCAATTCTGGCCCTCCTTGGGCCATATTTGTGCTCTCCAGAACACCAATTTGAAATAAAAACGAATACATTCATAAATGAAGATAAGACCTTGCTAATATTTAAACCACTTGAGCAAAAGGAGGGAGGTGGCAGGTGGTGGTGAGGGTGGCAAGATTTGTAAATGTGCCCAACTAATGCAATCAAAAAATGACTTAAATTGTTGCTGTATTTTTTTAAGTAAAAATAATCTTTTTATGTGCAAAAAATCAAATACTGGATTTTTTTTCCATGTAAACATCCTTCAAAGTCAGTGGCTGGATTCAAACCCCCATCCAGGGGTAGCTTCCTGCACCAAAGGCACTAGACTTTGCCTATGCGCTATAGGCTTTTGATGGGTTTCAGTTGTGCAAGAGACCCTATCAGCATCTGACAGGCCGTGGTGTCATTGCTAATGGCTGCCACTGCACAGGACATCATAGCCATGATATAGGGAAGATTTGACAAGCTACATATAGGGAAGCCCGTCTGGTCCAGTGGGTAAGTTCCTGCCTTCCACCCAGACATGCAGGGTTCAATTCCAGGGCCCGACAGATGACACACTAAATCTCTCAGCAAGCATCTGTACATTAACCACTTATTTTCTTGCAGTTTTCCTTCCAAATCCTGCAACCCCTTCACCACAAATACAGTCCAATCATTCCTCGATACTCATTCACTCAGTCATTCCACTCCGCCATGCTACAGGGTGAACAAAAACCAACAAGAACAAGAGCTAGTTCAGCAAGCAAATTTATAGCCTCTCTTTGGATTTATGTTGATGCTGCTGCCCTCTAGTAATGTTATATGTCAACTGCAGCATAATCAAAGGATTGAGAAAGGGGCAGTCCTATGCAAATAATCTCCTCCCATGATTACTTCTCTGAGCTTCCGTAGTGGTACGATGATAGGACCTTCAACAAATGGTCTTCAGCAGATTTCTAAAGTTGCCAAATTGTCTTAGGCTAAGGATTGTTCCAGTCGAAGGCCTTCAGATAAGGACCCCACCCTCACTTAGCAGGGTCCAGAATTACCTGCAGTAATCCTCTATACAGAACATGGGCGTTTGTGGGCCTACTGTGAAGGCTATATGCTAAAACTGGGATGTCTAAAGTCCCAGTCCTGGTCTCACTGTCAGAGGCACAGCATAACACAGCCTGCCAGACATGACCGTGCAATGCCATGCCAAACCAAATGCTCCTTCCCCACACTTGCTGCATCATGCAATTTCAAGACATAATCAATCAGAGGCCTGACTTTGTCCTTTCCTACCATTTCAACATTCAACATACTACCTTCTGACTGCAGCTAGTAAGGACTCTTTCACCTGCACAAAATTTTACCCTGCATTAAGTCAACACCATTCAACCTATTTTATTATCTGTATGGCACCTTCCTCACATAATACAGCTCAATTCTGGCCCCCCTTGGGCCATATTTGTGCTCTCCAGAACACCAATTTGAAGAAAAAACAAATACATTCATAAATGAAGATAAGACCTTGCTAATATTTAAACTACTTGAGCAAAAGGAGGGAGGTGGCAGGTGGTGGTGGGGGTGGCAAGATTTCTAAATGTGCCCAACTAATGCAATCAAAAAATGACTTAAATTGTTCCTGTATTTTTTTAAGTAAAAATAATCTTTTTATGTGCAAAAAATCAAATACTGGATTTTTTTTCCATGTAAACATCCTTCAAAGTCAGTGGCTGGATTCAAACCCCCATCCAGGGGTAGCTTCCTGCACCAAAGGCACTAGACTTTGCCTATGCACTATGGGCTTTTGGTGGGTTTCAGTTGTGCAAGAGACCCTATCAGCATCTGACAGGCCGTGGTGTCATTGCTAATGGCTGCCACTGCACAGGACACATCATAGCCATGATATAGGGAAGATTTGACAAGCTACATATAGGGAAGCCCGTCTGGTCCAGTGGGTAAGTTCCTACCTTACATGCAGGGTTCAATTCCAGGGCCTGACAGATGACACACTAAATCTCTCAGCAAGCATCTGTGCATTAACCACTTATTTTCTTGCAGTTTTCCTTCCAAATCCTGCAACCCCTTCACCACAAATACAGTCCAATCATTACTCGATACTCATTCACTCAGTCATTCCACTCCGCCATGCTACAGGCTGAACAAAAACCAACAAGAACAAGAGCTAGTTCAGCAAGCAAATTTAAAGCCTCTCTTTGGATTTATGTTGATGCTACTGCCCTCTAGTAATGTTATATGTCAACTGCAGCAAAATCAAAGGATTGAGAAAGGGGCAGTCCTATGCAAATAATCTCCTCCCATGATTACTTCTCTGAGCTTCCGTAGTGGTACGATGATAGGACCTTCAACAAATGGTCTTCAGCAGATTTCTAAAGTTGCCAAATTGTCTTAGGCTAAGGATTGTTCCAGTCAAAGGCCGTCAGATAAGGACCCCACCCTCACTTAGCAGGGTCCAGAATTACCTGCAGTAATCCTCTATACAGAACATGGGCGTTCGTGGGCGTTTGTGGGCCTACTGTAAAGGCTATATGCTAAAACTGGGATGTCTAAAGTCCCAGTCCCAGTCCCAGTCCCAGTCCCAGTCCCAGTCCCAGTCCCAGTCCCAGTCCCAGTCCCAGTCCCAGTCCCAGTCCCAGTCCCAGTCCCAGTCCCAGTCCCAGTCCCAGTCCTGGTCTCACTGTCAGAGGCACAGCATAACACAGCCTGCCAGACCAAATGCTCCTTCCCCACACTTGCTGATTCATGCATTCTTAAGACATAATCAATCAGAGTCCTGACTTTGTCCTTTCCTATCACTTCAACATTCAACATACTATCTTCTGACTGCAGCTAATAAGGGCTCTTTCACCTGCACAAAATTTTACTCTGCATTAAATCAACACCATTCAACCTATTTTATTATCTGCATGGCACCTTCCTCACATAATACAGCTCAATTCTGGCCCCCCTTGGGCCATATTTGTGCTCTCCAGAACACCAATTTGAAATAAAAACGAATACATTCATAAGTGAAGATAAGACCTTGCTAATATTTAAACTACTTGAGCAAAAGGAGGGAGGTGGCAGGTGGTGGTGAGGGTGGCAAGATTTGTAAATGTGCCCAACTAATGCAATCAAAAAATGACTTAAATTGTTGCTGTATTTTTTTAAGTAAAAATAATCTTTTTATGTGCAAAAAATCAAATACTGGATTTTTTTTCTATGTAAACATCCTTCAAAGTCAGTGGCTGGATTCAAACCCCCATCCAGGGGTAGCTTCCTGCACCAAAGGCACTAGACTTTGCCTATGCGATATAGGCTTTTGATGGTTTTCAGTTGTGCAAGAGACCCTATCAGCATCTGACAGGCCGTGGTGTCATTGCTAATGGCTGCCACTGTACAGGACACATCATAGCCATGATATAGGGAAGATTTGACTAGCTACATATAGGGAAGCCCGTCTGGTCCAGTGGGTAAGTTCCTGCTTTCCACCCAGACATGCAGGGTTCAATTCCAGGGCCCGACAGATGACACACTAAATCTCTCAGCAAGCATCTGTACATTAACCACTTATTTTCTTGCAGTTTTCCTTCCAAATCCTGCAACCCCTTCACCACAAATACAGTCCAATCATTCCTCGATACTCATTCACTCAGTCATTCCACTCCGCCATGCTACAGGGTGAACAAAAACCAACAAGAACAAGAGCTAGTTCAGCAAGCAAATTTATAGCCTCTCTTTGGATTTATGTTGATGCTGCTGCCCTCTAGTAATGTTATATGTCAACTGCAGCATAATCAAAGGATTGAGAAAGGGGCAGTCCTATGCAAATAATCTCCTCCCATGATTACTTCTCTGAGCTTCCGTAGTGGTACGATGATAGGACCTTCAACAAATGGTCTTCAGCAGATTTCTAAAGTTGCCAAATTGTCTTAGGCTAAGGATTGTTCCAGTCGAAGGCCTTCAGATAAGGACCCCACCCTCACTTAGCAGGGTCCAGAATTACCTGCAGTAATCCTCTATACAGAACATGGGTGTTTGTGGGCCTACTGTGAAGGCTATATGCTAAAACTGGGATGTCTAAAGTCCCAGTCCCAGTCCCAGTCCTGGTCTCACTGTCAGAGGCACAGCATAACACAGCCTGCCAGACATGACCGTGCAATGCCATGCCAAACCAAATGCTCCTTCCCCACACTTGCTGCATCATGCAATTTCAAGACATAATCAATCAGAGGCCTGACTTTGTCCTTTCCTACCATTTCAACATTCAACATACTACCTTCTGACTGCAGCTAGTAAGGACTCTTTCACCTGCACAAAATTTTACCCTGCATTAAGTCAACACCATTCAACCTATTTTATTATCTGTATGGCACCTTCCTCACATAATACAGCTCAATTCTGGCCCCCCTTGGGCCATATTTGTGCTCTCCAGAACACCAATTTGAAGAAAAAACAAATACATTCATAAATGAAGATAAGACCTTGCTAATATTTAAACTACTTGAGCAAAAGGAGGGAGGTGGCAGGTGGTGGTGGGGGTGGCAAGATTTCTAAATGTGCCCAACTAATGCAATCAAAAAATGACTTAAATTGTTCCTGTATTTTTTTAAGTAAAAATAATCTTTTTATGTGCAAAAAATCAAATACTGGATTTTTTTTCCATGTAAACATCCTTCAAAGTCAGTGGCTGGATTCAAACCCCCATCCAGGGGTAGCTTCCTGCACCAAAGGCACTAGACTTTGCCTATGCACTATGGGCTTTTGGTGGGTTTCAGTTGTGCAAGAGACCCTATCAGCATCTGACAGGCCGTGGTGTCATTGCTAATGGCTGCCACTGCACAGGACACATCATAGCCATGATATAGGGAAGATTTGACAAGCTACATATAGGGAAGCCCGTCTGGTCCAGTGGGTAAGTTCCTACCTTACATGCAGGGTTCAATTCCAGGGCCTGACAGATGACACACTAAATCTCTCAGCAAGCATCTGTGCATTAACCACTTATTTTCTTGCAGTTTTCCTTCCAAATCCTGCAACCCCTTCACCACAAATACAGTCCAATCATTACTCGATACTCATTCACTCAGTCATTCCACTCCGCCATGCTACAGGCTGAACAAAAACCAACAAGAACAAGAGCTAGTTCAGCAAGCAAATTTAAAGCCTCTCTTTGGATTTATGTTGATGCTACTGCCCTCTAGTAATGTTATATGTCAACTGCAGCAAAATCAAAGGATTGAGAAAGGGGCAGTCCTATGCAAATAATCTCCTCCCATGATTACTTCTCTGAGCTTCCGTAGTGGTACGATGATAGGACCTTCAACAAATGGTCTTCAGCAGATTTCTAAAGTTGCCAAATTGTCTTAGGCTAAGGATTGTTCCAGTCAAAGGCCGTCAGATAAGGACCCCACCCTCACTTAGCAGGGTCCAGAATTACCTGCAGTAATCCTCTATACAGAACATGGGCGTTCGTGGGCGTTTATGGGCCTACTGTAAAGGCTATATGCTAAAACTGGGATGTCTAAAGTCCCAGTCCCAGTCCCAGTCCCAGTCCCAGTCCCAGTCTCACTGTCAGAGGCACAGCATAACACAGCCTGCCAGACATGGCCGTGCAATGCCATGCCAAACCAAATGCTCCTTCCCCACACTTGCTGATTCATGCATTTTCAAGACATAATCAATCAGAGTCCTGACTTTGTCCTTTCCTATCACTTCAACATTCAACATACTATCTTCTGACTGCAGCTAATAAGGGCTCTTTCACCTGCACAAAATTTTACTCTGCATTAAATCAACACCATTCAACCTATTTTATTATCTGCATGGCACCTTCCTCACATAATACAGCTCAATTCTGGCCCCCCTTGGGCCATATTTGTGCTCTCCAGAACACCAATTTGAAATAAAAACGAATACATTCATAAGTGAAGATAAGACCTTGCTAATATTTAAACTACTTGAGCAAAAGGAGGGAGGTGGCAGGTGGTGGTGAGGGTGGCAAGATTTGTAAATGTGCCCAACTAATGCAATCAAAAAATGACTTAAATTGTTGCTGTATTTTTTTAAGTAAAAATAATCTTTTTATGTGCAAAAAATCAAATACTGGATTTTTTTTCCATGTAATCATCCTTCAAAGTCATTGGCTGGATTCAAACCCCCATCCAGGGGTAGCTTCCTGCACCAAAGGCACTAGACTTTGCCTATGCGATATAGGCTTTTGATGGTTTTCAGTTGTGCAAGAGACCCTATCAGCATCTGACAGGCCGTGGTGTCATTGCTAATGGCTGCCACTGTACAGGACACATCATAGCCATGATATAGGGAAGATTTGACAAGCTACATATAGGGAAGCCCGTCTGGTCCAGTGGGTAAGTTCCTGCTTTCCACCCAGACATGCAGGGTTCAATTCCAGGGCCCGACAGATGACACACTAAATCTCTCAGCAAGCATCTGTACATTAACCACTTATTTTCTTGCAGTTTTCCTTCCAAATCCTGCAACCCCTTCACCACAAATACAGTCCAATCATTCCTCGATACTCATTCACTCAGTCATTCCACTCCGCCATGCTACAGGGTGAACAAAAACCAACAAGAACAAGAGCTAGTTCAGCAAGCAAATTTATAGCCTCTCTTTGGATTTATGTTGATGCTGCTGCCCTCTAGTAATGTTATATGTCAACTGCAGCATAATCAAAGGATTGAGAAAGGGGCAGTCCTATGCAAATAATCTCCTCCCATGATTACTTCTCTGAGCTTCCGTAGTGGTACGATGATAGGACCTTCAACAAATGGTCTTCAGCAGATTTCTAAAGTTGCCAAATTGTCTTAGGCTAAGGATTGTTCCAGTCGAAGGCCTTCAGATAAGGACCCCACCCTCACTTAGCAGGGTCCAGAATTACCTGCAGTAATCCTCTATACAGAACATGGGTGTTTGTGGGCCTACTGTGAAGGCTATATGCTAAAACTGGGATGTCTAAAGTCCCAGTCCTGGTCTCACTGTCAGAGGCACAGCATAACACAGCCTGCCAGACATGACTGTGCAATGCCATGCCAAACCAAATGCTCCTTCCCCACACTTGCTGATTCATGCATTTTCAAGACATAATCAATCAGAGGCCTGACTTTGTCCATTCCTATCACTTCAACATTCAACATACTATCTTCTGACTGCAGCTAATAAGGGCTCTTTCACCTGCACAAAATTTTACTCTGCATTAAATCAACACCATTCAACCTATTTTATTATCTGCATGGCACCTTCCTCACATAATACAGCTCAATTCTGGCCCCCCTTGGGCCATATTTGTGCTCTCCAGAACACCAATTTGAAGAAAAAACGAATACATTCATAAATGAAGATAAGACCTTGCTAATATTTAAACTACTTGAGCAAAAGGAGGGAGGTGGCAGGTGGTGGTGGGGGTGGCAAGATTTGTAAATGTGCCCAACTAATGCAATCAATAATGACTTAAATTGTTGCTGTATTTTTTTAAGTAAAAATAATCTTTTTATGTGCAAAAAAACAAATACTGGATTTTTTTCCATGTAAACATCCTTCAAAGTCAGTGGCTGGATTCAAACCCCCATCCAGGGGTAGCTTCCTGCACCAAAGGCACTAGACTTTGCCTCTGAGCTATAGGCTTTTGATGGGTTTCTGTTGTGCAAGAGACCCTATCAGTATCTGACAGGCCGTGGTGTCATTGCTAATGGCTGCCACTGCACACGACACATCATAGCCATGATATAGGGAAGATTTGACAAGCTACATAAAGGGAACCCCGTCTGGTCCAGTGGGTAAATTCCTGCCTTCCACCCAGACATGCAGGGTTCAACTCCTGGGCCCGACAGATGACACACTCAATCTCTCAGCAAGCATCTGTGCATTAACCACTTGTTTTCTTGCAGTTTTCCTTCCAAATCCTGCAACCCCTTCACCACAAATACAGTCCAATCATTCCTCGATACTCATTCACTCAGTCATTCCACTCCGCCATGCTACAGGCTGAACAAAAACCAACAAGAACAAGAGCTAGTTCAGCAAGCAAATTTAAAGCCTCTCTTTGGATTTATGTTGATGCTGCTGCCCTCTAGTAATGTTATATGTCAACTGCAGCATAATCAAAGTATTGAGAAAGGGGCAGTCCTATGCAAATAATCTCCTCCCATGATTACTTCTCTGAGCTTCCGTAGTGGTACGATGATAGGACCTTCAACATATGGTCTTCAGCAGATTTCTAAAGTTGCCAAATTGTCTTAGGCTAAGGATTGTTCCAGTCGAAGGCCTTCAGATAAGGACCCCACCCTCACTTAGCAGGGTCGAGAATTACCTGCAGTAATCCTCTATACAGAACATGGGTGTTCGTGGGCCTACTGTAAAAGCTATATGCTAAAACTGGGATGTCTAAAGTCCCAGTCCTGGTCTCACTGTCAGAGGCACAGCATAACACAGCCTGCCAGACATGGCCATGCAATGCCATGCCAAACCAAATGCTCCTTCCCCACACTTGCTGCATCATGCATTTTCAAGACAAAATCAATCAGAGGCCTGACTTTGTCCCTTTCCTATCACTTCAACATTCAACATACTACCTTCTGACTGCAGCTAATAAGGGCTCTTTCACCTGCACAAAATTTTACTCTGCATTAAATCAACACCATTCAACCTATTTTATTATCTGCATGGCACCTTCCTCACATAATACAGCTCAATTCTGGCCCTCCTTGGGCCATATTTGTGCTCTCCAGAACACCAATTTGAAATAAAAACGAATACATTCATAAATGAAGATAAGACCTTGCTAATATTTAAACTACTTGAGCAAAAGGAGGGAGGTGGCAGGTGGTGGTGAGGGTGGCAAGATTTGTAAATGTGCCCAACTAATGCAATCAAAAAATGACTTAAATTGTTGCTGTATTTTTTTAAGTAAAAATAATCTTTTTATGTGCAAAAAATCAAATACTGGTTTTTTTTTCCATGTAAACATCCTTCAAAGTCAGTGGCTGGATTCAAACCCCCATCCAGGGGTAGCTTCCTGCACCAAAGGCACTAGACTTTGCCTATGCGCTATAGGCTTTTGATGGGTTTCAGTTGTACAAGAGACCCTATCAGCATCTGACAGGCCGTGGTGTCGTTGCTAATGGCTGCCACTGCACAGGACATCATAGCCATGATATAGGGAAGATTTGACAAGCCACATATAGGGAAGCCCATCTGGTCCAGTGGGTAAGTTCCTGCCTTCCACCCAGACATGCAGGGTTCAATTCCAGGGCCCGACAGATGACACACTAAATCTCTCAGCAAGCATCTGTACATTAACCACTTATTTTCTTGCAGTTTTCCTTCCAAATCCTGCAACCCCTTCACCACAAATACAGTCCAATCATTCCTCGATACTCATTCACTCAGTCATTCCACTCCGCCATGCTACAGGGTGAACAAAAACCAACAAGAACAAGAGCTAGTTCAGCAAGCAAATTTATAGCCTCTCTTTGGATTTATGTTGATGCTGCTGCCCTCTAGTAATGTTATATGTCAACTGCAGCATAATCAAAGGATTGAGAAAGGGGCAGTCCTATGCAAATAATCTCCTCCCATGATTACTTCTCTGAGCTTCCGTAGTGGTACGATGATAGGACCTTCAACAAATGGTCTTCAGCAGATTTCTAAAGTTGCCAAATTGTCTTAGGCTAAGGATTGTTCCAGTCAAAGGCCGTCAGATAAGGACCCCACCCTCACTTAGCAGGGTCCAGAATTACCTGCAGTAATCCTCTATACAGAACATGGGCGTTCGTGGGCGTTTGTGGGCCTACTGTAAAGGCTATATGCTAAAACTGGGATGTCCCAGTCCCAGTCCCAGTCCCAGTCCCAGTCCCAGTCCCAGTCCCAGTCCCAGTCCCAGTCCCAGTCCCAGTCCCAGTCCCAGTCCCAGTCCCAGTCCCAGTCCCAGTCCCAGTCCCAGTCCCAGTCCCAGTCCCAGTCCCAGTCCCAGTCCCAGTCCTGGTCTCACTGTCAGAGGCACAGCATAACACAGCCTGCCAGACATGGCCGTGCAATGCCATGCCAAACCAAATGCTCCTTCCCCACACTTGCTGATTCATGCATTTTCAAGACATAATCAATCAGAGTCCTGACTTTGTCCTTTCCTATCACTTCAACATTCAACATACTATCTTCTGACTGCAGCTAATAAGGGCTCTTTCACCTGCACAAAATTTTACTCTGCATTAAATCAACACCATTCAACCTATTTTATTATCTGCATGGCACCTTCCTCACATAATACAGCTCAATTCTGGCCCTCCTTGGGCCATATTTGTGCTCTCCAGAACACCAATTTGAAATAAAAACGAATACATTCATAAATGAAGATAAGACCTTGCTAATATTTAAACTACTTGAGCAAAAGGAGGGAGGTGGCAGGTGGTGGTGAGGGTGGCAAGATTTGTAAATGTGCCCAACTAATGCAATCAAAAAATGACTTAAATTGTTGCTGTATTTTTTTAAGTAAAAATAATCTTTTTATGTGCAAAAAATCAAATACTGGATTTTTTTTCCATGTAAACATCCTTCAAAGTCAGTGGCTGGATTCAAACCCCCATCCAGGGGTAGCTTCCTGCACCAAAGGCACTAGACTTTGCCTATGCGATATAGGCTTTTGATGGTTTTCAGTTGTGCAAGAGACCCTATCAGCATCTGACAGGCCGTGGTGTCATTGCTAATGGCTGCCACCGTACAGGACACATCATAGCCATGATATAGGGAAGATTTGACTAGCTACATATAGGGAAGCCCGTCTGGTCCAGTGGGTAAGTGCCTGCTTTCCACCCAGACATGCAGGGTTCAATTACAGGGCCCGACAGATGACACACTAAATCTCTCAGCAAGCATCTGTACATTAACCACTTATTTTCTTGCAGTTTTCCTTCCAAATCCTGCAACCCCTTCACCACAAATACAGTCCAATCATTCCTCGATACTCATTCACTCAGTCATTCCACTCCGCCATGCTACAGGGTGAACAAAAACCAACAAGAACAAGAGCTAGTTCAGCAAGCAAATTTATAGCCTCTCTTTGGATTTATGTTGATGCTGCTGCCCTCTAGTAATGTTATATGTCAACTGCAGCATAATCAAAGGATTGAGAAAGGGGCAGTCCTATGCAAATAATCTCCTCCCATGATTACTTCTCTGAGCTTCCGTAGTGGTACGATGATAGGACCTTCAACAAATGGTCTTCAGCAGATTTCTAAAGTTGCCAAATTGTCTTAGGCTAAGGATTGTTCCAGTCGAAGGCCTTCAGATAAGGACCCCACCCTCACTTAGCAGGGTCCAGAATTACCTGCAGTAATCCTCTATACAGAACATGGGTGTTTGTGGGCCTACTGTGAAGGCTATATGCTAAAACTGGGATGTCTAAAGTCCCAGTCCTGGTCTCACTGTCAGAGGCACAGCATAACACAGCCTGCCAGACATGACTGTGCAATGCCATGCCAAACCAAATGCTCCTTCCCCACACTTGCTGATTCATGCATTTTCAAGACATAATCAATCAGAGGCCTGACTTTGTCCATTCCTATCACTTCAACATTCAACATACTATCTTCTGACTGCAGCTAATAAGGGCTCTTTCACCTGCACAAAATTTTACTCTGCATTAAATCAACACCATTCAACCTATTTTATTATCTGCATGGCACCTTCCTCACATAATACAGCTCAATTCTGGCCCCCCTTGGGCCATATTTGTGCTCTCCAGAACACCAATTTGAAGAAAAAACGAATACATTCATAAATGAAGATAAGACCTTGCTAATATTTAAACTACTTGAGCAAAAGGAGGGAGGTGGCAGGTGGTGGTGGGGGTGGCAAGATTTGTAAATGTGCCCAACTAATGCAATCAATAATGACTTAAATTGTTGCTGTATTTTTTTAAGTAAAAATAATCTTTTTATGTGCAAAAAAACAAATACTGGATTTTTTTCCATGTAAACATCCTTCAAAGTCAGTGGCTGGATTCAAACCCCCATCCAGGGGTAGCTTCCTGCACCAAAGGCACTAGACTTTGCCTCTGAGCTATAGGCTTTTGATGGGTTTCTGTTGTGCAAGAGACCCTATCAGTATCTGACAGGCCGTGGTGTCATTGCTAATGGCTGCCACTGCACACGACACATCATAGCCATGATATAGGGAAGATTTGACAAGCTACATAAAGGGAACCCCGTCTGGTCCAGTGGGTAAATTCCTGCCTTCCACCCAGACATGCAGGGTTCAACTCCTGGGCCCGACAGATGACACACTCAATCTCTCAGCAAGCATCTGTGCATTAACCACTTGTTTTCTTGCAGTTTTCCTTCCAAATCCTGCAACCCCTTCACCACAAATACAGTCCAATCATTCCTCGATACTCATTCACTCAGTCATTCCACTCCGCCATGCTACAGGCTGAACAAAAACCAACAAGAACAAGAGCTAGTTCAGCAAGCAAATTTAAAGCCTCTCTTTGGATTTATGTTGATGCTGCTGCCCTCTAGTAATGTTATATGTCAACTGCAGCATAATCAAAGTATTGAGAAAGGGGCAGTCCTATGCAAATAATCTCCTCCCATGATTACTTCTCTGAGCTTCCGTAGTGGTACGATGATAGGACCTTCAACATATGGTCTTCAGCAGATTTCTAAAGTTGCCAAATTGTCTTAGGCTAAGGATTGTTCCAGTCGAAGGCCTTCAGATAAGGACCCCACCCTCACTTAGCAGGGTCGAGAATTACCTGCAGTAATCCTCTATACAGAACATGGGTGTTCGTGGGCCTACTGTAAAAGCTATATGCTAAAACTGGGATGTCTAAAGTCCCAGTCCTGGTCTCACTGTCAGAGGCACAGCATAACACAGCCTGCCAGACATGGCCATGCAATGCCATGCCAAACCAAATGCTCCTTCCCCACACTTGCTGCATCATGCATTTTCAAGACAAAATCAATCAGAGGCCTGACTTTGTCCCTTTCCTATCACTTCAACATTCAACATACTACCTTCTGACTGCAGCTAATAAGGGCTCTTTCACCTGCACAAAATTTTACTCTGCATTAAATCAACACCATTCAACCTATTTTATTATCTGCATGGCACCTTCCTCACATAATACAGCTCAATTCTGGCCCTCCTTGGGCCATATTTGTGCTCTCCAGAACACCAATTTGAAATAAAAACGAATACATTCATAAATGAAGATAAGACCTTGCTAATATTTAAACTACTTGAGCAAAAGGAGGGAGGTGGCAGGTGGTGGTGAGGGTGGCAAGATTTGTAAATGTGCCCAACTAATGCAATCAAAAAATGACTTAAATTGTTGCTGTATTTTTTTAAGTAAAAATAATCTTTTTATGTGCAAAAAATCAAATACTGGTTTTTTTTTCCATGTAAACATCCTTCAAAGTCAGTGGCTGGATTCAAACCCCCATCCAGGGGTAGCTTCCTGCACCAAAGGCACTAGACTTTGCCTATGCGCTATAGGCTTTTGATGGGTTTCAGTTGTACAAGAGACCCTATCAGCATCTGACAGGCCGTGGTGTCGTTGCTAATGGCTGCCACTGCACAGGACATCATAGCCATGATATAGGGAAGATTTGACAAGCCACATATAGGGAAGCCCATCTGGTCCAGTGGGTAAGTTCCTGCCTTCCACCCAGACATGCAGGGTTCAATTCCAGGGCCCGACAGATGACACACTAAATCTCTCAGCAAGCATCTGTACATTAACCACTTATTTTCTTGCAGTTTTCCTTCCAAATCCTGCAACCCCTTCACCACAAATACAGTCCAATCATTCCTCGATACTCATTCACTCAGTCATTCCACTCCGCCATGCTACAGGGTGAACAAAAACCAACAAGAACAAGAGCTAGTTCAGCAAGCAAATTTATAGCCTCTCTTTGGATTTATGTTGATGCTGCTGCCCTCTAGTAATGTTATATGTCAACTGCAGCATAATCAAAGGATTGAGAAAGGGGCAGTCCTATGCAAATAATCTCCTCCCATGATTACTTCTCTGAGCTTCCGTAGTGGTACGATGATAGGACCTTCAACAAATGGTCTTCAGCAGATTTCTAAAGTTGCCAAATTGTCTTAGGCTAAGGATTGTTCCAGTCAAAGGCCGTCAGATAAGGACCCCACCCTCACTTAGCAGGGTCCAGAATTACCTGCAGTAATCCTCTATACAGAACATGGGCGTTCGTGGGCGTTTGTGGGCCTACTGTAAAGGCTATATGCTAAAACTGGGATGTCCCAGTCCCAGTCCCAGTCCCAGTCCCAGTCCCAGTCCCAGTCCCAGTCCCAGTCCCAGTCCCAGTCCCAGTCCCAGTCCCAGTCCCAGTCCCAGTCCCAGTCCCAGTCCCAGTCCCAGTCCCAGTCCCAGTCCCAGTCCCAGTCCCAGTCCCAGTCCCAGTCCCAGTCCCAGTCCCAGTCCTGGTCTCACTGTCAGAGGCACAGCATAACACAGCCTGCCAGACATGGCCGTGCAATGCCATGCCAAACCAAATGCTCCTTCCCCACACTTGCTGATTCATGCATTTTCAAGACATAATCAATCAGAGTCCTGACTTTGTCCTTTCCTATCACTTCAACATTCAACATACTATCTTCTGACTGCAGCTAATAAGGGCTCTTTCACCTGCACAAAATTTTACTCTGCATTAAATCAACACCATTCAACCTATTTTATTATCTGCATGGCACCTTCCTCACATAATACAGCTCAATTCTGGCCCTCCTTGGGCCATATTTGTGCTCTCCAGAACACCAATTTGAAATAAAAACGAATACATTCATAAATGAAGATAAGACCTTGCTAATATTTAAACTACTTGAGCAAAAGGAGGGAGGTGGCAGGTGGTGGTGAGGGTGGCAAGATTTGTAAATGTGCCCAACTAATGCAATCAAAAAATGACTTAAATTGTTGCTGTATTTTTTTAAGTAAAAATAATCTTTTTATGTGCAAAAAATCAAATACTGGATTTTTTTTCCATGTAAACATCCTTCAAAGTCAGTGGCTGGATTCAAACCCCCATCCAGGGGTAGCTTCCTGCACCAAAGGCACTAGACTTTGCCTATGCGATATAGGCTTTTGATGGTTTTCAGTTGTGCAAGAGACCCTATCAGCATCTGACAGGCCGTGGTGTCATTGCTAATGGCTGCCACCGTACAGGACACATCATAGCCATGATATAGGGAAGATTTGACTAGCTACATATAGGGAAGCCCGTCTGGTCCAGTGGGTAAGTGCCTGCTTTCCACCCAGACATGCAGGGTTCAATTACAGGGCCCGACAGATGACACACTAAATCTCTCAGCAAGCATCTGTACATTAACCACTTATTTTCTTGCAGTTTTCCTTCCAAATCCTGCAACCCCTTCACCACAAATACAGTCCAATCATTCCTCGATACTCATTCACTCAGTCATTCCACTCCGCCATGCTACAGGGTGAACAAAAACCAACAAGAACAAGAGCTAGTTCAGCAAGCAAATTTATAGCCTCTCTTTGGATTTATGTTGATGCTGCTGCCCTCTAGTAATGTTATATGTCAACTGCAGCATAATCAAAGGATTGAGAAAGGGGCAGTCCTATGCAAATAATCTCCTCCCATGATTACTTCTCTGAGCTTCTGTAGTGGTACGATGATAGGACCTTCAACAAATGGTCTTCAGCAGATTTCTAAAGTTGCCAAATTGTCTTAGGCTAAGGATTGTTCCAGTCGAAGGCCTTCAGATAAGGACCCCACCCTCACTTAGCAGGGTCCAGAATTACCTGCAGTAATCCTCTATACAGAACATGGGTGTTTGTGGGCCTACTGTGAAGGCTATATGCTAAAACTGGGATGTCTAAAGTCCCAGTCCTGGTCTCACTGTCAGAGGCACAGCATAACACAGCCTGCCAGACATGACTGTGCAATGCCATGCCAAACCAAATGCTCCTTCCCCACACTTGCTGATTCATGCATTTTCAAGACATAATCAATCAGAGGCCTGACTTTGTCCATTCCTATCACTTCAACATTCAACATACTATCTTCTGACTGCAGCTAATAAGGGCTCTTTCACCTGCACAAAATTTTACTCTGCATTAAATCAACACCATTCAACCTATTTTATTATCTGCATGGCACCTTCCTCACATAATACAGCTCAATTCTGGCCCCCCTTGGGCCATATTTGTGCTCTCCAGAACACCAATTTGAAGAAAAAACGAATACATTCATAAATGAAGATAAGACCTTGCTAATATTTAAACTACTTGAGCAAAAGGAGGGAGGTGGCAGGTGGTGGTGGGGGTGGCAAGATTTGTAAATGTGCCCAACTAATGCAATCAATAATGACTTAAATTGTTGCTGTATTTTTTTAAGTAAAAATAATCTTTTTATGTGCAAAAAAACAAATACTGGATTTTTTTCCATGTAAACATCCTTCAAAGTCAGTGGCTGGATTCAAACCCCCATCCAGGGGTAGCTTCCTGCACCAAAGGCACTAGACTTTGCCTCTGAGCTATAGGCTTTTGATGGGTTTCTGTTGTGCAAGAGACCCTATCAGTATCTGACAGGCCGTGGTGTCATTGCTAATGGCTGCCACTGCACACGACACATCATAGCCATGATATAGGGAAGATTTGACAAGATACATAAAGGGAACCCCGTCTGGTCCAGTGGGTAAATTCCTGCCTTCCACCCAGACATGCAGGGTTCAACTCCTGGGCCCGACAGATGACACACTCAATCTCTCAGCAAGCACCTGTGCATTAACCACTTGTTTTCTTGCAGTTTTCCTTCCAAATCCTGCAACCCCTTCACCACAAATACAGTCCAATCATTCCTCGATACTCATTCACTCAGTCATTCCACTCCGCCATGCTACAGGCTGAACAAAAACCAACAAGAACAAGAGCTAGTTCAGCAAGCAAATTTAAAGCCTCTCTTTGGATTTATGTTGATGCTGCTGCCCTCTAGTAATGTTATATGTCAACTGCAGCATAATCAAAGTATTGAGAAAGGGGCAGTCCTATGCAAATAATCTCCTCCCATGATTACTTCTCTGAGCTTCCGTAGTGGTACGATGATAGGACCTTCAACATATGGTCTTCAGCAGATTTCTAAAGTTGCCAAATTGTCTTAGGCTAAGGATTGTTCCAGTCGAAGGCCTTCAGATAAGGACCCCACCCTCACTTAGCAGGGTCGAGAATTACCTGCAGTAATCCTCTATACAGAACATGGGTGTTCGTGGGCCTACTGTAAAAGCTATATGCTAAAACTGGGATGTCTAAAGTCCCAGTCCTGGTCTCACTGTCAGAGGCACAGCATAACACAGCCTGCCAGACATGGCCATGCAATGCCATGCCAAACCAAATGCTCCTTCCCCACACTTGCTGCATCATGCATTTTCAAGACAAAATCAATCAGAGGCCTGACTTTGTCCCTTTCCTATCACTTCAACATTCAACATACTACCTTCTGACTGCAGCTAATAAGGGCTCTTTCACCTGCACAAAATTTTACTCTGCATTAAATCAACACCATTCAACCTATTTTATTATCTGCATGGCACCTTCCTCACATAATACAGCTCAATTCTGGCCCTCCTTGGGCCATATTTGTGCTCTCCAGAACACCAATTTGAAATAAAAACGAATACATTCATAAATGAAGATAAGACCTTGCTAATATTTAAACTACTTGAGCAAAAGGAGGGAGGTGGCAGGTGGTGGTGAGGGTGGCAAGATTTGTAAATGTGCCCAACTAATGCAATCAAAAAATGACTTAAATTGTTGCTGTATTTTTTTAAGTAAAAATAATCTTTTTATGTGCAAAAAATCAAATACTGGATTTTTTTTCCATGTAAACATCCTTCAAAGTCAGTGGCTGGATTCAAACCCCCATCCAGGGGTAGCTTCCTGCACCAAAGGCACTAGACTTTGCCTATGCGCTATAGGCTTTTGATGGGTTTCAGTTGTACAAGAGACCCTATCAGCATCTGACAGGCCGTGGTGTCGTTGCTAATGGCTGCCACTGCACAGGACATCATAGCCATGATATAGGGAAGATTTGACAAGCCACATATAGGGAAGCCCATCTGGTCCAGTGGGTAAGTTCCTGCCTTCCACCCAGACATGCAGGGTTCAATTCCAGGGCCCGACAGATGACACACTAAATCTCTCAGCAAGCATCTGTACATTAACCACTTATTTTCTTGCAGTTTTCCTTCCAAATCCTGCAACCCCTTCACCACAAATACAGTCCAATCATTCCTCGATACTCATTCACTCAGTCATTCCACTCCGCCATGCTACAGGGTGAACAAAAACCAACAAGAACAAGAGCTAGTTCAGCAAGCAAATTTATAGCCTCTCTTTGGATTTATGTTGATGCTGCTGCCCTCTAGTAATGTTATATGTCAACTGCAGCATAATCAAAGGATTGAGAAAGGGGCAGTCCTATGCAAATAATCTCCTCCCATGATTACTTCTCTGAGCTTCCGTAGTGGTACGATGATAGGACCTTCAACAAATGGTCTTCAGCAGATTTCTAAAGTTGCCAAATTGTCTTAGGCTAAGGATTGTTCCAGTCAAAGGCCGTCAGATAAGGACCCCACCCTCACTTAGCAGGGTCCAGAATTACCTGCAGTAATCCTCTATACAGAACATGGGCGTTCGTGGGCGTTTGTGGGCCTACTGTAAAGGCTATATGCTAAAACTGGGATGTCCCAGTCCCAGTCCCAGTCCCAGTCCCAGTCCCAGTCCCAGTCCCAGTCCCAGTCCCAGTCCCAGTCCCAGTCCCAGTCCTGGTCTCACTGTCTCACTGTCAGAGGCACAGCATAACACAGCCTGCCAGACATGGCCGTGCAATGCCATGCCAAACCAAATGCTCCTTCCCCACACTTGCTGATTCATGCATTTTCAAGACATAATCAATCAGAGTCCTGACTTTGTCCTTTCCTATCACTTCAACATTCAACATACTATCTTCTGACTGCAGCTAATAAGGGCTCTTTCACCTGCACAAAATTTTACTCTGCATTAAATCAACACCATTCAACCTATTTTATTATCTGCATGGCACCTTCCTCACATAATACAGCTCAATTCTGGCCCTCCTTGGGCCATATTTGTGCTCTCCAGAACACCAATTTGAAATAAAAACGAATACATTCATAAATGAAGATAAGACCTTGCTAATATTTAAACTACTTGAGCAAAAGGAGGGAGGTGGCAGGTGGTGGTGAGGGTGGCAAGATTTGTAAATGTGCCCAACTAATGCAATCAAAAAATGACTTAAATTGTTGCTGTATTTTTTTAAGTAAAAATAATCTTTTTATGTGCAAAAAATCAAATACTGGATTTTTTTTCCATGTAAACATCCTTCAAAGTCAGTGGCTGGATTCAAACCCCCATCCAGGGGTAGCTTCCTGCACCAAAGGCACTAGACTTTGCCTATGCGATATAGGCTTTTGATGGTTTTCAGTTGTGCAAGAGACCCTATCAGCATCTGACAGGCCGTGGTGTCATTGCTAATGGCTGCCACCGTACAGGACACATCATAGCCATGATATAGGGAAGATTTGACTAGCTACATATAGGGAAGCCCGTCTGGTCCAGTGGGTAAGTGCCTGCTTTCCACCCAGACATGCAGGGTTCAATTACAGGGCCCGACAGATGACACACTAAATCTCTCAGCAAGCATCTGTACATTAACCACTTATTTTCTTGCAGTTTTCCTTCCAAATCCTGCAACCCCTTCACCACAAATACAGTCCAATCATTCCTCGATACTCATTCACTCAGTCATTCCACTCCGCCATGCTACAGGGTGAACAAAAACCAACAAGAACAAGAGCTAGTTCAGCAAGCAAATTTATAGCCTCTCTTTGGATTTATGTTGATGCTGCTGCCCTCTAGTAATGTTATATGTCAACTGCAGCATAATCAAAGGATTGAGAAAGGGGCAGTCCTATGCAAATAATCTCCTCCCATGATTACTTCTCTGAGCTTCTGTAGTGGTACGATGATAGGACCTTCAACAAATGGTCTTCAGCAGATTTCTAAAGTTGCCAAATTGTCTTAGGCTAAGGATTGTTCCAGTCGAAGGCCTTCAGATAAGGACCCCACCCTCACTTAGCAGGGTCCAGAATTACCTGCAGTAATCCTCTATACAGAACATGGGTGTTTGTGGGCCTACTGTGAAGGCTATATGCTAAAACTGGGATGTCTAAAGTCCCAGTCCTGGTCTCACTGTCAGAGGCACAGCATAACACAGCCTGCCAGACATGACCGTGCAATGCCATGCCAAACCAAATGCTTCTTCCCCACACTTGCTGATTCATGCATTTTCAAGACATAATCAATCAGAGGCCTGACTTTGTCCATTCCTATCACTTCAACATTCAACATACTATCTTCTGACTGCAGCTAATAAGGGCTCTTTCACCTGCACAAAATTTTACTCTGCATTAAATCAACACCATTCAACCTATTTTATTATCTGCATGGCACCTTCCTCACATAATACAGCTCAATTCTGGCCCCCCTTGGGCCATATTTGTGCTCTCCAGAACACCAATTTGAAGAAAAAACGAATACGTTCATAAATGAAGATAAGACCTTGCTAATATTTAAACTACTTGAGCAAAAGGAGGGAGGTGGCAGGTGTTGGTGGGGGTGGCAAGATTTGTAAATGTGCCCAACTAATGCAATCAATAATGACTTAAATTGTTGCTGTATTTTTTTAAGTAAAAATAATCTTTTTATGTGCAAAAAAACAAATACTGGATTTTTTTCCATGTAAACATCCTTCAAAGTCAGTGGCTGGATTCAAACCCCCATCCAGGGGTAGCTTCCTGCACCAAAGGCACTAGACTTTGCCTCTGAGCTATAGGCTTTTGATGGGTTTCTGTTGTGCAAGAGACCCTATCAGTATCTGACAGGCCGTGGTGTCATTGCTAATGGCTGCCACTGCACAGGACACATCATAGCCATGATATAGGGAAGATTTGACAAGCTACATAAAGGGAACCCCGTCTGGTCCAGTGGGTAAATTCCTGCCTTCCACCCAGACATGCAGGGTTCAACTCCTGGGCCCGACAGATGACACACTCAATCTCTCAGCAAGCATCTGTGCATTAACCACTTGTTTTCTTGCAGTTTTCCTTCCAAATCCTGCAACCCCTTCACCACAAATACAGTCCAATCATTCCTCGATACTCATTCACTCAGTCATTCCACTCCGCCATGCTACAGGCTGAACAAAAACCAACAAGAACAAGAGCTAGTTCAGCAAGCAAATTTAAAGCCTCTCTTTGGATTTATGTTGATGCTGCTGCCCTCTAGTAATGTTATATGTCAACTGCAGCATAATCAAAGTATTGAGAAAGGGGCAGTCCTATGCAAATAATCTCCTCCCATGATTACTTCTCTGAGCTTCTGTAGTGGTACGATGATAGGACCTTCAACAAATGGTCTTCAGCAGATTTCTAAAGTTGCCAAATTGTCTTAGGCTAAGGATTGTTCCAGTCGAAGGCCTTCAGATAAGGACCCCACCCTCACTTAGCAGGGTCCAGAATTACCTGCAGTAATCCTCTATACAGAACATGGGTGTTTGTGGGCCTACTGTGAAGGCTATATGCTAAAACTGGGATGTCTAAAGTCCCAGTCCTGGTCTCACTGTCAGAGGCACAGCATAACACAGCCTGCCAGACATGACCGTGCAATGCCATGCCAAACCAAATGCTCCTTCCCCACACTTGCTGATTCATGCATTTTCAAGACATAATCAATCAGAGGCCTGACTTTGTCCATTCCTATCACTTCAACATTCAACATACTATCTTCTGACTGCAGCTAATAAGGGCTCTTTCACCTGCACAAAATTTTACTCTGCATTAAATCAACACCATTCAACCTATTTTATTATCTGCATGGCACCTTCCTCACATAATACAGCTCAATTCTGGCCCCCCTTGGGCCATATTTGTGCTCTCCAGAACACCAATTTGAAGAAAAAACGAATACGTTCATAAATGAAGATAAGACCTTGCTAATATTTAAACTACTTGAGCAAAAGGAGGGAGGTGGCAGGTGTTGGTGGGGGTGGCAAGATTTGTAAATGTGCCCAACTAATGCAATCAATAATGACTTAAATTGTTGCTGTATTTTTTTAAGTAAAAATAATCTTTTTATGTGCAAAAAAACAAATACTGGATTTTTTTCCATGTAAACATCCTTCAAAGTCAGTGGCTGGATTCAAACCCCCATCCAGGGGTAGCTTCCTGCACCAAAGGCACTAGACTTTGCCTCTGAGCTATAGGCTTTTGATGGGTTTCTGTTGTGCAAGAGACCCTATCAGTATCTGACAGGCCGTGGTGTCATTGCTAATGGCTGCCACTGCACAGGACACATCATAGCCATGATATAGGGAAGATTTGACAAGCTACATAAAGGGAACCCCGTCTGGTCCAGTGGGTAAATTCCTGCCTTCCACCCAGACATGCAGGGTTCAACTCCTGGGCCCGACAGATGACACACTCAATCTCTCAGCAAGCATCTGTGCATTAACCACTTGTTTTCTTGCAGTTTTCCTTCCAAATCCTGCAACCCCTTCACCACAAATACAGTCCAATCATTCCTCGATACTCATTCACTCAGTCATTCCACTCCGCCATGCTACAGGCTGAACAAAAACCAACAAGAACAAGAGCTAGTTCAGCAAGCAAATTTAAAGCCTCTCTTTGGATTTATGTTGATGCTGCTGCCCTCTAGTAATGTTATATGTCAACTGCAGCATAATCAAAGTATTGAGAAAGGGGCAGTCCTATGCAAATAATCTCCTCCCATGATTACTTCTCTGAGCTTCCGTAGTGGTACGATGATAGGACCTTCAACATATGGTCTTCAGCAGATTTCTAAAGTTGCCAAATTGTCTAGGCTAAGGATTGTTCCAGTCGAAGGCCTTCAGATAAGGACCCCACCCTCACTTAGCAGGGTCGAGAATTACCTGCAGTAATCCTCTATACAGAACATGGGTGTTCGTGGGCCTACTGTAAAAGCTATATGCTAAAACTGGGATGTCTAAAGTCCCAGTCCTGGTCTCACTGTCAGAGCCACAGCATAACACAGCCTGCCAGACATGGCCATGCAATGCCATGCCAAACCAAATGCTCCTTCCCCACACTTGCTGCATCATGCATTTTCAAGACAAAATCAATCAGAGGCCTGACTTTGTCCCTTTCCTATCACTTCAACATTCAACATACTACCTTCTGACTGCAGCTAATAAGGGCTCTTTCACCTGCACAAAATTTTACTCTGCATTAAATCAACACCATTCAACCTATTTTATTATCTGTATGGCACCTTCCTCACATAATACAGCTCAATTCTGGCCCTCCTTGGGCCATATTTGTGCTCTCCAGAACACCAATTTGAAATAAAAACGAATACATTCATAAATGAAGATAAGACCTTGCTAATATTTAAACTACTTGAGCAAAAGGAGGGAGGTGGCAGGTGGTGGTGAGGGTGGCAAGATTTGTAAATGTGCCCAACTAATGCAATCAAAAAATGACTTAAATTGTTGCTGTATTTTTTTAAGTAAAAATAATCTTTTTATGTGCAAAAAATCAAATACTGGATTTTTTTTCCATGTAAACATCCTTCAAAGTCAGTGGCTGGATTCAAACCCCCATCCAGGGGTAGCTTCCTGCACCAAAGGCACTAGACTTTGCCTATGCGCTATAGGCTTTTGATGGGTTTCAGTTGGGCAAGAGACCCTATCAGCATCTGACAGGCCGTGGTGTCATTGCTAATGGCTGCCACTGCACAGGACATCATAGCCTTGATATAGGGAAGATTTGACAAGCTACATATAGGGAAGCCCGTCTGGTCCAGTGGGTAAGTTCCTGCCTTCCACCCAGACATGCAGGGTTCAATTCCAGGGCCCGACAGATGACACACTAAATCTCTCAGCAAGCATCTGTACATTAACCACTTATTTTCTTGCAGTTTTCCTTCCAAATCCTGCAACCCCTTCACCACAAATACAGTCCAATCATTCCTCGATACTCATTCACTCAGTCATTCCACTCCGCCATGCTACAGGGTGAACAAAAACCAACAAGAACAAGAGCTAGTTCAGCAAGCAAATTTATAGCCTCTCTTTGGATTTATGTTGATGCTGCTGCCCTCTAGTAATGTTATATGTCAACTGCAGCATAATCAAAGGATTGAGAAAGGGGCAGTCCTATGCAAATAATCTCCTCCCATGATTACTTCTCTGAGCTTCCGTAGTGGTACGATGATAGGACCTTCAACAAATGGTCTTCAGCAGATTTCTAAAGTTGCCAAATTGTCTTAGGCTAAGGATTGTTCCAGTCGAAGGCCTTCAGATAAGGACCCCACCCTCACTTAGCAGGGTCGAGAATTACCTGCAGTAATCCTCTATACAGAACATGGGTGTTCGTGGGCCTACTGTAAAAGCTATATGCTAAAACTGGGATGTCTAAAGTCCCAGTCCTGGTCTCACTGTCAGAGGCACAGCATAACACAGCCTGCCAGACATGGCCATGCAATGCCATGCCAAACCAAATGCTCCTTCCCCACACTTGCTGCATCATGCATTTTCAAGACAAAATCAATCAGAGGCCTGACTTTGTCCCTTTCCTATCACTTCAACATTCAACATACTACCTTCTGACTGCAGCTAATAAGGGCTCTTTCACCTGCACAAAATTTTACTCTGCATTAAATCAACACCATTCAACCTATTTTATTATCTGCATGGCACCTTCCTCACATAATACAGCTCAATTCTGGCCCTCCTTGGGCCATATTTGTGCTCTCCAGAACACCAATTTGAAATAAAAACGAATACATTCATAAATGAAGATAAGACCTTGCTAATATTTAAACTACTTGAGCAAAAGGAGGGAGGTGGCAGGTGGTGGTGAGGGTGGCAAGATTTGTAAATGTGCCCAACTAATGCAATCAAAAAATGACTTAAATTGTTGCTGTATTTTTTTAAGTAAAAATAATCTTTTTATGTGCAAAAAATCAAATACTGGATTTTTTTTCCATGTAAACATCCTTCAAAGTCAGTGGCTGGATTCAAACCCCCATCCAGGGGTAGCTTCCTGCACCAAAGGCACTAGACTTTGCCTATGCGCTATAGGCTTTTGATGGGTTTCAGTTGTGCAAGAGACCCTATCAGCATCTGACAGGCCGTGGTGTCATTGCTAATGGCTGCCACTGCACAGGACATCATAGCCATGATATAGGGAAGATTTGACAAGCTACATATAGGGAAGCCCGTCTGGTCCAGTGGGTAAGTTCCTGCCTTCCACCCAGACATGCAGGGTTCAATTCCAGGGCCCGACAGATGACACACTAAATCTCTCAGCAAGCATCTGTACATTAACCACTTATTTTCTTGCAGTTTTCCTTCCCAATCCTGCAACCCCTTCACCACAAATACAGTCCAATCATTCCTCGATACTCATTCACTCAGTCATTCCACTCCGCCATGCTACAGGGTGAACAAAAACCAACAAGAACAAGAGCTAGTTCAGCAAGCAAATTTATAGCCTCTCTTTGGATTTATGTTGATGCTGCTGCCCTCTAGTAATGTTATATGTCAACTGCAGCATAATCAAAGGATTGAGAAAGGGGCAGTCCTATGCAAATAATCTCCTCCCATGATTACTTCTCTGAGCTTCCGTAGTGGTACGATGATAGGACCTTCAACAAATGGTCTTCAGCAGATTTCTAAAGTTGCCAAATTGTCTTAGGCTAAGGATTGTTCCAGTCGAAGGCCTTCAGATAAGGACCCCACCCTCACTTAGCAGGGTCCAGAATTACCTGCAGTAATCCTCTATACAGAACATGGGCGTTTGTGGGCCTACTGTAAAGGCTATATGCTAAAACTGGGATGTCTAAAGTCCCAGTCCCAGTCCCAGTCCCAGTCCCAGTCCCAGTCCCAGTCCCAGTCCCAGTCCCGGTCCCGGTCCCACTGTCAGAGGCACAGCATAACACAGCCTGCCAGACATGGCCGTGCAATGCCATGCCAAACCAAATGCTCCTTCCCCACACTTGCTGATTCATGCATTTTCAAGACATAATCAATCAGAGTCCTGACTTTGTCCTTTCCTATCACTTCAACATTCAACATACTATCTTCTGACTGCAGCTAATAAGGGCTCTTTCACCTGCACAAAATTTTACTCTGCATTAAATCAACACCATTCAACCTATTTTATTATCTGCATGGCACCTTCCTCACATAATACAGCTCAATTCTGGCCCCCCTTGGGCCATATTTGTGCTCTCCAGAACACCAATTTGAAATAAAAACGAATACATTCATAAGTGAAGATAAGACCTTGCTAATATTTAAACTACTTGAGCAAAAGGAGGGAGGTGGCAGGTGGTGGTGGGGGTGGCAAGATTTGTAAATGTGCCCAACTAATGCAATTAATAATGACTTAAATTGTTGCTGTATTTTTTTAAGTAAAAATAATCTTTTTATGTGCAAAAAATCAAATACTGGACTTTTTTCCATGTAAACATACTTCAAAGTCAGTGGCTGGATTCAAACCCCCATCCAGGGGTAGCTTCCTGCACCAAAGGCACTAGACTTTGCCTCTGAGCTATAGGCTTTTGATGGGTTTCTGTTGTGCAAGAGACCCTATCAGTATCTGACAGGCCGTGGTGTCATTGCTAATGGCTGCCACTGCACAGGACACATCATAGCCATGATATAGGGAAGATTTGACAAGCTACATAAAGGGAACCCAGTCTGGTCCAGTGGGTAAATTCCTGCCTTCCACCCAGACATGCAGGGTTCAACTCCTGGGCCCGACAGATGACACACTCAATCTCTCAGCAAGCATCTGTGCATTAACCACTTGTTTTCTTGCAGTTTTCCTTCCAAATCCTGCAACCCCTTCACCACAAATACAGTCCAATCATTCCTCGATACTCATTCACTCAGTCATTCCACTCCGCCATGCTACAGGCTGAACAAAAACCAACAAGAACAAGAGCTAGTTCAGCAAGCAAATTTAAAGCCTCTCTTTGGATTTATGTTGATGCTGCTGCCCTCTAGTAATGTTATATGTCAACTGCAGCATAATCAAAGTATTGAGAAAGGGGCAGTCCTATGCAAATAATCTCCTCCCATGATTACTTCTCTGAGCTTCCGTAGTGGTACGATGATAGGACCTTCAACATATGGTCTTCAGCAGATTTCTAAAGTTGCCAAATTGTCTAGGCTAAGGATTGTTCCAGTCGAAGGCCTTCAGATAAGGACCCCACCCTCACTTAGCAGGGTCGAGAATTACCTGCAGTAATCCTCTATACAGAACATGGGTGTTCGTGGGCCTACTGTAAAAGCTATATGCTAAAACTGGGATGTCTAAAGTCCCAGTCCTGGTCTCACTGTCAGAGGCACAGCATAACACACCCTGCCAGACATGGCCATGCAATGCCATGCCAAACCAAATGCTCCTTCCCCACACTTGCTGCATCATGCATTTTCAAGACAAAATCAATCAGAGGCCTGACTTTGTCCCTTTCCTATCACTTCAACATTCAACATACTACCTTCTGACTGCAGCTAATAAGGGCTCTTTCACCTGCACAAAATTTTACTCTGCATTAAATCAACACCATTCAACCTATTTTATTATCTGCATGGCACCTTCCTCACATAATACAGCTCAATTCTGGCCCTCCTTGGGCCATATTTGTGCTCTCCAGAACACCAATTTGAAATAAAAACGAATACATTCATAAATGAAGATAAGACCTTGCTAATATTTAAACTACTTGAGCAAAAGGAGGGAGGTGGCAGGTGGTAGTGAGGGTGGCAAGATTTGTAAATGTGCCCAACTAATGCAATCAAAAAATGACTTAAATTGTTGCTGTATTTTTTTAAGTAAAAATAATCTTTTTATGTGCAAAAAATCAAATACTGGATTTTTTTTCCATGTAAACATCCTTCAAAGTCAGTGGCTGGATTCAAACCCCCATCCAGGGGTAGCTTCCTGCACCAAAGGCACTAGACTTTGCCTATGCGCTATAGGCTTTTGATGGGTTTCAGTTGTGCAAGAGACCCTATCAGCATCTGACAGGCCGTGGTGTCATTGCTAATGGCTGCCACTGCACAGGACATCATAGCCTTGATATAGGGAAGATTTGACAAGCTACATATAGGGAAGCCCGTCTGGTCCAGTGGGTAAGTTCCTGCCTTCCACCCAGACATGCAGGGTTCAATTCCAGGGCCCAACAGATGACACACTAAATCTCTCAGCAAGCATCTGTACATTAACCACTTATTTTCTTGCAGTTTTCCTTCCAAATCCTGCAACCCCTTCACCACAAATACAGTCCAATCATTCCTCGATACTCATTCACTCAGTCATTCCACTCCGCCATGCTACAGGGTGAACAAAAACCAACAAGAACAAGAGCTAGTTCAGCAAGCAAATTTATAGCCTCTCTTTGGATTTATGTTGATGCTGCTGCCCTCTAGTAATGTTATATGTCAACTGCAGCATAATCAAAGGATTGAGAAAGGGGCAGTCCTATGCAAATAATCTCCTCCCATGATTACTTCTCTGAGCTTCCGTAGTGGTACGATGATAGGACCTTCAACAAATGGTCTTCAGCAGATTTCTAAAGTTGCCAAATTGTCTTAGGCTAAGGATTGTTCCAGTCGAAGGCCTTCAGATAAGGACCCCACCCTCACTTAGCAGGGTCCAGAATTACCTGCAGTAATCCTCTATACAGAACATGTGTGTTCGTGGGCCTACTGTAAAAGCTATATGCTAAAACTGGGATGTCTAAAGTCCCAGTCCTGGTCTCACTGTCAGAGGCACAGCATAACACAGCCTGCCAGACATGGCCATGCAATGCCATGCCAAACCAAATGCTCCTTCCCCACACTTGCTGCATCATGCATTTTCAAGACAAAATCAATCAGAGGCCTGACTTTGTCCCTTTCCTATCACTTCAACATTCAACATACTACCTTCTGACTGCAGCTAATAAGGGCTCTTTCACCTGCACAAAATTTTACTCTGCATTAAATCAACACCATTCAACCTATTTTATTATCTGCATGGCACCTTCCTCACATAATACAGCTCAATTCTGGCCCTCCTTGGGCCATATTTGTGCTCTCCAGAACACCAATTTGAAATAAAAACGAATACATTCATAAATGAAGATAAGACCTTGCTAATATTTAAACTACTTGAGCAAAAGGAGGGAGGTGGCAGGTGGTGGTGAGGGTGGCAAGATTTGTAAATGTGCCCAACTAATGCAATCAAAAAATGACTTAAATTGTTGCTGTATTTTTTTAAGTAAAAATAATCTTTTTATGTGCAAAAAATCAAATACTGGATTTTTTTTCCATGTAAACATCCTTCAAAGTCAGTGGCTGGATTCAAACCCCCATCCAGGGGAAGCTTCCTGCACCAAAGGCACTAGACTTTGCCTATGCGCTATAGGCTTTTGATGGGTTTCAGTTGTGCAAGAGACCCTATCAGCATCTGACAGGCCGTGGTGTCATTGCTAATGGCTGCCACTGCACAGGACATCATAGCCATGATATAGGGAAGATTTGACAAGCTACATATAGGGAAGCCCGTCTGGTCCAGTGGGTAAGTTCCTGCCTTCCACCCAGACATGCAGGGTTCAATTCCAGGGCCTGACAGATGACACACTAAATCTCTCAGCAAGCATCTGTACATTAACCACTTATTTTCTTGCAGTTTTCCTTCCAAATCCTGCAACCCCTTCACCACAAATACAGTCCAATCATTCCTCGATACTCATTCACTCAGTCATTCCACTCCGCCATGCTACAGGGTGAACAAAAACCAACAAGAACAAGAGCTAGTTCAGCAAGCAAATTTATAGCCTCTCTTTGGATTTATGTTGATGCTGCTGCCCTCTAGTAATGTTATATGTCAACTGCAGCATAATCAAAGGATTGAGAAAGGGGCAGTCCTATGCAAATAATCTCCTCCCATGATTACTTCTCTGAGCTTCCGTAGTGGTACGATGATAGGACCTTCAACAAATGGTCTTCAGCAGATTTCTAAAGTTGCCAAATTGTCTTAGGCTAAGGATTGTTCCAGTCGAAGGCCTTCAGATAAGGACCCCACCCTCACTTAGCAGGGTCCAGAATTACCTGCAGTAATCCTCTATACAGAACATGGGCGTTTGTGGGCCTACTGTGAAGGCTATATGCTAAAACTGGGATGTCTAAAGTCCCAGTCCTGGTCTCACTGTCAGAGGCACAGCATAACACAGCCTGCCAGACATGACCGTGCAATGCCATGCCAAACCAAATGCTCCTTCCCCACACTTGCTGCATCATGCAATTTCAAGACATAATCAATCAGAGGCCTGACTTTGTCCTTTCCTACCATTTCAACATTCAACATACTACCTTCTGACTGCAGCTAGTAAGGACTCTTTCACCTGCACAAAATTTTACCCTGCATTAAGTCAACACCATTCAACCTATTTTATTATCTGTATGGCACCTTCCTCACATAATACAGCTCAATTCTGGCCCCCCTTGGGCCATATTTGTGCTCTCCAGAACACCAATTTGAAGAAAAAACAAATACATTCATAAATGAAGATAAGACCTTGCTAATATTTAAACTACTTGAGCAAAAGGAGGGAGGTGGCAGGTGGTGGTGGGGGTGGCAAGATTTCTAAATGTGCCCAACTAATGCAATCAAAAAATGACTTAAATTGTTCCTGTATTTTTTTAAGTAAAAATAATCTTTTTATGTGCAAAAAATCAAATACTGGATTTTTTTTCCATGTAAACATCCTTCAAAGTCAGTGGCTGGATTCAAACCCCCATCCAGGGGTAGCTTCCTGCACCAAAGGCACTAGACTTTGCCTATGCACTATGGGCTTTTGGTGGGTTTCAGTTGTGCAAGAGACCCTATCAGCATCTGACAGGCCGTGGTGTCATTGCTAATGGCTGCCACTGCACAGGACACATCATAGCCATGATATAGGGAAGATTTGACAAGCTACATATAGGGAAGCCCGTCTGGTCCAGTGGGTAAGTTCCTACCTTACATGCAGGGTTCAATTCCAGGGCCTGACAGATGACACACTAAATCTCTCAGCAAGCATCTGTGCATTAACCACTTATTTTCTTGCAGTTTTCCTTCCAAATCCTGCAACCCCTTCACCACAAATACAGTCCAATCATTACTCGATACTCATTCACTCAGTCATTCCACTCCGCCATGCTACAGGCTGAACAAAAACCAACAAGAACAAGAGCTAGTTCAGCAAGCAAATTTAAAGCCTCTCTTTGGATTTATGTTGATGCTACTGCCCTCTAGTAATGTTATATGTCAACTGCAGCAAAATCAAAGGATTGAGAAAGGGGCAGTCCTATGCAAATAATCTCCTCCCATGATTACTTCTCTGAGCTTCCGTAGTGGTACGATGATAGGACCTTCAACAAATGGTCTTCAGCAGATTTCTAAAGTTGCCAAATTGTCTTAGGCTAAGGATTGTTCCAGTCAAAGGCCGTCAGATAAGGACCCCACCCTCACTTAGCAGGGTCCAGAATTACCTGCAGTAATCCTCTATACAGAACATGGGCGTTCGTGGGCGTTTGTGGGCCTACTGTAAAGGCTATATGCTAAAACTGGGATGTCTAAAGTCCCAGTCCCAGTCCCAGTCCCAGTCCCAGTCCCAGTCCCAGTCCCAGTCCCAGTCCCAGTCCCAGTCCCAGTCCCAGTCCCAGTCCCAGTCCCAGTCCCAGTCCCAGTCCCAGTCCCAGTCCCAGTCCCAGTCCCAGTCCCGGTCTCACTGTCAGAGGCACAGCATAACACAGCCTGCCAGACCAAATGCTCCTTCCCCACACTTGCTGATTCATGCATTTTCAAGACATAATCAATCAGAGTCCTGACTTTGTCCTTTCCTATCACTTCAACATTCAACATACTATCTTCTGACTGCAGCTAATAAGGGCTCTTTCACCTGCACAAAATTTTACTCTGCATTAAATCAACACCATTCAACCTATTTTATTATCTGCATGGCACCTTCCTCACATAATACAGCTCAATTCTGGCCCCCCTTGGGCCATATTTGTGCTCTCCAGAACACCAATTTGAAATAAAAACGAATACATTCATAAGTGAAGATAAGACCTTGCTAATATTTAAACTACTTGAGCAAAAGGAGGGAGGTGGCAGGTGGTGGTGAGGGTGGCAAGATTTGTAAATGTGCCCAACTAATGCAATCAAAAAATGACTTAAATTGTTGCTGTATTTTTTTAAGTAAAAATAATCTTTTTATGTGCAAAAAATCAAATACTGGATTTTTTTTCTATGTAAACATCCTTCAAAGTCAGTGGCTGGATTCAAACCCCCATCCAGGGGTAGCTTCCTGCACCAAAGGCACTAGACTTTGCCTATGCGATATAGGCTTTTGATGGTTTTCAGTTGTGCAAGAGACCCTATCAGCATCTGACAGGCCGTGGTGTCATTGCTAATGGCTGCCACTGTACAGGACACATCATAGCCATGATATAGGGAAGATTTGACTAGCTACATATAGGGAAGCCCGTCTGGTCCAGTGGGTAAGTTCCTGCTTTCCACCCAGACATGCAGGGTTCAATTCCAGGGCCCGACAGATGACACACTAAATCTCTCAGCAAGCATCTGTACATTAACCACTTATTTTCTTGCAGTTTTCCTTCCAAATCCTGCAACCCCTTCACCACAAATACAGTCCAATCATTCCTCGATACTCATTCACTCAGTCATTCCACTCCGCCATGCTACAGGGTGAACAAAAACCAACAAGAACAAGAGCTAGTTCAGCAAGCAAATTTATAGCCTCTCTTTGGATTTATGTTGATGCTGCTGCCCTCTAGTAATGTTATATGTCAACTGCAGCATAATCAAAGGATTGAGAAAGGGGCAGTCCTATGCAAATAATCTCCTCCCATGATTACTTCTCTGAGCTTCCGTAGTGGTACGATGATAGGACCTTCAACAAATGGTCTTCAGCAGATTTCTAAAGTTGCCAAATTGTCTTAGGCTAAGGATTGTTCCAGTCGAAGGCCTTCAGATAAGGACCCCACCCTCACTTAGCAGGGTCCAGAATTACCTGCAGTAATCCTCTATACAGAACATGGGTGTTTGTGGGCCTACTGTGAAGGCTATATGCTAAAACTGGGATGTCTAAAGTCCCAGTCCTGGTCTCACTGTCAGAGGCACAGCATAACACAGCCTGCCAGACATGACCGTGCAATGCCATGCCAAACCAAATGCTCCTTCCCCACACTTGCTGATTCATGCATTTTCAAGACATAATCAATCAGAGGCCTGACTTTGTCCATTCCTATCACTTCAACATTCAACATACTATCTTCTGACTGCAGCTAATAAGGGCTCTTTCACCTGCACAAAATTTTACTCTGCATTAAATCAACACCATTCAACCTATTTTATTATCTGCATGGCACCTTCCTCACATAATACAGCTCAATTCTGGCCCCCCTTGGGCCATATTTGTGCTCTCCAGAACACCAATTTGAAGAAAAAACGAATACATTCATATATGAAGATAAGACCTTGCTAATATTTAAACTACTTGAGCAAAAGGAGGGAGGTGGCAGGTGGTGGTGGGGGTGGCAAGATTTGTAAATGTGCCCAACTAATGCAATCAATAATGACTTAAATTGTTGCTGTATTTTTTTAAGTAAAAATAATCTTTTTATGTGCAAAAAAACAAATACTGGATTTTTTTCCATGTAAACATCCTTCAAAGTCAGTGGCTGGATTCAAACCCCCATCCAGGTGTAGCTTCCTGCACCAAAGGCACTAGACTTTGCCTCTGAGCTATAGGCTTTTGATGGGTTTCTGTTGGGCAAGAGACCCTATCAGTATCTGACAGGCCGTGGTGTCATTGCTAATGGCTGCCACTGCACACGACACATCATAGCCATGATATAGGGAAGATTTGACAAGCTACATAAAGGGAACCCCGTCTGGTCCAGTGGGTAAATTCCTGCCTTCCACCCAGACATGCAGGGTTCAACTCCTGGGCCCGACAGATGACACACTCAATCTCTCAGCAAGCATCTGTGCATTAACCACTTGTTTTCTTGCAGTTTTCCTTCCAAATCCTGCAACCCCTTCACCACAAATACAGTCCAATCATTCCTCGATACTCATTCACTCAGTCATTCCACTCCGCCATGCTACAGGCTGAACAAAAACCAACAAGAACAAGAGCTAGTTCAGCAAGCAAATTTAAAGCCTCTCTTTGGATTTATGTTGATGCTGCTGCCCTCTAGTAATGTTATATGTCAACTGCAGCATAATCAAAGTATTGAGAAAGGGGCAGTCCTATGCAAATAATCTCCTCCCATGATTACTTCTCTGAGCTTCCGTAGTGGTACGATGATAGGACCTTCAACATATGGTCTTCAGCAGATTTCTAAAGTTGCCAAATTGTCTAGGCTAAGGATTGTTCCAGTCGAAGGCCTTCAGATAAGGACCCCACCCTCACTTAGCAGGGTCGAGAATTACCTGCAGTAATCCTCTATACAGAACATGGGTGTTCGTGGGCCTACTGTAAAAGCTATATGCTAAAACTGGGATGTCTAAAGTCCCAGTCCTGGTCTCTCTGTCAGAGGCACAGCATAACACAGCCTGCCAGACATGGCCATGCAATGCCATGCCAAACCAAATGCTCCTTCCCCACACTTGCTGCATCATGCATTTTCAAGACAAAATCAATCAGAGGCCTGACTTTGTCCCTTTCCTATCACTTCAACATTCAACATACTACCTTCTGACTGCAGCTAATAAGGGCTCTTTCACCTGCACAAAATTTTACTCTGCATTAAATCAACACCATTCAACCTATTTTATTATCTGCATGGCACCTTCCTCACATAATACAGCTCAATTCTGGCCCTCCTTGGGCCATATTTGTGCTCTCCAGAACACCAATTTGAAATAAAAATGAATACATTCATAAATGAAGATAAGACCTTGCTAATATTTAAACTACTTGAGCAAAAGGAGGGAGGTGGCAGGTGGTGGTGAGGGTGGCAAGATTTGTAAATGTGCCCAACTAATGCAATCAAAAAATGACTTAAATTGTTGCTGTATTTTTTTAAGTAAAAATAATCTTTTTATGTGCAAAAAATCAAATACTGGATTTTTTTTCCATGTAAACATCCTTCAAAGTCAGTGGCTGGATTCAAACCCCCATCCAGGGGTAGCTTCCTGCACCAAAGGCACTAGACTTTGCCTATGCGCTATAGGCTTTTGATGGGTTTCAGTTGTGCAAGAGACCCTATCAGCATCTGACAGGCCGTGGTGTCATTGCTAATGGCTGCCACTGCACAGGACATCATAGCCATGATATAGGGAAGATTTGACAAGCTACATATAGGGAAGCCCATCTGGTCCAGTGGGTAAGTTCCTGCCTTCCACCCAGACATGCAGGGTTCAATTCCAGGGCCCGACAGATGACACACTAAATCTCTCAGCAAGCATCTGTATATTAACCACTTATTTTCTTGCAGTTTTCCTTCCAAATCCTGCAACCCCTTCACCACAAATACAGTCCAATCATTCCTCGATACTCATTCACTCAGTCATTCCACTCCGCCATGCTACAGGGTGAACAAAAACCAACAAGAACAAGAGCTAGTTCAGCAAGCAAATTTATAGCCTCTCTTTGGATTTATGTTGATGCTGCTGCCCTCTAGTAATGTTATATGTCAACTGCAGCATAATCAAAGGATTGAGAAAGGGGCAGTCCTATGCAAATAATCTCCTCCCATGATTACTTCTCTGAGCTTCCGTAGTGGTACGATGATAGGACCTTCAACAAATGGTCTTCAGCAGATTTCTAAAGTTGCCAAATTGTCTTAGGCTAAGGATTGTTCCAGTCAAATGCCGTCAGATAAGGACCCCACCCTCACTTAGCAGGGTCCAGAATTACCTGCAGTAATCCTCTATACAGAACATGGGCGTTCGTGGGCATTTGTGGGCCTACTGTAAAGGCTATATGCTAAAACTGGGATGTCTAAAGTCCCAGTCCCAGTCCCAGTCCCAGTCCCAGTCCCAGTCCCAGTCCCAGTCCCAGTCCCAGTCCCAGTCCCAGTCCCAGTCCCAGTCCCAGTCCCAGTCCCAGTCCCAGTCCCAGTCCCAGTCCCAGTCCTGGTCTCACTGTCAGAGGCACAGCATAACACAGCCTGCCAGACATGGCCGTGCAATGCCATGCCAAACCAAATGCTCCTTCCCCACACTTGCTGATTCATGCATTTTCAAGACATAATCAATCAGAGTCCTGACTTTGTCCTTTCCTATCACTTCAACATTCAACATACTATCTTCTGACTGCAGCTAATAAGGGCTCTTTCACCTGCACAAAATTTTACTCTGCATTAAATCAACACCATTCAACCTATTTTATTATCTGCATGGCACCTTCCTCACATAATACAGCTCAATTCTGGCCCCCCTTGGGCCATATTTGTGCTCTCCAGAACACCAATTTGAAATAAAAACGAATACATTCATAAGTGAAGATAAGACCTTGCTAATATTTAAACTACTTGAGCAAAAGGAGGGAGGTGGCAGGTGGTGGTGAGGGTGGCAAGATTTGTAAATGTGCCCAACTAATGCAATCAAAAAATGACTTAAATTGTTGCTGTATTTTTTTAAGTAAAAATAATCTTTTTATGTGCAAAAAATCAAATGCTGGATTTTTTTTCCATGTAAACGTCCTTCAAAGTCAGTGGCTGGATTCAAACCCCCATCCAGGGGTAGCTTCCTGCACCAAAGGCACTAGACTTTGCCTATTCGATATAGGCTTTTGATGGTTTTCAGTTGTGCAAGAGACCCTATCAGCATCTGACAGGCCGTGGTGTCATTGCTAATGGCTGCCACTGTACAGGACACATCATAGCCATGATATAGGGAAGATTTGACTAGCTACATATAGGGAAGCCCGTCTGGTCCAGTGGGTAAGTTCCTGCTTTCCACCCAGACATGCAGGGTTCAATTCCAGGGCCTGACAGATGACACACTAAATCTCTCAGCAAGCATCTGTACATTAACCACTTATTTTCTTGCAGTTTTCCTTCCAAATCCTGCAACCCCTTCACCACAAATACAGTCCAATCATTCCTCGATACTCATTCACTCAGTCATTCCACTCCGCCATGCTACAGGGTGAACAAAAACCAACAAGAACAAGAGCTAGTTCAGCAAGCAAATTTATAGCCTCTCTTTGGATTTATGTTGATGCTGCTGCCCTCTAGTAATGTTATATGTCAACTGCAGCATAATCAAAGGATTGAGAAAGGGGCAGTCCTATGCAAATAATCTCCTCCCATGATTACTTCTCTGAGCTTCCGTAGTGGTACGATGATAGGACCTTCAACAAATGGTCTTCAGCAGATTTCTAAAGTTGCCAAATTGTCTTAGGCTAAGGATTGTTCCAGTCGAAGGCCTTCAGATAAGGACCCCACCCTCACTTAGCAGGGTCCAGAATTACCTGCAGTAATCCTCTATACAGGACATGGGTGTTTGTGGGCCTACTGTGAAGGCTATATGCTAAAACTGGGATGTCTAAAGTCCCAGTCCTGGTCTCACTGTCAGAGGCACAGCATAACACAGCCTGCCAGACATGACCGTGCAATGCCATGCCAAACCAAATGCTCCTTCCCCACACTTGCTGATTCATGCATTTTCAAGACATAATCAATCAGAGGCCTGACTTTGTCCATTCCTATCACTTCAACATTCAACATACTATCTTCTGACTGCAGCTAATAAGGGCTCTTTCACCTGCACAAAATTTTACTCTGCATTAAATCAACACCATTCAACCTATTTTATTATCTGCATGGCACCTTCCTCACATAATACAGCTCAATTCTGGCCCCCCTTGGGCCATATTTGTGCTCTCCAGAACACCAATTTGAAGAAAAAACGAATACATTCATAAATGAAGATAAGACCTTGCTAATATTTAAACTACTTGAGCAAAAGGAGGGAGGTGGCAGGTGGTGGTGGGGGTGGCAAGATTTGTAAATGTGCCCAACTAATGCAATCAATAATGACTTAAATTGTTGCTGTATTTTTTTAAGTAAAAATAATCTTTTTATGTGCAAAAAAACAAATACTGGATTTTTTTCCATGTAAACATCCTTCAAAGTCAGTGGCTGGATTCAAACCCCCATCCAGGGGTAGCTTCCTGCACCAAAGGCACTAGACTTTGCCTCTGAGCTATAGGCTTTTGATGGGTTTCTGTTGTGCAAGAGACCCTATCAGTATCTGACAGGCCGTGGTGTCATTGCTAATGGCTGCCACTGCACACGACACATCATAGCCATGATATAGGGAAGATTTGACAAGCTACATAAAGGGAACCCCGTCTGGTCCAGTGGGTAAATTCCTGCCTTCCACCCAGACATGCAGGGTTCAACTCCTGGGCCCGACAGATGACACACTCAATCTCTCAGCAAGCATCTGTGCATTAACCACTTGTTTTCTTGCAGTTTTCCTTCCAAATCCTGCAACCCCTTCACCACAAATACAGTCCAATCATTCCTCGATACTCATTCACTCAGTCATTCCACTCCGCCATGCTACAGGCTGAACAAAAACCAACAAGAACAAGAGCTAGTTCAGCAAGCAAATTTAAAGCCTCTCTTTGGATTTATGTTGATGCTGCTGCCCTCTAGTAATGTTATATGTCAACTGCAGCATAATCAAAGTATTGAGAAAGGGGCAGTCCTATGCAAATAATCTCCTCCCATGATTACTTCTCTGAGCTTCCGTAGTGGTACGATGATAGGACCTTCAACATATGGTCTTCAGCAGATTTCTAAAGTTGCCAAATTGTCTAGGCTAAGGATTGTTCCAGTCGAAGGCCTTCAGATAAGGACCCCACCCTCACTTAGCAGGGTCGAGAATTACCTGCAGTAATCCTCTATACAGAACATGGGTGTTCGTGGGCCTACTGTAAAAGCTATATGCTAAAACTGGGATGTCTAAAGTCTCAGTCCTGGTCTCACTGTCAGAGGCACAGCATAACACAGCCTGCCAGACATGGCCATGCAATGCCATGCCAAACCAAATGCTCCTTCCCCACACTTGCTGCATCATGCATTTTCAAGACAAAATCAATCAGAGGCCTGACTTTGTCCCTTTCCTATCACTTCAACATTCAACATACTACCTTCTGACTGCAGCTAATAAGGGCTCTTTCACCTGCACAAAATTTTACTCTGCATTAAATCAACACCATTCAACCTATTTTATTATCTGCATGGCACCTTCCTCACATAATACAGCTCAATTCTGGCCCTCCTTGGGCCATATTTGTGCTCTCCAGAACACCAATTTGAAATAAAAATGAATACATTCATAAATGAAGATAAGACCTTGCTAATATTTAAACTACTTGAGCAAAAGGAGGGAGGTGGCAGGTGGTGGTGAGGGTGGCAAGATTTGTAAATGTGCCCAACTAATGCAATCAAAAAATGACTTAAATTGTTGCTGTATTTTTTTAAGTAAAAATAATCTTTTTATGTGCAAAAAATCAAATACTGGATTTTTTTTCCATGTAAACATCCTTCAAAGTCAGTGGCTGGATTCAAACCCCCATCCAGGGGTAGCTTCCTGCACCAAAGGCACTAGACTTTGCCTATGAGCTATAGGCTTTTGATGGGTTTCAGTTGTGCAAGAGACCCTATCAGCATCTGACAGGCCGTGGTGTCATTGCTAATGGCTGCCACTGCACAGGACATCATAGCCATGATATAGGGAAGATTTGACAAGCTACATATAGGGAAGCCCGTCTGGTCCAGTGGGTAAGTTCCTGCCTTCCACCCAGACATGCAGGGTTCAATTCCAGGGCCCGACAGATGACACACTAAATCTCTCAGCAAGCATCTGTACCTTAACCACTTATTTTCTTGCAGTTTTCCTTCCAAATCCTGCAACCCCTTCACCACAAATACAGTCCAATCATTCCTCGATACTCATTCACTCAGTCATTCCACTCCGCCATGCTACAGGGTGAACAAAAACCAACAAGAACAAGAGCTAGTTCAGCAAGCAAATTTATAGCCTCTCTTTGGATTTATGTTGATGCTGCTGCCCTCTAGTAATGTTATATGTCAACTGCAGCATAATCAAAGGATTGAGAAAGGGGCAGTCCTATGCAAATAATCTCCTCCCATGATTACTTCTCTGAGCTTCCGTAGTGGTACGATGATAGGACCTTCAACAAATGGTCTTCAGCAGATTTCTAAAGTTGCCAAATTGTCTTAGGCTAAGGATTGTTCCAGTCAAAGGCCGTCAGATAAGGACCCCACCCTCACTTAGCAGGGTCCAGAATTACCTGCAGTAATCCTCTATACAGAACATGGGCGTTCGTGGGCGTTTGTGGGCCTACTGTAAAGGCTATATGCTAAAACTGGGATGTCTAAAGTCCCAGTCCCAGTCCCAGTCCCAGTCCCAGTCCTGGTCTCACTGTCAGAGGCACAGCATAACACAGCCTGCCAGACATGGCCGTGCAATGCCATGCCAAACCAAATGCTCCTTCCCCACACTTGCTGATTCATGCATTTTCAAGACATAATCAATCAGAGTCCTGACTTTGTCCTTTCCTATCACTTCAACATTCAACATACTATCTTCTGACTGCAGCTAATAAGGGCTCTTTCACCTGCACAAAATTTTACTCTGCATTAAATCAACACCATTCAACCTATTTTATTATCTGCATGGCACCTTCCTCACATAATACAGCTCAATTCTGGCCCCCCTTGGGCCATATTTGTGCTCTCCAGAACACCAATTTGAAATAAAAACGAATACATTCATAAGTGAAGATAAGACCTTGCTAATATTTAAACTACTTGAGCAAAAGGAGGGAGGTGGCAGGTGGTGGTGAGGGTGGCAAGATTTGTAAATGTGCCCAACTAATGCAATCAAAAAATGACTTAAATTGTTGCTGTATTTTTTTAAGTAAAAATAATCTTTTTATGTGCAAAAAATCAAATACTGGATTTTTTTTCCATGTAAACGTCCTTCAAAGTCAGTGGCTGGATTCAAACCCCCATCCAGGGGTAGCTTCCTGCACCAAAGGCACTAGACTTTGCCTATTCGATATAGGCTTTTGATGGTTTTCAGTTGTGCAAGAGACCCTATCAGCATCTGACAGGCCGTGGTGTCATTGCTAATGGCTGCCACTGTACAGGACACATCATAGCCATGATATAGGGAAGATTTGACCAGCTACATATAGGGAAGCCTGTCTGGTCCAGTGGGTAAGTTCCTGCTTTCCACCCAGATATGCAGGGTTCAATTCCAGGGCCCGACAGATGACACACTAAATCTCTCAGCAAGCATCTGTACATTAACCACTTATTTTCTTGCAGTTTTCCTTCCAAATCCTGCAACCCCTTCACCACAAATACAGTCCAATCATTCCTCGATACTCATTCACTCAGTCATTCCACTCCGCCATGCTACAGGGTGAACAAAAACCAACAAGAACAAGAGCTAGTTCAGCAAGCAAATTTATAGCCTCTCTTTGGATTTATGTTGATGCTGCTGCCCTCTAGTAATGTTATATGTCAACTGCAGCATAATCAAAGGATTGAGAAAGGGGCAGTCCTATGCAAATAATCTCCTCCCATGATTACTTCTCTGAGCTTCCGTAGTGGTACGATGATAGGACCTTCAACAAATGGTCTTCAGCAGATTTCTAAAGTTGCCAAATTGTCTTAGGCTAAGGATTGTTCCAGTCGAAGGCCTTCAGATAAGGACCCCACCCTCACTTAGCAGGGTCCAGAATTACCTGCAGTAATCCTCTATACAGAACATGGGTGTTTGTGGGCCTACTGTGAAGGCTATATGCTAAAACTGGGATGTCTAAAGTCCCAGTCCTGGTCTCACTGTCAGAGGCACAGCATAACACAGCCTGCCAGACATGACCGTGCAATGCCATGCCAAACCAAATGCTCCTTCCCCACACTTGCTGATTCATGCATTTTCAAGACATAATCAATCAGAGGCCTGACTTTGTCCATTCCTATCACTTCAACATTCAACATACTATCTTCTGACTGCAGCTAATAAGGGCTCTTTCACCTGCACAAAATTTTACTCTGCATTAAATCAACACCATTCAACCTATTTTATTATCTGCATGGCACCTTCCTCACATAATACAGCTCAATTCTGGCCCCCCTTGGGCCATATTTGTGCTCTCCAGAACACCAATTTGAAGAAAAAACGAATACATTCATAAATGAAGATAAGACCTTGCTAATATTTAAACTACTTGAGCAAAAGGAGGGAGGTGGCAGGTGGTGGTGGGGGTGGCAAGATTTGTAAATGTGCCCAACTAATGCAATCAATAATGACTTAAATTGTTGCTGTATTTTTTTAAGAAAAAATAATCTTTTTATGTGCAAAAAAACAAATACTGGATTTTTTTCCATGTAAACATCCTTCAAAGTCAGTGGCTGGATTCAAACCCCCATCCAGGGGTAGCTCCCTGCACCAAAGGCACTAGACTTTGCCTCTGAGCTATAGGCTTTTGATGGGTTTCTGTTGTGCAAGAGACCCTATCAGCATCTGACAGGCCGTGGTGTCATTGCTAATGGCTGCCACTGCACAGGACATCATAGCCATGATATAGGGAAGATTTGACAAGCTACATATAGGGAAGCCCGTCTGGTCCAGTGGGTAAGTTCCTGCCTTCCACCCAGACATGCAGGGTTCAATTCCAGGGCCCGACAGATGACACACTAAATCTCTCAGCAAGCATTTGTGCATTAACCACTTGTTTTCTTGCAGTTTTCCTTCCAAATCCTGCAACCCCTTCACCACAAATACAGTCCAATCATTCCTCGATACTCATTCACTCAGTCATTCCACTCCGCCATGCTACAGGCTGAACAAAAACCAACAAGAACAAGAGCTAGTTCAGCAAGCAAATTTAAAGCCTCTCTTTGGATTTATGTTGATGCTGCTGCCCTCTAGTAATGTTATATGTCAACTGCAGCATAATCAAAGTATTGAGAAAGGGGCAGTCCTATGCAAATAATCTCCTCCCATGATTACTTCTCTGAGCTTCCGTAGTGGTACGATGATAGGACCTTCAACATATGGTCTTCAGCAGATTTCTAAAGTTGCCAAATTGTCTAGGCTAAGGATTGTTCCAGTCGAAGGCCTTCAGATAAGGACCCCACCCTCACTTAGCAGGGTCGAGAATTACCTGCAGTAATCCTCTATACAGAACATGGGTGTTCGTGGGCCTACTGTAAAAGCTATATGCTAAAACTGGGATGTCTAAAGTCCCAGTCCTGGTCTCACTGTCAGAGGCACAGCATAACACAGCCTGCCAGACATGGCCATGCAATGCCATGCCAAACCAAATGCTCCTTCCCCACACTTGCTGCATCATGCATTTTCAAGACAAAATCAATCAGAGGCCTGACTTTGTCCCTTTCCTATCACTTCAACATTCAACATACTACCTTCTGACTGCAGCTAATAAGGGCTCTTTCACCTGCACAAAATTTTACTCTGCATTAAATCAACACCATTCAACCTATTTTATTATCTGCATGGCACCTTCCTCACATAATACAGCTCAATTCTGGCCCTCCTTGGGCCATATTTGTGCTCTCCAGAACACCAATTTGAAATAAAAACGAATACATTCATAAATGAAGATAAGACCTTGCTAATATTTAAACTACTTGAGCAAAAGGAGGGAGGTGGCAGGTGGTGGTGAGGGTGGCAAGATTTGTAAATGTGCCCAACTAATGCAATCAAAAAATGACTTAAATTGTTGCTGTATTTTTTTAAGTAAAAATAATCTTTTTATGTGCATAAAATCAAATACTGGATTTTTTTTCCATGTAAACATCCTTCAAAGTCAGTGGCTGGATTCAAACGCCCATCCAGGGGTAGCTTCCTGCACCAAAGGCACTAGACTTTGCCTATGCGCTATAGGCTTTTGATGGGTTTCAGTTGTGCAAGAGACCCTATCAGCATCTGACAGGCCGTGGTGTCATTGCTAATGGCTGCCACTGCACAGGACATCATAGCCATGATATAGGGAAGATTTGACAAGCTACATGTAGGGAAGCCCGTCTGGTCCAGTGGGTAAGTTCCTGCCTTCCACCCAGACATGCAGGGTTCAATTCCAGGGCCCGACAGATGACACACTAAATCTCTCAGCAAGCATCTGTACATTAACCACTTATTTTCTTGCAGTTTTCCTTCCAAATCCTGCAACCCCTTCACCACAAATACAGTCCAATCATTCCTCGATACTCATTCACTCAGTCATTCCACTCCGCCATGCTACAGGGTGAACAAAAACCAACAAGAACAAGAGCTAGTTCAGCAAGCAAATTTATAGCCTCTCTTTGGATTTATGTTGATGCTGCTGCCCTCTAGTAATGTTATATGTCAACTGCAGCATAATCAAAGGATTGAGAAAGGGGCAGTCCTATGCAAATAATCTCCTCCCATGATTACTTCTCTGAGCTTCCGTAGTGGTACGATGATAGGACCTTCAACAAATGGTCTTCAGCAGATTTCTAAAGTTGCCAAATTGTCTTAGGCTAAGGATTGTTCCAGTCGAAGGCCTTCAGATAAGGACCCCACCCTCACTTAGCAGGGTCCAGAATTACCTGCAGTAATCCTCTATACAGAACATGGGCGTTTGTGGGCCTACTGTGAAGGCTATATGCTAAAACTGGGATGTCTAAAGTCCCAGTCCTGGTCTCACTGTCAGAGGCACAGCATAACACAGCCTGCCAGACATGACCGTGCAATGCCATGCCAAACCAAATGCTCCTTCCCCACACTTGCTGCATCATGCAATTTCAAGACATAATCAATCAGAGGCCTGACTTTGTCCTTTCCTACCATTTCAACATTCAACATACTACCTTCTGACTGCAGCTAGTAAGGACTCTTTCACCTGCACAAAATTTTACCCTGCATTAAGTCAACACCATTCAACCTATTTTATTATCTGTATGGCACCTTCCTCACATAATACAGCTCAATTCTGGCCCCCCTTGGGCCATATTTGTGCTCTCCAGAACACCAATTTGAAGAAAAAACAAATACATTCATAAATGAAGATAAGACCTTGCTAATATTTAAACTACTTGAGCAAAAGGAGGGAGGTGGCAGGTGGTGGTGGGGGTGGCAAGATTTCTAAATGTGCCCAACTAATGCAATCAAAAAATGACTTAAATTGTTCCTGTATTTTTTTAAGTAAAAATAATCTTTTTATGTGCAAAAAATCAAATACTGGATTTTTTTCCATGTAAACATACTTCAAAGTCAGTGGCTGGATTCAAACCCCCATCCAGGAGTACCTTCCTCCACCAAAGACACTAGACTTTGCCTCTGAGCTATCGGCTCCTGAGCTGTTTCACTTGTGCAAGAGACCCTATCAGCATCTGACAGGCCGTGGTGTCAATGCTAATGGCTGACACTACACAGGACACATCATAACCATGATATATGGAAGATTTCACAAGTTGTATATAGGGAAGCCGGTCTGGTCCAGTGGGTAAGTTCCTGCCTGCCACCCAGACATGCTGAGTTCAATTCCTGGGCCCGACAGATGACACACTCAATCTCTCAGCAAGCATCTGTGCATTAACCACTTGTTTTCTTGCAGTTTTCCTTCCAAATCCTGCAACCCCTTCACCACAAATACAGTCCAATCATTCCTCGATACTCATTCACTCAGTCATTCCACTCCGCCATGCTACAGGCTGAACAAAAACCAACAAGAACAAGAGCTAGTTCAGCAAGCAAATTTAAAGCCTCTCTTTGGATTTATGTTGATGCTGCTGCCCTCTAGTAATGTTATATGTCAACTGCAGCATAATCAAAGTATTGAGAAAGGGGCAGTCCTATGCAAATAATCTCCTCCCATGATTACTTCTCTGAGCTTCCGTAGTGGTACGATGATAGGACCTTCAACATATGGTCTTCAGCAGATTTCTAAAGTTGCCAAATTGTCTAGGCTAAGGATTGTTCCAGTCGAAGGCCTTCAGATAAGGACCCCACCCTCACTTAGCAGGGTCGAGAATTACCTGCAGTAATCCTCTATACAGAACATGGGTGTTCGTGGGCCTACTGTAAAAGCTATATGCTAAAACTGGGATGTCTAAAGTCCCAGTCCTGGTCTCACTGTCAGAGGCACAGCATAACACAGCCTGCCAGACATGGCCATGCAATGCCATGCCAAACCAAATGCTCCTTCCCCACACTTGCTGCATCATGCATTTTCAAGACAAAATCAATCAGAGGCCTGACTTTGTCCCTTTCCTATCACTTCAACATTCAACATACTACCTTCTGACTGCAGCTAATAAGGGCTCTTTCACCTGCACAAAATTTTACTCTGCATTAAATCAACACCATTCAACCTATTTTATTATCTGCATGGCACCTTCCTCACATAATACAGCTCAATTCTGGCCCTCCTTGGGCCATATTTGTGCTCTCCAGAACACCAATTTGAAATAAAAATGAATACATTCATAAATGAAGATAAGACCTTGCTAATATTTAAACTACTTGAGCAAAAGGAGGGAGGTGGCAGGTGGTGGTGAGGGTGGCAAGATTTGTAAATGTGCCCAACTAATGCAATCAAAAAATGACTTAAATTGTTGCTGTATTTTTTTAAGTAAAAATAATCTTTTTATGTGCAAAAAATCAAATACTGGATTTTTTTTCCATGTAAACATCCTTCAAAGTCAGTGGCTGGATTCAAACCCCCATCCAGGGGTAGCTTCCTGCACCAAAGGCACTAGACTTTGCCTATGCGCTATAGGCTTTTGATGGGTTTCAGTTGTGCAAGAGACCCTATCAGCATCTGACAGGCCGTGGTGTCATTGCTAATGGCTGCCACTGCACAGGACATCATAGCCATGATATAGGGAAGATTTGACAAGCTACATATAGGGAAGCCCGTCTGGTCCAGTGGGTAAGTTCCTGCCTTCCACCCAGACATGCAGGGTTCAATTCCAGGGCCCGACAGATGACACACTAAATCTCTCAGCAAGCATCTGTACATTAACCACTTATTTTCTTGCAGTTTTCCTTCCAAATCCTGCAACCCCTTCACCACAAATACAGTCCAATCATTCCTCGATACTCATTCACTCAGTCATTCCACTCCGCCATGCTACAGGGTGAACAAAAACCAACAAGAACAAGAGCTAGTTCAGCAAGCAAATTTATAGCCTCTCTTTGGATTTATGTTGATGCTGCTGCCCTCTAGTAATGTTATATGTCAACTGCAGCATAATCAAAGGATTGAGAAAGGGGCAGTCCTATGCAAATAATCTCCTCCCATGATTACTTCTCTGAGCTTCCGTAGTGGTACGATGATAGGACCTTCAACAAATGGTCTTCAGCAGATTTCTAAAGTTGCCAAATTGTCTTAGGCTAAGGATTGTTCCAGTCAAAGGCCGTCAGATAAGGACCCCACCCTCACTTAGCAGGGTCCAGAATTACCTGCAGTAATCCTCTATACAGAACATGGGCGTTCGTGGGCGTTTGTGGGCCTACTGTAAAGGCTATATGCTAAAACTGGGATGTCCCAGTCCCAGTCCCAGTCCCAGTCCCAGTCCCAGTCCCAGTCCCAGTCCCAGTCCTGGTCTCACTGTCAGAGGCACAGCATAACACAGCCTGCCACACATGGCCGTGCAATGCCATGCCAAACCAAATGCTCCTTCCCCACACTTGCTGATTCATGCATTTTCAAGACATAATCAATCAGAGTCCTGACTTTGTCCTTTCCTATCACTTCAACATTCAACATACTATCTTCTGACTGCAGCTAATAAGGGCTCTTTCACCTGCACAAAATTTTACTCTGCATTAAATCAACACCATTCAACCTATTTTATTATCTGCATGGCACCTTCCTCACATAATACAGCTCAATTCTGGCCCCCCTTGGGCCATATTTGTGCTCTCCAGAACACCAATTTGAAATAAAAACGAATACATTCATAAGTGAAGATAAGACCTTGCTAATATTTAAACTACTTGAGCAAAAGGAGGGAGGTGGCAGGTGGTGGTGAGGGTGGCAAGATTTGTAAATGTGCCCAACTAATGCAATCAAAAAATGACTTAAATTGTTGCTGTATTTTTTTAAGTAAAAATAATCTTTTTATGTGCAAAAAATCAAATACTGGATTTTTTTTCCATGTAAACATCCTTCAAAGTCAGTGGCTGGATTCAAACCCCCATCCAGGGGTAGCTTCCTGCACCAAAGGCACTAGACTTTGCCTATGCGATATAGGCTTTTGATGGTTTTCAGTTGTGCAAGAGACCCTATCAGCATCTGACAGGCCGTGGTGTCATTGCTAATGGCTGCCACTGTACAGGACACATCATAGCCATGATATAGGGAAGATTTGACTAGCTACATATAGGGAAGCCCGTCTGGTCCAGTGGGTAAGTTCCTGCTTTCCACCCAGACATGCAGGGTTCAATTACAGGGCCCGACAGATGACACACTAAATCTCTCAGCAAGCATCTGTACATTAACCACTTATTTTCTTGCAGTTTTCCTTCCAAATCCTGCAACCCCTTCACCACAAATACAGTCCAGTCATTCCTCGATACTCATTCACTCAGTCATTCCACTCCGCCATGCTACAGGGTGAACAAAAACCAACAAGAACAAGAGCTAGTTCAGCAAGCAAATTTATAGCCTCTCTTTGGATTTATGTTGATGCTGCTGCCCTCTAGTAATGTTATATGTCAACTGCAGCATAATCAAAGGATTGAGAAAGGGGCAGTCCTATGCAAATAATCTCCTCCCATGATTACTTCTCTGAGCTTCCGTAGTGGTACGATGATAGGACCTTCAACAAATGGTCTTCAGCAGATTTCTAAAGTTGCCAAATTGTCTTAGGCTAAGGATTGTTCCAGTCGAAGGCCTTCAGATAAGGACCCCACCCTCACTTAGCAGGGTCCAGAATTACCTGCAGTAATCCTCTATACAGAACATGGGTGTTTGTGGGCCTACTGTGAAGGCTATATGCTAAAACTGGGATGTCTAAAGTCCCAGTCCTGGTCTCACTGTCAGAGGCACAGCATAACACAGCCTGCCAGACATGACCGTGCAATGCCATGCCAAACCAAATGCTCCTTCCCCACACTTGCTGATTCATGCATTTTCAAGACATAATCAATCAGAGGCCTGACTTTGTCCATTCCTATCACTTCAACATTCAACATACTATCTTCTGACTGCAGCTAATAAGGGCTCTTTCACCTGCACAAAATTTTACTCTGCATTAAATCAACACCATTCAACCTATTTTATTATCTGCATGGCACCTTCCTCACATAATACAGCTCAATTCTGGCCCCCCTTGGGCCATATTTGTGCTCTCCAGAACACCAATTTGAAGAAAAAACGAATACATTCATAAATGAAGATAAGACCTTGCTAATATTTAAACTACTTGAGCAAAAGGAGGGAGGTGGCAGGTGGTGGTGGGGGTGGCAAGATTTGTAAATGTGCCCAACTAATGCAATCAATAATGACTTAAATTGTTGCTGTATTTTTTTAAGTAAAAATAATCTTTGTATGTGCAAAAAAACAAATACTGGATTTTTTTCCATGTAAACATCCTTCAAAGTCAGTGGCTGGATTCAAACCCCCATCCAGGGGTAGCTTCCTGCACCAAAGGCACTAGACTTTGCCTCTGAGCTATAGGCTTTTGATGGGTTTCTGTTGTGCAAGAGACCCTATCAGTATCTGACAGGCCGTGGTGTCATTGCTAATGGCTGCCACTGCACACGACACATCATAGCCATGATATAGGGAAGATTTGACAAGCTACATAAAGGGAACCCCGTCTCGTCCAGTGGGTAAATTCCTGCCTTCCACCCAGACATGCAGGGTTCAACTCCTGGGCCCGACAGATGACACACTCAATCTCTCAGCAAGCATCTGTGCATTAACCACTTGTTTTCTTGCAGTTTTCCTTCCAAATCCTGCAACCCCTTCACCACAAATACAGTCCAATCATTCCTCGATACTCATTCACTCAGTCATTCCACTCCGCCATGCTACAGGCTGAACAAAAACCAACAAGAACAAGAGCTAGTTCAGCAAGCAAATTTAAAGCCTCTCTTTGGATTTATGTTGATGCTGCTGCCCTCTAGTAATGTTATATGTCAACTGCAGCATAATCAAAGTATTGAGAAAGGGGCAGTCCTATGCAAATAATCTCCTCCCATGATTACTTCTCTGAGCTTCCGTAGTGGTACGATGATAGGACCTTCAACATATGGTCTTCAGCAGATTTCTAAAGTTGCCAAATTGTCTAGGCTAAGGATTGTTCCAGTCGAAGGCCTTCAGATAAGGACCCCACCCTCACTTAGCAGGGTCGAGAATTACCTGCAGTAATCCTCTGTACAGAACATGGGTGTTCGTGGGCCTACTGTAAAAGCTATATGCTAAAACTGGGATGTCTAAAGTCCCAGTCCTGGTCTCACTGTCAGAGGCACAGCATAACACAGCCTGCCAGACATGGCCATGCAATGCCATGCCAAACCAAATGCTCCTTCCCCACACTTGCTGCATCATGCATTTTCAAGACAAAATCAATCAGAGGCCTGACTTTGTCCCTTTCCTATCACTTCAACATTCAACATACTACCTTCTGACTGCAGCTAATAAGGGCTCTTTCACCTGCACAAAATTTTACTCTGCATTAAATCAACACCATTCAACCTATTTTATTATCTGCATGGCACCTTCCTCACATAATACAGCTCAATTCTGGCCCTCCTTGGGCCATATTTGTGCTCTCCAGAACACCAATTTGAAATAAAAACGAATACATTCATAAATGAAGATAAGACCTTGCTAATATTTAAACTACTTGAGCAAAAGGAGGGAGGTGGCAGGTGGTGGTGAGGGTGGCAAGATTTGTAAATGTGCCCAACTAATGCAATCAAAAAATGACTTAAATTGTTGCTGTATTTTTTTAAGTAAAAATAATCTTTTTATGTGCAAAAAATCAAATACTGGATTTTTTTTCCATGTAAACATCCATCAAAGTCAGTGGCTGGATTCAAACCCCCATCCGGGGGTAGCTTCCTGCACCAAAGGCACTAGACTTTGCCTATGCGCTATAGGCTTTTGATGGGTTTCAGTTGTGCAAGAGACCCTATCAGCATCTGACAGGCCGTGGTGTCATTGCTAATGGCTGCCACTGCACAGGAAATCATAGCCATGATATAGGGAAGATTTGACAAGCTACATATAGGGAAGCCCGTCTGGTCCAGTGGGTAAGTTCCTGCCTTCCACCCAGACATGCAGGGTTCAATTCCAGGGCCCGACAGATGACACACTAAATCTCTCAGCAAGCATCTGTGCATTAACCACTTGTTTTCTTGCAGTTTTCCTTCCAAATCCTGCAACCCCTTCACCACAAATACAGTCCAATCATTCCTCGATACTCATTCACTCAGTCATTCCACTCCGCCATGCTACAGGGTGAACAAAAACCAACAAGAACAAGAGCTAGTTCAGCAAGCAAATTTATAGCCTCTCTTTGGATTTATGTTGATGCTGCTGCCCTCTAGTAATGTTATATGTCAACTGCAGCATAATCAAAGGATTGAGAAAGGGGCAGTCCTATGCAAATAATCTCCTCCCATGATTACTTCTCTGAGCTTCCGTAGTGGTACGATGATAGGACCTTCAACAAATGGTCTTCAGCAGATTTCTAAAGTTGCCAAATTGTCTTAGGCTAAGGATTGTTCCAGTCAAAGGCCGTCAGATAAGGACCCCACCCTCACTTAGCAGGGTCCAGAATTACCTGCAGTAATCCTCTATACAGAACATGGGCGTTCGTGGGCGTTTGTGGGCCTACTGTAAAGGCTATATGCTAAAACTGGGATGTCTAAAGTCCCAGTCCCAGTCCCAGTCCCAGTCCCAGTCCTGGTCTCACTGTCAGAGGCACAGCATAACACAGCCTGCCAGACATGGCCGTGCAATGCCATGCCAAACCAAATGCTCCTTCCCCACACTTGCTGATTCATGCATTTTCAAGACATAATCAATCAGAGTCCTGACTTTGTCCTTTCCTATCACTTCAACATTCAACATACTATCTTCTGACTGCAGCTAATAAGGGCTCTTTCACCTGCACAAAATTTTACTCTGCATTAAATCAACACCATTCAACCTATTTTATTATCTGCATGGCACCTTCCTCACATAATACAGCTCAATTCTGGCCCCCCTTGGGCCATATTTGTGCTCTCCAGAACACCAATTTGAAATAAAAACGAATACATTCATAAGTGAAGATAAGACCTTGCTAATATTTAAACTACTTGAGCAAAAGGAGGGAGGTGGCAGGTGGTGGTGAGGGTGGCAAGATTTGTAAATGTGCCCAACTAATGCAATCAAAAAATGACTTAAATTGTTGCTGTATTTTTTTAAGTAAAAATAATCTTTTTATGTGCAAAAAATCAAATACTGGATTTTTTTTCCATGTAAACGTCCTTCAAAGTCAGTGGCTGGATTCAAACCCCCATCCAGGGGTAGCTTCCTGCACCAAAGGCACTAGACTTTGCCTATTCGATATAGGCTTTTGATGGTTTTCAGTTGTGCAAGAGACCCTATCAGCATCTGACAGGCCGTGGTGTCATTGCTAATGGCTGCCACTGTACAGGACACATCATAGCCATGATATAGGGAAGATTTGACCAGCTACATATAGGGAAGCCTGTCTGGTCCAGTGGGTAAGTTCCTGCTTTCCACCCAGATATGCAGGGTTCAATTCCAGGGCCCGACAGATGACACACTAAATCTCTCAGCAAGCATCTGTACATTAACCACTTATTTTCTTGCAGTTTTCCTTCCAAATCCTGCAACCCCTTCACCACAAATACAGTCCAATCATTCCTCGATACTCATTCACTCAGTCATTCCACTCCGCCATGCTACAGGGTGAACAAAAACCAACAAGAACAAGAGCTAGTTCAGCAAGCAAATTTATAGCCTCTCTTTGGATTTATGTTGATGCTGCTGCCCTCTAGTAATGTTATATGTCAACTGCAGCATAATCAAAGGATTGAGAAAGGGGCAGTCCTATGCAAATAATCTCCTCCCATGATTACTTCTCTGAGCTTCCGTAGTGGTACGATGATAGGACCTTCAACAAATGGTCTTCAGCAGATTTCTAAAGTTGCCAAATTGTCTTAGGCTAAGGATTGTTCCAGTCGAAGGCCTTCAGATAAGGACCCCACCCTCACTTAGCAGGGTCCAGAATTACCTGCAGTAATCCTCTATACAGAACATGGGTGTTTGTGGGCCTACTGTGAAGGCTATATGCTAAAACTGGGATGTCTAAAGTCCCAGTCCTGGTCTCACTGTCAGAGGCACAGCATAACACAGCCTGCCAGACATGACCGTGCAATGCCATGCCAAACCAAATGCTCCTTCCCCACACTTGCTGATTCATGCATTTTCAAGACATAATCAATCAGAGGCCTGACTTTGTCCATTCCTATCACTTCAACATTCAACATACTATCTTCTGACTGCAGCTAATAAGGGCTCTTTCACCTGCACAAAATTTTACTCTGCATTAAATCAACACCATTCAACCTATTTTATTATCTGCATGGCACCTTCCTCACATAATACAGCTCAATTCTGGCCCCCCTTGGGCCATATTTGTGCTCTCCAGAACACCAATTTGAAGAAAAAACGAATACATTCATAAATGAAGATAAGACCTTGCTAATATTTAAACTACTTGAGCAAAAGGAGGGAGGTGGCAGGTGGTGGTGGGGGTGGCAAGATTTGTAAATGTGCCCAACTAATGCAATCAATAATGACTTAAATTGTTGCTGTATTTTTTTAAGAAAAAATAATCTTTTTATGTGCAAAAAAACAAATACTGGATTTTTTTCCATGTAAACATCCTTCAAAGTCAGTGGCTGGATTCAAACCCCCATCCAGGGGTAGCTCCCTGCACCAAAGGCACTAGACTTTGCCTCTGAGCTATAGGCTTTTGATGGGTTTCTGTTGTGCAAGAGACCCTATCAGCATCTGACAGGCCGTGGTGTCATTGCTAATGGCTGCCACTGCACAGGACATCATAGCCATGATATAGGGAAGATTTGACAAGCTACATATAGGGAAGCCCGTCTGGTCCAGTGGGTAAGTTCCTGCCTTCCACCCAGACATGCAGGGTTCAATTCCAGGGCCCGACAGATGACACACTAAATCTCTCAGCAAGCATTTGTGCATTAACCACTTGTTTTCTTGCAGTTTTCCTTCCAAATCCTGCAACCCCTTCACCACAAATACAGTCCAATCATTCCTCGATACTCATTCACTCAGTCATTCCACTCCGCCATGCTACAGGCTGAACAAAAACCAACAAGAACAAGAGCTAGTTCAGCAAGCAAATTTAAAGCCTCTCTTTGGATTTATGTTGATGCTGCTGCCCTCTAGTAATGTTATATGTCAACTGCAGCATAATCAAAGTATTGAGAAAGGGGCAGTCCTATGCAAATAATCTCCTCCCATGATTACTTCTCTGAGCTTCCGTAGTGGTACGATGATAGGACCTTCAACATATGGTCTTCAGCAGATTTCTAAAGTTGCCAAATTGTCTAGGCTAAGGATTGTTCCAGTCGAAGGCCTTCAGATAAGGACCCCACCCTCACTTAGCAGGGTCGAGAATTACCTGCAGTAATCCTCTATACAGAACATGGGTGTTCGTGGGCCTACTGTAAAAGCTATATGCTAAAACTGGGATGTCTAAAGTCCCAGTCCTGGTCTCACTGTCAGAGGCACAGCATAACACAGCCTGCCAGACATGGCCATGCAATGCCATGCCAAACCAAATGCTCCTTCCCCACACTTGCTGCATCATGCATTTTCAAGACAAAATCAATCAGAGGCCTGACTTTGTCCCTTTCCTATCACTTCAACATTCAACATACTACCTTCTGACTGCAGCTAATAAGGGCTCTTTCACCTGCACAAAATTTTACTCTGCATTAAATCAACACCATTCAACCTATTTTATTATCTGCATGGCACCTTCCTCACATAATACAGCTCAATTCTGGCCCTCCTTGGGCCATATTTGTGCTCTCCAGAACACCAATTTGAAATAAAAACGAATACATTCATAAATGAAGATAAGACCTTGCTAATATTTAAACTACTTGAGCAAAAGGAGGGAGGTGGCAGGTGGTGGTGAGGGTGGCAAGATTTGTAAATGTGCCCAACTAATGCAATCAAAAAATGACTTAAATTGTTGCTGTATTTTTTTAAGTAAAAATAATCTTTTTATGTGCATAAAATCAAATACTGGATTTTTTTTCCATGTAAACATCCTTCAAAGTCAGTGGCTGGATTCAAACCCCCATCCAGGGGTAGCTTCCTGCACCAAAGGCACTAGACTTTGCCTATGCGCTATAGGCTTTTGATGGGTTTCAGTTGTGCAAGAGACCCTATCAGCATCTGACAGGCCGTGGTGTCATTGCTAATGGCTGCCACTGCACAGGACATCATAGCCATGATATAGGGAAGATTTGACAAGCTACATGTAGGGAAGCCCGTCTGGTCCAGTGGGTAAGTTCCTGCCTTCCACCCAGACATGCAGGGTTCAATTCCAGGGCCCGACAGATGACACACTAAATCTCTCAGCAAGCATCTGTACATTAACCACTTATTTTCTTGCAGTTTTCCTTCCAAATCCTGCAACCCCTTCACCACAAATACAGTCCAATCATTCCTCGATACTCATTCACTCAGTCATTCCACTCCGCCATGCTACAGGGTGAACAAAAACCAACAAGAACAAGAGCTAGTTCAGCAAGCAAATTTATAGCCTCTCTTTGGATTTATGTTGATGCTGCTGCCCTCTAGTAATGTTATATGTCAACTGCAGCATAATCAAAGGATTGAGAAAGGGGCAGTCCTATGCAAATAATCTCCTCCCATGATTACTTCTCTGAGCTTCCGTAGTGGTACGATGATAGGACCTTCAACAAATGGTCTTCAGCAGATTTCTAAAGTTGCCAAATTGTCTTAGGCTAAGGATTGTTCCAGTCGAAGGCCTTCAGATAAGGACCCCACCCTCACTTAGCAGGGTCCAGAATTACCTGCAGTAATCCTCTATACAGAACATGGGCGTTTGTGGGCCTACTGTGAAGGCTATATGCTAAAACTGGGATGTCTAAAGTCCCAGTCCTGGTCTCACTGTCAGAGGCACAGCATAACACAGCCTGCCAGACATGACCGTGCAATGCCATGCCAAACCAAATGCTCCTTCCCCACACTTGCTGCATCATGCAATTTCAAGACATAATCAATCAGAGGCCTGACTTTGTCCTTTCCTACCATTTCAACATTCAACATACTACCTTCTGACTGCAGCTAGTAAGGACTCTTTCACCTGCACAAAATTTTACCCTGCATTAAGTCAACACCATTCAACCTATTTTATTATCTGTATGGCACCTTCCTCACATAATACAGCTCAATTCTGGCCCCCCTTGGGCCATATTTGTGCTCTCCAGAACACCAATTTGAAGAAAAAACAAATACATTCATAAATGAAGATAAGACCTTGCTAATATTTAAACTACTTGAGCAAAAGGAGGGAGGTGGCAGGTGGTGGTGGGGGTGGCAAGATTTCTAAATGTGCCCAACTAATGCAATCAAAAAATGACTTAAATTGTTCCTGTATTTTTTTAAGTAAAAATAATCTTTTTATGTGCAAAAAATCAAATACTGGATTTTTTTCCATGTAAACATACTTCAAAGTCAGTGGCTGGATTCAAACCCCCATCCAGGAGTACCTTCCTCCACCAAAGACACTAGACTTTGCCTCTGAGCTATCGGCTCCTGAGCTGTTTCACTTGTGCAAGAGACCCTATCAGCATCTGACAGGCCGTGGTGTCAATGCTAATGGCTGACACTACACAGGACACATCATAACCATGATATATGGAAGATTTCACAAGTTGTATATAGGGAAGCCGGTCTGGTCCAGTGGGTAAGTTCCTGCCTGCCACCCAGACATGCTGAGTTCAATTCCTGGGCCCGACAGATGACACACTCAATCTCTCAGCAAGCATCTGTGCATTAACCACTTGTTTTCTTGCAGTTTTCCTTCCAAATCCTGCAACCCCTTCACCACAAATACAGTCCAATCATTCCTCGATACTCATTCACTCAGTCATTCCACTCCGCCATGCTACAGGCTGAACAAAAACCAACAAGAACAAGAGCTAGTTCAGCAAGCAAATTTAAAGCCTCTCTTTGGATTTATGTTGATGCTGCTGCCCTCTAGTAATGTTATATGTCAACTGCAGCATAATCAAAGTATTGAGAAAGGGGCAGTCCTATGCAAATAATCTCCTCCCATGATTACTTCTCTGAGCTTCCGTAGTGGTACGATGATAGGACCTTCAACATATGGTCTTCAGCAGATTTCTAAAGTTGCCAAATTGTCTAGGCTAAGGATTGTTCCAGTCGAAGGCCTTCAGATAAGGACCCCACCCTCACTTAGCAGGGTCGAGAATTACCTGCAGTAATCCTCTATACAGAACATGGGTGTTCGTGGGCCTACTGTAAAAGCTATATGCTAAAACTGGGATGTCTAAAGTCCCAGTCCTGGTCTCACTGTCAGAGGCACAGCATAACACAGCCTGCCAGACATGGCCATGCAATGCCATGCCAAACCAAATGCTCCTTCCCCACACTTGCTGCATCATGCATTTTCAAGACAAAATCAATCAGAGGCCTGACTTTGTCCCTTTCCTATCACTTCAACATTCAACATACTACCTTCTGACTGCAGCTAATAAGGGCTCTTTCACCTGCACAAAATTTTACTCTGCATTAAATCAACACCATTCAACCTATTTTATTATCTGCATGGCACCTTCCTCACATAATACAGCTCAATTCTGGCCCTCCTTGGGCCATATTTGTGCTCTCCAGAACACCAATTTGAAATAAAAATGAATACATTCATAAATGAAGATAAGACCTTGCTAATATTTAAACTACTTGAGCAAAAGGAGGGAGGTGGCAGGTGGTGGTGAGGGTGGCAAGATTTGTAAATGTGCCCAACTAATGCAATCAAAAAATGACTTAAATTGTTGCTGTATTTTTTTAAGTAAAAATAATCTTTTTATGTGCAAAAAATCAAATACTGGATTTTTTTTCCATGTAAACATCCTTCAAAGTCAGTGGCTGGATTCAAACCCCCATCCAGGGGTAGCTTCCTGCACCAAAGGCACTAGACTTTGCCTATGCGCTATAGGCTTTTGATGGGTTTCAGTTGTGCAAGAGACCCTATCAGCATCTGACAGGCCGTGGTGTCATTGCTAATGGCTGCCACTGCACAGGACATCATAGCCATGATATAGGGAAGATTTGACAAGCTACATATAGGGAAGCCCGTCTGGTCCAGTGGGTAAGTTCCTGCCTTCCACCCAGACATGCAGGGTTCAATTCCAGGGCCCGACAGATGACACACTAAATCTCTCAGCAAGCATCTGTACATTAACCACTTATTTTCTTGCAGTTTTCCTTCCAAATCCTGCAACCCCTTCACCACAAATACAGTCCAATCATTCCTCGATACTCATTCACTCAGTCATTCCACTCCGCCATGCTACAGGGTGAACAAAAACCAACAAGAACAAGAGCTAGTTCAGCAAGCAAATTTATAGCCTCTCTTTGGATTTATGTTGATGCTGCTGCCCTCTAGTAATGTTATATGTCAACTGCAGCATAATCAAAGGATTGAGAAAGGGGCAGTCCTATGCAAATAATCTCCTCCCATGATTACTTCTCTGAGCTTCCGTAGTGGTACGATGATAGGACCTTCAACAAATGGTCTTCAGCAGATTTCTAAAGTTGCCAAATTGTCTTAGGCTAAGGATTGTTCCAGTCAAAGGCCGTCAGATAAGGACCCCACCCTCACTTAGCAGGGTCCAGAATTACCTGCAGTAATCCTCTATACAGAACATGGGCGTTCGTGGGCGTTTGTGGGCCTACTGTAAAGGCTATATGCTAAAACTGGGATGTCTAAAGTCCCAGTCCCAGTCCCAGTCCCAGTCCCAGTCCCAGTCCCAGTCCCAGTCCCAGTCCCAGTCCTGGTCTCACTGTCAGAGGCACAGCATAACACAGCCTGCCACACATGGCCGTGCAATGCCATGCCAAACCAAATGCTCCTTCCCCACACTTGCTGATTCATGCATTTTCAAGACATAATCAATCAGAGTCCTGACTTTGTCCTTTCCTATCACTTCAACATTCAACATACTATCTTCTGACTGCAGCTAATAAGGGCTCTTTCACCTGCACAAAATTTTACTCTGCATTAAATCAACACCATTCAACCTATTTTATTATCTGCATGGCACCTTCCTCACATAATACAGCTCAATTCTGGCCCCCCTTGGGCCATATTTGTGCTCTCCAGAACACCAATTTGAAATAAAAACGAATACATTCATAAGTGAAGATAAGACCTTGCTAATATTTAAACTACTTGAGCAAAAGGAGGGAGGTGGCAGGTGGTGGTGAGGGTGGCAAGATTTGTAAATGTGCCCAACTAATGCAATCAAAAAATGACTTAAATTGTTGCTGTATTTTTTTAAGTAAAAATAATCTTTTTATGTGCAAAAAATCAAATACTGGATTTTTTTTCCATGTAAACATCCTTCAAAGTCAGTGGCTGGATTCAAACCCCCATCCAGGGGTAGCTTCCTGCACCAAAGGCACTAGACTTTGCCTATGCGATATAGGCTTTTGATGGTTTTCAGTTGTGCAAGAGACCCTATCAGCATCTGACAGGCCGTGGTGTCATTGCTAATGGCTGCCACTGTACAGGACACATCATAGCCATGATATAGGGAAGATTTGACTAGCTACATATAGGGAAGCCCGTCTGGTCCAGTGGGTAAGTTCCTGCTTTCCACCCAGACATGCAGGGTTCAATTACAGGGCCCGACAGATGACACACTAAATCTCTCAGCAAGCATCTGTACATTAACCACTTATTTTCTTGCAGTTTTCCTTCCAAATCCTGCAACCCCTTCACCACAAATACAGTCCAGTCATTCCTCGATACTCATTCACTCAGTCATTCCACTCCGCCATGCTACAGGGTGAACAAAAACCAACAAGAACAAGAGCTAGTTCAGCAAGCAAATTTATAGCCTCTCTTTGGATTTATGTTGATGCTGCTGCCCTCTAGTAATGTTATATGTCAACTGCAGCATAATCAAAGGATTGAGAAAGGGGCAGTCCTATGCAAATAATCTCCTCCCATGATTACTTCTCTGAGCTTCCGTAGTGGTACGATGATAGGACCTTCAACAAATGGTCTTCAGCAGATTTCTAAAGTTGCCAAATTGTCTTAGGCTAAGGATTGTTCCAGTCGAAGGCCTTCAGATAAGGACCCCACCCTCACTTAGCAGGGTCCAGAATTACCTGCAGTAATCCTCTATACAGAACATGGGTGTTTGTGGGCCTACTGTGAAGGCTATATGCTAAAACTGGGATGTCTAAAGTCCCAGTCCTGGTCTCACTGTCAGAGGCACAGCATAACACAGCCTGCCAGACATGACCGTGCAATGCCATGCCAAACCAAATGCTCCTTCCCCACACTTGCTGATTCATGCATTTTCAAGACATAATCAATCAGAGGCCTGACTTTGTCCATTCCTATCACTTCAACATTCAACATACTATCTTCTGACTGCAGCTAATAAGGGCTCTTTCACCTGCACAAAATTTTACTCTGCATTAAATCAACACCATTCAACCTATTTTATTATCTGCATGGCACCTTCCTCACATAATACAGCTCAATTCTGGCCCCCCTTGGGCCATATTTGTGCTCTCCAGAACACCAATTTGAAGAAAAAACGAATACATTCATAAATGAAGATAAGACCTTGCTAATATTTAAACTACTTGAGCAAAAGGAGGGAGGTGGCAGGTGGTGGTGGGGGTGGCAAGATTTGTAAATGTGCCCAACTAATGCAATCAATAATGACTTAAATTGTTGCTGTATTTTTTTAAGTAAAAATAATCTTTGTATGTGCAAAAAAACAAATACTGGATTTTTTTCCATGTAAACATCCTTCAAAGTCAGTGGCTGGATTCAAACCCCCATCCAGGGGTAGCTTCCTGCACCAAAGGCACTAGACTTTGCCTCTGAGCTATAGGCTTTTGATGGGTTTCTGTTGTGCAAGAGACCCTATCAGTATCTGACAGGCCGTGGTGTCATTGCTAATGGCTGCCACTGCACACGACACATCATAGCCATGATATAGGGAAGATTTGACAAGCTACATAAAGGGAACCCCGTCTCGTCCAGTGGGTAAATTCCTGCCTTCCACCCAGACATGCAGGGTTCAACTCCTGGGCCCGACAGATGACACACTCAATCTCTCAGCAAGCATCTGTGCATTAACCACTTGTTTTCTTGCAGTTTTCCTTCCAAATCCTGCAACCCCTTCACCACAAATACAGTCCAATCATTCCTCGATACTCATTCACTCAGTCATTCCACTCCGCCATGCTACAGGCTGAACAAAAACCAACAAGAACAAGAGCTAGTTCAGCAAGCAAATTTAAAGCCTCTCTTTGGATTTATGTTGATGCTGCTGCCCTCTAGTAATGTTATATGTCAACTGCAGCATAATCAAAGTATTGAGAAAGGGGCAGTCCTATGCAAATAATCTCCTCCCATGATTACTTCTCTGAGCTTCCGTAGTGGTACGATGATAGGACCTTCAACATATGGTCTTCAGCAGATTTCTAAAGTTGCCAAATTGTCTAGGCTAAGGATTGTTCCAGTCGAAGGCCTTCAGATAAGGACCCCACCCTCACTTAGCAGGGTCGAGAATTACCTGCAGTAATCCTCTGTACAGAACATGGGTGTTCGTGGGCCTACTGTAAAAGCTATATGCTAAAACTGGGATGTCTAAAGTCCCAGTCCTGGTCTCACTGTCAGAGGCACAGCATAACACAGCCTGCCAGACATGGCCATGCAATGCCATGCCAAACCAAATGCTCCTTCCCCACACTTGCTGCATCATGCATTTTCAAGACAAAATCAATCAGAGGCCTGACTTTGTCCCTTTCCTATCACTTCAACATTCAACATACTACCTTCTGACTGCAGCTAATAAGGGCTCTTTCACCTGCACAAAATTTTACTCTGCATTAAATCAACACCATTCAACCTATTTTATTATCTGCATGGCACCTTCCTCACATAATACAGCTCAATTCTGGCCCTCCTTGGGCCATATTTGTGCTCTCCAGAACACCAATTTGAAATAAAAACGAATACATTCATAAATGAAGATAAGACCTTGCTAATATTTAAACTACTTGAGCAAAAGGAGGGAGGTGGCAGGTGGTGGTGAGGGTGGCAAGATTTGTAAATGTGCCCAACTAATGCAATCAAAAAATGACTTAAATTGTTGCTGTATTTTTTTAAGTAAAAATAATCTTTTTATGTGCAAAAAATCAAATACTGGATTTTTTTTCCATGTAAACATCCTTCAAAGTCAGTGGCTGGATTCAAACCCCCATCCAGGGGTAGCTTCCTGCACCAAAGGCACTAGACTTTGCCTATGCGCTATAGGCTTTTGATGGGTTTCAGTTGTGCAAGAGACCCTATCAGCATCTGACAGGCCGTGGTGTCATTGCTAATGGCTGCCACTGCACAGGACATCATAGCCATGATATAGGGAAGATTTGACAAGCTACATATAGGGAAGCCCGTCTGGTCCAGTGGGTAAGTTCCTGCCTTCCACCCAGACATGCAGGGTTCAATTCCAGGGCCCGACAGATGACACACTAAATCTCTCAGCAAGCATCTGTGCATTAACCACTTGTTTTCTTGCAGTTTTCCTTCCAAATCCTGCAACCCCTTCACCACAAATACAGTCCAATCATTCCTCGATACTCATTCACTCAGTCATTCCACTCCGCCATGCTACAGGCTGAACAAAAACCAACAAGAACAAGAGCTAGTTCAGCAAGCAAATTTAAAGCCTCTCTTTGGATTTATGTTGATGCTGCTGCCCTCTAGTAATGTTATATGTCAACTGCAGCATAATCAAAGTATTGAGAAAGGGGCAGTCCTATGCAAATAATCTCCTCCCATGATTACTTCTCTGAGCTTCCGTAGTGGTACGATGATAGGACCTTCAACATATGGTCTTCAGCAGATTTCTAAAGTTGCCAAATTGTCTAGGCTAAGGATTGTTCCAGTCGAAGGCCTTCAGATAAGGACCCCACCCTCACTTAGCAGGGTCGAGAATTACCTGCAGTAATCCTCTATACAGAACATGGGTGTTCGTGGGCCTACTGTAAAAGCTATATGCTAAAACTGGGATGTCTAAAGTCCCAGTCCTGGTCTCACTGTCAGAGGCACAGCATAACACAGCCTGCCAGACATGGCCATGCAATGCCATGCCAAACCAAATGCTCCTTCCCCACACTTGCTGCATCATGCATTTTCAAGACAAAATCAATCAGAGGCCTGACTTTGTCCCTTTCCTATCACTTCAACATTCAACATACTACCTTCTGACTGCAGCTAATAAGGGCTCTTTCACCTGCACAAAATTTTACTCTGCATTAAATCAACACCATTCAACCTATTTTATTATCTGCATGGCACCTTCCTCACATAATACAGCTCAATTCTGGCCCTCCTTGGGCCATATTTGTGCTCTCCAGAACACCAATTTGAAATAAAAACGAATACATTCATAAATGAAGATAAGACCTTGCTAATATTTAAACTACTTGAGAAAAAGGAGGGAGGTGGCAGGTGGTGGTGAGGGTGGCAAGATTTGTAAATGTGCCCAACTAATGCAATCAAAAAATGACTTAAATTGTTGCTGTATTTTTTTAAGTAAAAATAATCTTTTTATGTGCAAAAAATTAAATACTGGATTTTTTTTCCATGTAAACATCCTTCAAAGTCAGTGGCTGGATTCAAACCCCCATCCAGGGGTAGCTTCCTGCACCAAAGGCACTAGACTTTGCCTATGCGCTATAGGCTTTTGATGGGTTTCAGTTGTGCAAGAGACCCTATCAGCATCTGACAGGCCGTGGTGTCATTGCTAATGGCTGCCACTGCACAGGACATCATAGCCATGATATAGGGAAGATTTGACAAGCTACATATAGGGAAGCCCGTCTGGTCCAGTGGGTAAGTTCCTGCCTTCCACCCAGACATGCAGGGTTCAATTCCAGGGCCCGACAGATGACACACTAAATCTCTCAGCAAGCATCTGTACATTAACCACTTATTTTCTTGCAGTTTTCCTTCCAAATCCTGCAACCCCTTCACCACAAATACAGTCCAATCATTCCTCGATACTCATTCACTCAGTCATTCCACTCCGCCATGCTACAGGGTGAACAAAAACCAACAAGAACAAGAGCTAGTTCAGCAAGCAAATTTATAGCCTCTCTTTGGATTTATGTTGATGCTGCTGCCCTCTAGTAATGTTATATGTCAACTGCAGCATAATCAAAGGATTGAGAAAGGGGCAGTCCTATGCAAATAATCTCCTCCCATGATTACTTCTCTGAGCTTCCGTAGTGGTACGATGATAGGACCTTCAACAAATGGTCTTCAGCAGATTTCTAAAGTTGCCAAATTGTCTTAGGCTAAGGATTGTTCCAGTCGAAGGCCTTCAGATAAGGACTCCACCCTCACTTAGCAGGGTCCAGAATTACCTGCAGTAATCCTCTATACAGAACATGGGCGTTTGTGGGCCTACTGTGAAGGCTATATGCTAAAACTGGGATGTCTAAAGTCCCAGTCCTGGTCTCACTGTCAGAGGCACAGCATAACACAGCCTGCCAGACATGACCGTGCAATGCCATGCCAAACCAAATGCTCCTTCCCCACACTTGCTGCATCATGCAATTTCAAGACATAATCAATCAGAGGCCTGACTTTGTCCTTTCCTACCATTTCAACATTCAACATACTACCTTCTGACTGCAGCTAGTAAGGACTCTTTCACCTGCACAAAATTTTACCCTGCATTAAGTCAACACCATTCAACCTATTTTATTATCTGTATGGCACCTTCCTCACATAATACAGCTCAATTCTGGCCCCCCTTGGGCCATATTTGTGCTCTCCAGAACACCAATTTGAAGAAAAAACAAATACATTCATAAATGAAGATAAGACCTTGCTAATATTTAAACTACTTGAGCAAAAGGAGGGAGGTGGCAGGTGGTGGTGGGGGTGGCAAGATTTCTAAATGTGCCCAACTAATGCAATCAAAAAATGACTTAAATTGTTCCTGTATTTTTTTAAGTAAAAATAATCTTTTTATGTGCAAAAAATCAAATACTGGATTTTTTTTCCATGTAAACATCCTTCAAAGTCAGTGGCTGGATTCAAACCCCCATCCAGGGGTAGTTTCCTGCACCAAAGGCACTAGACTTTGCCTATGCACTATGGGCTTTTGGTGGGTTTCAGTTGTGCAAGAGACCCTATCAGCATCTGACAGGCCGTGGTGTCATTGCTAATGGCTGCCACTGCACAGGACACATCATAGCCATGATATAGGGAAGATTTAACAAGCTACATATAGGGAAGCCCGTCTGGTCCAGTGGGTAAGTTCCTACCTTACATGCAGGGTTCAATTCCAGGGCCTGACAGATGACACACTAAATCTCTCAGCAAGCATCTGTGCATTAACCACTTATTTTCTTGCAGTTTTCCTTCCAAATCCTGCAACCCCTTCACCACAAATACAGTCCAGTCATTCCTCGATACTCATTCACTCAGTCATTCCACTCCGCCATGCTACAGGGTGAACAAAAACCAACAAGAACAAGAGCTAGTTCAGCAAGCAAATTTATAGCCTCTCTTTGGATTTATGTTGATGCTGCTGCCCTCTAGTAATGTTATATGTCAACTGCAGCATAATCAAAGGATTGAGAAAGGGGCAGTCCTATGCAAATAATCTCCTCCCATGATTACTTCTCTGAGCTTCCGTAGTGGTACGATGATAGGACCTTCAACAAATGGTCTTCAGCAGATTTCTAAAGTTGCCAAATTGTCTTAGGCTAAGGATTGTTCCAGTCGAAGGCCTTCAGATAAGGACCCCACCCTCACTTAGCAGGGTCCAGAATTACCTGCAGTAATCCTCTATACAGAACATGGGTGTTTGTGGGCCTACTGTGAAGGCTATATGCTAAAACTGGGATGTCTAAAGTCACAGTCCTGGTCTCACTGTCAGAGGCACAGCATAACACAGCCTGCCAGACATGACCGTGCAATGCCATGCCAAACCAAATGCTCCTTCCCCACACTTGCTGATTCATGCATTTTCAAGACATAATCAATCAGAGGCCTGACTTTGTCCATTCCTATCACTTCAACATTCAACATACTATCTTCTGACTGCAGCTAATAAGGGCTCTTTCACCTGCACAAAATTTTACTCTGCATTAAATCAACACCATTCAACCTATTTTATTATCTGCATGGCACCTTCCTCACATAATACAGCTCAATTCTGGCCCCCCTTGGGCCATATTTGTGCTCTCCAGAACACCAATTTGAAGAAAAAACGAATACATTCATAAATGAAGATAAGACCTTGCTAATATTTAAACTACTTGAGCAAAAGGAGGGAGGTGGCAGGTGGTGGTGGGGGTGGCAAGATTTGTAAATGTGCCCAACTAATGCAATCAATAATGACTTAAATTGTTGCTGTATTTTTTTAAGTAAAAATAATCTTTGTATGTGCAAAAAAACAAATACTGGATTTTTTTCCATGTAAACATCCTTCAAAGTCAGTGGCTGGATTCAAACCCCCATCCAGGGGTAGCTTCCTGCACCAAAGGCACTAGACTTTGCCTCTGAGCTATAGGCTTTTGATGGGTTTCTGTTGTGCAAGAGACCCTATCAGTATCTGACAGGCCGTGGTGTCATTGCTAATGGCTGCCACTGCACACGACACATCATAGCCATGATATAGGGAAGATTTGACAAGCTACATAAAGGGAACCCCGTCTCGTCCAGTGGGTAAATTCCTGCCTTCCACCCAGACATGCAGGGTTCAACTCCTGGGCCGACAGATGACACACTCAATCTCTCAGCAAGCATCTGTGCATTAACCACTTGTTTTCTTGCAGTTTTCCTTCCAAATCCTGCAACCCCTTCACCACAAATACAGTCCAATCATTCCTCGATACTCATTCACTCAGTCATTCCACTCAGCCATGCTACAGGCTGAACAAAAACCAACAAGAACAAGAGCTAGTTCAGCAAGCAAATTTAAAGCCTCTCTTTGGATTTATGTTGATGCTGCTGCCCTCTAGTAATGTTATATGTCAACTGCAGCATAATCAAAGTATTGAGAAAGGGGCAGTCCTATGCAAATAATCTCCTCCCATGATTACTTCTCTGAGCTTCCGTAGTGGTACGATGATAGGACCTTCAACATATGGTCTTCAGCAGATTTCTAAAGTTGCCAAATTGTCTAGGCTAAGGATTGTTCCAGTCGAAGGCCTTCAGATAAGGACCCCACCCTCACTTAGCAGGGTCGAGAATTACCTGCAGTAATCCTCTGTACAGAACATGGGTGTTCGTGGGCCTACTGTAAAAGCTATATGCTAAAACTGGGATGTCTAAAGTCCCAGTCCTGGTCTCACTGTCAGAGGCACAGCATAACACAGCCTGCCAGACATGGCCATGCAATGCCATGCCAAACCAAATGCTCCTTCCCCACACTTGCTGCATCATGCATTTTCAAGACAAAATCAATCAGAGGCCTGACTTTGTCCCTTTCCTATCACTTCAACATTCAACATACTACCTTCTGACTGCAGCTAATAAGGGCTCTTTCACCTGCACAAAATTTTACTCTGCATTAAATCAACACCATTCAACCTATTTTATTATCTGCATGGCACCTTCCTCACATAATACAGCTCAATTCTGGCCCTCCTTGGGCCATATTTGTGCTCTCCAGAACACCAATTTGAAATAAAAACGAATACATTCATAAATGAAGATAAGACCTTGCTAATATTTAAACTACTTGAGCAAAAGGAGGGAGGTGGCAGGTGGTGGTGAGGGTGGCAAGATTTGTAAATGTGCCCAACTAATGCAATCAAAAAATGACTTAAATTGTTGCTGTATTTTTTTAAGTAAAAATAATCTTTTTATGTGCAAAAAATCAAATACTGGATTTTTTTTCCATGTAAACATCCTTCAAAGTCAGTGGCTGGATTCAAACCCCCATCCAGGGGTAGCTTCCTGCACCAAAGGCACTAGACTTTGCCTATGCGCTATAGGCTTTTGATGGGTTTCAGTTGTGCAAGAGACCCTATCAGCATCTGACAGGCCGTGGTGTCATTGCTAATGGCTGCCACTGCACAGGACATCATAGCCATGATATAGGGAAGATTTGACAAGCTACATATAGGGAAGCCCGTCTGGTCCAGTGGGTAAGTTCCTGCCTTCCACCCAGACATGCAGGGTTCAATTCCAGGGCCCGACAGATGACACACTAAATCTCTCAGCAAGCATCTGTGCATTAACCACTTGTTTTCTTGCAGTTTTCCTTCCAAATCCTGCAACCCCTTCACCACAAATACAGTCCAATCATTCCTCGATACTCATTCACTCAGTCATTCCACTCCGCCATGCTACAGGCTGAACAAAAACCAACAAGAACAAGAGCTAGTTCAGCAAGCAAATTTAAAGCCTCTCTTTGGATTTATGTTGATGCTGCTGCCCTCTAGTAATGTTATATGTCAACTGCAGCATAATCAAAGTATTGAGAAAGGGGCAGTCCTATGCAAATAATCTCCTCCCATGATTACTTCTCTGAGCTTCCGTAGTGGTACGATGATAGGACCTTCAACATATGGTCTTCAGCAGATTTCTAAAGTTGCCAAATTGTCTAGGCTAAGGATTGTTCCAGTCGAAGGCCTTCAGATAAGGACCCCACCCTCACTTAGCAGGGTCGAGAATTACCTGCAGTAATCCTCTATACAGAACATGGGTGTTCGTGGGCCTACTGTAAAAGCTATATGCTAAAACTGGGATGTCTAAAGTCCCAGTCCTGGTCTCACTGTCAGAGGCACAGCATAACACAGCCTGCCAGACATGGCCATGCAATGCCATGCCAAACCAAATGCTCCTTCCCCACACTTGCTCCATCATGCATTTTCAAGACAAAATCAATCAGAGGCCTGACTTTGTCCCTTTCCTATCACTTCAACATTCAACATACTACCTTCTGACTGCAGCTAATAAGGGCTCTTTCACCTGCACAAAATTTTACTCTGCATTAAATCAACACCATTCAACCTATTTTATTATCTGCATGGCACCTTCCTCACATAATACAGCTCAATTCTGGCCCTCCTTGGGCCATATTTGTGCTCTCCAGAACACCAATTTGAAATAAAAACGAATACATTCATAAATGAAGATAAGACCTTGCTAATATTTAAACTACTTGAGCAAAAGGAGGGAGGTGGCAGGTGGTGGTGAGGGTGGCAAGATTTGTAAATGTGCCCAACTAATGCAATCAAAAAATGACTTAAATTGTTGCTGTATTTTTTTAAGTAAAAATAATCTTTTTATGTGCAAAAAATTAAATACTGGATTTTTTTTCCATGTAAACATCCTTCAAAGTCAGTGGCTGGATTCAAACCCCCATCCAGGGGTAGCTTCCTGCACCAAAGGCACTAGACTTTGCCTATGCGCTATAGGCTTTTGATGGGTTTCAGTTGTGCAAGAGACCCTATCAGCATCTGACAGGCCGTGGTGTCATTGCTAATGGCTGCCACTGCACAGGACATCATAGCCATGATATAGGGAAGATTTGACAAGCTACATATAGGGAAGCCCGTCTGGTCCAGTGGGTAAGTTCCTGCCTTCCACCCAGACATGCAGGGTTCAATTCCAGGGCCCGACAGATGACACACTAAATCTCTCAGCAAGCATCTGTACATTAACCACTTATTTTCTTGCAGTTTTCCTTCCAAATCCTGCAACCCCTTCACCACAAATACAGTCCAATCATTCCTCGATACTCATTCACTCAGTCATTCCACTCCGCCATGCTACAGGGTGAACAAAAACCAACAAGAACAAGAGCTAGTTCAGCAAGCAAATTTATAGCCTCTCTTTGGATTTATGTTGATGCTGCTGCCCTCTAGTAATGTTATATGTCAACTGCAGCATAATCAAAGGATTGAGAAAGGGGCAGTCCTATGCAAATAATCTCCTCCCATGATTACTTCTCTGAGCTTCCGTAGTGGTACGATGATAGGACCTTCAACAAATGGTCTTCAGCAGATTTCTAAAGTTGCCAAATTGTCTTAGGCTAAGGATTGTTCCAGTCGAAGGCCTTCAGATAAGGACTCCACCCTCACTTAGCAGGGTCCAGAATTACCTGCAGTAATCCTCTATACAGAACATGGGCGTTTGTGGGCCTACTGTGAAGGCTATATGCTAAAACTGGGATGTCTAAAGTCCCAGTCCTGGTCTCACTGTCAGAGGCACAGCATAACACAGCCTGCCAGACATGACCGTGCAATGCCATGCCAAACCAAATGCTCCTTCCCCACACTTGCTGCATCATGCAATTTCAAGACATAATCAATCAGAGGCCTGACTTTGTCCTTTCCTACCATTTCAACATTCAACATACTACCTTCTGACTGCAGCTAGTAAGGACTCTTTCACCTGCACAAAATTTTACCCTGCATTAAGTCAACACCATTCAACCTATTTTATTATCTGTATGGCACCTTCCTCACATAATACAGCTCAATTCTGGCCCCCCTTGGGCCATATTTGTGCTCTCCAGAACACCAATTTGAAGAAAAAACAAATACATTCATAAATGAAGATAAGACCTTGCTAATATTTAAACTACTTGAGCAAAAGGAGGGAGGTGGCAGGTGGTGGTGGGGGTGGCAAGATTTCTAAATGTGCCCAACTAATGCAATCAAAAAATGACTTAAATTGTTCCTGTATTTTTTTAAGTAAAAATAATCTTTTTATGTGCAAAAAATCAAATACTGGATTTTTTTTCCATGTAAACATCCTTCAAAGTCAGTGGCTGGATTCAAACCCCCATCCAGGGGTAGTTTCCTGCACCAAAGGCACTAGACTTTGCCTATGCACTATGGGCTTTTGGTGGGTTTCAGTTGTGCAAGAGACCCTATCAGCATCTGACAGGCCGTGGTGTCATTGCTAATGGCTGCCACTGCACAGGACACATCATAGCCATGATATAGGGAAGATTTGACAAGCTACATATAGGGAAGCCCGTCTGGTCCAGTGGGTAAGTTCCTACCTTACATGCAGGGTTCAATTCCAGGGCCTGACAGATGACACACTAAATCTCTCAGCAAGCATCTGTGCATTAACCACTTATTTTCTTGCAGTTTTCCTTCCAAATCCTGCAACCCCTTCACCACAAATACAGTCCAATCATTACTCGATACTCATTCACTCAGTCATTCCACTCCGCCATGCTACAGGCTGAACAAAAACCAACAAGAACAAGAGCTAGTTCAGCAAGCAAATTTAAAGCCTCTCTTTGGATTTATGTTGATGCTACTGCCCTCTAGTAATGTTATATGTCAACTGCAGCAAAATCAAAGGATTGAGAAAGGGGCAGTCCTATGCAAATAATCTCCTCCCATGATTACTTCTCTGAGCTTCCGTAGTGGTACGATGATAGGACCTTCAACAAATGGTCTTCAGCAGATTTCTAAAGTTGCCAAATTGTCTTAGGCTAAGGATTGTTCCAGTCAAAGGCCGTCAGATAAGGACCCCACCCTCACTTAGCAGGGTCCAGAATTACCTGCAGTAATCCTCTATACAGAACATGGGCGTTCGTGGGCGTTTGTGGGCCTACTGTAAAGGCTATATGCTAAAACTGGGATGTCTAAAGTCCCAGTCCCAGTCCCAGTCCCAGTCCCAGTCCCAGTCCCAGTCCCAGTCCCAGTCCCAGTCCCAGTCCCAGTCCCAGTCCCAGTCCCAGTCCCAGTCCCAGTCCCAGTCCCAGTCCCAGTCCCAGTCCTGGTCTCACTGTCAGAGGCACAGCATAACACAGCCTGCCAGACATGGCCGTGCAATGCCATGCCAAACCAAATGCTCCTTCCCCACACTTGCTGATTCATGCATTTTCAAGACATAATCAATCAGAGTCCTGACTTTGTCCTTTCCTATCACTTCAACATTCAACATACTATCTTCTGACTGCAGCTAATAAGGGCTCTTTCACCTGCACAAAATTTTACTCTGCATTAAATCAACACCATTCAACCTATTTTATTATCTGCATGGCACCTTCCTCACATAATACAGCTCAATTCTGGCCCCCCTTGGGCCATATTTGTGCTCTCCAGAACACCAATTTGAAATAAAAACGAATACATTCATAAGTGAAGATAAGACCTTGCTAATATTTAAACTACTTGAGCAAAAGGAGGGAGGTGGCAGGTGGTGGTGAGGGTGGCAAGATTTGTAAATGTGCCCAACTAATGCAATCAAAAAATGACTTAAATTGTTGCTGTATTTTTTTAAGTAAAAATAATCTTTTTATGTGCAAAAAATCAAATACTGGATTTTTTTTCCATGTAAACGTCCTTCAAAGTCAGTGGCTGGATTCAAACCCCCATCCAGGGGTAGCTTCCTGCACCAAAGGCACTAGACTTTGCCTATTCGATATAGGCTTTTGATGGTTTTCAGTTGTGCAAGAGACCCTATCAGCATCTGACAGGCCGTGGTGTCATTGCTAATGGCTGCCACTGTACAGGACACATCATAGCCATGATATAGGGAAGATTTGACTAGCTACATATAGGGAAGCCCGTCTGGTCCAGTGGGTAAGTTCCTGCTTTCCACCCAGACATGCAGGGTTCAATTCCAGGGCCCGACAGATGACACACTAAATCTCTCAGCAAGCATCTGTACATTAACCACTTACTTTCTTGCAGTTTTCCTTCCAAATCCTGCAACCCCTTCACCACAAATACAGTCCAATCATTCCTCGATACTCATTCACTCAGTCATTCCACTCCGCCATGCTACAGGGTGAACAAAAACCAACAAGAACAAGAGCTAGTTCAGCAAGCAAATTTATAGCCTCTCTTTGGATTTATGTTGATGCTGCTGCCCTCTAGTAATGTTATATGTCAACTGCAGCATAATCAAAGGATTGAGAAAGGGGCAGTCCTATGCAAATAATCTCCTCCCATGATTACTTCTCTGAGCTTCCGTAGTGGTACGATGATAGGACCTTCAACAAATGGTCTTCAGCAGATTTCTAAAGTTGCCAAATTGTCTTAGGCTAAGGATTGTTCCAGTCGAAGGCCTTCAGATAAGGACCCCACCCTCACTTAGCAGGGTCCAGAATTACCTGCAGTAATCCTCTATACAGAACATGGGTGTTTGTGGGCCTACTGTGAAGGCTATATGCTAAAACTGGGATGTCTAAAGTCCCAGTCCTGGTCTCACTGTCAGAGGCACAGCATAACACAGCCTGCCAGACATGACCGTGCAATGCCATGCCAAACCAAATGCTCCTTCCCCACACTTGCTGATTCATGCATTTTCAAGACATAATCAATCAGAGGCCTGACTTTGTCCATTCCTATCACTTCAACATTCAACATACTATCTTCTGACTGCAGCTAATAAGGGCTCTTTCACCTGCACAAAATTTTACTCTGCATTAAATCAACACCATTCAACCTATTTTATTATCTGCATGGCACCTTCCTCACATAATACAGCTCAATTCTGGCCCCCCTTGGGCCATATTTGTGCTCTCCAGAACACCAATTTGAAGAAAAAACGAATACATTCATAAATGAAGATAAGACCTTGCTAATATTTAAACTACTTGAGCAAAAGGAGGGAGGTGGCAGGTGGTGGTGGGGGTGGCAAGATTTGTAAATGTGCCCAACTAATGCAATCAATAATGACTTAAATTGTTGCTGTATTTTTTTAAGTAAAAATAATCTTTTTATGTGCAAAAAAACAAATACTGGATTTTTTTCCATGTAAACATCCTTCAAAGTCAGTGGCTGGATTCAAACCCCCATCCAGGGGTAGCTTCCTGCACCAAAGGCACTAGACTTTGCCTCTGAGCTATAGGCTTTTGATGGGTTTCTGTTGTGCAAGAGACCCTATCAGCATCTGACAGGCCGTGGTGTCATTGCTAATGGCTGCCACTGCACAGGACATCATAGCCATGATATAGGGAAGATTTGACAAGCTACATATAGGGAAGCCCGTCTGGTCCAGTGGGTAAGTTCCTGCCTTCCACCCAGACATGCAGGGTTCAATTCCAGGGCCCGACAGATGACACACTAAATCTCTCAGCAAGCATTTGTGCATTAACCACTTGTTTTCTTGCAGTTTTCCTTCCAAATCCTGCAACCCCTTCACCACAAATACAGTCCAATCATTCCTCGATACTCATTCACTCAGTCATTCCACTCCGCCATGCTACAGGCTGAACAAAAACCAACAAGAACAAGAGCTAGTTCAGCAAGCAAATTTAAAGCCTCTCTTTGGATTTATGTTGATGCTGCTGCCCTCTAGTAATGTTATATGTCAACTGCAGCATAATCAAAGTATTGAGAAAGGGGCAGTCCTATGCAAATAATCTCCTCCCATGATTACTTCTCTGAGCTTCCGTAGTGGTACGATGATAGGACCTTCAACATATGGTCTTCAGCAGATTTCTAAAGTTGCCAAATTGTCTAGGCTAAGGATTGTTCCAGTCGAAGGCCTTCAGATAAGGACCCCACCCTCACTTAGCAGGGTCGAGAATTACCTGCAGTAATCCTCTATACAGAACATGGGTGTTCGTGGGCCTACTGTAAAAGCTATATGCTAAAACTGGGATGTCTAAAGTCCCAGTCCTGGTCTCACTGTCAGAGGCACAGCATAACACAGCCTGCCAGACATGGCCATGCAATGCCATGCCAAACCAAATGCTCCTTCCCCACACTTGCTGCATCATGCATTTTCAAGACAAAATCAATCAGAGGCCTGACTTTGTCCTTTCCTATCACTTCAACATTCAACATACTACCTTCTGACTGCAGCTAATAAGGGCTCTTTCACCTGCACAAAATTTTACTCTGCATTAAATCAACACCATTCAACCTATTTTATTATCTGCATGGCACCTTCCTCACATAATACAGCTCAATTCTGGCCCTCCTTGGGCCATATTTGTGCTCTCCAGAACACCAATTTGAAATAAAAACGAATACATTCATAAATGAAGATAAGACCTTGCTAATATTTAAACTACTTGAGCAAAAGGAGGGAGGTGGCAGGTGGTGGTGAGGGTGGCAAGATTTGTAAATGTGCCCAACTAATGCAATCAAAAAATGACTTAAATTGTTGCTGTATTTTTTTAAGTAAAAATAATCTTTTTATGTGCATAAAATCAAATACTGGATTTTTTTTCCATGTAAACATCCTTCAAAGTCAGTGGCTGGATTCAAACCCCCATCCAGGGGTAGCTTCCTGCACCAAAGGCACTAGACTTTGCCTATGCGCTATAGGCTTTTGATGGGTTTCAGTTGTGCAAGAGACCCTATCAGCATCTGACAGGCCGTGGTGTCATTGCTAATGGCTGCCACTGCACAGGACATCATAGCCATGATATAGGGAAGATTTGACAAGCTACATGTAGGGAAGCCCGTCTGGTCCAGTGGGTAAGTTCCTGCCTTCCACCCAGACATGCAGGGTTCAATTCCAGGGCCCGACAGATGACACACTAAATCTCTCAGCAAGCATCTGTACATTAACCACTTATTTTCTTGCAGTTTTCCTTCCAAATCCTGCAACCCCTTCACCACAAATACAGTCCAATCATTCCTCGATACTCATTCACTCAGTCATTCCACTCCGCCATGCTACAGGGTGAACAAAAACCAACAAGAACAAGAGCTAGTTCAGCAAGCAAATTTATAGCCTCTCTTTGGATTTATGTTGATGCTGCTGCCCTCTAGTAATGTTATATGTCAACTGCAGCATAATCAAAGGATTGAGAAAGGGGCAGTCCTATGCAAATAATCTCCTCCCATGATTACTTCTCTGAGCTTCCGTAGTGGTACGATGATAGGACCTTCAACAAATGGTCTTCAGCAGATTTCTAAAGTTGCCAAATTGTCTTAGGCTAAGGATTGTTCCAGTCGAAGGCCTTCAGATAAGGACCCCACCCTCACTTAGCAGGGTCCAGAATTACCTGCAGTAATCCTCTATACAGAACATGGGCGTTTGTGGGCCTACTGTGAAGGCTATATGCTAAAACTGGGATGTCTAAAGTCCCAGTCCTGGTCTCACTGTCAGAGGCACAGCATAACACAGCCTGCCAGACATGACCGTGCAATGCCATGCCAAACCAAATGCTCCTTCCCCACACTTGCTGCATCATGCAATTTCAAGACATAATCAATCAGAGGCCTGACTTTGTCCTTTCCTACCATTTCAACATTCAACATACTACCTTCTGACTGCAGCTAGTAAGGACTCTTTCACCTGCACAAAATTTTACCCTGCATTAAGTCAACACCATTCAACCTATTTTATTATCTGTATGGCACCTTCCTCACATAATACAGCTCAATTCTGGCCCCCCTTGGGCCATATTTGTGCTCTCCAGAACACCAATTTGAAGAAAAAACAAATACATTCATAAATGAAGATAAGACCTTGCTAATATTTAAACTACTTGAGCAAAAGGAGGGAGGTGGCAGGTGGTGGTGGGGGTGGCAAGATTTCTAAATGTGCCCAACTAATGCAATCAAAAAATGACTTAAATTGTTCCTGTATTTTTTTAAGTAAAAATAATCTTTTTATGTGCAAAAAATCAAATACTGGATTTTTTTCCATGTAAACATACTTCAAAGTCAGTGGCTGGATTCAAACCCCCATCCAGGAGTACCTTCCTCCACCAAAGACACTAGACTTTGCCTCTGAGCTATCGGCTCCTGAGCTGTTTCACTTGTGCAAGAGACCCTATCAGCATCTGACAGGCCGTGGTGTCAATGCTAATGGCTGACACTACACAGGACACATCATAACCATGATATATGGAAGATTTCACAAGTTGTATATAGGGAAGCCGGTCTGGTCCAGTGGGTAAGTTCCTGCCTGCCACCCAGACATGCTGAGTTCAATTCCTGGGCCCGACAGATGACACACTCAATCTCTCAGCAAGCATCTGTGCATTAACCACTTGTTTTCTTGCAGTTTTCCTTCCAAATCCTGCAACCCCTTCACCACAAATACAGTCCAATCATTCCTCGATACTCATTCACTCAGTCATTCCACTCCGCCATGCTACAGGCTGAACAAAAACCAACAAGAACAAGAGCTAGTTCAGCAAGCAAATTTAAAGCCTCTCTTTGGATTTATGTTGATGCTGCTGCCCTCTAGTAATGTTATATGTCAACTGCAGCATAATCAAAGTATTGAGAAAGGGGCAGTCCTATGCAAATAATCTCCTCCCATGATTACTTCTCTGAGCTTCCGTAGTGGTACGATGATAGGACCTTCAACATATGGTCTTCAGCAGATTTCTAAAGTTGCCAAATTGTCTAGGCTAAGGATTGTTCCAGTCGAAGGCCTTCAGATAAGGACCCCACCCTCACTTAGCAGGGTCGAGAATTACCTGCAGTAATCCTCTATACAGAACATGGGTGTTCGTGGGCCTACTGTAAAAGCTATATGCTAAAACTGGGATGTCTAAAGTCCCAGTCCTGGTCTCACTGTCAGAGGCACAGCATAACACAGCCTGCCAGACATGGCCATGCAATGCCATGCCAAACCAAATGCTCCTTCCCCACACTTGCTGCATCATGCATTTTCAAGACAAAATCAATCAGAGGCCTGACTTTGTCCCTTTCCTATCACTTCAACATTCAACATACTACCTTCTGACTGCAGCTAATAAGGGCTCTTTCACCTGCACAAAATTTTACTCTGCATTAAATCAACACCATTCAACCTATTTTATTATCTGCATGGCACCTTCCTCACATAATACAGCTCAATTCTGGCCCTCCTTGGGCCATATTTGTGCTCTCCAGAACACCAATTTGAAATAAAAATGAATACATTCATAAATGAAGATAAGACCTTGCTAATATTTAAACTACTTGAGCAAAAGGAGGGAGGTGGCAGGTGGTGGTGAGGGTGGCAAGATTTGTAAATGTGCCCAACTAATGCAATCAAAAAATGACTTAAATTGTTGCTGTATTTTTTTAAGTAAAAATAATCTTTTTATGTGCAAAAAATCAAATACTGGATTCTTTTTCCATGAAAACATCCTTCAAAGTCAGTGGCTGGATTCAAACCCCCATCCAGGGGTAGCTTCCTGCACCAAAGGCACTAGACTTTGCCTATGCGATATAGGCTTTTGATGGGTTTCAGTTGTGCAAGAGACCCTATCAGCATCTGACAGGCCGTGGTGTCATTGCTAATGGCTGCCACTGCACAGGACATCATAGCCATGATATAGGGAAGATTTGACAAGCTACATATAGGGAAGCCCGTCTGGTCCAGTGGGTAAGTTCCTGCCTTCCACCCAGACATGCAGGGTTCAATTCCAGGGCCCGACAGATGACACACTAAATCTCTCAGCAAGCATCTGTACATTAACCACTTATTTTCTTGCAGTTTTCCTTCCAAATCCTGCAACCCCTTCACCACAAATACAGTCCAATCATTCCTCGATACTCATTCACTCAGTCATTCCACTCCGCCATGCTACAGGGTGAACAAAAACCAACAAGAACAAGAGCTAGTTCAGCAAGCAAATTTATAGCCTCTCTTTGGATTTATGTTGATGCTGCTGCCCTCTAGTAATGTTATATGTCAACTGCAGCATAATCAAAGGATTGAGAAAGGGGCAGTCCTATGCAAATAATCTCCTCCCATGATTACTTCTCTGAGCTTCCGTAGTGGTACGATGATAGGACCTTCAACAAATGGTCTTCAGCAGATTTCTAAAGTTGCCAAATTGTCTTAGGCTAAGGATTGTTCCAGTCAAAGGCCGTCAGATAAGGACCCCACCCTCACTTAGCAGGGTCCAGAATTACCTGCAGTAATCCTCTATACAGAACATGGGCGTTCGTGGGCGTTTGTGGGCCTACTGTAAAGGCTATATGCTAAAACTGGGATGTCTAAAGTCCCAGTCCCAGTCCCAGTCCCAGTCCCAGTCCTGGTCTCACTGTCAGAGGCACAGCATAACACAGCCTGCCAGACATGGCCGTGCAATGCCATGCCAAACCAAATGCTCCTTCCCCACACTTGCTGATTCATGCATTTTCAAGACATAATCAATCAGAGTCCTGACTTTGTCCTTTCCTATCACTTCAACATTCAACATACTATCTTCTGACTGCAGCTAATAAGGGCTCTTTCACCTGCACAAAATTTTACTCTGCATTAAATCAACACCATTCAACCTATTTTATTATCTGCATGGCACCTTCCTCACATAATACAGCTCAATTCTGGCCCCCCTTGGGCCATATTTGTGCTCTCCAGAACACCAATTTGAAATAAAAACGAATACATTCATAAGTGAAGATAAGACCTTGCTAATATTTAAACTACTTGAGCAAAAGGAGGGAGGTGGCAGGTGGTGGTGAGGGTGGCAAGATTTGTAAATGTGCCCAACTAATGCAATCAAAAAATGACTTAAATTGTTGCTGTATTTTTTTAAGTAAAAATAATCTTTTTATGTGCAAAAAATCAAATACTGGATTTTTTTTCCATGTAAACATCCTTCAAAGTCAGTGGCTGGATTCAAACCCCCATCCAGGGGTAGCTTCCTGCACCAAAGGCACTAGACTTTGCCTATTCGATATAGGCTTTTGATGGTTTTCAGTTGTGCAAGAGACCCTATCAGCATCTGACAGGCCGTGGTGTCATTGCTAATGGCTGCCACTGTACAGGACACATCATAGCCATGATATAGGGAAGATTTGACTAGCTACATATAGGGAAGCCCGTCTGGTCCAGTGGGTAAGTTCCTGCTTTCCACCCAGACATGCAGGGTTCAATTCCAGGGCCCGACAGATGACACACTAAATCTCTCAGCAAGCATCTGTACATTAACCACTTATTTTCTTGCAGTTTTCCTTCCAAATCCTGCAACCCCTTCACCACAAATACAGTCCAATCATTCCTCGATACTCATTCACTCAGTCATTCCACTCCGCCATGCTACAGGGTGAACAAAAACCAACAAGAACAAGAGCTAGTTCAGCAAGCAAATTTATAGCCTCTCTTTGGATTTATGTTGATGCTGCTGCCCTCTAGTAATGTTATATGTCAACTGCAGCATAATCAAAGGATTGAGAAAGGGGCAGTCCTATGCAAATAATCTCCTCCCATGATTACTTCTCTGAGCTTCCGTAGTGGTACGATGATAGGACCTTCAACAAATGGTCTTCAGCAGATTTCTAAAGTTGCCAAATTGTCTTAGGCTAAGGATTGTTCCAGTCGAAGGCCTTCAGATAAGGACCCCACCCTCACTTAGCAGGGTCCAGAATTACCTGCAGTAATCCTCTATACAGAACATGGGTGTTTGTGGGCCTACTGTGAAGGCTATATGCTAAAACTGGGATGTCTAAGGTCCCAGTCCTGGTCTCACTGTCAGAGGCACAGCATAACACAGCCTGCCAGACATGACCGTGCAATGCCATGCCAAACCAAATGCTCCTTCCCCACACTTGCTGATTCATGCATTTTCAAGACATAATCAATCAGAGGCCTGACTTTGTCCATTCCTATCACTTCAACATTCAACATACTATCTTCTGACTGCAGCTAATAAGGGTTCTTTCACCTGCACAAAATTTTACTCTGCATTAAATCAACACCATTCAACCTATTTTATTATCTGCATGGCACCTTCCTCACATAATACAGCTCAATTCTGGCCCCCCTTGGGCCATATTTGTGCTCTCCAGAACACCAATTTGAAGAAAAAACGAATACATTCATAAATGAAGATAAGACCTTGCTAATATTTAAACTACTTGAGCAAAAGGAGGGAGGTGGCAGGTGGTGGTGGGGGTGGCAAGATTTGTAAATGTGCCCAACTAATGCAATCAATAATGACTTAAATTGTTGCTGTATTTTTTTAAGTAAAAATAATCTTTTTATGTGCAAAAAAACAAATATTGGATTTTTTTCCATGTAAACATCCTTCAAAGTCAGTGGCTGGATTCAAACCCCCATCCAGGGGTAGCTTCCTGCACCAAAGGCACTAGACTTTGCCTCTGAGCTATAGGCTTTTGATGGGTTTCTGTTGTGCAAGAGACCGTATCAGTATCTGACAGGCCGTGGTGTCATTGCTAATGGCTGCCACTGCACACGACACATCATAGCCATGATATAGGGAAGATTTGACAAGCTACATAAAGGGAACCCCGTCTGGTCCAGTGGGTAAATTCCTGCCTTCCACCCAGACATGCAGGGTTCAACTCCTGGGCCCGACAGATGACACACTCAATCTCTCAGCAAGCATCTGTGCATTAACCACTTGTTTTCTTGCAGTTTTCCTTCCAAATCCTGCAACCCCTTCACCACAAATACAGTCCAATCATTCCTCGATACTCATTCACTCAGTCATTCCACTCCGCCATGCTACAGGCTGAACAAAAACCAACAAGAACAAGAGCTAGTTCAGCAAGCAAATTTAAAGCCTCTCTTTGGATTTATGTTGATGCTGCTGCCCTCTAGTAATGTTATATGTCAACTGCAGCATAATCAAAGTATTGAGAAAGGGGCAGTCCTATGCAAATAATCTCCTCCCATGATTACTTCTCTGAGCTTCCGTAGTGGTACGATGATAGGACCTTCAACATATGGTCTTCAGCAGATTTCTAAAGTTGCCAAATTGTCTTAGGCTAAGGATTGTTCCAGTCGAAGGCCTTCAGATAAGGACCCCACCCTCACTTAGCAGGGTCGAGAATTACCTGCAGTAATCCTCTATACAGAACATGGGTGTTCGTGGGCCTACTGTAAAAGCTATATGCTAAAACTGGGATGTCTAAAGTCCCAGTCCTGGTCTCACTGTCAGAGGCACAGCATAACACAGCCTGCCAGACATGGCCATGCAATGCCATGCCAAACCAAATGCTCCTTCCCCACACTTGCTGCATCATGCATTTTCAAGACAAAATCAATCAGAGGCCTGACTTTGTCCCTTTCCTATCACTTCAACATTCAACATACTACCTTCTGACTGCAGCTAATAAGGGCTCTTTCACCTGCACAAAATTTTACTCTGCATTAAATCAACACCATTCAACCTATTTTATTATCTGCATGGCACCTTCCTCACATAATACAGCTCAATTCTGGCCCTCCTTGGGCCATATTTGTGCTCTCCAGAACACCAATTTGAAATAAAAACGAATACATTCATAAATGAAGATAAGACCTTGCTAATATTTAAACTACTTGAGCAAAAGGAGGGAGGTGGCAGGTGGTGGTGAGGGTGGCAAGATTTGTAAATGTGCCCAACTAATGCAATCAAAAAATGACTTAAATTGTTGCTGTATTTTTTTAAGTAAAAATAATCTTTTTATGTGCAAAAAATCAAATACTGGATTTTTTTTCCATGTAAACATCCTTCAAAGTCAGTGGCTGGATTCAAACCCCCATCCAGGGGTAGCTTCCTGCACCAAAGGCACTAGACTTTGCCTATGCGCTATAGGCTTTTGATGGGTTTCAGTTGTGCAAGAGACCCTATCAGCATCTGACAGGCCGTGGTGTCATTGCTAATGGCTGCCACTGCACAGGACATCATAGCCATGATATAGGGAAGATTTGACAAGCTACATATAGGGAAGCCCGTCTGGTCCAGTGGGTAAGTTCCTGCCTTCCACCCAGACATGCAGGGTTCAATTCCAGGGCCCGACAGATGACACACTAAATCTCTCAGCAAGCATCTGTACATTAACCACTTATTTTCTTGCAGTTTTCCTTCCAAATCCTGCAACCCCTTCACCACAAATACAGTCCAATCATTCCTCGATACTCATTCACTCAGTCATTCCACTCCGCCATGCTACAGGGTGAACAAAAACCAACAAGAACAAGAGCTAGTTCAGCAAGCAAATTTATAGCCTCTCTTTGGATTTATGTTGATGCTGCTGCCCTCTAGTAATGTTATATGTCAACTGCAGCATAATCAAAGGATTGAGAAAGGGGCAGTCCTATGCAAATAATCTCCTCCCATGATTACTTCTCTGAGCTTCCGTAGTGGTACGATGATAGGACCTTCAACATATGGTCTTCAGCAGATTTCTAAAGTTGCCAAATTGTCTTAGGCTAAGGATTGTTCCAGTCGAAGGCCTTCAGATAAGGACCCCACCCTCACTTAGCAGGGTCGAGAATTACCTGCAGTAATCCTCTATACAGAACATGGGTGTTCGTGGGCCTACTGTAAAAGCTATATGCTAAAACTGGGATGTCTAAAGTCCCAGTCCTGGTCTCACTGTCAGAGGCACAGCATAACACAGCCTGCCAGACATGGCCATGCAATGCCATGCCAAACCAAATGCTCCTTCCCCACACTTGCTGCATCATGCATTTTCAAGACAAAATCAATCAGAGGCCTGACTTTGTCCCTTTCCTATCACTTCAACATTCAACATACTACCTTCTGACTGCAGCTAATAAGGGCTCTTTCACCTGCACAAAATTTTACTCTGCATTAAATCAACACCATTCAACCTATTTTATTATCTGCATGGCACCTTCCTCACATAATACAGCTCAATTCTGGCCCTCCTTGGGCCATATTTGTGCTCTCCAGAACACCAATTTGAAATAAAAACGAATACATTCATAAATGAAGATAAGACCTTGCTAATATTTAATCTACTTGAGCAAAAGGAGGGAGGTGGCAGGTGGTGGTGAGGGTGGCAAGATTTGTAAATGTGCCCAACTAATGCAATCAAAAAATGACTTAAATTGTTGCTGTATTTTTTTAAGTAAAAATAATCTTTTTATGTGCAAAAAATCAAATACTGGATTTTTTTTCCATGTAAACATCCTTCAAAGTCAGTGGCTGGATTCAAACCCCCATCCAGGGGTAGCTTCCTGCACCAAAGGCACTAGACTTTGCCTATGCGCTATAGGCTTTTGATGGGTTTCAGTTGTGCAAGAGACCCTATCAGCATCTGACAGGCCGTGGTGTCATTGCTAATGGCTGCCACTGCACAGGACATCATAGCCATGATATAGGGAAGATTTGACAAGCTACATATAGGGAAGCCCGTCTGGTCCAGTGGGTAAGTTCCTGCCTTCCACCCAGACATGCAGGGTTCAATTCCAGGGCCCGACAGATGACACACTAAATCTCTCAGCAAGCATCTGTACATTAACCACTTATGTTCTTGCAGTTTTCCTTCCAAATCCTGCATCCCCTTCACCACAAATACAGTCCAATCATTCCTCGATACTCATTCACTCAGTCATTCCACTCCGCCATGCTACAGGGTGAACAAAAACCAACAAGAACAAGAGCTAGTTCAGCAAGCAAATTTATAGCCTCTCTTTGGATTTATGTTGATGCTGCTGCCCTCTAGTAATGTTATATGTCAACTGCAGCATAATCAAAGGATTGAGAAAGGGGCAGTCCTATGCAAATAATCTCCTCCCATGATTACTTCTCTGAGCTTCCGTAGTGGTACGATGATAGGACCTTCAACAAATGGTCTTCAGCAGATTTCTAAAGTTGCCAAATTGTCTTAGGCTAAGGATTGTTCCAGTCGAAGGCCTTCAGATAAGGACCCCACCCTCACTTAGCAGGGTCCAGAATTACCTGCAGTAATCCTCTATACAGAACATGGGCGTTTGTGGGCCTACTGTGAAGGCTATATGCTAAAACTGGGATGTCTAAAGTCCCAGTCCTGGTCTCACTGTCAGAGGCACAGCATAACACAGCCTGCCAGACATGACCGTGCAATGCCATGCCAAACCAAATGCTCCTTCCCCACACTTGCTGCATCATGCAATTTCAAGACATAATCAATCAGAGGCCTGACTTTGTCCTTTCCTACCATTTCAACATTCAACATACTACCTTCTGACTGCAGCTAGTAAGGACTCTTTCACCTGCACAAAATTTTACCCTGCATTAAGTCAACACCATTCAACCTATTTTATTATCTGTATGGCACCTTCCTCACATAATACAGCTCAATTCTGGCCCCCCTTGGGCCATATTTGTGCTCTCCAGAACACCAATTAGAAGAAAAAACAAATACATTCATAAATGAAGATAAGACCTTGCTAATATTTAAACTACTTGAGCAAAAGGAGGGAGGTGGCAGGTGGTGGTGGGGGTGGCAAGATTTCTAAATGTGCCCAACTAATGCAATCAAAAAATGACTTAAATTGTTCCTGTATTTTTTTAAGTAAAAATAATCTTTTTATGTGCAAAAAATCAAATACTGGATTTTTTTTCCATGTAAACATCCTTCAAAGTCAGTGGCTGGATTCAAACCCCCATCCAGGGGTAGCTTCCTGCACCAAAGGCACTAGACTTTGCCTATGCACTATGGGCTTTTGGTGGGTTTCAGTTGTGCAAGAGACCCTATCAGCATCTGACAGGCCGTGGTGTCATTGCTAATGGCTGCCACTGCACAGGACACATCATAGCCATGATATAGGGAAGATTTGACAAGCTACATATAGGGAAGCCCGTCTGGTCCAGTGGGTAAGTTCCTACCTTACATGCAGGGTTCAATTCCAGGGCCTGACAGATGACACACTAAATCTCTCAGCAAGCATCTGTGCATTAACCACTTATTTTCTTGCAGTTTTCCTTCCAAATCCTGCAACCCCTTCACCACAAATACAGTCCAATCATTACTCGATACTCATTCACTCAGTCATTCCACTCCGCCATGCTACAGGCTGAACAAAAACCAACAAGAACAAGAGCTAGTTCAGCAAGCAAATTTAAAGCCTCTCTTTGGATTTATGTTGATGCTACTGCCCTCTAGTAATGTTATATGTCAACTGCAGCAAAATCAAAGGATTGAGAAAGGGGCAGTCCTATGCAAATAATCTCCTCCCATGATTACTTCTCTGAGCTTCCGTAGTGGTACGATGATAGGACCTTCAACAAATGGTCTTCAGCAGATTTCTAAAGTTGCCAAATTGTCTTAGGCTAAGGATTGTTCCAGTCAAAGGCCGTCAGATAAGGACCCCACCCTCACTTAGCAGGGTCCAGAATTACCTGCAGTAATCCTCTATACAGAACATGGGCGTTCGTGGGCCTACTGTAAAGGCTATATGCTAAAACTGGGATGTCTAAAGTCCCAGTCCCAGTCCCAGTCCCAGTCCCAGTCCCAGTCCCAGTCCCAGTCCCAGTCCTGGTCTCACTGTCAGAGGCACAGCATAACACAGCCTGCCAGACATGGCCGTGCAATGCCATGCCAAACCAAATGCTCCTTCCCCACACTTGCTGATTCATGCATTTTCAAGACATAATCAATCAGAGTCCTGACTTTGTCCTTTCCTATCACTTCAACATTCAACATACTATCTTCTGACTGCAGCTAATAAGGGCTCTTTCACCTGCACAAAATTTTACTCTGCATTAAATCAACACCATTCAACCTATTTTATTATCTGCATGGCACCTTCCTCACATAATACAGCTCAATTCTGGCCCCCCTTGGGCCATATTTGTGCTCTCCAGAACACCAATTTGAAATAAAAACGAATACATTCATAAGTGAAGATAAGACCTTGCTAATATTTAAACTACTTGAGCAAAAGGAGGGAGGTGGCAGGTGGTGGTGAGGGTGGCAAGATTTGTAAATGTGCCCAACTAATGCAATCAAAAAATGACTTAAATTGTTGCTGTATTTTTTTAAGTAAAAATAATCTTTTTATGTGCAAAAAATCAAATACTGGATTTTTTTTCCATGTAAACGTCCTTCAAAGTCAGTGGCTGGATTCAAACCCCCATCCAGGGGTAGCTTCCTGCACCAAAGGCACTAGACTTTGCCTATTCGATATAGGCTTTTGATGGTTTTCAGTTGTGCAAGAGACCCTATCAGCATCTGACAGGCCGTGGTGTCATTGCTAATGGCTGCCACTGTACAGGACACATCATAGCCATGATATAGGGAAGATTTGACTAGCTACATATAGGGAAGCCCGTCTGGTCCAGTGGGTAAGTTCCTGCTTTCCACCCAGACATGCAGGGTTCAATTCCAGGGCCCGACAGATGACACACTAAATCTCTCAGCAAGCATCTGTACATTAACCACTTATTTTCTTGCAGTTTTCCTTCCAAATCCTGCAACCCCTTCACCACAAATACAGTCCAATCATTCCTCGATACTCATTCACTCAGTCATTCCACTCCGCCATGCTACAGGGTGAACAAAAACCAACAAGAACAAGAGCTAGTTCAGCAAGCAAATTTATAGCCTCTCTTTGGATTTATGTTGATGCTGCTGCCCTCTAGTAATGTTATATGTCAACTGCAGCATAATCAAAGGATTGAGAAAGGGGCAGTCCTATGCAAATAATCTCCTCCCATGATTACTTCTCTGAGCTTCCGTAGTGGTACGATGATAGGACCTTCAACAAATGGTCTTCAGCAGATTTCTAAAGTTGCCAAATTGTCTTAGGCTAAGGATTGTTCCAGTCGAAGGCCTTCAGATAAGGACCCCACCCTCACTTAGCAGGGTCCAGAATTACCTGCAGTAATCCTCTATACAGAACATGGGTGTTTGTGGGCCTACTGTGAAGGCTATATGCTAAAACTGGGATGTCTAAGGTCCCAGTCCTGGTCTCACTGTCAGAGGCACAGCATAACACAGCCTGCCAGACATGACCGTGCAATGCCATGCCAAACCAAATGCTCCTTCCCCACACTTGCTGATTCATGCATTTTCAAGACATAATCAATCAGAGGCCTGACTTTGTCCATTCCTATCACTTCAACATTCAACATACTATCTTCTGACTGCAGCTAATAAGGGCTCTTTCACCTGCACAAAATTTTACTCTGCATTAAATCAACACCATTCAACCTATTTTATTATCTGCATGGCACCTTCCTCACATAATACAGCTCAATTCTGGCCCCCCTTGGGCCATATTTGTGCTCTCCAGAACACCAATTTGAAGAAAAAACGAATACATTCATAAATGAAGATAAGACCTTGCTAATATTTAAACTACTTGAGCAAAAGGAGGGAGGTGGCAGGTGGTGGTGGGGGTGGCAAGATTTGTAAATGTGCCCAACTAATGCAATCAATAATGACTTAAATTGTTGCTGTATTTTTTTAAGTAAAAATAATCTTTTTATGTGCAAAAAAACAAATACTGGATTTTTTTCCATGTAAACATCCTTCAAAGTCAGTGGCTGGATTCAAACCCCCATCCAGGGGTAGCTTCCTGCACCAAAGGCACTAGACTTTGCCTCTGAGCTATAGGCTTTTGATGGGTTTCTGTTGTGCAAGAGACCCTATCAGTATCTGACAGGCCGTGGTGTCATTGCTAATGGCTGCCACTGCACACGACACATCATAGCCATGATATAGGGAAGATTTGACAAGCTACATAAAGGGAACCCCATCTGGTCCAGTGGGTAAATTCCTGCCTTCCACCCAGACATGCAGGGTTCAACTCCTGGGCCCGACAGATGACACACTCAATCTCTCAGCAAGCATCTGTGCATTAACCACTTGTTTTCTTGCAGTTTTCCTTCCAAATCCTGCAACCCCTTCACCACAAATACAGTCCAATCATTCCTCGATACTCATTCACTCAGTCATTCCACTCCGCCATGCTACAGGCTGAACAAAAACCAACAAGAACAAGAGCTAGTTCAGCAAGCAAATTTAAAGCCTCTCTTTGGATTTATGTTGATGCTGCTGCCCTCTAGTAATGTTATATGTCAACTGCAGCATAATCAAAGTATTGAGAAAGGGGCAGTCCTATGCAAATAATCTCCTCCCATGATTACTTCTCTGAGCTTCCGTAGTGGTACGATGATAGGACCTTCAACATATGGTCTTCAGCAGATTTCTAAAGTTGCCAAATTGTCTAGGCTAAGGATTGTTCCAGTCGAAGGCCTTCAGATAAGGACCCCACCCTCACTTAGCAGGGTCGAGAATTACCTGCAGTAATCCTCTATACAGAACATGGGTGTTCGTGGGCCTACTGTAAAAGCTATATGCTAAAACTGGGATGTCTAAAGTCCCAGTCCTGGTCTCACTGTCAGAGGCACAGCATAACACAGCCTGCCAGACATGGCCATGCAATGCCATGCCAAACCAAATGCTCCTTCCCCACACTTGCTGCATCATGCATTTTCAAGACAAAATCAATCAGAGGCCTGACTTTGTCCCTTTCCTATCACTTCAACATTCAACATACTACCTTCTGACTGCAGCTAATAAGGGCTCTTTCACCTGCACAAAATTTTACTCTGCATTAAATCAACACCATTCAACCTATTTTATTATCTGCATGGCACCTTCCTCACATAATACAGCTCAATTCTGGCCCTCCTTGGGCCATATTTGTGCTCTCCAGAACACCAATTTGAAATAAAAACGAATACATTCATAAATGAAGATAAGACCTTGCTAATATTTAAACTACTTGAGCAAAAGGAGGGAGGTGGCACGTGGTGGTGAGGGTGGCAAGATTTGTAAATGTGCCCAACTAATGCAATCAAAAAATGACTTAAATTGTTGCTGTATTTTTTTAAGTAAAAATAATCTTTTTATGTGCAAAAAAACAAATACTGGATTTTTTTCCATGTAAACATCCTTCAAAGTCAGTGGCTGGATTCAAACCCCCATCCAGGGGTAGCTTCCTGCACCAAAGGCACTAGACTTTGCCTCTGAGCTATAGGCTTTTGATGGGTTTCTGTTGTGCAAGAGACCCTATCAGTATCTGACAGGCCGTGGTGTCATTGCTAATGGCTGCCACTGCACACGACACATCATAGCCATGATATAGGGAAGATTTGACAAGCTACATAAAGGGAACCCCGTCTGGTCCAGTGGGTAAATTCCTGCCTTCCACCCAGACATGCAGGGTTCAACTCCTGGGCCCGACAGATGACACACTCAATCTCTCAGCAAGCATCTGTGCATTAACCACTTGTTTTCTTGCAGTTTTCCTTCCAAATCCTGCAACCCCTTCACCACAAATACAGTCCAATCATTCCTCGATACTCATTCACTCAGTCATTCCACTCCGCCATGCTACAGGCTGAACAAAAACCAACAAGAACAAGAGCTAGTTCAGCAAGCAAATTTAAAGCCTCTCTTTGGATTTATGTTGATGCTGCTGCCCTCTAGTAATGTTATATGTCAACTGCAGCATAATCAAAGTATTGAGAAAGGGGCAGTCCTATGCAAATAATCTCCTCCCATGATTACTTCTCTGAGCTTCCGTAGTGGTACGATGATAGGACCTTCAACATATGGTCTTCAGCAGATTTCTAAAGTTGCCAAATTGTCTAGGCTAAGGATTGTTCCAGTCGAAGGCCTTCAGATAAGGACCCCACCCTCACTTAGCAGGGTCGAGAATTACCTGCAGTAATCCTCTATACAGAACATGGGTGTTCGTGGGCCTACTGTAAAAGCTATATGCTAAAACTGGGATGTCTAAAGTCCCAGTCCTGGTCTCACTGTCAGAGGCACAGCATAACACAGCCTGCCAGACATGGCCATGCAATGCCATGCCAAACCAAATGCTCCTTCCCCACACTTGCTGCATCATGCATTTTCAAGACAAAATCAATCAGAGGCCTGACTTTGTCCCTTTCCTATCACTTCAACATTCAACATACTACCTTCTGACTGCAGCTAATAAGGGCTCTTTCACCTGCACAAAATTTTACTCTGCATTAAATCAACACCATTCAACCTATTTTATTATCTGCATGGCACCTTCCTCACATAATACAGCTCAATTCTGGCCCTCCTTGGGCCATATTTGTGCTCTCCAGAACACCAATTTGAAATAAAAACGAATACATTCATAAATGAAGATAAGACCTTGCTAATATTTAAACTACTTGAGCAAAAGGAGGGAGGTGGCAGGTGGTGGTGAGGGTGGCAAGATTTGTAAATGTGCCCAACTAATGCAATCAAAAAATGACTTAAATTGTTGCTGTATTTTTTTAAGTAAAAATAATCTTTTTATGTGCAAAAAATCAAATACTGGATTTTTTTTCCATGTAAACATCCATCAAAGTCAGTGGCTGGATTCAAACCCCCATCCGGGGGTAGCTTCCTGCACCAAAGGCACTAGACTTTGCCTATGCGCTATAGGCTTTTGATGGGTTTCAGTTGTGCAAGAGACCCTATCAGCATCTGACAGGCCGTGGTGTCATTGCTAATGGCTGCCACTGCACAGGACATCATAGCCATGATATAGGGAAGATTTGACAAGCTACATATAGGGAAGCCCGTCTGGTCCAGTGGGTAAGTTCCTGCCTTCCACCCAGACATGCAGGGTTCAATTCCAGGGCCCGACAGATGACACACTAAATCTCTCAGCAAGCATCTGTGCATTAACCACTTGTTTTCTTGCAGTTTTCCTTCCAAATCCTGCAACCCCTTCACCACAAATACAGTCCAATCATTCCTCGATACTCATTCACTCAGTCATTCCACTCCGCCATGCTACAGGGTGAACAAAAACCAACAAGAACAAGAGCTAGTTCAGCAAGCAAATTTATAGCCTCTCTTTGGATTTATGTTGATGCTGCTGCCCTCTAGTAATGTTATATGTCAACTGCAGCATAATCAAAGGATTGAGAAAGGGGCAGTCCTATGCAAATAATCTCCTCCCATGATTACTTCTCTGAGCTTCCGTAGTGGTACGATGATAGGACCTTCAACAAATGGTCTTCAGCAGATTTCTAAAGTTGCCAAATTGTCTTAGGCTAAGGATTGTTCCAGTCGAAGGCCTTCAGATAAGGACTCCACCCTCACTTAGCAGGGTCCAGAATTACCTGCAGTAATCCTCTATACAGAACATGGGCGTTTGTGGGCCTACTGTGAAGGCTATATGCTAAAACTGGGATGTCTAAAGTCCCAGTCCTGGTCTCACTGTCAGAGGCACAGCATAACACAGCCTGCCAGACATGACCGTGCAATGCCATGCCAAACCAAATGCTCCTTCCCCACACTTGCTGCATCATGCAATTTCAAGACATAATCAATCAGAGGCCTGACTTTGTCCTTTCCTACCATTTCAACATTCAACATACTACCTTCTGACTGCAGCTAGTAAGGACTCTTTCACCTGCACAAAATTTTACCCTGCATTAAGTCAACACCATTCAACCTATTTTATTATCTGTATGGCACCTTCCTCACATAATACAGCTCAATTCTGGCCCCCCTTGGGCCATATTTGTGCTCTCCAGAACACCAATTTGAAGAAAAAACAAATACATTCATAAATGAAGATAAGACCTTGCTAATATTTAAACTACTTGAGCAAAAGGAGGGAGGTGGCAGGTGGTGGTGGGGGTGGCAAGATTTCTAAATGTGCCCAACTAATGCAATCAAAAAATGACTTAAATTGTTGCTGTATTTTTTTAAGTAAAAATAATCTTTTTATGTGCAAAAAATCAAATACTGGATTTTTTTTCCATGTAAACATCCTTCAAAGTCAGTGGCTGGATTCAAACCCCCATCCAGGGGTAGCTTCCTGCACCAAAGGCACTAGACTTTGCCTATGCACTATGGGCTTTTGGTGGGTTTCAGTTGTGCAAGAGACCCTATCAGCATCTGACAGGCCGTGGTGTCATTGCTAATGGCTGCCACTGCACAGGACACATCATAGCCATGATATAGGGAAGATTTGACAAGCTACATATAGGGAAGCCCGTCTGGTCCAGTGGGTAAGTTCCTACCTTACATGCAGGGTTCAATTCCAGGGCCTGACAGATGACACACTAAATCTCTCAGCAAGCATCTGTGCATTAACCACTTATCTTCTTGCAGTTTTCCTTCCAAATCCTGCAACCCCTTCACCACAAATACAGTCCAATCATTACTCGATACTCATTCACTCAGTCATTCCACTCCGCCATGCTACAGGCTGAACAAAAACCAACAAGAACAAGAGCTAGTTCAGCAAGCAAATTTAAAGCCTCTCTTTGGATTTATGTTGATGCTACTGCCCTCTAGTAATGTTATATGTCAACTGCAGCAAAATCAAAGGATTGAGAAAGGGGCAGTCCTATGCAAATAATCTCCTCCCATGATTACTTCTCTGAGCTTCCGTAGTGGTACGATGATAGGACCTTCAACAAATGGTCTTCAGCAGATTTCTAAAGTTGCCAAATTGTCTTAGGCTAAGGATTGTTCCAGTCAAAGGCCGTCAGATAAGGACCCCACCCTCACTTAGCAGGGTCCAGAATTACCTGCAGTAATCATCTATACAGAACATGGGCGTTCGTGGGCGTTTGTGGGCCTACTGTAAAGGCTATATGCTAAAACTGGGATGTCTAAAGTCCCAGTCCCAGTCCCAGTCCCAGTCCCAGTCCCAGTCCCAGTCCCAGTCCCAGTCCCAGTCCTGGTCTCACTGTCAGAGGCACAGCATAACACAGCCTGCCAGACATGGCCGTGCAATGCCATGCCAAACCAAATGCTCCTTCCCCACACTTGCTGATTCATGCATTTTCAAGACATAATCAATCAGAGTCCTGACTTTGTCCTTTCCTATCACTTCAACATTCAACATACTATCTTCTGACTGCAGCTAATAAGGGCTCTTTCACCTGCACAAAATTTTACTCTGCATTAAATCAACACCATTCAACCTATTTTATTATCTGCATGGCACCTTCCTCACATAATACAGCTCAATTCTGGCCCCCCTTGGGCCATATTTGTGCTCTCCAGAACACCAATTTGAAATAAAAACGAATACATTCATAAGTGAAGATAAGACCTTGCTAATATTTAAACTACTTGAGCAAAAGGAGGGAGGTGGCAGGTGGTGGTGAGGGTGGCAAGATTTGTAAATGTGCCCAACTAATGCAATCAAAAAATGACTTAAATTGTTGCTGTATTTTTTTAAGTAAAAATAATCTTTTTATGTGCAAAAAATCAAATACTGGATTTTTTTTCCATGTAAACATCCTTCAAAGTCAGTGGCTGGATTCAAACCCCCATCCAGGGGTAGCTTCCTGCACCAAAGGCACTAAACTTTGCCTATGCGATATAGGCTTTTGATGGTTTTCAGTTGTGCAAGAGACCCTATCAGCATCTGACAGGCCGTGGTGTCATTGCTAATGGCTGCCACTGTACAGGACACATCATAGCCATGATATAGGGAAGATTTGACTAGCTACATATAGGGAAGCCCGTCTGGTCCAGTGGGTAAGTTCCTGCTTTCCACCCAGACATGCAGGGTTCAATTCCAGGGCCCAACAGATGACACACTAAATCTCTCAGCAAGCATCTGTACATTAACCACTTATTTTCTTGCAGTTTTCCTTCCAAATCCTGCAACCCCTTCACCACAAATACAGTCCAATCATTCCTCGATACTCATTCACTCAGTCATTCCACTCCGCCATGCTACAGGGTGAACAAAAACCAACAAGAACAAGAGCTAGTTCAGCAAGCAAATTTATAGCCTCTCTTTGGATTTATGTTGATGCTGCTGCCCTCTAGTAATGTTATATGTCAACTGCAGCATAATCAAAGGATTGAGAAAGGGGCAGTCCTATGCAAATAATCTCCTCCCATGATTACTTCTCTGAGCTTCCGTAGTGGTACGATGATAGGACCTTCAACAAATGGTCTTCAGCAGATTTCTAAAGTTGCCAAATTGTCTTAGGCTAAGGATTGTTCCAGTCGAAGGCCTTCAGATAAGGACCCCACCCTCACTTAGCAGGGTCCAGAATTACCTGCAGTAATCCTCTATACAGAACATGGGTGTTTGTGGGCCTACTGTGAAGGCTATATGCTAAAACTGGGATGTCTAAGGTCCCAGTCCTGGTCTCACTGTCAGAGGCACAGCATAACACAGCCTGCCAGACATGACCGTGCAATGCCATGCCAAACCAAATGCTCCTTCCCCACACTTGCTGATTCATGCATTTTCAAGACATAATCAATCAGAGGCCTGACTTTGTCCATTCCTATCACTTCAACATTCAACATACTATCTTCTGACTGCAGCTAATAAGGGCTCTTTCACCTGCACAAAATTTTACTCTGCATTAAATCAACACCATTCAACCTATTTTATTATCTGCATGGCACCTTCCTCACATAATACAGCTCAATTCTGGCCCCCCTTGGGCCATATTTGTGCTCTCCAGAACACCAATTTGAAGAAAAAACGAATACATTCATAAATGAAGATAAGACCTTGCTAATATTTAAACTACTTGAGCAAAAGGAGGGAGGTGGCAGGTGGTGGTGGGGGTGGCAAGATTTGTAAATGTGCCCAACTAATGCAATCAATAATGACTTAAATTGTTGCTGTATTTTTTTAAGTAAAAATAATCTTTTTATGTGCAAAAAAACAAATACTGGATTTTTTTCCATGTAAACATCCTTCAAAGTCAGTGGCTGGATTCAAACCCCCATCCAGGGGTAGCTTCCTGCACCAAAGGCACTAGACTTTGCCTCTGAGCTATAGGCTTTTGATGGGTTTCTGTTGTGCAAGAGACCCTATCAGTATCTGACAGGCCGTGGTGTCATTGCTAATGGCTGCCACTGCACACGACACATCATAGCCATGATATAGGGAAGATTTGACAAGCTACATAAAGGGAACCCTGTCTGGTCCAGTGGGTAAATTCCTGCCTTCCACCCAGACATGCAGGGTTCAACTCCTGGGCCCGACAGATGACACACTCAATCTCTCAGCAAGCATCTGTGCATTAACCACTTGTTTTCTTGCAGTTTTCCTTCCAAATCCTGCAACCCCTTCACCACAAATACAGTCCAATCATTCCTCGATACTCATTCACTCAGTCATTCCACTCCGCCATGCTACAGGCTGAACAAAAACCAACAAGAACAAGAGCTAGTTCAGCAAGCAAATTTAAAGCCTCTCTTTGGATTTATGTTGATGCTGCTGCCCTCTAGTAATGTTATATGTCAACTGCAGCATAATCAAAGTATTGAGAAAGGGGCAGTCCTATGCAAATAATCTCCTCCCATGATTACTTCTCTGAGCTTCCGTAGTGGTACGATGATAGGACCTTCAACATATGGTCTTCAGCAGATTTCTAAAGTTGCCAAATTGTCTTAGGCTAAGGATTGTTCCAGTCGAAGGCCTTCAGATAAGGACCCCACCCTCACTTAGCAGGGTCGAGAATTACCTGCAGTAATCCTCTATACAGAACATGGGTGTTCGTGGGCCTACTGTAAAAGCTATATGCTAAAACTGGGATGTCTAAAGTCCCAGTCCTGGTCTCACTGTCAGAGGCACAGCATAACACAGCCTGCCAGACATGGCCATGCAATGCCATGCCAAACCAAATGCTCCTTCCCCACACTTGCTGCATCATGCATTTTCAAGACAAAATCAATCAGAGGCCTGACTTTGTCCCTTTCCTATCACTTCAACATTCAACATACTACCTTCTGACTGCAGCTAATAAGGGCTCTTTCACCTGCACAAAATTTTACTCTGCATTAAATCAACACCATTCAACCTATTTTATTATCTGCATGGCACCTTCCTCACATAATACAGCTCAATTCTGGCCCTCCTTGGGCCATATTTGTGCTCTCCAGAACACCAATTTGAAATAAAAACGAATACATTCATAAATGAAGATAAGACCTTGCTAATATTTAAACTACTTGAGCAAAAGGAGGGAGGTGGCAGGTGGTGGTGAGGGTGGCAAGATTTGTAAATGTGCCCAACTAATGCAATCAAAAAATGACTTAAATTGTTGCTGTATTTTTTTAAGTAAAAATAATCTTTTTATGTGCAAAAAATCAAATACTGGATTTTTTTTCCATGTAAACATCCTTCAAAGTCAGTGGCTGGATTCAAACCCCCATCCAGGGGTAGCTTCCTGCACCAAAGGCACTAGACTTTGCCTATGCGCTATAGGCTTTTGATGGGTTTCAGTTGTGCAAGAGACCCTATCAGCATCTGACAGGCCGTGGTGTCATTGCTAATGGCTGCCACTGCACAGGACATCATAGCCATGATATAGGGAAGATTTGACAAGCTACATATAGGGAAGCCCGTCTGGTCCAGTGGGTAAGTTCCTGCCTTCCACCCAGACATGCAGGGTTCAATTCCAGGGCCCGACAGATGACACACTAAATCTCTCAGCAAGCATCTGTACATTAACCACTTATGTTCTTGCAGTTTTCCTTCCAAATCCTGCATCCCCTTCACCACAAATACAGTCCAATCATTCCTCGATACTCATTCACTCAGTCATTCCACTCCGCCATGCTACAGGGTGAACAAAAACCAACAAGAACAAGAGCTAGTTCAGCAAGCAAATTTATAGCCTCTCTTTGGATTTATGTTGATGCTGCTGCCCTCTAGTAATGTTATATGTCAACTGCAGCATAATCAAAGGATTGAGAAAGGGGCAGTCCTATGCAAATAATCTCCTCCCATGATTACTTCTCTGAGCTTCCGTAGTGGTACGATGATAGGACCTTCAACAAATGGTCTTCAGCAGATTTCTAAAGTTGCCAAATTGTCTTAGGCTAAGGATTGTTCCAGTCGAAGGCCTTCAGATAAGGACCCCACCCTCACTTAGCAGGGTCCAGAATTACCTGCAGTAATCCTCTATACAGAACATGGGCGTTTGTGGGCCTACTGTGAAGGCTATATGCTAAAACTGGGATGTCTAAAGTCCCAGTCCTGGTCTCACTGTCAGAGGCACAGCATAACACAGCCTGCCAGACATGACCGTGCAATGCCATGCCAAACCAAATGCTCCTTCCCCACACTTGCTGCATCATGCAATTTCAAGACATAATCAATCAGAGGCCTGACTTTGTCCTTTCCTACCATTTCAACATTCAACATACTACCTTCTGACTGCAGCTAGTAAGGACTCTTTCACCTGCACAAAATTTTACCCTGCATTAAGTCAACACCATTCAACCTATTTTATTATCTGTATGGCACCTTCCTCACATAATACAGCTCAATTCTGGCCCCCCTTGGGCCATATTTGTGCTCTCCAGAACACCAATTTGAAGAAAAAACAAATACATTCATAAATGAAGATAAGACCTTGCTAATATTTAAACTACTTGAGCAAAAGGAGGGAGGTGGCAGGTGGTGGTGGGGGTGGCAAGATTTCTAAATGTGCCCAACTAATGCAATCAAAAAATGACTTAAATTGTTCCTGTATTTTTTTAAGTAAAAATAATCTTTTTATGTGCAAAAAATCAAATACTGGATTTTTTTTCCATGTAAACATCCTTCAAAGTCAGTGGCTGGATTCAAACCCCCATCCAGGGGTAGCTTCCTGCACCAAAGGCACTAGACTTTGCCTATGCACTATGGGCTTTTGGTGGGTTTCAGTTGTGCAAGAGACCCTATCAGCATCTGACAGGCCGTGGTGTCATTGCTAATGGCTGCCACTGCACAGGACACATCATAGCCATGATATAGGGAAGATTTGACAAGCTACATATAGGGAAGCCCGTCTGGTCCAGTGGGTAAGTTCCTACCTTACATGCAGGGTTCAATTCCAGGGCCTGACAGATGACACACTAAATCTCTCAGCAAGCATCTGTGCATTAACCACTTATTTTCTTGCAGTTTTCCTTCCAAATCCTGCAACCCCTTCACCACAAATACAGTCCAATCATTACTCGATACTCATTCACTCAGTCATTCCACTCCGCCATGCTACAGGCTGAACAAAAACCAACAAGAACAAGAGCTAGTTCAGCAAGCAAATTTAAAGCCTCTCTTTGGATTTATGTTGATGCTACTGCCCTCTAGTAATGTTATATGTCAACTGCAGCAAAATCAAAGGATTGAGAAAGGGGCAGTCCTATGCAAATAATCTCCTCCCATGATTACTTCTCTGAGCTTCCGTAGTGGTACGATGATAGGACCTTCAACAAATGGTCTTCAGCAGATTTCTAAAGTTGCCAAATTGTCTTAGGCTAAGGATTGTTCCAGTCAAAGGCCGTCAGATAAGGACCCCACCCTCACTTAGCAGGGTCCAGAATTACCTGCAGTAATCATCTATACAGAACATGGGCGTTCGTGGGCGTTTGTGGGCCTACTGTAAAGGCTATATGCTAAAACTGGGATGTCTAAAGTCCCAGTCCCAGTCCCAGTCCCAGTCCCAGTCCCAGTCCTGGTCTCACTGTCAGAGGCACAGCATAACACAGCCTGCCAGACATGGCCGTGCAATGCCATGCCAAACCAAATACTCCTTCCCCACACTTGCTGATTCATGCATTTTCAAGACATAATCAATCAGAGTCCTGACTTTGTCCTTTCCTATCACTTCAACATTCAACATACTATCTTCTGACTGCAGCTAATAAGGGCTCTTTCACCTGCACAAAATTTTACTCTGCATTAAATCAACACCATTCAACCTATTTTATTATCTGCATGGCACCTTCCTCACATAATACAGCTCAATTCTGGCCCCCCTTGGGCCATATTTGTGCTCTCCAGAACACCAATTTGAAATAAAAACGAATACATTCATAAGTGAAGATAAGACCTTGCTAATATTTAAACTACTTGAGCAAAAGGAGGGAGGTGGCAGGTGGTGGTGAGGGTGGCAAGATTTGTAAATGTGCCCAACTAATGCAATCAAAAAATGACTTAAATTGTTGCTGTATTTTTTTAAGTAAAAATAATCTTTTTATGTGCAAAAAATCAAATACTGGATTTTTTTTCCATGTAAACATCCTTCAAAGTCAGTGGCTGGATTCAAACCCCCATCCAGGGGTAGCTTCCTGCACCAAAGGCACTAAACTTTGCCTATGCGATATAGGCTTTTGATGGTTTTCAGTTGTGCAAGAGACCCTATCAGCATCTGACAGGCCGTGGTGTCATTGCTAATGGCTGCCACTGTACAGGACACATCATAGCCATGATATAGGGAAGATTTGACTAGCTACATATAGGGAAGCCCGTCTGGTCCAGTGGGTAAGTTCCTGCTTTCCACCCAGACATGCAGGGTTCAATTCCAGGGCCCAACAGATGACACACTAAATCTCTCAGCAAGCATCTGTACATTAACCACTTATTTTCTTGCAGTTTTCCTTCCAAATCCTGCAACCCCTTCACCACAAATACAGTCCAATCATTCCTCGATACTCATTCACTCAGTCATTCCACTCCGCCATGCTACAGGGTGAACAAAAACCAACAAGAACAAGAGCTAGTTCAGCAAGCAAATTTATAGCCTCTCTTTGGATTTATGTTGATGCTGCTGCCCTCTAGTAATGTTATATGTCAACTGCAGCATAATCAAAGGATTGAGAAAGGGGCAGTCCTATGCAAATAATCTCCTCCCATGATTACTTCTCTGAGCTTCCGTAGTGGTACGATGATAGGACCTTCAACAAATGGTCTTCAGCAGATTTCTAAAGTTGCCAAATTGTCTTAGGCTAAGGATTGTTCCAGTCGAAGGCCTTCAGATAAGGACCCCACCCTCACTTAGCAGGGTCCAGAATTACCTGCAGTAATCCTCTATACAGAACATGGGCGTTTGTGGGCCTACTGTGAAGGCTATATGCTAAAACTGGGATGTCTAAAGTCCCAGTCCTGGTCTCACTGTCAGAGGCACAGCATAACACAGCCTGCCAGACATGACCGTGCAATGCCATGCCAAACCAAATGCTCCTTCCCCACACTTGCTGCATCATGCAATTTCAAGACATAATCAATCAGAGGCCTGACTTTGTCCTTTCCTACCATTTCAACATTCAACATACTACCTTCTGACTGCAGCTAGTAAGGACTCTTTCACCTGCACAAAATTTTACCCTGCATTAAGTCAACACCATTCAACCTATTTTATTATCTGTATGGCACCTTCCTCACATAATACAGCTCAATTCTGGCCCCCCTTGGGCCATATTTGTGCTCTCCAGAACACCAATTTGAAGAAAAAACAAATACATTCATAAATGAAGATAAGACCTTGCTAATATTTAAACTACTTGAGCAAAAGGAGGGAGGTGGCAGGTGGTGGTGGGGGTGGCAAGATTTCTAAATGTGCCCAACTAATGCAATCAAAAAATGACTTAAATTGTTCCTGTATTTTTTTAAGTAAAAATAATCTTTTTATGTGCAAAAAATCAAATACTGGATTTTTTTTCCATGTAAACATCCTTCAAAGTCAGTGGCTGGATTCAAACCCCCATCCAGGGGTAGCTTCCTGCACCAAAGGCACTAGACTTTGCCTATGCACTATGGGCTTTTGGTGGGTTTCAGTTGTGCAAGAGACCCTATCAGCATCTGACAGGCCGTGGTGTCATTGCTAATGGCTGCCACTGCACAGGACACATCATAGCCATGATATAGGGAAGATTTGACAAGCTACATATAGGGAAGCCCGTCTGGTCCAGTGGGTAAGTTCCTACCTTACATGCAGGGTTCAATTCCAGGGCCTGACAGATGACACACTAAATCTCTCAGCAAGCATCTGTGCATTAACCACTTATTTTCTTGCAGTTTTCCTTCCAAATCCTGCAACCCCTTCACCACAAATACAGTCCAATCATTACTCGATACTCATTCACTCAGTCATTCCACTCCGCCATGCTACAGGCTGAACAAAAACCAACAAGAACAAGAGCTAGTTCAGCAAGCAAATTTAAAGCCTCTCTTTGGATTTATGTTGATGCTACTGCCCTCTAGTAATGTTATATGTCAACTGCAGCAAAATCAAAGGATTGAGAAAGGGGCAGTCCTATGCAAATAATCTCCTCCCATGATTACTTCTCTGAGCTTCCGTAGTGGTACGATGATAGGACCTTCAACAAATGGTCTTCAGCAGATTTCTAAAGTTGCCAAATTGTCTTAGGCTAAGGATTGTTCCAGTCAAAGGCCGTCAGATAAGGACCCCACCCTCACTTAGCAGGGTCCAGAATTACCTGCAGTAATCATCTATACAGAACATGGGCGTTCGTGGGCGTTTGTGGGCCTACTGTAAAGGCTATATGCTAAAACTGGGATGTCTAAAGTCCCAGTCCCAGTCCCAGTCCCAGTCCCAGTCCCAGTCCCAGTCCCAGTCCCAGTCCCAGTCCCAGTCCCAGTCCTGGTCTCACTGTCAGAGGCACAGCATAACACAGCCTGCCAGACATGGCCGTGCAATGCCATGCCAAACCAAATACTCCTTCCCCACACTTGCTGATTCATGCATTTTCAAGACATAATCAATCAGAGTCCTGACTTTGTCCTTTCCTATCACTTCAACATTCAACATACTATCTTCTGACTGCAGCTAATAAGGGCTCTTTCACCTGCACAAAATTTTACTCTGCATTAAATCAACACCATTCAACCTATTTTATTATCTGCATGGCACCTTCCTCACATAATACAGCTCAATTCTGGCCCCCCTTGGGCCATATTTGTGCTCTCCAGAACACCAATTTGAAATAAAAACGAATACATTCATAAGTGAAGATAAGACCTTGCTAATATTTAAACTACTTGAGCAAAAGGAGGGAGGTGGCAGGTGGTGGTGAGGGTGGCAAGATTTGTAAATGTGCCCAACTAATGCAATCAAAAAATGACTTAAATTGTTGCTGTATTTTTTTAAGTAAAAATAATCTTTTTATGTGCAAAAAATCAAATACTGGATTTTTTTTCCATGTAAACATCCTTCAAAGTCAGTGGCTGGATTCAAACCCCCATCCAGGGGTAGCTTCCTGCACCAAAGGCACTAAACTTTGCCTATGCGATATAGGCTTTTGATGGTTTTCAGTTGTGCAAGAGACCCTATCAGCATCTGACAGGCCGTGGTGTCATTGCTAATGGCTGCCACTGTACAGGACACATCATAGCCATGATATAGGGAAGATTTGACTAGCTACATATAGGGAAGCCCGTCTGGTCCAGTGGGTAAGTTCCTGCTTTCCACCCAGACATGCAGGGTTCAATTCCAGGGCCCAACAGATGACACACTAAATCTCTCAGCAAGCATCTGTACATTAACCACTTATTTTCTTGCAGTTTTCCTTCCAAATCCTGCAACCCCTTCACCACAAATACAGTCCAATCATTCCTCGATACTCATTCACTCAGTCATTCCACTCCGCCATGCTACAGGGTGAACAAAAACCAACAAGAACAAGAGCTAGTTCAGCAAGCAAATTTATAGCCTCTCTTTGGATTTATGTTGATGCTGCTGCCCTCTAGTAATGTTATATGTCAACTGCAGCATAATCAAAGGATTGAGAAAGGGGCAGTCCTATGCAAATAATCTCCTCCCATGATTACTTCTCTGAGCTTCCGTAGTGGTACGATGATAGGACCTTCAACAAATGGTCTTCAGCAGATTTCTAAAGTTGCCAAATTGTCTTAGGCTAAGGATTGTTCCAGTCGAAGGCCTTCAGATAAGGACCCCACCCTCACTTAGCAGGGTCCAGAATTACCTGCAGTAATCCTCTATACAGAACATGGGTGTTTGTGGGCCTACTGTGAAGGCTATATGCTAAAACTGGGATGTCTAAGGTCCCAGTCCTGGTCTCACTGTCAGAGGCACAGCATAACACAGCCTGCCAGACATGACCGTGCAATGCCATGCCAAACCAAATGCTCCTTCCCCACACTTGCTGATTCATGCATTTTCAAGACATAATCAATCAGAGGCCTGACTTTGTCCATTCCTATCACTTCAACATTCAACATACTATCTTCTGACTGCAGCTAATAAGGGCTCTTTCACCTGCACAAAATTTTACTCTGCATTAAATCAACACCATTCAACCTATTTTATTATCTGCATGGCACCTTCCTCACATAATACAGCTCAATTCTGGCCCCCCTTGGGCCATATTTGTGCTCTCCAGAACACCAATTTGAAGAAAAAACGAATACATTCATAAATGAAGATAAGACCTTGCTAATATTTAAACTACTTGAGCAAAAGGAGGGAGGTGGCAGGTGGTGGTGGGGGTGGCAAGATTTGTAAATGTGCCCAACTAATGCAATCAATAATGACTTAAATTGTTGCTGTATTTTTTTAAGTAAAAATAATCTTTTTATGTGCAAAAAAACAAATACTGGATTTTTTTCCATGTAAACATCCTTCAAAGTCAGTGGCTGGATTCAAACCCCCATCCAGGGGTAGCTTCCTGCACCAAAGGCACTAGACTTTGCCTCTGAGCTATAGGCTTTTGATGGGTTTCTGTTGTGCAAGAGACCCTATCAGTATCTGACAGGCCGTGGTGTCATTGCTAATGGCTGCCACTGCACACGACACATCATAGCCATGATATAGGGAAGATTTGACAAGCTACATAAAGGGAACCCTGTCTGGTCCAGTGGGTAAATTCCTGCCTTCCACCCAGACATGCAGGGTTCAACTCCTGGGCCCGACAGATGACACACTCAATCTCTCAGCAAGCATCTGTGCATTAACCACTTGTTTTCTTGCAGTTTTCCTTCCAAATCCTGCAACCCCTTCACCACAAATACAGTCCAATCATTCCTCGATACTCATTCACTCAGTCATTCCACTCCGCCATGCTACAGGCTGAACAAAAACCAACAAGAACAAGAGCTAGTTCAGCAAGCAAATTTAAAGCCTCTCTTTGGATTTATGTTGATGCTGCTGCCCTCTAGTAATGTTATATGTCAACTGCAGCATAATCAAAGTATTGAGAAAGGGGCAGTCCTATGCAAATAATCTCCTCCCATGATTACTTCTCTGAGCTTCCGTAGTGGTACGATGATAGGACCTTCAACATATGGTCTTCAGCAGATTTCTAAAGTTGCCAAATTGTCTTAGGCTAAGGATTGTTCCAGTCGAAGGCCTTCAGATAAGGACCCCACCCTCACTTAGCAGGGTCGAGAATTACCTGCAGTAATCCTCTATACAGAACATGGGTGTTCGTGGGCCTACTGTAAAAGCTATATGCTAAAACTGGGATGTCTAAAGTCCCAGTCCTGGTCTCACTGTCAGAGGCACAGCATAACACAGCCTGCCAGACATGGCCATGCAATGCCATGCCAAACCAAATGCTCCTTCCCCACACTTGCTGCATCATGCATTTTCAAGACAAAATCAATCAGAGGCCTGACTTTGTCCCTTTCCTATCACTTCAACATTCAACATACTACCTTCTGACTGCAGCTAATAAGGGCTCTTTCACCTGCACAAAATTTTACTCTGCATTAAATCAACACCATTCAACCTATTTTATTATCTGCATGGCACCTTCCTCACATAATACAGCTCAATTCTGGCCCTCCTTGGGCCATATTTGTGCTCTCCAGAACACCAATTTGAAATAAAAACGAATACATTCATAAATGAAGATAAGACCTTGCTAATATTTAAACTACTTGAGCAAAAGGAGGGAGGTGGCAGGTGGTGGTGAGGGTGGCAAGATTTGTAAATGTGCCCAACTAATGCAATCAAAAAATGACTTAAATTGTTGCTGTATTTTTTTAAGTAAAAATAATCTTTTTATGTGCAAAAAATCAAATACTGGATTTTTTTTCCATGTAAACATCCTTCAAAGTCAGTGGCTGGATTCAAACCCCCATCCAGGGGTAGCTTCCTGCACCAAAGGCACTAGACTTTGCCTATGCGCTATAGGCTTTTGATGGGTTTCAGTTGTGCAAGAGACCCTATCAGCATCTGACAGGCCGTGGTGTCATTGCTAATGGCTGCCACTGCACAGGACATCATAGCCATGATATAGGGAAGATTTGACAAGCTACATATAGGGAAGCCCGTCTGGTCCAGTGGGTAAGTTCCTGCCTTCCACCCAGACATGCAGGGTTCAATTCCAGGGCCCGACAGATGACACACTAAATCTCTCAGCAAGCATCTGTACATTAACCACTTATGTTCTTGCAGTTTTCCTTCCAAATCCTGCATCCCCTTCACCACAAATACAGTCCAATCATTCCTCGATACTCATTCACTCAGTCATTCCACTCCGCCATGCTACAGGGTGAACAAAAACCAACAAGAACAAGAGCTAGTTCAGCAAGCAAATTTATAGCCTCTCTTTGGATTTATGTTGATGCTGCTGCCCTCTAGTAATGTTATATGTCAACTGCAGCATAATCAAAGGATTGAGAAAGGGGCAGTCCTATGCAAATAATCTCCTCCCATGATTACTTCTCTGAGCTTCCGTAGTGGTACGATGATAGGACCTTCAACAAATGGTCTTCAGCAGATTTCTAAAGTTGCCAAATTGTCTTAGGCTAAGGATTGTTCCAGTCGAAGGCCTTCAGATAAGGACCCCACCCTCACTTAGCAGGGTCCAGAATTACCTGCAGTAATCCTCTATACAGAACATGGGCGTTTGTGGGCCTACTGTGAAGGCTATATGCTAAAACTGGGATGTCTAAAGTCCCAGTCCTGGTCTCACTGTCAGAGGCACAGCATAACACAGCCTGCCAGACATGACCGTGCAATGCCATGCCAAACCAAATGCTCCTTCCCCACACTTGCTGCATCATGCAATTTCAAGACATAATCAATCAGAGGCCTGACTTTGTCCTTTCCTACCATTTCAACATTCAACATACTACCTTCTGACTGCAGCTAGTAAGGACTCTTTCACCTGCACAAAATTTTACCCTGCATTAAGTCAACACCATTCAACCTATTTTATTATCTGTATGGCACCTTCCTCACATAATACAGCTCAATTCTGGCCCCCCTTGGGCCATATTTGTGCTCTCCAGAACACCAATTTGAAGAAAAAACAAATACATTCATAAATGAAGATAAGACCTTGCTAATATTTAAACTACTTGAGCAAAAGGAGGGAGGTGGCAGGTGGTGGTGGGGGTGGCAAGATTTCTAAATGTGCCCAACTAATGCAATCAAAAAATGACTTAAATTGTTCCTGTATTTTTTTAAGTAAAAATAATCTTTTTATGTGCAAAAAATCAAATACTGGATTTTTTTTCCATGTAAACATCCTTCAAAGTCAGTGGCTGGATTCAAACCCCCATCCAGGGGTAGCTTCCTGCACCAAAGGCACTAGACTTTGCCTATGCACTATGGGCTTTTGGTGGGTTTCAGTTGTGCAAGAGACCCTATCAGCATCTGACAGGCCGTGGTGTCATTGCTAATGGCTGCCACTGCACAGGACACATCATAGCCATGATATAGGGAAGATTTGACAAGCTACATGTAGGGAAGCCCGTCTGGTCCAGTGGGTAAGTTCCTACCTTACATGCAGGGTTCAATTCCAGGGCCTGACAGATGACACACTAAATCTCTCAGCAAGCATCTGTGCATTAACCACTTATTTTCTTGCAGTTTTCCTTCCAAATCCTGCAACCCCTTCACCACAAATACAGTCCAATCATTACTCGATACTCATTCACTCAGTCATTCCACTCCGCCATGCTACAGGCTGAACAAAAACCAACAAGAACAAGAGCTAGTTCAGCAAGCAAATTTAAAGCCTCTCTTTGGATTTATGTTGATGCTACTGCCCTCTAGTAATGTTATATGTCAACTGCAGCAAAATCAAAGGATTGAGAAAGGGGCAGTCCTATGCAAATAATCTCCTCCCATGATTACTTCTCTGAGCTTCCGTAGTGGTACGATGATAGGACCTTCAACAAATGGTCTTCAGCAGATTTCTAAAGTTGCCAAATTGTCTTAGGCTAAGGATTGTTCCAGTCAAAGGCCGTCAGATAAGGACCCCACCCTCACTTAGCAGGGTCCAGAATTACCTGCAGTAATCCTCTATACAGAACATGGGCGTTCGTGGGCCTACTGTAAAGGCTATATGCTAAAACTGGGATGTCTAAAGTCCCAGTCCCAGTCCCAGTCCCAGTCCCAGTCCCAGTCCCAGTCCCAGTCCCAGTCCCAGTCCCAGTCCCAGTCCTGGTCTCACTGTCAGAGGCACAGCATAACACAGCCTGCCAGACATGGCCGTGCAATGCCATGCCAAACCAAATGCTCCTTCCCCACACTTGCTGATTCATGCATTTTCAAGACATAATCAATCAGAGTCCTGACTTTGTCCTTTCCTATCACTTCAACATTCAACATACTATCTTCTGACTGCAGCTAATAAGGGCTCTTTCACCTGCACAAAATTTTACTCTGCATTAAATCAACACCATTCAACCTATTTTATTATCTGCATGGCACCTTCCTCACATAATACAGCTCAATTCTGGCCCCCCTTGGGCCATATTTGTGCTCTCCAGAACACCAATTTGAAATAAAAACGAATACATTCATAAGTGAAGATAAGACCTTGCTAATATTTAAACTACTTGAGCAAAAGGAGGGAGGTGGCAGGTGGTGGTGAGGGTGGCAAGATTTGTAAATGTGCCCAACTAATGCAATCAAAAAATGACTTAAATTGTTGCTGTATTTTTTTAAGTAAAAATAATCTTTTTATGTGCAAAAAATCAAATACTGGATTTTTTTTCCATGTAAACGTCCTTCAAAGTCAGTGGCTGGATTCAAACCCCCATCCAGGGGTAGCTTCCTGCACCAAAGGCACTAGACTTTGCCTATGCGATATAGGCTTTTGATGGTTTTCAGTTGTGCAAGAGACCCTATCAGCATCTGACAGGCCGTGGTGTCATTGCTAATGGCTGCCACTGTACAGGACACATCATAGCCATGATATAGGGAAGATTTGACAAGCTACATATAGGGAAGCCCGTCTGGTCCAGTGGGTAAGTTCCTGCTTTCCACCCAGACATGCAGGGTTCAATTCCAGGGCCCGACAGATGACACACTAAATCTCTCAGCAAGCATCTGTACATTAACCACTTATTTTCTTGCAGTTTTCCTTCCAAATCCTGCAACCCCTTCACCACAAATACAGTCCAATCATTCCTCGATACTCATTCACTCAGTCATTCCACTCCGCCATGCTACAGGGTGAACAAAAACCAACAAGAACAAGAGCTAGTTCAGCAAGCAAATTTATAGCCTCTCTTTGGATTTATGTTGATGCTGCTGCCCTCTAGTAATGTTATATGTCAACTGCAGCATAATCAAAGGATTGAGAAAGGGGCAGTCCTATGCAAATAATCTCCTCCCATGATTACTTCTCTGAGCTTCCGTAGTGGTACGATGATAGGACCTTCAACAAATGGTCTTCAGCAGATTTCTAAAGTTGCCAAATTGTCTTAGGCTAAAGATTGTTCCAGTCGAAGGCCTTCAGATAAGGACCCCACCCTCACTTAGCAGGGTCCAGAATTACCTGCAGTAATCCTCTATACAGAACATGGGTGTTTGTGGGCCTACTGTGAAGGCTATATGCTAAAACTGGGATGTCTAAAGTCCCAGTCCTGGTCTCACTGTCAGAGGCACAGCATAACACAGCCTGCCAGACATGACCGTGCAATGCCATGCCAAACCAAATGCTCCTTCCCCACACTTGCTGATTCATGCATTTTCAAGACATAATCAATCAGAGGCCTGACTTTGTCCATTCCTATCACTTCAACATTCAACATACTATCTTCTGACTGCAGCTAATAAGGGCTCTTTCACCTGCACAAAATTTTACTCTGCATTAAATCAACACCATTCAACCTATTTTATTATCTGCATGGCACCTTCCTCACATAATACAGCTCAATTCTGGCCCCCCTTGGGCCATATTTGTGCTCTCCAGAACACCAATTTGAAGAAAAAACGAATACATTCATAAATGAAGATAAGACCTTGCTAATATTTAAACTACTTGAGCAAAAGGAGGGAGGTGGCAGGTGGTGGTGGGGGTGGCAAGATTTGTAAATGTGCCCAACTAATGCAATCAATAATGACTTAAATTGTTGCTGTATTTTTTTAAGTAAAAATAATCTTTTTATGTGCAAAAAAACAAATACTGGATTTTTTTTCCATGTAAACATCCTTCAAAGTCAGTGGCTGGATTCAAACCCCCATCCAGGGGTAGCTTCCTGCACCAAAGGCACTAGACTTTGCCTCTGAGCTATAGGCTTTTGATGGGTTTCTGTTGTGCAAGAGACCCTATCAGTATCTGACAGGCCGTGGTGTCATTGCTAATGGCTGCCACTGCACACGACACATCATAGCCATGATATAGGGAAGATTTGACAAGCTACATAAAGGGAACCCCGTCTGGTCCAGTGGGTAAATTCCTGCCTTCCACCCAGACATGCAGGGTTCAACTCCTGGGCCCGACAGATGACACACTCAATCTCTCAGCAAGCATCTGTGCATTAACCACTTGTTTTCTTGCAGTTTTCCTTCCAAATCCTGCAACCCCTTCACCACAAATACAGTCCAATCATTCCTCGATACTCATTCACTCAGTCATTCCACTCCGCCATGCTACAGGCTGAACAAAAACCAACAAGAACAAGAGCTAGTTCAGCAAGCAAATTTAAAGCCTCTCTTTGGATTTATGTTGATGCTGCTGCCCTCTAGTAATGTTATATGTCAACTGCAGCATAATCAAAGTATTGAGAAAGGGGCAGTCCTATGCAAATAATCTCCTCCCATGATTACTTCTCTGAGCTTCCGTAGTGGTACGATGATAGGACCTTCAACATATGGTCTTCAGCAGATTTCTAAAGTTGCCAAATTGTCTAGGCTAAGGATTGTTCCAGTCGAAGGCCTTCAGATAAGGACCCCACCCTCACTTAGCAGGGTCGAGAATTACCTGCAGTAATCCTCTATACAGAACATGGGTGTTCGTGGGCCTACTGTAAAAGCTATATGCTAAAACTGGGATGTCTAAAGTCCCAGTCCTGGTCTCACTGTCAGAGGCACAGCATAACACAGCCTGCCAGACATGGCCATGCAATGCCATGCCAAACCAAATGCTCCTTCCCCACACTTGCTGCATCATGCATTTTCAAGACAAAATCAATCAGAGGCCTGACTTTGTCCCTTTCCTATCACTTCAACATTCAACATACTACCTTCTGACTGCAGCTAATAAGGGCTCTTTCACCTGCACAAAATTTTACTCTGCATTAAATCAACACCATTCAACCTATTTTATTATCTGCATGGCACCTTCCTCACATAATACAGCTCAATTCTGGCCCTCCTTGGGCCATATTTGTGCTCTCCAGAACACCAATTTGAAATAAAAACGAATACATTCATAAATGAAGATAAGACCTTGCTAATATTTAAACTACTTGAGCAAAAGGAGGGAGGTGGCACGTGGTGGTGAGGGTGGCAAGATTTGTAAATGTGCCCAACTAATGCAATCAAAAAATGACTTAAATTGTTGCTGTATTTTTTTAAGTAAAAATAATCTTTTTATGTGCAAAAAAACAAATACTGGATTTTTTTCCATGTAAACATCCTTCAAAGTCAGTGGCTGGATTCAAACCCCCATCCAGGGGTAGCTTCCTGCACCAAAGGCACTAGACTTTGCCTCTGAGCTATAGGCTTTTGATGGGTTTCTGTTGTGCAAGAGACCCTATCAGTATCTGACAGGCCGTGGTGTCATTGCTAATGGCTGCCACTGCACACGACACATCATAGCCATGATATAGGGAAGATTTGACAAGCTACATAAAGGGAACCCCGTCTGGTCCAGTGGGTAAATTCCTGCCTTCCACCCAGACATGCAGGGTTCAACTCCTGGGCCCGACAGATGACACACTCAATCTCTCAGCAAGCATCTGTGCATTAACCACTTGTTTTCTTGCAGTTTTCCTTCCAAATCCTGCAACCCCTTCACCACAAATACAGTCCAATCATTCCTCGATACTCATTCACTCAGTCATTCCACTCCGCCATGCTACAGGCTGAACAAAAACCAACAAGAACAAGAGCTAGTTCAGCAAGCAAATTTAAAGCCTCTCTTTGGATTTATGTTGATGCTGCTGCCCTCTAGTAATGTTATATGTCAACTGCAGCATAATCAAAGTATTGAGAAAGGGGCAGTCCTATGCAAATAATCTCCTCCCATGATTACTTCTCTGAGCTTCCGTAGTGGTACGATGATAGGACCTTCAACATATGGTCTTCAGCAGATTTCTAAAGTTGCCAAATTGTCTAGGCTAAGGATTGTTCCAGTCGAAGGCCTTCAGATAAGGACCCCACCCTCACTTAGCAGGGTCGAGAATTACCTGCAGTAATCCTCTATACAGAACATGGGTGTTCGTGGGCCTACTGTAAAAGCTATATGCTAAAACTGGGATGTCTAAAGTCCCAGTCCTGGTCTCACTGTCAGAGGCACAGCATAACACAGCCTGCCAGACATGGCCATGCAATGCCATGCCAAACCAAATGCTCCTTCCCCACACTTGCTGCATCATGCATTTTCAAGACAAAATCAATCAGAGGCCTGACTTTGTCCCTTTCCTATCACTTCAACATTCAACATACTACCTTCTGACTGCAGCTAATAAGGGCTCTTTCACCTGCACAAAATTTTACTCTGCATTAAATCAACACCATTCAACCTATTTTATTATCTGCATGGCACCTTCCTCACATAATACAGCTCAATTCTGGCCCTCCTTGGGCCATATTTGTGCTCTCCAGAACACCAATTTGAAATAAAAACGAATACATTCATAAATGAAGATAAGACCTTGCTAATATTTAAACTACTTGAGCAAAAGGAGGGAGGTGGCAGGTGGTGGTGAGGGTGGCAAGATTTGTAAATGTGCCCAACTAATGCAATCAAAAAATGACTTAAATTGTTGCTGTATTTTTTTAAGTAAAAATAATCTTTTTATGTGCAAAAAATCAAATACTGGATTTTTTTCCCATGTAAACATCCATCAAAGTCAGTGTTTGGATTCAAACCCCCATCCGGGGGTAGCTTCCTGCACCAAAGGCACTAGACTTTGCCTATGCGCTATAGGCTTTTGATGGGTTTCAGTTGTGCAAGAGACCCTATCAGCATCTGACAGGCCGTGGTGTCATTGCTAATGGCTGCCACTGCACAGGACATCATAGCCATGATATAGGGAAGATTTGACAAGCTACATATAGGGAAGCCCGTCTGGTCCAGTGGGTAAGTTCCTGCCTTCCACCCAGACATGCAGGGTTCAATTCCAGGGCCCGACAGATGACACACTAAATCTCTCAGCAAGCATCTGTGCATTAACCACTTGTTTTCTTGCAGTTTTCCTTCCAAATCCTGCAACCCCTTCACCACAAATACAGTCCAATCATTCCTCGATACTCATTCACTCAGTCATTCCACTCCGCCATGCTACAGGGTGAACAAAAACCAACAAGAACAAGAGCTAGTTCAGCAAGCAAATTTATAGCCTCTCTTTGGATTTATGTTGATGCTGCTGCCCTCTAGTAATGTTATATGTCAACTGCAGCATAATCAAAGGATTGAGAAAGGGGCAGTCCTATGCAAATAATCTCCTCCCATGATTACTTCTCTGAGCTTCCGTAGTGGTACGATGATAGGACCTTCAACAAATGGTCTTCAGCAGATTTCTAAAGTTGCCAAATTGTCTTAGGCTAAGGATTGTTCCAGTCGAAGGCCTTCAGATAAGGACTCCACCCTCACTTAGCAGGGTCCAGAATTACCTGCAGTAATCCTCTATACAGAACATGGGCGTTTGTGGGCCTACTGTGAAGGCTATATGCTAAAACTGGGATGTCTAAAGTCCCAGTCCTGGTCTCACTGTCAGAGGCACAGCATAACACAGCCTGCCAGACATGACCGTGCAATGCCATGCCAAACCAAATGCTCCTTCCCCACACTTGCTGCATCATGCAATTTCAAGACATAATCAATCAGAGGCCTGACTTTGTCCTTTCCTACCATTTCAACATTCAACATACTACCTTCTGACTGCAGCTAGTAAGGACTCTTTCACCTGCACAAAATTTTACCCTGCATTAAGTCAACACCATTCAACCTATTTTATTATCTGTATGGCACCTTCCTCACATAATACAGCTCAATTCTGGCCCCCCTTGGGCCATATTTGTGCTCTCCAGAACACCAATTTGAAGAAAAAACAAATACATTCATAAATGAAGATAAGACCTTGCTAATATTTAAACTACTTGAGCAAAAGGAGGGAGGTGGCAGGTGGTGGTGGGGGTGGCAAGATTTCTAAATGTGCCCAACTAATGCAATCAAAAAATGACTTAAATTGTTGCTGTATTTTTTTAAGTAAAAATAATCTTTTTATGTGCAAAAAATCAAATACTGGATTTTTTTTCCATGTAAAAATCCTTCAAAGTCAGTGGCTGGATTCAAACCCCCATCCAGGGGTAGCTTCCTGCACCAAAGGCACTAGACTTTGCCTATGCACTATGGGCTTTTGGTGGGTTTCAGTTGTGCAAGAGACCCTATCAGCATCTGACAGGCCGTGGTGTCATTGCTAATGGCTGCCACTGCACAGGACACATCATAGCCATGATATAGGGAAGATTTGACAAGCTACATATAGGGAAGCCCGTCTGGTCCAGTGGGTAAGTTCCTACCTTACATGCAGGGTTCAATTCCAGGGCCTGACAGATGACACACTAAATCTCTCAGCAAGCATCTGTGCATTAACCACTTATTTTCTTGCAGTTTTCCTTCCAAATCCTGCAACCCCTTCACCACAAATACAGTCCAATCATTACTCGATACTCATTCACTCAGTCATTCCACTCCGCCATGCTACAGGCTGAACAAAAACCAACAAGAACAAGAGCTAGTTCAGCAAGCAAATTTAAAGCCTCTCTTTGGATTTATGTTGATGCTACTGCCCTCTAGTAATGTTATATGTCAACTGCAGCAAAATCAAAGGATTGAGAAAGGGGCAGTCCTATGCAAATAATCTCCTCCCATGATTACTTCTCTGAGCTTCCGTAGTGGTACGATGATAGGACCTTCAACAAATGGTCTTCAGCAGATTTCTAAAGTTGCCAAATTGTCTTAGGCTAAGGATTGTTCCAGTCAAAGGCCGTCAGATAAGGACCCCACCCTCACTTAGCAGGGTCCAGAATTACCTGCAGTAATCCTCTATACAGAACATGGGCGTTCGTGGGCCTACTGTAAAGGCTATATGCTAAAACTGGGATGTCTAAAGTCCCAGTCCCAGTCCCAGTCCCAGTCCCAGTCCCAGTCCCAGTCCCAGTCCCAGTCCCAGTCCCAGTCCCAGTCCCAGTCCCAGTCCCAGTCCCAGTCCTGGTCTCACTGTCAGAGGCACAGCATAACACAGCCTGCCAGACATGGCCGTGCAATGCCATGCCAAACCAAATGCTCCTTCCCCACACTTGCTGATTCATGCATTTTCAAGACATAATCAATCAGAGTCCTGACTTTGTCCTTTCCTATCACTTCAACATTCAACATACTATCTTCTGACTGCAGCTAATAAGGGCTCTTTCACCTGCACAAAATTTTACTCTGCATTAAATCAACACCATTCAACCTATTTTATTATCTGCATGGCACCTTCCTCACATAATACAGCTCAATTCTGGCCCCCCTTGGGCCATATTTGTGCTCTCCAGAACACCAATTTGAAATAAAAACGAATACATTCATAAGTGAAGATAAGACCTTGCTAATATTTAAACTACTTGAGCAAAAGGAGGGAGGTGGCAGGTGGTGGTGAGGGTGGCAAGATTTGTAAATGTGCCCAACTAATGCAATCAAAAAATGACTTAAATTGTTGCTGTATTTTTTTAAGTAAAAATAATCTTTTTATGTGCAAAAAATCAAATACTGGATTTTTTTTCCATGTAAACGTCCTTCAAAGTCAGTGGCTGGATTCAAACCCCCATCCAGGGGTAGCTTCCTGCACCAAAGGCACTAGACTTTGCCTATGCGATATAGGCTTTTGATGGTTTTCAGTTGTGCAAGAGACCCTATCAGCATCTGACAGGCCGTGGTGTCATTGCTAATGGCTGCCACTGTACAGGACACATCATAGCCATGATATAGGGAAGATTTGACTAGCTACATATAGGGAAGCCCGTCTGGTCCAGTGGGTAAGTTCCTGCTTTCCACCCAGACATGCAGGGTTCAATTCCAGGGCCCGACAGATGACACACTAAATCTCTCAGCAAGCATCTGTACATTAACCACTTATTTTCTTGCAGTTTTCCTTCCAAATCCTGCAACCCCTTCACCACAAATACAGTCCAATCATTCCTCGATACTCATTCACTCAGTCATTCCACTCCGCCATGCTACAGGGTGAACAAAAACCAACAAGAACAAGAGCTAGTTCAGCAAGCAAATTTATAGCCTCTCTTTGGATTTATGTTGATGCTGCTGCCCTCTAGTAATGTTATATGTCAACTGCAGCATAATCAAAGGATTGAGAAAGGGGCAGTCCTATGCAAATAATCTCCTCCCATGATTACTTCTCTGAGCTTCCGTAGTGGTACGATGATAGGACCTTCAACAAATGGTCTTCAGCAGATTTCTAAAGTTGCCAAATTGTCTTAGGCTAAGGATTGTTCCAGTCGAAGGCCTTCAGATAAGGACCCCACCCTCACTTAGCAGGGTCCAGAATTACCTGCAGTAATCCTCTATACAGAACATGGGTGTTTGTGGGCCTACTGTGAAGGCTATATGCTAAAACTGGGATGTCTAAGGTCCCAGTCCTGGTCTCACTGTCAGAGGCACAGCATAACACAGCCTGCCAGACATGACCGTGCAATGCCATGCCAAACCAAATGCTCCTTCCCCACACTTGCTGATTCATGCATTTTCAAGACATAATCAATCAGAGGCCTGACTTTGTCCATTCCTATCACTTCAACATTCAACATACTATCTTCTGACTGCAGCTAATAAGGGCTCTTTCACCTGCACAAAATTTTACTCTGCATTAAATCAACACCATTCAACCTATTTTATTATCTGCATGGCACCTTCCTCACATAATACAGCTCAATTCTGGCCCCCCTTGGGCCATATTTGTGCTCTCCAGAACACCAATTTGAAGAAAAAACGAATACATTCATAAATGAAGATAAGACCTTGCTAATATTTAAACTACTTGAGCAAAAGGAGGGAGGTGGCAGGTGGTGGTGGGGGTGGCAAGATTTGTAAATGTGCCCAACTAATGCAATCAATAATGACTTAAATTGTTGCTGTATTTTTTTAAGTAAAAATAATCTTTTTATGTGCAAAAAAACAAATACTGGATTTTTTTCCATGTAAACATCCTTCAAAGTCAGTGGCTGGATTCAAACCCCCATCCAGGGGTAGCTTCCTGCACCAAAGGCACTAGACTTTGCCTCTGAACTATAGGCTTTTGATGGGTTTCTGCTGTGCAAGAGACCCTATCAGTATCTGACAGGCCGTGGTGTCATTGCTAATGGCTGCCACTGCACACGACACATCATAGCCATGATATAGGGAAGATTTGACAAGCTACATAAAGGGAACCCCGTCTGGTCCAGTGGGTAAATTCCTGCCTTCCACCCAGACATGCAGGGTTCAACTCCTGGGCCCGACAGATGACACACTCAATCTCTCAGCAAGCATCTGTGCATTAACCACTTGTTTTCTTGCAGTTTTCCTTCCAAATCCTGCAACCCCTTCACCACAAATACAGTCCAATCATTCCTCGATACTCATTCACTCAGTCATTCCACTCCGCCATGCTACAGGCTGAACAAAAACCAACAAGAACAAGAGCTAGTTCAGCAAGCAAATTTAAAGCCTCTCTTTGGATTTATGTTGATGCTGCTGCCCTCTAGTAATGTTATATGTCAACTGCAGCATAATCAAAGTATTGAGAAAGGGGCAGTCCTATGCAAATAATCTCCTCCCATGATTACTTCTCTGAGCTTCCGTAGTGGTACGATGATAGGACCTTCAACATATGGTCTTCAGCAGATTTCTAAAGTTGCCAAATTGTCTAGGCTAAGGATTGTTCCAGTCGAAGGCCTTCAGATAAGGACCCCACCCTCACTTAGCAGGGTCGAGAATTACCTGCAGTAATCCTCTATACAGAACATGGGTGTTCGTGGGCCTACTGTAAAAGCTATATGCTAAAACTGGGATGTCTAAAGTCCCAGTCCTGGTCTCACTGTCAGAGGCACAGCATAACACAGCCTGCCAGACATGGCCATGCAATGCCATGCCAAACCAAATGCTCCTTCCCCACACTTGCTGCATCATGCATTTTCAAGACAAAATCAATCAGAGGCCTGACTTTGTCCCTTTCCTATCACTTCAACATTCAACATACTACCTTCTGACTGCAGCTAATAAGGGCTCTTTCACCTGCACAAAATTTTACTCTGCATTAAATCAACACCATTCAACCTATTTTATTATCTGCATGGCACCTTCCTCACATAATACAGCTCAATTCTGGCCCTCCTTGGGCCATATTTGTGCTCTCCAGAACACCAATTTGAAATAAAAACGAATACATTCATAAATGAAGATAAGACCTTGCTAATATTTAAACTACTTGAGCAAAAGGAGGGAGGTGGCACGTGGTGGTGAGGGTGGCAAGATTTGTAAATGTGCCCAACTAATGCAATCAAAAAATGACTTAAATTGTTGCTGTATTTTTTTAAGTAAAAATAATCTTTTTATGTGCAAAAAAACAAATACTGGATTTTTTTCCATGTAAACATCCTTCAAAGTCAGTGGCTGGATTCAAACCCCCATCCAGGGGTAGCTTCCTGCACCAAAGGCACTAGACTTTGCCTCTGAGCTATAGGCTTTTGATGGGTTTCTGTTGTGCAAGAGACCCTATCAGTATCTGACAGGCCGTGGTGTCATTGCTAATGGCTGCCACTGCACACGACACATCATAGCCATGATATAGGGAAGATTTGACAAGCTACATAAAGGGAACCCCGTCTGGTCCAGTGGGTAAATTCCTGCCTTCCACCCAGACATGCAGGGTTCAACTCCTGGGCCCGACAGATGACACACTCAATCTCTCAGCAAGCATCTGTGCATTAACCACTTGTTTTCTTGCAGTTTTCCTTCCAAATCCTGCAACCCCTTCACCACAAATACAGTCCAATCATTCCTCGATACTCATTCACTCAGTCATTCCACTCCGCCATGCTACAGGCTGAACAAAAACCAACAAGAACAAGAGCTAGTTCAGCAAGCAAATTTAAAGCCTCTCTTTGGATTTATGTTGATGCTGCTGCCCTCTAGTAATGTTATATGTCAACTGCAGCATAATCAAAGTATTGAGAAAGGGGCAGTCCTATGCAAATAATCTCCTCCCATGATTACTTCTCTGAGCTTCCGTAGTGGTACGATGATAGGACCTTCAACATATGGTCTTCAGCAGATTTCTAAAGTTGCCAAATTGTCTAGGCTAAGGATTGTTCCAGTCGAAGGCCTTCAGATAAGGACCCCACCCTCACTTAGCAGGGTCGAGAATTACCTGCAGTAATCCTCTATACAGAACATGGGTGTTCGTGGGCCTACTGTAAAAGCTATATGCTAAAACTGGGATGTCTAAAGTCCCAGTCCTGGTCTCACTGTCAGAGGCACAGCATAACACAGCCTGCCAGACATGGCCATGCAATGCCATGCCAAACCAAATGCTCCTTCCCCACACTTGCTGCATCATGCATTTTCAAGACAAAATCAATCAGAGGCCTGACTTTGTCCCTTTCCTATCACTTCAACATTCAACATACTACCTTCTGACTGCAGCTAATAAGGGCTCTTTCACCTGCACAAAATTTTACTCTGCATTAAATCAACACCATTCAACCTATTTTATTATCTGCATGGCACCTTCCTCACATAATACAGCTCAATTCTGGCCCTCCTTGGGCCATATTTGTGCTCTCCAGAACACCAATTTGAAATAAAAACGAATACATTCATAAATGAAGATAAGACCTTGCTAATATTTAAACTACTTGAGCAAAAGGAGGGAGGTGGCAGGTGGTGGTGAGGGTGGCAAGATTTGTAAATGTGCCCAACTAATGCAATCAAAAAATGACTTAAATTGTTGCTGTATTTTTTTAAGTAAAAATAATCTTTTTATGTGCAAAAAATCAAATACTGGATTTTTTTCCCATGTAAACATCCATCAAAGTCAGTGGTTGGATTCAAACCCCCATCCGGGGGTAGCTTCCTGCACCAAAGGCACTAGACTTTGCCTATGCGCTATAGGCTTTTGATGGGTTTCAGTTGTGCAAGAGACCCTATCAGCATCTGACAGGCCGTGGTGTCATTGCTAATGGCTGCCACTGCACAGGACATCATAGCCATGATATAGGGAAGATTTGACAAGCTACATATAGGGAAGCCCGTCTGGTCCAGTGGGTAAGTTCCTGCCTTCCACCCAGACATGCAGGGTTCAATTCCAGGGCCCGACAGATGACACACTAAATCTCTCAGCAAGCATCTGTGCATTAACCACTTGTTTTCTTGCAGTTTTCCTTCCAAATCCTGCAACCCCTTCACCACAAATACAGTCCAATCATTCCTCGATACTCATTCACTCAGTCATTCCACTCCGCCATGCTACAGGGTGAACAAAAACCAACAAGAACAAGAGCTAGTTCAGCAAGCAAATTTATAGCCTCTCTTTGGATTTATGTTGATGCTGCTGCCCTCTAGTAATGTTATATGTCAACTGCAGCATAATCAAAGGATTGAGAAAGGGGCAGTCCTATGCAAATAATCTCCTCCCATGATTACTTCTCTGAGCTTCCGTAGTGGTACGATGATAGGACCTTCAACAAATGGTCTTCAGCAGATTTCTAAAGTTGCCAAATTGTCTTAGGCTAAGGATTGTTCCAGTCGAAGGCCTTCAGATAAGGACTCCACCCTCACTTAGCAGGGTCCAGAATTACCTGCAGTAATCCTCTATACAGAACATGGGCGTTTGTGGGCCTACTGTGAAGGCTATATGCTAAAACTGGGATGTCTAAAGTCCCAGTCCTGGTCTCACTGTCAGAGGCACAGCATAACACAGCCTGCCAGACATGACCGTGCAATGCCATGCCAAACCAAATGCTCCTTCCCCACACTTGCTGCATCATGCAATTTCAAGACATAATCAATCAGAGGCCTGACTTTGTCCTTTCCTACCATTTCAACATTCAACATACTACCTTCTGACTGCAGCTAGTAAGGACTCTTTCACCTGCACAAAATTTTACCCTGCATTAAGTCAACACCATTCAACCTATTTTATTATCTGTATGGCACCTTCCTCACATAATACAGCTCAATTCTGGCCCCCCTTGGGCCATATTTGTGCTCTCCAGAACACCAATTTGAAGAAAAAACAAATACATTCATAAATGAAGATAAGACCTTGCTAATATTTAAACTACTTGAGCAAAAGGAGGGAGGTGGCAGGTGGTGGTGGGGGTGGCAAGATTTCTAAATGTGCCCAACTAATGCAATCAAAAAATGACTTAAATTGTTGCTGTATTTTTTTAAGTAAAAATAATCTTTTTATGTGCAAAAAATCAAATACTGGATTTTTTTTCCATGTAAAAATCCTTCAAAGTCAGTGGCTGGATTCAAACCCCCATCCAGGGGTAGCTTCCTGCACCAAAGGCACTAGACTTTGCCTATGCACTATGGGCTTTTGGTGGGTTTCAGTTGTGCAAGAGACCCTATCAGCATCTGACAGGCCGTGGTGTCATTGCTAATGGCTGCCACTGCACAGGACACATCATAGCCATGATATAGGGAAGATTTGACAAGCTACATATAGGGAAGCCCGTCTGGTCCAGTGGGTAAGTTCCTACCTTACATGCAGGGTTCAATTCCAGGGCCTGACAGATGACACACTAAATCTCTCAGCAAGCATCTGTGCATTAACCACTTATTTTCTTGCAGTTTTCCTTCCAAATCCTGCAACCCCTTCACCACAAATACAGTCCAATCATTACTCGATACTCATTCACTCAGTCATTCCACTCCGCCATGCTACAGGCTGAACAAAAACCAACAAGAACAAGAGCTAGTTCAGCAAGCAAATTTAAAGCCTCTCTTTGGATTTATGTTGATGCTACTGCCCTCTAGTAATGTTATATGTCAACTGCAGCAAAATCAAAGGATTGAGAAAGGGGCAGTCCTATGCAAATAATCTCCTCCCATGATTACTTCTCTGAGCTTCCGTAGTGGTACGATGATAGGACCTTCAACAAATGGTCTTCAGCAGATTTCTAAAGTTGCCAAATTGTCTTAGGCTAAGGATTGTTCCAGTCAAAGGCCGTCAGATAAGGACCCCACCCTCACTTAGCAGGGTCCAGAATTACCTGCAGTAATCCTCTATACAGAACATGGGCGTTCGTGGGCCTACTGTAAAGGCTATATGCTAAAACTGGGATGTCTAAAGTCCCAGTCCCAGTCCCAGTCCCAGTCCCAGTCCCAGTCCCAGTCCTGGTCTCACTGTCAGAGGCACAGCATAACACAGCCTGCCAGACATGGCCGTGCAATGCCATGCCAAACCAAATGCTCCTTCCCCACACTTGCTGATTCATGCATTTTCAAGACATAATCAATCAGAGTCCTGACTTTGTCCTTTCCTATCACTTCAACATTCAACATACTATCTTCTGACTGCAGCTAATAAGGGCTCTTTCACCTGCACAAAATTTTACTCTGCATTAAATCAACACCATTCAACCTATTTTATTATCTGCATGGCACCTTCCTCACATAATACAGCTCAATTCTGGCCCCCCTTGGGCCATATTTGTGCTCTCCAGAACACCAATTTGAAATAAAAACGAATACATTCATAAGTGAAGATAAGACCTTGCTAATATTTAAACTACTTGAGCAAAAGGAGGGAGGTGGCAGGTGGTGGTGAGGGTGGCAAGATTTGTAAATGTGCCCAACTAATGCAATCAAAAAATGACTTAAATTGTTGCTGTATTTTTTTAAGTAAAAATAATCTTTTTATGTGCAAAAAATCAAATACTGGATTTTTTTTCCATGTAAACGTCCTTCAAAGTCAGTGGCTGGATTCAAACCCCCATCCAGGGGTAGCTTCCTGCACCAAAGGCACTAGACTTTGCCTATGCGATATAGGCTTTTGATGGTTTTCAGTTGTGCAAGAGACCCTATCAGCATCTGACAGGCCGTGGTGTCATTGCTAATGGCTGCCACTGTACAGGACACATCATAGCCATGATATAGGGAAGATTTGACTAGCTACATATAGGGAAGCCCGTCTGGTCCAGTGGGTAAGTTCCTGCTTTCCACCCAGACATGCAGGGTTCAATTCCAGGGCCCGACAGATGACACACTAAATCTCTCAGCAAGCATCTGTACATTAACCACTTATTTTCTTGCAGTTTTCCTTCCAAATCCTGCAACCCCTTCACCACAAATACAGTCCAATCATTCCTCGATACTCATTCACTCAGTCATTCCACTCCGCCATGCTACAGGGTGAACAAAAACCAACAAGAACAAGAGCTAGTTCAGCAAGCAAATTTATAGCCTCTCTTTGGATTTATGTTGATGCTGCTGCCCTCTAGTAATGTTATATGTCAACTGCAGCATAATCAAAGGATTGAGAAAGGGGCAGTCCTATGCAAATAATCTCCTCCCATGATTACTTCTCTGAGCTTCCGTAGTGGTACGATGATAGGACCTTCAACAAATGGTCTTCAGCAGATTTCTAAAGTTGCCAAATTGTCTTAGGCTAAGGATTGTTCCAGTCGAAGGCCTTCAGATAAGGACCCCACCCTCACTTAGCAGGGTCCAGAATTACCTGCAGTAATCCTCTATACAGAACATGGGTGTTTGTGGGCCTACTGTGAAGGCTATATGCTAAAACTGGGATGTCTAAGGTCCCAGTCCTGGTCTCACTGTCAGAGGCACAGCATAACACAGCCTGCCAGACATGACCGTGCAATGCCATGCCAAACCAAATGCTCCTTCCCCACACTTGCTGATTCATGCATTTTCAAGACATAATCAATCAGAGGCCTGACTTTGTCCATTCCTATCACTTCAACATTCAACATACTATCTTCTGACTGCAGCTAATAAGGGCTCTTTCACCTGCACAAAATTTTACTCTGCATTAAATCAACACCATTCAACCTATTTTATTATCTGCATGGCACCTTCCTCACATAATACAGCTCAATTCTGGCCCCCCTTGGGCCATATTTGTGCTCTCCAGAACACCAATTTGAAGAAAAAACGAATACATTCATAAATGAAGATAAGACCTTGCTAATATTTAAACTACTTGAGCAAAAGGAGGGAGGTGGCAGGTGGTGGTGGGGGTGGCAAGATTTGTAAATGTGCCCAACTAATGCAATCAATAATGACTTAAATTGTTGCTGTATTTTTTTAAGTAAAAATAATCTTTTTATGTGCAAAAAAACAAATACTGGATTTTTTTCCATGTAAACATCCTTCAAAGTCAGTGGCTGGATTCAAACCCCCATCCAGGGGTAGCTTCCTGCACCAAAGGCACTAGACTTTGCCTCTGAACTATAGGCTTTTGATGGGTTTCTGCTGTGCAAGAGACCCTATCAGTATCTGACAGGCCGTGGTGTCATTGCTAATGGCTGCCACTGCACACGACACATCATAGCCATGATATAGGGAAGATTTGACAAGCTACATAAAGGGAACCCCGTCTGGTCCAGTGGGTAAATTCCTGCCTTCCACCCAGACATGCAGGGTTCAACTCCTGGGCCCGACAGATGACACACTCAATCTCTCAGCAAGCATCTGTGCATTAACCACTTGTTTTCTTGCAGTTTTCCTTCCAAATCCTGCAACCCCTTCACCACAAATACAGTCCAATCATTCCTCGATACTCATTCACTCAGTCATTCCACTCCGCCATGCTACAGGCTGAACAAAAACCAACAAGAACAAGAGCTAGTTCAGCAAGCAAATTTAAAGCCTCTCTTTGGATTTATGTTGATGCTGCTGCCCTCTAGTAATGTTATATGTCAACTGCAGCATAATCAAAGTATTGAGAAAGGGGCAGTCCTATGCAAATAATCTCCTCCCATGATTACTTCTCTGAGCTTCCGTAGTGGTACGATGATAGGACCTTCAACATATGGTCTTCAGCAGATTTCTAAAGTTGCCAAATTGTCTAGGCTAAGGATTGTTCCAGTCGAAGGCCTTCAGATAAGGACCCCACCCTCACTTAGCAGGGTCGAGAATTACCTGCAGTAATCCTCTATACAGAACATGGGTGTTCGTGGGCCTACTGTAAAAGCTATATGCTAAAACTGGGATGTCTAAAGTCCCAGTCCTGGTCTCACTGTCAGAGGCACAGCATAACACAGCCTGCCAGACATGGCCATGCAATGCCATGCCAAACCAAATGCTCCTTCCCCACACTTGCTGCATCATGCATTTTCAAGACAAAATCAATCAGAGGCCTGACTTTGTCCCTTTCCTATCACTTCAACATTCAACATACTACCTTCTGACTGCAGCTAATAAGGGCTCTTTCACCTGCACAAAATTTTACTCTGCATTAAATCAACACCATTCAACCTATTTTATTATCTGCATGGCACCTTCCTCACATAATACAGCTCAATTCTGGCCCTCCTTGGGCCATATTTGTGCTCTCCAGAACACCAATTTGAAATAAAAACGAATACATTCATAAATGAAGATAAGACCTTGCTAATATTTAAACTACTTGAGCAAAAGGAGGGAGGTGGCACGTGGTGGTGAGGGTGGCAAGATTTGTAAATGTGCCCAACTAATGCAATCAAAAAATGACTTAAATTGTTGCTGTATTTTTTTAAGTAAAAATAATCTTTTTATGTGCAAAAAAACAAATACTGGATTTTTTTCCATGTAAACATCCTTCAAAGTCAGTGGCTGGATTCAAACCCCCATCCAGGGGTAGCTTCCTGCACCAAAGGCACTAGACTTTGCCTCTGAGCTATAGGCTTTTGATGGGTTTCTGTTGTGCAAGAGACCCTATCAGTATCTGACAGGCCGTGGTGTCATTGCTAATGGCTGCCACTGCACACGACACATCATAGCCATGATATAGGGAAGATTTGACAAGCTACATAAAGGGAACCCCGTCTGGTCCAGTGGGTAAATTCCTGCCTTCCACCCAGACATGCAGGGTTCAACTCCTGGGCCCGACAGATGACACACTCAATCTCTCAGCAAGCATCTGTGCATTAACCACTTGTTTTCTTGCAGTTTTCCTTCCAAATCCTGCAACCCCTTCACCACAAATACAGTCCAATCATTCCTCGATACTCATTCACTCAGTCATTCCACTCCGCCATGCTACAGGCTGAACAAAAACCAACAAGAACAAGAGCTAGTTCAGCAAGCAAATTTAAAGCCTCTCTTTGGATTTATGTTGATGCTGCTGCCCTCTAGTAATGTTATATGTCAACTGCAGCATAATCAAAGTATTGAGAAAGGGGCAGTCCTATGCAAATAATCTCCTCCCATGATTACTTCTCTGAGCTTCCGTAGTGGTACGATGATAGGACCTTCAACATATGGTCTTCAGCAGATTTCTAAAGTTGCCAAATTGTCTAGGCTAAGGATTGTTCCAGTCGAAGGCCTTCAGATAAGGACCCCACCCTCACTTAGCAGGGTCGAGAATTACCTGCAGTAATCCTCTATACAGAACATGGGTGTTCGTGGGCCTACTGTAAAAGCTATATGCTAAAACTGGGATGTCTAAAGTCCCAGTCCTGGTCTCACTGTCAGAGGCACAGCATAACACAGCCTGCCAGACATGGCCATGCAATGCCATGCCAAACCAAATGCTCCTTCCCCACACTTGCTGCATCATGCATTTTCAAGACAAAATCAATCAGAGGCCTGACTTTGTCCCTTTCCTATCACTTCAACATTCAACATACTACCTTCTGACTGCAGCTAATAAGGGCTCTTTCACCTGCACAAAATTTTACTCTGCATTAAATCAACACCATTCAACCTATTTTATTATCTGCATGGCACCTTCCTCACATAATACAGCTCAATTCTGGCCCTCCTTGGGCCATATTTGTGCTCTCCAGAACACCAATTTGAAATAAAAACGAATACATTCATAAATGAAGATAAGACCTTGCTAATATTTAAACTACTTGAGCAAAAGGAGGGAGGTGGCACGTGGTGGTGAGGGTGGCAAGATTTGTAAATGTGCCCAACTAATGCAATCAAAAAATGACTTAAATTGTTGCTGTATTTTTTTAAGTAAAAATAATCTTTTTATGTGCAAAAAATCAAATACTGGATTTTTTTCCCATGTAAACATCCATCAAAGTCAGTGGTTGGATTCAAACCCCCATCCGGGGGTAGCTTCCTGCACCAAAGGCACTAGACTTTGCCTATGCGCTATAGGCTTTTGATGGGTTTCAGTTGTGCAAGAGACCCTATCAGCATCTGACAGGCCGTGGTGTCATTGCTAATGGCTGCCACTGCACAGGACATCATAGCCATGATATAGGGAAGATTTGACAAGCTACATATAGGGAAGCCCGTCTGGTCCAGTGGGTAAGTTCCTGCCTTCCACTCAGACATGCAGGGTTCAATTCCAGGGCCCGACAGATGACACACTAAATCTCTCAGCAAGCATCTGTGCATTAACCACTTGTTTTCTTGCAGTTTTCCTTCCAAATCCTGCAACCCCTTCACCACAAATACAGTCCAATCATTCCTCGATACTCATTCACTCAGTCATTCCACTCCGCCATGCTACAGGGTGAACAAAAACCAACAAGAACAAGAGCTAGTTCAGCAAGCAAATTTATAGCCTCTCTTTGGATTTATGTTGATGCTGCTGCCCTCTAGTAATGTTATATGTCAACTGCAGCATAATCAAAGGATTGAGAAAGGGGCAGTCCTATGCAAATAATCTCCTCCCATGATTACTTCTCTGAGCTTCCGTAGTGGTACGATGATAGGACCTTCAACAAATGGTCTTCAGCAGATTTCTAAAGTTGCCAAATTGTCTTAGGCTAAGGATTGTTCCAGTCGAAGGCCTTCAGATAAGGACTCCACCCTCACTTAGCAGGGTCCAGAATTACCTGCAGTAATCCTCTATACAGAACATGGGCGTTTGTGGGCCTACTGTGAAGGCTATATGCTAAAACTGGGATGTCTAAAGTCCCAGTCCTGGTCTCACTGTCAGAGGCACAGCATAACACAGCCTGCCAGACATGACCGTGCAATGCCATGCCAAACCAAATGCTCCTTCCCCACACTTGCTGCATCATGCAATTTCAAGACATAATCAATCAGAGGCCTGACTTTGTCCTTTCCTACCATTTCAACATTCAACATACTACCTTCTGACTGCAGCTAGTAAGGACTCTTTCACCTGCACAAAATTTTACCCTGCATTAAGTCAACACCATTCAACCTATTTTATTATCTGTATGGCACCTTCCTCACATAATACAGCTCAATTCTGGCCCCCCTTGGGCCATATTTGTGCTCTCCAGAACACCAATTTGAAGAAAAAACAAATACATTCATAAATGAAGATAAGACCTTGCTAATATTTAAACTACTTGAGCAAAAGGAGGGAGGTGGCAGGTGGTGGTGGGGGTGGCAAGATTTCTAAATGTGCCCAACTAATGCAATCAAAAAATGACTTAAATTGTTGCTGTATTTTTTTAAGTAAAAATAATCTTTTTATGTGCAAAAAATCAAATACTGGATTTTTTTTCCATGTAAAAATCCTTCAAAGTCAGTGGCTGGATTCAAACCCCCATCCAGGGGTAGCTTCCTGCACCAAAGGCACTAGACTTTGCCTATTCACTATGGGCTTTTGGTGGGTTTCAGTTGTGCAAGAGACCCTATCAGCATCTGACAGGCCGTGGTGTCATTGCTAATGGCTGCCACTGCACAGGACACATCATAGCCATGATATAGGGAAGATTTGACAAGCTACATATAGGGAAGCCCGTCTGGTCCAGTGGGTAAGTTCCTACCTTACATGCAGGGTTCAATTCCAGGGCCTGACAGATGACACACTAAATCTCTCAGCAAGCATCTGTGCATTAACCACTTATTTTCTTGCAGTTTTCCTTCCAAATCCTGCAACCCCTTCACCACAAATACAGTCCAATCATTACTCGATACTCATTCACTCAGTCATTCCACTCCGCCATGCTACAGGCTGAACAAAAACCAACAAGAACAAGAGCTAGTTCAGCAAGCAAATTTAAAGCCTCTCTTTGGATTTATGTTGATGCTACTGCCCTCTAGTAATGTTATATGTCAACTGCAGCAAAATCAAAGGATTGAGAAAGGGGCAGTCCTATGCAAATAATCTCCTCCCATGATTACTTCTCTGAGCTTCCGTAGTGGTACGATGATAGGACCTTCAACAAATGGTCTTCAGCAGATTTCTAAAGTTGCCAAATTGTCTTAGGCTAAGGATTGTTCCAGTCAAAGGCCGTCAGATAAGGACCCCACCCTCACTTAGCAGGGTCCAGAATTACCTGCAGTAATCCTCTATACAGAACATGGGCGTTCGTGGGCCTACTGTAAAGGCTATATGCTAAAACTGGGATGTCTAAAGTCCCAGTCCCAGTCCCAGTCCCAGTCCCAGTCCCAGTCCCAGTCCCAGTCCCAGTCCTGGTCTCACTGTCAGAGGCACAGCATAACACAGCCTGCCAGACATGGCCGTGCAATGCCATGCCAAACCAAATGCTCCTTCCCCACACTTGCTGATTCATGCATTTTCAAGACATAATCAATCAGAGTCCTGACTTTGTCCTTTCCTATCACTTCAACATTCAACATACTATCTTCTGACTGCAGCTAATAAGGGCTCTTTCACCTGCACAAAATTTTACTCTGCATTAAATCAACACCATTCAACCTATTTTATTATCTGCATGGCACCTTCCTCACATAATACAGCTCAATTCTGGCCCCCCTTGGGCCATATTTGTGCTCTCCAGAACACCAATTTGAAATAAAAACGAATACATTCATAAGTGAAGATAAGACCTTGCTAATATTTAAACTACTTGAGCAAAAGGAGGGAGGTGGCAGGTGGTGGTGAGGGTGGCAAGATTTGTAAATGTGCCCAACTAATGCAATCAAAAAATGACTTAAATTGTTGCTGTATTTTTTTAAGTAAAAATAATCTTTTTATGTGCAAAAAATCAAATACTGGATTTTTTTTCCATGTAAACGTCCTTCAAAGTCAGTGGCTGGATTCAAACCCCCATCCAGGGGTAGCTTCCTGCACCAAAGGCACTAGACTTTGCCTATGCGATATAGGCTTTTGATGGTTTTCAGTTGTGCAAGAGACCCTATCAGCATCTGACAGGCCGTGGTGTCATTGCTAATGGCTGCCACTGTACAGGACACATCATAGCCATGATATAGGGAAGATTTGACTAGCTACATATAGGGAAGCCCGTCTGGTCCAGTGGGTAAGTTCCTGCTTTCCACCCAGACATGCAGGGTTCAATTCCAGGGCCCGACAGATGACACACTAAATCTCTCAGCAAGCATCTGTACATTAACCACTTATTTTCTTGCAGTTTTCCTTCCAAATCCTGCAACCCCTTCACCACAAATACAGTCCAATCATTCCTCGATACTCATTCACTCAGTCATTCCACTCCGCCATGCTACAGGGTGAACAAAAACCAACAAGAACAAGAGCTAGTTCAGCAAGCAAATTTATAGCCTCTCTTTGGATTTATGTTGATGCTGCTGCCCTCTAGTAATGTTATATGTCAACTGCAGCATAATCAAAGGATTGAGAAAGGGGCAGTCCTATGCAAATAATCTCCTCCCATGATTACTTCTCTGAGCTTCCGTAGTGGTACGATGATAGGACCTTCAACAAATGGTCTTCAGCAGATTTCTAAAGTTGCCAAATTGTCTTAGGCTAAGGATTGTTCCAGTCGAAGGCCTTCAGATAAGGACCCCACCCTCACTTAGCAGGGTCCAGAATTACCTGCAGTAATCCTCTATACAGAACATGGGTGTTTGTGGGCCTACTGTGAAGGCTATATGCTAAAACTGGGATGTCTAAGGTCCCAGTCCTGGTCTCACTGTCAGAGGCACAGCATAACACAGCCTGCCAGACATGACCGTGCAATGCCATGCCAAACCAAATGCTCCTTCCCCACACTTGCTGATTCATGCATTTTCAAGACATAATCAATCAGAGGCCTGACTTTGTCCATTCCTATCACTTCAACATTCAACATACTATCTTCTGACTGCAGCTAATAAGGGCTCTTTCACCTGCACAAAATTTTACTCTGCATTAAATCAACACCATTCAACCTATTTTATTATCTGCATGGCACCTTCCTCACATAATACAGCTCAATTCTGGCCCCCCTTGGGCCATATTTGTGCTCTCCAGAACACCAATTTGAAGAAAAAACGAATACATTCATAAATGAAGATAAGACCTTGCTAATATTTAAACTACTTGAGCAAAAGGAGGGAGGTGGCAGGTGGTGGTGGGGGTGGCAAGATTTGTAAATGTGCCCAACTAATGCAATCAATAATGACTTAAATTGTTGCTGTATTTTTTTAAGTAAAAATAATCTTTTTATGTGCAAAAAAACAAATACTGGATTTTTTTCCATGTAAACATCCTTCAAAGTCAGTGGCTGGATTCAAACCCCCATCCAGGGGTAGCTTCCTGCACCAAAGGCACTAGACTTTGCCTCTGAACTATAGGCTTTTGATGGGTTTCTGCTGTGCAAGAGACCCTATCAGTATCTGACAGGCCGTGGTGTCATTGCTAATGGCTGCCACTGCACACGACACATCATAGCCATGATATAGGGAAGATTTGACAAGCTACATAAAGGGAACCCCGTCTGGTCCAGTGGGTAAATTCCTGCCTTCCACCCAGACATGCAGGGTTCAACTCCTGGGCCCGACAGATGACACACTCAATCTCTCAGCAAGCATCTGTGCATTAACCACTTGTTTTCTTGCAGTTTTCCTTCCAAATCCTGCAACCCCTTCACCACAAATACAGTCCAATCATTCCTCGATACTCATTCACTCAGTCATTCCACTCCGCCATGCTACAGGCTGAACAAAAACCAACAAGAACAAGAGCTAGTTCAGCAAGCAAATTTAAAGCCTCTCTTTGGATTTATGTTGATGCTGCTGCCCTCTAGTAATGTTATATGTCAACTGCAGCATAATCAAAGTATTGAGAAAGGGGCAGTCCTATGCAAATAATCTCCTCCCATGATTACTTCTCTGAGCTTCCGTAGTGGTACGATGATAGGACCTTCAACATATGGTCTTCAGCAGATTTCTAAAGTTGCCAAATTGTCTAGGCTAAGGATTGTTCCAGTCGAAGGCCTTCAGATAAGGACCCCACCCTCACTTAGCAGGGTCGAGAATTACCTGCAGTAATCCTCTATACAGAACATGGGTGTTCGTGGGCCTACTGTAAAAGCTATATGCTAAAACTGGGATGTCTAAAGTCCCAGTCCTGGTCTCACTGTCAGAGGCACAGCATAACACAGCCTGCCAGACATGGCCATGCAATGCCATGCCAAACCAAATGCTCCTTCCTCACACTTGCTGCATCATGCATTTTCAAGACAAAATCAATCAGAGGCCTGACTTTGTCCCTTTCCTATCACTTCAACATTCAACATACTACCTTCTGACTGCAGCTAATAAGGGCTCTTTCACCTGCACAAAATTTTACTCTGCATTAAATCAACACCATTCAACCTATTTTATTATCTGCATGGCACCTTCCTCACATAATACAGCTCAATTCTGGCCCTCCTTGGGCCATATTTGTGCTCTCCAGAACACCAATTTGAAATAAAAACGAATACATTCATAAATGAAGATAAGACCTTGCTAATATTTAAACTACTTGAGCAAAAGGAGGGAGGTGGCACGTGGTGGTGAGGGTGGCAAGATTTGTAAATGTGCCCAACTAATGCAATCAAAAAATGACTTAAATTGTTGCTGTATTTTTTTAAGTAAAAATAATCTTTTTATGTGCAAAAAAACAAATACTGGATTTTTTTCCATGTAAACATCCTTCAAAGTCAGTGGCTGGATTCAAACCCCCATCCAGGGGTAGCTTCCTGCACCAAAGGCACTAGACTTTGCCTCTGAGCTATAGGCTTTTGATGGGTTTCTGTTGTGCAAGAGACCCTATCAGTATCTGACAGGCCGTGGTGTCATTGCTAATGGCTGCCACTGCACACGACACATCATAGCCATGATATAGGGAAGATTTGACAAGCTACATAAAGGGAACCCCGTCTGGTCCAGTGGGTAAATTCCTGCCTTCCACCCAGACATGCAGGGTTCAACTCCTGGGCCCGACAGATGACACACTCAATCTCTCAGCAAGCATCTGTGCATTAACCACTTGTTTTCTTGCAGTTTTCCTTCCAAATCCTGCAACCCCTTCACCACAAATACAGTCCAATCATTCCTCGATACTCATTCACTCAGTCATTCCACTCCGCCATGCTACAGGCTGAACAAAAACCAACAAGAACAAGAGCTAGTTCAGCAAGCAAATTTAAAGCCTCTCTTTGGATTTATGTTGATGCTGCTGCCCTCTAGTAATGTTATATGTCAACTGCAGCATAATCAAAGTATTGAGAAAGGGGCAGTCCTATGCAAATAATCTCCTCCCATGATTACTTCTCTGAGCTTCCGTAGTGGTACGATGATAGGACCTTCAACATATGGTCTTCAGCAGATTTCTAAAGTTGCCAAATTGTCTAGGCTAAGGATTGTTCCAGTCGAAGGCCTTCAGATAAGGACCCCACCCTCACTTAGCAGGGTCGAGAATTACCTGCAGTAATCCTCTATACAGAACATGGGTGTTCGTGGGCCTACTGTAAAAGCTATATGCTAAAACTGGGATGTCTAAAGTCCCAGTCCTGGTCTCACTGTCAGAGGCACAGCATAACACAGCCTGCCAGACATGGCCGTGCAATGCCATGCCAAACCAAATGCTCCTTCCCCACACTTGCTGATTCATGCATTTTCAAGACATAATCAATCAGAGTCCTGACTTTGTCCTTTCCTATCACTTCAACATTCAACATACTATCTTCTGACTGCAGCTAATAAGGGCTCTTTCACCTGCACAAAATTTTACTCTGCATTAAATCAACACCATTCAACCTATTTTATTATCTGCATGGCACCTTCCTCACATAATACAGCTCAATTCTGGCCCCCCTTGGGCCATATTTGTGCTCTCCAGAACACCAATTTGAAATAAAAACGAATACATTCATAAGTGAAGATAAGACCTTGCTAATATTTAAACTACTTGAGCAAAAGGAGGGAGGTGGCAGGTGGTGGTGAGGGTGGCAAGATTTGTAAATGTGCCCAACTAATGCAATCAAAAAATGACTTAAATTGTTGCTGTATTTTTTTAAGTAAAAATAATCTTTTTATGTGCAAAAAATCAAATACTGGATTTTTTTTCCATGTAAACATCCTTCAAAGTCAGTGGCTGGATTCAAACCCCCATCCAGGGGTAGCTTCCTGCACCAAAGGCACTAAACTTTGCCTATGCGATATAGGCTTTTGATGGTTTTCAGTTGTGCAAGAGACCCTATCAGCATCTGACAGGCCGTGGTGTCATTGCTAATGGCTGCCACTGTACAGGACACATCATAGCCATGATATAGGGAAGATTTGACTAGCTACATATAGGGAAGCCCGTCTGGTCCAGTGGGTAAGTTCCTGCTTTCCACCCAGACATGCAGGGTTCAATTCCAGGGCCCGACAGATGACACACTAAATCTCTCAGCAAGCATCTGTACATTAACCACTTATTTTCTTGCAGTTTTCCTTCCAAATCCTGCAACCCCTTCACCACAAATACAGTCCAATCATTCCTCGATACTCATTCACTCAGTCATTCCACTCCGCCATGCTACAGGGTGAACAAAAACCAACAAGAACAAGAGCTAGTTCAGCAAGCAAATTTATAGCCTCTCTTTGGATTTATGTTGATGCTGCTGCCCTCTAGTAATGTTATATGTCAACTGCAGCATAATCAAAGGATTGAGAAAGGGGCAGTCCTATGCAAATAATCTCCTCCCATGATTACTTCTCTGAGCTTCCGTAGTGGTACGATGATAGGACCTTCAACAAATGGTCTTCAGCAGATTTCTAAAGTTGCCAAATTGTCTTAGGCTAAGGATTGTTCCAGTCGAAGGCCTTCAGATAAGGACCCCACCCTCACTTAGCAGGGTCCAGAATTACCTGCAGTAATCCTCTATACAGAACATGGGTGTTTGTGGGCCTACTGTGAAGGCTATATGCTAAAACTGGGATGTCTAAGGTCCCAGTCCTGGTCTCACTGTCAGAGGCACAGCATAACACAGCCTGCCAGACATGACCGTGCAATGCCATGCCAAACCAAATGCTCCTTCCCCACACTTGCTGATTCATGCATTTTCAAGACATAATCAATCAGAGGCCTGACTTTGTCCATTCCTATCACTTCAACATTCAACATACTATCTTCTGACTGCAGCTAATAAGGGCTCTTTCACCTGCACAAAATTTTACTCTGCATTAAATCAACACCATTCAACCTATTTTATTATCTGCATGGCACCTTCCTCACATAATACAGCTCAATTCTGGCCCCCCTTGGGCCATATTTGTGCTCTCCAGAACACCAATTTGAAGAAAAAACGAATACATTCATAAATGAAGATAAGACCTTGCTAATATTTAAACTACTTGAGCAAAAGGAGGGAGGTGGCAGGTGGTGGTGGGGGTGGCAAGATTTGTAAATGTGCCCAACTAATGCAATCAATAATGACTTAAATTGTTGCTGTATTTTTTTAAGTAAAAATAATCTTTTTATGTGCAAAAAAACAAATACTGGATTTTTTTCCATGTAAACATCCTTCAAAGTCAGTGGCTGGATTCAAACCCCCATCCAGGGGTAGCTTCCTGCACCAAAGGCACTAGACTTTGCCTCTGAGCTATAGGCTTTTGATGGGTTTCTGTTGTGCAAGAGACCCTATCAGTATCTGACAGGCCGTGGTGTCATTGCTAATGGCTGCCACTGCACACGACACATCATAGCCATGATATAGGGAAGATTTGACAAGCTACATAAAGGGAACCCTGTCTGGTCCAGTGGGTAAATTCCTGCCTTCCACCCAGACATGCAGGGTTCAACTCCTGGGCCCGACAGATGACACACTCAATCTCTCAGCAAGCATCTGTGCATTAACCACTTGTTTTCTTGCAGTTTTCCTTCCAAATCCTGCAACCCCTTCACCACAAATACAGTCCAATCATTCCTCGATACTCATTCACTCAGTCATTCCACTCCGCCATGCTACAGGCTGAACAAAAACCAACAAGAACAAGAGCTAGTTCAGCAAGCAAATTTAAAGCCTCTCTTTGGATTTATGTTGATGCTGCTGCCCTCTAGTAATGTTATATGTCAACTGCAGCATAATCAAAGTATTGAGAAAGGGGCAGTCCTATGCAAATAATCTCCTCCCATGATTACTTCTCTGAGCTTCCGTAGTGGTACGATGATAGGACCTTCAACATATGGTCTTCAGCAGATTTCTAAAGTTGCCAAATTGTCTTAGGCTAAGGATTGTTCCAGTCGAAGGCCTTCAGATAAGGACCCCACCCTCACTTAGCAGGGTCGAGAATTACCTGCAGTAATCCTCTATACAGAACATGGGTGTTCGTGGGCCTACTGTAAAAGCTATATGCTAAAACTGGGATGTCTAAAGTCCCAGTCCTGGTCTCACTGTCAGAGGCACAGCATAACACAGCCTGCCAGACATGGCCATGCAATGCCATGCCAAACCAAATGCTCCTTCCCCACACTTGCTGCATCATGCATTTTCAAGACAAAATCAATCAGAGGCCTGACTTTGTCCCTTTCCTATCACTTCAACATTCAACATACTACCTTCTGACTGCAGCTAATAAGGGCTCTTTCACCTGCACAAAATTTTACTCTGCATTAAATCAACACCATTCAACCTATTTTATTATCTGCATGGCACCTTCCTCACATAATACAGCTCAATTCTGGCCCTCCTTGGGCCATATTTGTGCTCTCCAGAACACCAATTTGAAATAAAAACGAATACATTCATAAATGAAGATAAGACCTTGCTAATATTTAAACTACTTGAGCAAAAGGAGGGAGGTGGCAGGTGGTGGTGAGGGTGGCAAGATTTGTAAATGTGCCCAACTAATGCAATCAAAAAATGACTTAAATTGTTGCTGTATTTTTTTAAGTAAAAATAATCTTTTTATGTGCAAAAAATCAAATACTGGATTTTTTTTCCATGTAAACATCCTTCAAAGTCAGTGGCTGGATTCAAACCCCCATCCAGGGGTAGCTTCCTGCACCAAAGGCACTAGACTTTGCCTATGCGCTATAGGCTTTTGATGGGTTTCAGTTGTGCAAGAGACCCTATCAGCATCTGACAGGCCGTGGTGTCATTGCTAATGGCTGCCACTGCACAGGACATCATAGCCATGATATAGGGAAGATTTGACAAGCTACATATAGGGAAGCCCGTCTGGTCCAGTGGGTAAGTTCCTGCCTTCCACCCAGACATGCAGGGTTCAATTCCAGGGCCCGACAGATGACACACTAAATCTCTCAGCAAGCATCTGTACATTAACCACTTATGTTCTTGCAGTTTTCCTTCCAAATCCTGCATCCCCTTCACCACAAATACAGTCCAATCATTCCTCGATACTCATTCACTCAGTCATTCCACTCCGCCATGCTACAGGGTGAACAAAAACCAACAAGAACAAGAGCTAGTTCAGCAAGCAAATTTATAGCCTCTCTTTGGATTTATGTTGATGCTGCTGCCCTCTAGTAATGTTATATGTCAACTGCAGCATAATCAAAGGATTGAGAAAGGGGCAGTCCTATGCAAATAATCTCCTCCCATGATTACTTCTCTGAGCTTCCGTAGTGGTACGATGATAGGACCTTCAACAAATGGTCTTCAGCAGATTTCTAAAGTTGCCAAATTGTCTTAGGCTAAGGATTGTTCCAGTCGAAGGCCTTCAGATAAGGACCCCACCCTCACTTAGCAGGGTCCAGAATTACCTGCAGTAATCCTCTATACAGAACATGGGCGTTTGTGGGCCTACTGTGAAGGCTATATGCTAAAACTGGGATGTCTAAAGTCCCAGTCCTGGTCTCACTGTCAGAGGCACAGCATAACACAGCCTGCCAGACATGACCGTGCAATGCCATGCCAAACCAAATGCTCCTTCCCCACACTTGCTGCATCATGCAATTTCAAGACATAATCAATCAGAGGCCTGACTTTGTCCTTTCCTACCATTTCAACATTCAACATACTACCTTCTGACTGCAGCTAGTAAGGACTCTTTCACCTGCACAAAATTTTACCCTGCATTAAGTCAACACCATTCAACCTATTTTATTATCTGTATGGCACCTTCCTCACATAATACAGCTCAATTCTGGCCCCCCTTGGGCCATATTTGTGCTCTCCAGAACACCAATTTGAAGAAAAAACAAATACATTCATAAATGAAGATAAGACCTTGCTAATATTTAAACTACTTGAGCAAAAGGAGGGAGGTGGCAGGTGGTGGTGGGGGTGGCAAGATTTCTAAATGTGCCCAACTAATGCAATCAAAAAATGACTTAAATTGTTCCTGTATTTTTTTAAGTAAAAATAATCTTTTTATGTGCAAAAAATCAAATACTGGATTTTTTTTCCATGTAAACATCCTTCAAAGTCAGTGGCTGGATTCAAACCCCCATCCAGGGGTAGCTTCCTGCACCAAAGGCACTAGACTTTGCCTATGCACTATGGGCTTTTGGTGGGTTTCAGTTGTGCAAGAGACCCTATCAGCATCTGACAGGCCGTGGTGTCATTGCTAATGGCTGCCACTGCACAGGACACATCATAGCCATGATATAGGGAAGATTTGACAAGCTACATATAGGGAAGCCCGTCTGGTCCAGTGGGTAAGTTCCTACCTTACATGCAGGGTTCAATTCCAGGGCCTGACAGATGACACACTAAATCTCTCAGCAAGCATCTGTGCATTAACCACTTATTTTCTTGCAGTTTTCCTTCCAAATCCTGCAACCCCTTCACCACAAATACAGTCCAATCATTACTCGATACTCATTCACTCAGTCATTCCACTCCGCCATGCTACAGGCTGAACAAAAACCAACAAGAACAAGAGCTAGTTCAGCAAGCAAATTTAAAGCCTCTCTTTGGATTTATGTTGATGCTACTGCCCTCTAGTAATGTTATATGTCAACTGCAGCAAAATCAAAGGATTGAGAAAGGGGCAGTCCTATGCAAATAATCTCCTCCCATGATTACTTCTCTGAGCTTCCGTAGTGGTACGATGATAGGACCTTCAACAAATGGTCTTCAGCAGATTTCTAAAGTTGCCAAATTGTCTTAGGCTAAGGATTGTTCCAGTCAAAGGCCGTCAGATAAGGACCCCACCCTCTCTTAGCAGGGTCCAGAATTACCTGCAGTAATCATCTATACAGAACATGGGCGTTCGTGGGCGTTTGTGGGCCTACTGTAAAGGCTATATGCTAAAACTGGGATGTCTAAAGTCCCAGTCCCAGTCCCAGTCCCAGTCCCAGTCCCAGTCCCAGTCCCAGTCCCAGTCCCAGTCCCAGTCCCAGTCCCAGTCCCAGTCCCAGTCCCAGTCCTGGTCTCACTGTCAGAGGCACAGCATAACACAGCCTGCCAGACATGGCCGTGCAATGCCATGCCAAACCAAATGCTCCTTCCCCACACTTGCTGATTCATGCATTTTCAAGACATAATCAATCAGAGTCCTGACTTTGTCCTTTCCTATCACTTCAACATTCAACATACTATCTTCTGACTGCAGCTAATAAGGGCTCTTTCACCTGCACAAAATTTTACTCTGCATTAAATCAACACCATTCAACCTATTTTATTATCTGCATGGCACCTTCCTCACATAATACAGCTCAATTCTGGCCCCCCTTGGGCCATATTTGTGCTCTCCAGAACACCAATTTGAAATAAAAACGAATACATTCATAAGTGAAGATAAGACCTTGCTAATATTTAAACTACTTGAGCAAAAGGAGGGAGGTGGCAGGTGGTGGTGAGGGTGGCAAGATTTGTAAATGTGCCCAACTAATGCAATCAAAAAATGACTTAAATTGTTGCTGTATTTTTTTAAGTAAAAATAATCTTTTTATGTGCAAAAAATCAAATACTGGATTTTTTTTCCATGTAAACGTCCTTCAAAGTCAGTGGCTGGATTCAAACCCCCATCCAGGGGTAGCTTCCTGCACCAAAGGCACTAGACTTTGCCTATTCGATATAGGCTTTTGATGGTTTTCAGTTGTGCAAGAGACCCTATCAGCATCTGACAGGCCGTGGTGTCATTGCTAATGGCTGCCACTGTACAGGACACATCATAGCCATGATATAGGGAAGATTTGACTAGCTACATATAGGGAAGCCCGTCTGGTCCAGTGGGTAAGTTCCTGCTTTCCACCCAGACATGCAGGGTTCAATTCCAGGGCCCGACAGATGACACACTAAATCTCTCAGCAAGCATCTGTACATTAACCACTTATTTTCTTGCAGTTTTCCTTCCAAATCCTGCAACCCCTTCACCACAAATACAGTCCAATCATTCCTCGATACTCATTCACTCAGTCATTCCACTCCGCCATGCTACAGGGTGAACAAAAACCAACAAGAACAAGAGCTAGTTCAGCAAGCAAATTTATAGCCTCTCTTTGGATTTATGTTGATGCTGCTGCCCTCTAGTAATGTTATATGTCAACTGCAGCATAATCAAAGGATTGAGAAAGGGGCAGTCCTATGCAAATAATCTCCTCCCATGATTACTTCTCTGAGCTTCCGTAGTGGTACGATGATAGGACCTTCAACAAATGGTCTTCAGCAGATTTCTAAAGTTGCCAAATTGTCTTAGGCTAAGGATTGTTCCAGTCGAAGGCCTTCAGATAAGGACCCCACCCTCACTTAGCAGGGTCCAGAATTACCTGCAGTAATCCTCTATACAGAACATGGGTGTTTGTGGGCCTACTGTGAAGGCTATATGCTAAAACTGGGATGTCTAAGGTCCCAGTCCTGGTCTCACTGTCAGAGGCACAGCATAACACAGCCTGCCAGACATGACCGTGCAATGCCATGCCAAACCAAATGCTCCTTCCCCACACTTGCTGATTCATGCATTTTCAAGACATAATCAATCAGAGGCCTGACTTTGTCCATTCCTATCACTTCAACATTCAACATACTATCTTCTGACTGCAGCTAATAAGGGCTCTTTCACCTGCACAAAATTTTACTCTGCATTAAATCAACACCATTCAACCTATTTTATTATCTGCATGGCACCTTCCTCACATAATACAGCTCAATTCTGGCCCCCCTTGGGCCATATTTGTGCTCTCCAGAACACCAATTTGAAGAAAAAACGAATACATTCATAAATGAAGATAAGACCTTGCTAATATTTAAACTACTTGAGCAAAAGGAGGGAGGTGGCAGGTGGTGGTGGGGGTGGCAAGATTTGTAAATGTGCCCAACTAATGCAATCAATAATGACTTAAATTGTTGCTGTATTTTTTTAAGTAAAAATAATCTTTTTATGTGCAAAAAAACAAATACTGGATTTTTTTCCATGTAAACATCCTTCAAAGTCAGTGGCTGGATTCAAACCCCCATCCAGGGGTAGCTTCCTGCACCAAAGGCACTAGACTTTGCCTCTGAGCTATAGGCTTTTGATGGGTTTCTGTTGTGCAAGAGACCCTATCAGTATCTGACAGGCCGTGGTGTCATTGCTAATGGCTGCCACTGCACACGACACATCATAGCCATGATATAGGGAAGATTTGACAAGCTACATAAAGGGAACCCCGTCTGGTCCAGTGGGTAAATTCCTGCCTTCCACCCAGACATGCAGGGTTCAACTCCTGGGCCCGACAGATGACACACTCAATCTCTCAGCAAGCATCTGTGCATTAACCACTTGTTTTCTTGCAGTTTTCCTTCCAAATCCTGCAACCCCTTCACCACAAATACAGTCCAATCATTCCTCGATACTCATTCACTCAGTCATTCCACTCCGCCATGCTACAGGCTGAACAAAAACCAACAAGAACAAGAGCTAGTTCAGCAAGCAAATTTAAAGCCTCTCTTTGGATTTATGTTGATGCTGCTGCCCTCTAGTAATGTTATATGTCAACTGCAGCATAATCAAAGTATTGAGAAAGGGGCAGTCCTATGCAAATAATCTCCTCCCATGATTACTTCTCTGAGCTTCCGTAGTGGTACGATGATAGGACCTTCAACATATGGTCTTCAGCAGATTTCTAAAGTTGCCAAATTGTCTAGGCTAAGGATTGTTCCAGTCGAAGGCCTTCAGATAAGGACCCCACCCTCACTTAGCAGGGTCGAGAATTACCTGCAGTAATCCTCTATACAGAACATGGGTGTTCGTGGGCCTACTGTAAAAGCTATATGCTAAAACTGGGATGTCTAAAGTCCCAGTCCTGGTCTCACTGTCAGAGGCACAGCATAACACAGCCTGCCAGACATGGCCATGCAATGCCATGCCAAACCAAATGCTCCTTCCCCACACTTGCTGCATCATGCATTTTCAAGACAAAATCAATCAGAGGCCTGACTTTGTCCCTTTCCTATCACTTCAACATTCAACATACTACCTTCTGACTGCAGCTAATAAGGGCTCTTTCACCTGCACAAAATTTTACTCTGCATTAAATCAACACCATTCAACCTATTTTATTATCTGCATGGCACCTTCCTCACATAATACAGCTCAATTCTGGCCCTCCTTGGGCCATATTTGTGCTCTCCAGAACACCAATTTGAAATAAAAACGAATACATTCATAAATGAAGATAAGACCTTGCTAATATTTAAACTACTTGAGCAAAAGGAGGGAGGTGGCACGTGGTGGTGAGGGTGGCAAGATTTGTAAATGTGCCCAACTAATGCAATCAAAAAATGACTTAAATTGTTGCTGTATTTTTTTAAGTAAAAATAATCTTTTTATGTGCAAAAAAACAAATACTGGATTTTTTTCCATGTAAACATCCTTCAAAGTCAGTGGCTGGATTCAAACCCCCATCCAGGGGTAGCTTCCTGCACCAAAGGCACTAGACTTTGCCTCTGAGCTATAGGCTTTTGATGGGTTTCAGTTGTGCAAGAGACCCTATCAGTATCTGACAGGCCGTGGTGTCATTGCTAATGGCTGCCACTGCACACGACACATCATAGCCATGATATAGGGAAGATTTGACAAGCTACATAAAGGGAACCCCGTCTGGTCCAGTGGGTAAATTCCTGCCTTCCACCCAGACATGCAGGGTTCAACTCCTGGGCCCGACAGATGACACACTCAATCTCTCAGCAAGCATCTGTGCATTAACCACTTGTTTTCTTGCAGTTTTCCTTCCAAATCCTGCAACCCCTTCACCACAAATACAGTCCAATCATTCCTCGATACTCATTCACTCAGTCATTCCACTCCGCCATGCTACAGGCTGAACAAAAACCAACAAGAACAAGAGCTAGTTCAGCAAGCAAATTTAAAGCCTCTCTTTGGATTTATGTTGATGCTGCTGCCCTCTAGTAATGTTATATGTCAACTGCAGCATAATCAAAGTATTGAGAAAGGGGCAGTCCTATGCAAATAATCTCCTCCCATGATTACTTCTCTGAGCTTCCGTAGTGGTACGATGATAGGACCTTCAACATATGGTCTTCAGCAGATTTCTAAAGTTGCCAAATTGTCTAGGCTAAGGATTGTTCCAGTCGAAGGCCTTCAGATAAGGACCCCACCCTCACTTAGCAGGGTCGAGAATTACCTGCAGTAATCCTCTATACAGAACATGGGTGTTCGTGGGCCTACTGTAAAAGCTATATGCTAAAACTGGGATGTCTAAAGTCCCAGTCCTGGTCTCACTGTCAGAGGCACAGCATAACACAGCCTGCCAGACATGGCCATGCAATGCCATGCCAAACCAAATGCTCCTTCCCCACACTTGCTGCATCATGCATTTTCAAGACAAAATCAATCAGAGGCCTGACTTTGTCCCTTTCCTATCACTTCAACATTCAACATACTACCTTCTGACTGCAGCTAATAAGGGCTCTTTCACCTGCACAAAATTTTACTCTGCATTAAATCAACACCATTCAACCTATTTTATTATCTGCATGGCACCTTCCTCACATAATACAGCTCAATTCTGGCCCTCCTTGGGCCATATTTGTGCTCTCCAGAACACCAATTTGAAATAAAAACGAATACATTCATAAATGAAGATAAGACCTTGCTAATATTTAAACTACTTGAGCAAAAGGAGGGAGGTGGCAGGTGGTGGTGAGGGTGGCAAGATTTGTAAATGTGCCCAACTAATGCAATCAAAAAATGACTTAAATTGTTGCTGTATTTTTTTAAGTAAAAATAATCTTTTTATGTGCAAAAAATCAAATACTGGATTTTTTTTCCATGTAAACATCCATCAAAGTCAGTGGCTGGATTCAAACCCCCATCCGGGGGTAGCTTCCTGCACCAAAGGCACTAGACTTTGCCTATGCGCTATAGGCTTTTGATGGGTTTCAGTTGTGCAAGAGACCCTATCAGCATCTGACAGGCCGTGGTGTCATTGCTAATGGCTGCCACTGCACAGGACATCATAGCCATGATATAGGGAAGATTTGACAAGCTACATATAGGGAAGCCCGTCTGGTCCAGTGGGTAAGTTCCTGCCTTCCACCCAGACATGCAGGGTTCAATTCCAGGGCCCGACAGATGACACACTAAATCTCTCAGCAAGCATCTGTGCATTAACCACTTGTTTTCTTGCAGTTTTCCTTCCAAATCCTGCAACCCCTTCACCACAAATACAGTCCAATCATTCCTCGATACTCATTCACTCAGTCATTCCACTCCGCCATGCTACAGGGTGAACAAAAACCAACAAGAACAAGAGCTAGTTCAGCAAGCAAATTTATAGCCTCTCTTTGGATTTATGTTGATGCTGCTGCCCTCTAGTAATGTTATATGTCAACTGCAGCATAATCAAAGGATTGAGAAAGGGGCAGTCCTATGCAAATAATCTCCTCCCATGATTACTTCTCTGAGCTTCCGTAGTGGTACGATGATAGGACCTTCAACAAATGGTCTTCAGCAGATTTCTAAAGTTGCCAAATTGTCTTAGGCTAAGGATTGTTCCAGTCGAAGGCCTTCAGATAAGGACTCCACCCTCACTTAGCAGGGTCCAGAATTACCTGCAGTAATCCTCTATACAGAACATGGGCGTTTGTGGGCCTACTGTGAAGGCTATATGCTAAAACTGGGATGTCTAAAGTCCCAGTCCTGGTCTCACTGTCAGAGGCACAGCATAACACAGCCTGCCAGACATGACCGTGCAATGCCATGCCAAACCAAATGCTCCTTCCCCACACTTGCTGCATCATGCAATTTCAAGACATAATCAATCAGAGGCCTGACTTTGTCCTTTCCTACCATTTCAACATTCAACATACTACCTTCTGACTGCAGCTAGTAAGGACTCTTTCACCTGCACAAAATTTTACCCTGCATTAAGTCAACACCATTCAACCTATTTTATTATCTGTATGGCACCTTCCTCACATAATACAGCTCAATTCTGGCCCCCCTTGGGCCATATTTGTGCTCTCCAGAACACCAATTTGAAGAAAAAACAAATACATTCATAAATGAAGATAAGACCTTGCTAATATTTAAACTACTTGAGCAAAAGGAGGGAGGTGGCAGGTGGTGGTGGGGGTGGCAAGATTTGTAAATGTGCCCAACTAATGCAATCAAAAAATGACTTAAATTGTTGCTGTATTTTTTTAAGTAAAAATAATCTTTTTATGTGCAAAAAATCAAATACTGGATTTTTTTTCCATGTAAACATCCTTCAAAGTCAGTGGCTGGATTCAAACCCCCATCCAGGGGTAGCTTCCTGCACCAAAGGCACTAGACTTTGCCTATGCACTATGGGCTTTTGGTGGGTTTCAGTTGTGCAAGAGACCCTATCAGCATCTGACAGGCCGTGGTGTCATTGCTAATGGCTGCCACTGCACAGGACACATCATAGCCATGATATAGGGAAGATTTGACAAGCTACATATAGGGAAGCCCGTCTGGTCCAGTGGGTAAGTTCCTACCTTACATGCAGGGTTCAATTCCAGGGCCTGACAGATGACACACTAAATCTCTCAGCAAGCATCTGTGCATTAACCACTTATTTTCTTGCAGTTTTCCTTCCAAATCCTGCAACCCCTTCACCACAAATACAGTCCAATCATTACTCGATACTCATTCACTCAGTCATTCCACTCCGCCATGCTACAGGCTGAACAAAAACCAACAAGAACAAGAGCTAGTTCAGCAAGCAAATTTAAAGCCTCTCTTTGGATTTATGTTGATGCTACTGCCCTCTAGTAATGTTATATGTCAACTGCAGCAAAATCAAAGGATTGAGAAAGGGGCAGTCCTATGCAAATAATCTCCTCCCATGATTACTTCTCTGAGCTTCCGTAGTGGTACGATGATAGGACCTTCAACAAATGGTCTTCAGCAGATTTCTAAAGTTGCCAAATTGTCTTAGGCTAAGGATTGTTCCAGTCAAAGGCCGTCAGATAAGGACCCCACCCTCACTTAGCAGGGTCCAGAATTACCTGCAGTAATCATCTATACAGAACATGGGCGTTCGTGGGCGTTTGTGGGCCTACTGTAAAGGCTATATGCTAAAACTGGGATGTCTAAAGTCCCAGTCCCAGTCCCAGTCCCAGTCCCAGTCCCAGTCCCAGTCCCAGTCCCAGTCCCAGTCCCAGTCCTGGTCTCACTGTCAGAGGCACAGCATAACACAGCCTGCCAGACATGGCCGTGCAATGCCATGCCAAACCAAATGCTCCTTCCCCACACTTGCTGATTCATGCATTTTCAAGACATAATCAATCAGAGTCCTGACTTTGTCCTTTCCTATCACTTCAACATTCAACATACTATCTTCTGACTGCAGCTAATAAGGGCTCTTTCACCTGCACAAAATTTTACTCTGCATTAAATCAACACCATTCAACCTATTTTATTATCTGCATGGCACCTTCCTCACATAATACAGCTCAATTCTGGCCCCCCTTGGGCCATATTTGTGCTCTCCAGAACACCAATTTGAAATAAAAACGAATACATTCATAAGTGAAGATAAGACCTTGCTAATATTTAAACTACTTGAGCAAAAGGAGGGAGGTGGCAGGTGGTGGTGAGGGTGGCAAGATTTGTAAATGTGCCCAACTAATGCAATCAAAAAATGACTTAAATTGTTGCTGTATTTTTTTAAGTAAAAATAATCTTTTTATGTGCAAAAAATCAAATACTGGATTTTTTTTCCATGTAAACATCCTTCAAAGTCAGTGGCTGGATTCAAACCCCCATCCAGGGGTAGCTTCCTGCACCAAAGGCACTAAACTTTGCCTATGCGATATAGGCTTTTGATGGTTTTCAGTTGTGCAAGAGACCCTATCAGCATCTGACAGGCCGTGGTGTCATTGCTAATGGCTGCCACTGTACAGGACACATCATAGCCATGATATAGGGAAGATTTGACTAGCTACATATAGGGAAGCCTGTCTGGTCCAGTGGGTAAGTTCCTGCTTTCCACCCAGACATGCAGGGTTCAATTCCAGGGCCCGACAGATGACACACTAAATCTCTCAGCAAGCATCTGTACATTAACCACTTATTTTCTTGCAGTTTTCCTTCCAAATCCTGCAACCCCTTCACCACAAATACAGTCCAATCATTCCTCGATACTCATTCACTCAGTCATTCCACTCCGCCATGCTACAGGGTGAACAAAAACCAACAAGAACAAGAGCTAGTTCAGCAAGCAAATTTATAGCCTCTCTTTGGATTTATGTTGATGCTGCTGCCCTCTAGTAATGTTATATGTCAACTGCAGCATAATCAAAGGATTGAGAAAGGGGCAGTCCTATGCAAATAATCTCCTCCCATGATTACTTCTCTGAGCTTCCGTAGTGGTACGATGATAGGACCTTCAACAAATGGTCTTCAGCAGATTTCTAAAGTTGCCAAATTGTCTTAGGCTAAGGATTGTTCCAGTCGAAGGCCTTCAGATAAGGACCCCACCCTCACTTAGCAGGGTCCAGAATTACCTGCAGTAATCCTCTATACAGAACATGGGTGTTTGTGGGCCTACTGTGAAGGCTATATGCTAAAACTGGGATGTCTAAGGTCCCAGTCCTGGTCTCACTGTCAGAGGCACAGCATAACACAGCCTGCCAGACATGGCCGTGCAATGCCATGCCAAACCAAATGCTCCTTCCCCACACTTGCTGATTCATGCATTTTCAAGACATAATCAATCAGAGGCCTGACTTTGTCCATTCCTATCACTTCAACATTCAACATACTATCTTCTGACTGCAGCTAATAAGGGCTCTTTCACCTGCACAAAATTTTACTCTGCATTAAATCAACACCATTCAACCTATTTTATTATCTGCATGGCACCTTCCTCACATAATACAGCTCAATTCTGGCCCCCCTTGGGCCATATTTGTGCTCTCCAGAACACCAATTTGAAGAAAAAACGAATACATTCATAAATGAAGATAAGACCTTGCTAATATTTAAACTACTTGAGCAAAAGGAGGGAGGTGGCAGGTGGTGGTGGGGGTGGCAAGATTTGTAAATGTGCCCAACTAATGCAATCAATAATGACTTAAATTGTTGCTGTATTTTTTTAAGTAAAAATAATCTTTTTATGTGCAAAAAAACAAATACTGGATTTTTTTCCATGTAAACATCCTTCAAAGTCAGTGGCTGGATTCAAACCCCCATCCAGGGGTAGCTTCCTGCACCAAAGGCACTAGACTTTGCCTCTGAGCTATAGGCTTTTGATGGGTTTCTGTTGTGCAAGAGACCCTATCAGTATCTGACAGGCCGTGGTGTCATTGCTAATGGCTGCCACTGCACACGACACATCATAGCCATGATATAGGGAAGATTTGACAAGCTACATAAAGGGAACCCTGTCTGGTCCAGTGGGTAAATTCCTGCCTTCCACCCAGACATGCAGGGTTCAACTCCTGGGCCCGACAGATGACACACTCAATCTCTCAGCAAGCATCTGTGCATTAACCACTTGTTTTCTTGCAGTTTTCCTTCCAAATCCTGCAACCCCTTCACCACAAATACAGTCCAATCATTCCTCGATACTCATTCACTCAGTCATTCCACTCCGCCATGCTACAGGCTGAACAAAAACCAACAAGAACAAGAGCTAGTTCAGCAAGCAAATTTAAAGCCTCTCTTTGGATTTATGTTGATGCTGCTGCCCTCTAGTAATGTTATATGTCAACTGCAGCATAATCAAAGTATTGAGAAAGGGGCAGTCCTATGCAAATAATCTCCTCCCATGATTACTTCTCTGAGCTTCCGTAGTGGTACGATGATAGGACCTTCAACATATGGTCTTCAGCAGATTTCTAAAGTTGCCAAATTGTCTAGGCTAAGGATTGTTCCAGTCGAAGGCCTTCAGATAAGGACCCCACCCTCACTTAGCAGGGTCGAGAATTACCTGCAGTAATCCTCTATACAGAACATGGGTGTTCGTGGGCCTACTGTAAAAGCTATATGCTAAAACTGGGATGTCTAAAGTCCCAGTCCTGGTCTCACTGTCAGAGGCACAGCATAACACAGCCTGCCAGACATGGCCATGCAATGCCATGCCAAACCAAATGCTCCTTCCCCACACTTGCTGCATCATGCATTTTCAAGACAAAATCAATCAGAGGCCTGACTTTGTCCCTTTCCTATCACTTCAACATTCAACATACTACCTTCTGACTGCAGCTAATAAGGGCTCTTTCACCTGCACAAAATTTTACTCTGCATTAAATCAACACCATTCAACCTATTTTATTATCTGCATGGCACCTTCCTCACATAATACAGCTCAATTCTGGCCCTCCTTGGGCCATATTTGTGCTCTCCAGAACACCAATTTGAAATAAAAACGAATACATTCATAAATGAAGATAAGACCTTGCTAATATTTAAACTACTTGAGCAAAAGGAGGGAGGTGGCAGGTGGTGGTGAGGGTGGCAAGATTTGTAAATGTGCCCAACTAATGCAATCAAAAAATGACTTAAATTGTTGCTGTATTTTTTTAAGTAAAAATAATCTTTTTATGTGCAAAAAATCAAATACTGGATTTTTTTTCCATGTAAACATCCATCAAAGTCAGTGGCTGGATTCAAACCCCCATCCGGGGGTAGCTTCCTGCACCAAAGGCACTAGACTTTGCCTATGCGCTATAGGCTTTTGATGGGTTTCAGTTGTGCAAGAGACCCTATCAGCATCTGACAGGCCGTGGTGTCATTGCTAATGGCTGCCACTGCACAGGACATCATAGCCATGATATAGGGAAGATTTGACAAGCTACATATAGGGAAGCCCGTCTGGTCCAGTGGGTAAGTTCCTGCCTTCCACCCAGACATGCAGGGTTCAATTCCAGGGCCCGACAGATGACACACTAAATCTCTCAGCAAGCATCTGTGCATTAACCACTTGTTTTCTTGCAGTTTTCCTTCCAAATCCTGCAACCCCTTCACCACAAATACAGTCCAATCATTCCTCGATACTCATTCACTCAGTCATTCCACTCCGCCATGCTACAGGGTGAACAAAAACCAACAAGAACAAGAGCTAGTTCAGCAAGCAAATTTATAGCCTCTCTTTGGATTTATGTTGATGCTGCTGCCCTCTAGTAATGTTATATGTCAACTGCAGCATAATCAAAGGATTGAGAAAGGGGCAGTCCTATGCAAATAATCTCCTCCCATGATTACTTCTCTGAGCTTCCGTAGTGGTACGATGATAGGACCTTCAACAAATGGTCTTCAGCAGATTTCTAAAGTTGCCAAATTGTCTTAGGCTAAGGATTGTTCCAGTCGAAGGCCTTCAGATAAGGACTCCACCCTCACTTAGCAGGGTCCAGAATTACCTGCAGTAATCCTCTATACAGAACATGGGCGTTTGTGGGCCTACTGTGAAGGCTATATGCTAAAACTGGGATGTCTAAAGTCCCAGTCCTGGTCTCACTGTCAGAGGCACAGCATAACACAGCCTGCCAGACATGACCGTGCAATGCCATGCCAAACCAAATGCTCCTTCCCCACACTTGCTGCATCATGCAATTTCAAGACATAATCAATCAGAGGCCTGACTTTGTCCTTTCCTACCATTTCAACATTCAACATACTACCTTCTGACTGCAGCTAGTAAGGACTCTTTCACCTGCACAAAATTTTACCCTGCATTAAGTCAACACCATTCAACCTATTTTATTATCTGTATGGCACCTTCCTCACATAATACAGCTCAATTCTGGCCCCCCTTGGGCCATATTTGTGCTCTCCAGAACACCAATTTGAAGAAAAAACAAATACATTCATAAATGAAGATAAGACCTTGCTAATATTTAAACTACTTGAGCAAAAGGAGGGAGGTGGCAGGTGGTGGTGGGGGTGGCAAGATTTCTAAATGTGCCCAACTAATGCAATCAAAAAATGACTTAAATTGTTGCTGTATTTTTTTAAGTAAAAATAATCTTTTTATGTGCAAAAAATCAAATACTGGATTTTTTTTCCATGTAAACATCCTTCAAAGTCAGTGGCTGGATTCAAACCCCCATCCAGGGGTAGCTTCCTGCACCAAAGGCACTAGACTTTGCCTATGCACTATGGGCTTTTGGTGGGTTTCAGTTGTGCAAGAGACCCTATCAGCATCTGACAGGCCGTGGTGTCATTGCTAATGGCTGCCACTGCACAGGACACATCATAGCCATGATATAGGGAAGATTTGACAAGCTACATATAGGGAAGCCCGTCTGGTCCAGTGGGTAAGTTCCTACCTTACATGCAGGGTTCAATTCCAGGGCCTGACAGATGACACACTAAATCTCTCAGCAAGCATCTGTGCATTAACCACTTATTTTCTTGCAGTTTTCCTTCCAAATCCTGCAACCCCTTCACCACAAATACAGTCCAATCATTACTCGATACTCATTCACTCAGTCATTCCACTCCGCCATGCTACAGGCTGAACAAAAACCAACAAGAACAAGAGCTAGTTCAGCAAGCAAATTTAAAGCCTCTCTTTGGATTTATGTTGATGCTACTGCCCTCTAGTAATGTTATATGTCAACTGCAGCAAAATCAAAGGATTGAGAAAGGGGCAGTCCTATGCAAATAATCTCCTCCCATGATTACTTCTCTGAGCTTCCGTAGTGGTACGATGATAGGACCTTCAACAAATGGTCTTCAGCAGATTTCTAAAGTTGCCAAATTGTCTTAGGCTAAGGATTGTTCCAGTCAAAGGCCGTCAGATAAGGACCCCACCCTCACTTAGCAGGGTCCAGAATTACCTGCAGTAATCATCTATACAGAACATGGGCGTTCGTGGGCGTTTGTGGGCCTACTGTAAAGGCTATATGCTAAAACTGGGATGTCTAAAGTCCCAGTCCCAGTCCCAGTCCCAGTCCCAGTCCCAGTCCCAGTCCCAGTCCTGGTCTCACTGTCAGAGGCACAGCATAACACAGCCTGCCAGACATGGCCGTGCAATGCCATGCCAAACCAAATGCTCCTTCCCCACACTTGCTGATTCATGCATTTTCAAGACATAATCAATCAGAGTCCTGACTTTGTCCTTTCCTATCACTTCAACATTCAACATACTATCTTCTGACTGCAGCTAATAAGGGCTCTTTCACCTGCACAAAATTTTACTCTGCATTAAATCAACACCATTCAACCTATTTTATTATCTGCATGGCACCTTCCTCACATAATACAGCTCAATTCTGGCCCCCCTTGGGCCATATTTGTGCTCTCCAGAACACCAATTTGAAATAAAAACGAATACATTCATAAGTGAAGATAAGACCTTGCTAATATTTAAACTACTTGAGCAAAAGGAGGGAGGTGGCAGGTGGTGGTGAGGGTGGCAAGATTTGTAAATGTGCCCAACTAATGCAATCAAAAAATGACTTAAATTGTTGCTGTATTTTTTTAAGTAAAAATAATCTTTTTATGTGCAAAAAATCAAATACTGGATTTTTTTTCCATGTAAACATCCTTCAAAGTCAGTGGCTGGATTCAAACCCCCATCCAGGGGTAGCTTCCTGCACCAAAGGCACTAAACTTTGCCTATGCGATATAGGCTTTTGATGGTTTTCAGTTGTGCAAGAGACCCTATCAGCATCTGACAGGCCGTGGTGTCATTGCTAATGGCTGCCACTGTACAGGACACATCATAGCCATGATATAGGGAAGATTTGACTAGCTACATATAGGGAAGCCTGTCTGGTCCAGTGGGTAAGTTCCTGCTTTCCACCCAGACATGCAGGGTTCAATTCCAGGGCCCGACAGATGACACACTAAATCTCTCAGCAAGCATCTGTACATTAACCACTTATTTTCTTGCAGTTTTCCTTCCAAATCCTGCAACCCCTTCACCACAAATACAGTCCAATCATTCCTCGATACTCATTCACTCAGTCATTCCACTCCGCCATGCTACAGGGTGAACAAAAACCAACAAGAACAAGAGCTAGTTCAGCAAGCAAATTTATAGCCTCTCTTTGGATTTATGTTGATGCTGCTGCCCTCTAGTAATGTTATATGTCAACTGCAGCATAATCAAAGGATTGAGAAAGGGGCAGTCCTATGCAAATAATCTCCTCCCATGATTACTTCTCTGAGCTTCCGTAGTGGTACGATGATAGGACCTTCAACAAATGGTCTTCAGCAGATTTCTAAAGTTGCCAAATTGTCTTAGGCTAAGGATTGTTCCAGTCGAAGGCCTTCAGATAAGGACCCCACCCTCACTTAGCAGGGTCCAGAATTACCTGCAGTAATCCTCTATACAGAACATGGGTGTTTGTGGGCCTACTGTGAAGGCTATATGCTAAAACTGGGATGTCTAAGGTCCCAGTCCTGGTCTCACTGTCAGAGGCACAGCATAACACAGCCTGCCAGACATGACCGTGCAATGCCATGCCAAACCAAATGCTCCTTCCCCACACTTGCTGATTCATGCATTTTCAAGACATAATCAATCAGAGGCCTGACTTTGTCCATTCCTATCACTTCAACATTCAACATACTATCTTCTGACTGCAGCTAATAAGGGCTCTTTCACCTGCACAAAATTTTACTCTGCATTAAATCAACACCATTCAACCTATTTTATTATCTGCATGGCACCTTCCTCACATAATACAGCTCAATTCTGGCCCCCCTTGGGCCATATTTGTGCTCTCCAGAACACCAATTTGAAGAAAAAACGAATACATTCATAAATGAAGATAAGACCTTGCTAATATTTAAACTACTTGAGCAAAAGGAGGGAGGTGGCAGGTGGTGGTGGGGGTGGCAAGATTTGTAAATGTGCCCAACTAATGCAATCAATAATGACTTAAATTGTTGCTGTATTTTTTTAAGTAAAAATAATCTTTTTATGTGCAAAAAAACAAATACTGGATTTTTTTCCATGTAAACATCCTTCAAAGTCAGTGGCTGGATTCAAACCCCCATCCAGGGGTAGCTTCCTGCACCAAAGGCACTAGACTTTGCCTCTGAACTATAGGCTTTTGATGGGTTTCTGCTGTGCAAGAGACCCTATCAGTATCTGACAGGCCGTGGTGTCATTGCTAATGGCTGCCACTGCACACGACACATCATAGCCATGATATAGGGAAGATTTGACAAGCTACATAAAGGGAACCCCGTCTGGTCCAGTGGGTAAATTCCTGCCTTCCACCCAGACATGCAGGGTTCAACTCCTGGGCCCGACAGATGACACACTCAATCTCTCAGCAAGCATCTGTGCATTAACCACTTGTTTTCTTGCAGTTTTCCTTCCAAATCCTGCAACCCCTTCACCACAAATACAGTCCAATCATTCCTCGATACTCATTCACTCAGTCATTCCACTCCGCCATGCTACAGGCTGAACAAAAACCAACAAGAACAAGAGCTAGTTCAGCAAGCAAATTTAAAGCCTCTCTTTGGATTTATGTTGATGCTGCTGCCCTCTAGTAATGTTATATGTCAACTGCAGCATAATCAAAGTATTGAGAAAGGGGCAGTCCTATGCAAATAATCTCCTCCCATGATTACTTCTCTGAGCTTCCGTAGTGGTACGATGATAGGACCTTCAACATATGGTCTTCAGCAGATTTCTAAAGTTGCCAAATTGTCTAGGCTAAGGATTGTTCCAGTCGAAGGCCTTCAGATAAGGACCCCACCCTCACTTAGCAGGGTCGAGAATTACCTGCAGTAATCCTCTATACAGAACATGGGTGTTCGTGGGCCTACTGTAAAAGCTATATGCTAAAACTGGGATGTCTAAAGTCCCAGTCCTGGTCTCACTGTCAGAGGCACAGCATAACACAGCCTGCCAGACATGGCCATGCAATGCCATGCCAAACCAAATGCTCCTTCCTCACACTTGCTGCATCATGCATTTTCAAGACAAAATCAATCAGAGGCCTGACTTTGTCCCTTTCCTATCACTTCAACATTCAACATACTACCTTCTGACTGCAGCTAATAAGGGCTCTTTCACCTGCACAAAATTTTACTCTGCATTAAATCAACACCATTCAACCTATTTTATTATCTGCATGGCACCTTCCTCACATAATACAGCTCAATTCTGGCCCTCCTTGGGCCATATTTGTGCTCTCCAGAACACCAATTTGAAATAAAAACGAATACATTCATAAATGAAGATAAGACCTTGCTAATATTTAAACTACTTGAGCAAAAGGAGGGAGGTGGCACGTGGTGGTGAGGGTGGCAAGATTTGTAAATGTGCCCAACTAATGCAATCAAAAAATGACTTAAATTGTTGCTGTATTTTTTTAAGTAAAAATAATCTTTTTATGTGCAAAAAAACAAATACTGGATTTTTTTCCATGTAAACATCCTTCAAAGTCAGTGGCTGGATTCAAACCCCCATCCAGGGGTAGCTTCCTGCACCAAAGGCACTAGACTTTGCCTCTGAGCTATAGGCTTTTGATGGGTTTCTGTTGTGCAAGAGACCCTATCAGTATCTGACAGGCCGTGGTGTCATTGCTAATGGCTGCCACTGCACACGACACATCATAGCCATGATATAGGGAAGATTTGACAAGCTACATAAAGGGAACCCCGTCTGGTCCAGTGGGTAAATTCCTGCCTTCCACCCAGACATGCAGGGTTCAACTCCTGGGCCCGACAGATGACACACTCAATCTCTCAGCAAGCATCTGTGCATTAACCACTTGTTTTCTTGCAGTTTTCCTTCCAAATCCTGCAACCCCTTCACCACAAATACAGTCCAATCATTCCTCGATACTCATTCACTCAGTCATTCCACTCCGCCATGCTACAGGCTGAACAAAAACCAACAAGAACAAGAGCTAGTTCAGCAAGCAAATTTAAAGCCTCTCTTTGGATTTATGTTGATGCTGCTGCCCTCTAGTAATGTTATATGTCAACTGCAGCATAATCAAAGTATTGAGAAAGGGGCAGTCCTATGCAAATAATCTCCTCCCATGATTACTTCTCTGAGCTTCCGTAGTGGTACGATGATAGGACCTTCAACATATGGTCTTCAGCAGATTTCTAAAGTTGCCAAATTGTCTAGGCTAAGGATTGTTCCAGTCGAAGGCCTTCAGATAAGGACCCCACCCTCACTTAGCAGGGTCGAGAATTACCTGCAGTAATCCTCTATACAGAACATGGGTGTTCGTGGGCCTACTGTAAAAGCTATATGCTAAAACTGGGATGTCTAAAGTCCCAGTCCTGGTCTCACTGTCAGAGGCACAGCATAACACAGCCTGCCAGACATGGCCGTGCAATGCCATGCCAAACCAAATGCTCCTTCCCCACACTTGCTGATTCATGCATTTTCAAGACATAATCAATCAGAGTCCTGACTTTGTCCTTTCCTATCACTTCAACATTCAACATACTATCTTCTGACTGCAGCTAATAAGGGCTCTTTCACCTGCACAAAATTTTACTCTGCATTAAATCAACACCATTCAACCTATTTTATTATCTGCATGGCACCTTCCTCACATAATACAGCTCAATTCTGGCCCCCCTTGGGCCATATTTGTGCTCTCCAGAACACCAATTTGAAATAAAAACGAATACATTCATAAGTGAAGATAAGACCTTGCTAATATTTAAACTACTTGAGCAAAAGGAGGGAGGTGGCAGGTGGTGGTGAGGGTGGCAAGATTTGTAAATGTGCCCAACTAATGCAATCAAAAAATGACTTAAATTGTTGCTGTATTTTTTTAAGTAAAAATAATCTTTTTATGTGCAAAAAATCAAATACTGGATTTTTTTTCCATGTAAACATCCTTCAAAGTCAGTGGCTGGATTCAAACCCCCATCCAGGGGTAGCTTCCTGCACCAAAGGCACTAAACTTTGCCTATGCGATATAGGCTTTTGATGGTTTTCAGTTGTGCAAGAGACCCTATCAGCATCTGACAGGCCGTGGTGTCATTGCTAATGGCTGCCACTGTACAGGACACATCATAGCCATGATATAGGGAAGATTTGACTAGCTACATATAGGGAAGCCCGTCTGGTCCAGTGGGTAAGTTCCTGCTTTCCACCCAGACATGCAGGGTTCAATTCCAGGGCCCGACAGATGACACACTAAATCTCTCAGCAAGCATCTGTACATTAACCACTTATTTTCTTGCAGTTTTCCTTCCAAATCCTGCAACCCCTTCACCACAAATACAGTCCAATCATTCCTCGATACTCATTCACTCAGTCATTCCACTCCGCCATGCTACAGGGTGAACAAAAACCAACAAGAACAAGAGCTAGTTCAGCAAGCAAATTTATAGCCTCTCTTTGGATTTATGTTGATGCTGCTGCCCTCTAGTAATGTTATATGTCAACTGCAGCATAATCAAAGGATTGAGAAAGGGGCAGTCCTATGCAAATAATCTCCTCCCATGATTACTTCTCTGAGCTTCCGTAGTGGTACGATGATAGGACCTTCAACAAATGGTCTTCAGCAGATTTCTAAAGTTGCCAAATTGTCTTAGGCTAAGGATTGTTCCAGTCGAAGGCCTTCAGATAAGGACCCCACCCTCACTTAGCAGGGTCCAGAATTACCTGCAGTAATCCTCTATACAGAACATGGGTGTTTGTGGGCCTACTGTGAAGGCTATATGCTAAAACTGGGATGTCTAAGGTCCCAGTCCTGGTCTCACTGTCAGAGGCACAGCATAACACAGCCTGCCAGACATGACCGTGCAATGCCATGCCAAACCAAATGCTCCTTCCCCACACTTGCTGATTCATGCATTTTCAAGACATAATCAATCAGAGGCCTGACTTTGTCCATTCCTATCACTTCAACATTCAACATACTATCTTCTGACTGCAGCTAATAAGGGCTCTTTCACCTGCACAAAATTTTACTCTGCATTAAATCAACACCATTCAACCTATTTTATTATCTGCATGGCACCTTCCTCACATAATACAGCTCAATTCTGGCCCCCCTTGGGCCATATTTGTGCTCTCCAGAACACCAATTTGAAGAAAAAACGAATACATTCATAAATGAAGATAAGACCTTGCTAATATTTAAACTACTTGAGCAAAAGGAGGGAGGTGGCAGGTGGTGGTGGGGGTGGCAAGATTTGTAAATGTGCCCAACTAATGCAATCAATAATGACTTAAATTGTTGCTGTATTTTTTTAAGTAAAAATAATCTTTTTATGTGCAAAAAAACAAATACTGGATTTTTTTCCATGTAAACATCCTTCAAAGTCAGTGGCTGGATTCAAACCCCCATCCAGGGGTAGCTTCCTGCACCAAAGGCACTAGACTTTGCCTCTGAGCTATAGGCTTTTGATGGGTTTCTGTTGTGCAAGAGACCCTATCAGTATCTGACAGGCCGTGGTGTCATTGCTAATGGCTGCCACTGCACACGACACATCATAGCCATGATATAGGGAAGATTTGACAAGCTACATAAAGGGAACCCTGTCTGGTCCAGTGGGTAAATTCCTGCCTTCCACCCAGACATGCAGGGTTCAACTCCTGGGCCCGACAGATGACACACTCAATCTCTCAGCAAGCATCTGTGCATTAACCACTTGTTTTCTTGCAGTTTTCCTTCCAAATCCTGCAACCCCTTCACCACAAATACAGTCCAATCATTCCTCGATACTCATTCACTCAGTCATTCCACTCCGCCATGCTACAGGCTGAACAAAAACCAACAAGAACAAGAGCTAGTTCAGCAAGCAAATTTAAAGCCTCTCTTTGGATTTATGTTGATGCTGCTGCCCTCTAGTAATGTTATATGTCAACTGCAGCATAATCAAAGTATTGAGAAAGGGGCAGTCCTATGCAAATAATCTCCTCCCATGATTACTTCTCTGAGCTTCCGTAGTGGTACGATGATAGGACCTTCAACATATGGTCTTCAGCAGATTTCTAAAGTTGCCAAATTGTCTTAGGCTAAGGATTGTTCCAGTCGAAGGCCTTCAGATAAGGACCCCACCCTCACTTAGCAGGGTCGAGAATTACCTGCAGTAATCCTCTATACAGAACATGGGTGTTCGTGGGCCTACTGTAAAAGCTATATGCTAAAACTGGGATGTCTAAAGTCCCAGTCCTGGTCTCACTGTCAGAGGCACAGCATAACACAGCCTGCCAGACATGGCCATGCAATGCCATGCCAAACCAAATGCTCCTTCCCCACACTTGCTGCATCATGCATTTTCAAGACAAAATCAATCAGAGGCCTGACTTTGTCCCTTTCCTATCACTTCAACATTCAACATACTACCTTCTGACTGCAGCTAATAAGGGCTCTTTCACCTGCACAAAATTTTACTCTGCATTAAATCAACACCATTCAACCTATTTTATTATCTGCATGGCACCTTCCTCACATAATACAGCTCAATTCTGGCCCTCCTTGGGCCATATTTGTGCTCTCCAGAACACCAATTTGAAATAAAAACGAATACATTCATAAATGAAGATAAGACCTTGCTAATATTTAAACTACTTGAGCAAAAGGAGGGAGGTGGCAGGTGGTGGTGAGGGTGGCAAGATTTGTAAATGTGCCCAACTAATGCAATCAAAAAATGACTTAAATTGTTGCTGTATTTTTTTAAGTAAAAATAATCTTTTTATGTGCAAAAAATCAAATACTGGATTTTTTTTCCATGTAAACATCCTTCAAAGTCAGTGGCTGGATTCAAACCCCCATCCAGGGGTAGCTTCCTGCACCAAAGGCACTAGACTTTGCCTATGCGCTATAGGCTTTTGATGGGTTTCAGTTGTGCAAGAGACCCTATCAGCATCTGACAGGCCGTGGTGTCATTGCTAATGGCTGCCACTGCACAGGACATCATAGCCATGATATAGGGAAGATTTGACAAGCTACATATAGGGAAGCCCGTCTGGTCCAGTGGGTAAGTTCCTGCCTTCCACCCAGACATGCAGGGTTCAATTCCAGGGCCCGACAGATGACACACTAAATCTCTCAGCAAGCATCTGTACATTAACCACTTATGTTCTTGCAGTTTTCCTTCCAAATCCTGCATCCCCTTCACCACAAATACAGTCCAATCATTCCTCGATACTCATTCACTCAGTCATTCCACTCCGCCATGCTACAGGGTGAACAAAAACCAACAAGAACAAGAGCTAGTTCAGCAAGCAAATTTATAGCCTCTCTTTGGATTTATGTTGATGCTGCTGCCCTCTAGTAATGTTATATGTCAACTGCAGCATAATCAAAGGATTGAGAAAGGGGCAGTCCTATGCAAATAATCTCCTCCCATGATTACTTCTCTGAGCTTCCGTAGTGGTACGATGATAGGACCTTCAACAAATGGTCTTCAGCAGATTTCTAAAGTTGCCAAATTGTCTTAGGCTAAGGATTGTTCCAGTCGAAGGCCTTCAGATAAGGACCCCACCCTCACTTAGCAGGGTCCAGAATTACCTGCAGTAATCCTCTATACAGAACATGGGCGTTTGTGGGCCTACTGTGAAGGCTATATGCTAAAACTGGGATGTCTAAAGTCCCAGTCCTGGTCTCACTGTCAGAGGCACAGCATAACACAGCCTGCCAGACATGACCGTGCAATGCCATGCCAAACCAAATGCTCCTTCCCCACACTTGCTGCATCATGCAATTTCAAGACATAATCAATCAGAGGCCTGACTTTGTCCTTTCCTACCATTTCAACATTCAACATACTACCTTCTGACTGCAGCTAGTAAGGACTCTTTCACCTGCACAAAATTTTACCCTGCATTAAGTCAACACCATTCAACCTATTTTATTATCTGTATGGCACCTTCCTCACATAATACAGCTCAATTCTGGCCCCCCTTGGGCCATATTTGTGCTCTCCAGAACACCAATTTGAAGAAAAAACAAATACATTCATAAATGAAGATAAGACCTTGCTAATATTTAAACTACTTGAGCAAAAGGAGGGAGGTGGCAGGTGGTGGTGGGGGTGGCAAGATTTCTAAATGTGCCCAACTAATGCAATCAAAAAATGACTTAAATTGTTCCTGTATTTTTTTAAGTAAAAATAATCTTTTTATGTGCAAAAAATCAAATACTGGATTTTTTTTCCATGTAAACATCCTTCAAAGTCAGTGGCTGGATTCAAACCCCCATCCAGGGGTAGCTTCCTGCACCAAAGGCACTAGACTTTGCCTATGCACTATGGGCTTTTGGTGGGTTTCAGTTGTGCAAGAGACCCTATCAGCATCTGACAGGCCGTGGTGTCATTGCTAATGGCTGCCACTGCACAGGACACATCATAGCCATGATATAGGGAAGATTTGACAAGCTACATATAGGGAAGCCCGTCTGGTCCAGTGGGTAAGTTCCTACCTTACATGCAGGGTTCAATTCCAGGGCCTGACAGATGACACACTAAATCTCTCAGCAAGCATCTGTGCATTAACCACTTATTTTCTTGCAGTTTTCCTTCCAAATCCTGCAACCCCTTCACCACAAATACAGTCCAATCATTACTCGATACTCATTCACTCAGTCATTCCACTCCGCCATGCTACAGGCTGAACAAAAACCAACAAGAACAAGAGCTAGTTCAGCAAGCAAATTTAAAGCCTCTCTTTGGATTTATGTTGATGCTACTGCCCTCTAGTAATGTTATATGTCAACTGCAGCAAAATCAAAGGATTGAGAAAGGGGCAGTCCTATGCAAATAATCTCCTCCCATGATTACTTCTCTGAGCTTCCGTAGTGGTACGATGATAGGACCTTCAACAAATGGTCTTCAGCAGATTTCTAAAGTTGCCAAATTGTCTTAGGCTAAGGATTGTTCCAGTCAAAGGCCGTCAGATAAGGACCCCACCCTCTCTTAGCAGGGTCCAGAATTACCTGCAGTAATCATCTATACAGAACATGGGCGTTCGTGGGCGTTTGTGGGCCTACTGTAAAGGCTATATGCTAAAACTGGGATGTCTAAAGTCCCAGTCCCAGTCCCAGTCCCAGTCCCAGTCCCAGTCCCAGTCCCAGTCCCAGTCCCAGTCCCAGTCCCAGTCCCAGTCCCAGTCCCAGTCCCAGTCCTGGTCTCACTGTCAGAGGCACAGCATAACACAGCCTGCCAGACATGGCCGTGCAATGCCATGCCAAACCAAATGCTCCTTCCCCACACTTGCTGATTCATGCATTTTCAAGACATAATCAATCAGAGTCCTGACTTTGTCCTTTCCTATCACTTCAACATTCAACATACTATCTTCTGACTGCAGCTAATAAGGGCTCTTTCACCTGCACAAAATTTTACTCTGCATTAAATCAACACCATTCAACCTATTTTATTATCTGCATGGCACCTTCCTCACATAATACAGCTCAATTCTGGCCCCCCTTGGGCCATATTTGTGCTCTCCAGAACACCAATTTGAAATAAAAACGAATACATTCATAAGTGAAGATAAGACCTTGCTAATATTTAAACTACTTGAGCAAAAGGAGGGAGGTGGCAGGTGGTGGTGAGGGTGGCAAGATTTGTAAATGTGCCCAACTAATGCAATCAAAAAATGACTTAAATTGTTGCTGTATTTTTTTAAGTAAAAATAATCTTTTTATGTGCAAAAAATCAAATACTGGATTTTTTTTCCATGTAAACGTCCTTCAAAGTCAGTGGCTGGATTCAAACCCCCATCCAGGGGTAGCTTCCTGCACCAAAGGCACTAGACTTTGCCTATTCGATATAGGCTTTTGATGGTTTTCAGTTGTGCAAGAGACCCTATCAGCATCTGACAGGCCGTGGTGTCATTGCTAATGGCTGCCACTGTACAGGACACATCATAGCCATGATATAGGGAAGATTTGACTAGCTACATATAGGGAAGCCCGTCTGGTCCAGTGGGTAAGTTCCTGCTTTCCACCCAGACATGCAGGGTTCAATTCCAGGGCCCGACAGATGACACACTAAATCTCTCAGCAAGCATCTGTACATTAACCACTTATTTTCTTGCAGTTTTCCTTCCAAATCCTGCAACCCCTTCACCACAAATACAGTCCAATCATTCCTCGATACTCATTCACTCAGTCATTCCACTCCGCCATGCTACAGGGTGAACAAAAACCAACAAGAACAAGAGCTAGTTCAGCAAGCAAATTTATAGCCTCTCTTTGGATTTATGTTGATGCTGCTGCCCTCTAGTAATGTTATATGTCAACTGCAGCATAATCAAAGGATTGAGAAAGGGGCAGTCCTATGCAAATAATCTCCTCCCATGATTACTTCTCTGAGCTTCCGTAGTGGTACGATGATAGGACCTTCAACAAATGGTCTTCAGCAGATTTCTAAAGTTGCCAAATTGTCTTAGGCTAAGGATTGTTCCAGTCGAAGGCCTTCAGATAAGGACCCCACCCTCACTTAGCAGGGTCCAGAATTACCTGCAGTAATCCTCTATACAGAACATGGGTGTTTGTGGGCCTACTGTGAAGGCTATATGCTAAAACTGGGATGTCTAAGGTCCCAGTCCTGGTCTCACTGTCAGAGGCACAGCATAACACAGCCTGCCAGACATGACCGTGCAATGCCATGCCAAACCAAATGCTCCTTCCCCACACTTGCTGATTCATGCATTTTCAAGACATAATCAATCAGAGGCCTGACTTTGTCCATTCCTATCACTTCAACATTCAACATACTATCTTCTGACTGCAGCTAATAAGGGCTCTTTCACCTGCACAAAATTTTACTCTGCATTAAATCAACACCATTCAACCTATTTTATTATCTGCATGGCACCTTCCTCACATAATACAGCTCAATTCTGGCCCCCCTTGGGCCATATTTGTGCTCTCCAGAACACCAATTTGAAGAAAAAACGAATACATTCATAAATGAAGATAAGACCTTGCTAATATTTAAACTACTTGAGCAAAAGGAGGGAGGTGGCAGGTGGTGGTGGGGGTGGCAAGATTTGTAAATGTGCCCAACTAATGCAATCAATAATGACTTAAATTGTTGCTGTATTTTTTTAAGTAAAAATAATCTTTTTATGTGCAAAAAAACAAATACTGGATTTTTTTCCATGTAAACATCCTTCAAAGTCAGTGGCTGGATTCAAACCCCCATCCAGGGGTAGCTTCCTGCACCAAAGGCACTAGACTTTGCCTCTGAGCTATAGGCTTTTGATGGGTTTCTGTTGTGCAAGAGACCCTATCAGTATCTGACAGGCCGTGGTGTCATTGCTAATGGCTGCCACTGCACACGACACATCATAGCCATGATATAGGGAAGATTTGACAAGCTACATAAAGGGAACCCCGTCTGGTCCAGTGGGTAAATTCCTGCCTTCCACCCAGACATGCAGGGTTCAACTCCTGGGCCCGACAGATGACACACTCAATCTCTCAGCAAGCATCTGTGCATTAACCACTTGTTTTCTTGCAGTTTTCCTTCCAAATCCTGCAACCCCTTCACCACAAATACAGTCCAATCATTCCTCGATACTCATTCACTCAGTCATTCCACTCCGCCATGCTACAGGCTGAACAAAAACCAACAAGAACAAGAGCTAGTTCAGCAAGCAAATTTAAAGCCTCTCTTTGGATTTATGTTGATGCTGCTGCCCTCTAGTAATGTTATATGTCAACTGCAGCATAATCAAAGTATTGAGAAAGGGGCAGTCCTATGCAAATAATCTCCTCCCATGATTACTTCTCTGAGCTTCCGTAGTGGTACGATGATAGGACCTTCAACATATGGTCTTCAGCAGATTTCTAAAGTTGCCAAATTGTCTAGGCTAAGGATTGTTCCAGTCGAAGGCCTTCAGATAAGGACCCCACCCTCACTTAGCAGGGTCGAGAATTACCTGCAGTAATCCTCTATACAGAACATGGGTGTTCGTGGGCCTACTGTAAAAGCTATATGCTAAAACTGGGATGTCTAAAGTCCCAGTCCTGGTCTCACTGTCAGAGGCACAGCATAACACAGCCTGCCAGACATGGCCATGCAATGCCATGCCAAACCAAATGCTCCTTCCCCACACTTGCTGCATCATGCATTTTCAAGACAAAATCAATCAGAGGCCTGACTTTGTCCCTTTCCTATCACTTCAACATTCAACATACTACCTTCTGACTGCAGCTAATAAGGGCTCTTTCACCTGCACAAAATTTTACTCTGCATTAAATCAACACCATTCAACCTATTTTATTATCTGCATGGCACCTTCCTCACATAATACAGCTCAATTCTGGCCCTCCTTGGGCCATATTTGTGCTCTCCAGAACACCAATTTGAAATAAAAACGAATACATTCATAAATGAAGATAAGACCTTGCTAATATTTAAACTACTTGAGCAAAAGGAGGGAGGTGGCACGTGGTGGTGAGGGTGGCAAGATTTGTAAATGTGCCCAACTAATGCAATCAAAAAATGACTTAAATTGTTGCTGTATTTTTTTAAGTAAAAATAATCTTTTTATGTGCAAAAAAACAAATACTGGATTTTTTTCCATGTAAACATCCTTCAAAGTCAGTGGCTGGATTCAAACCCCCATCCAGGGGTAGCTTCCTGCACCAAAGGCACTAGACTTTGCCTCTGAGCTATAGGCTTTTGATGGGTTTCAGTTGTGCAAGAGACCCTATCAGTATCTGACAGGCCGTGGTGTCATTGCTAATGGCTGCCACTGCACACGACACATCATAGCCATGATATAGGGAAGATTTGACAAGCTACATAAAGGGAACCCCGTCTGGTCCAGTGGGTAAATTCCTGCCTTCCACCCAGACATGCAGGGTTCAACTCCTGGGCCCGACAGATGACACACTCAATCTCTCAGCAAGCATCTGTGCATTAACCACTTGTTTTCTTGCAGTTTTCCTTCCAAATCCTGCAACCCCTTCACCACAAATACAGTCCAATCATTCCTCGATACTCATTCACTCAGTCATTCCACTCCGCCATGCTACAGGCTGAACAAAAACCAACAAGAACAAGAGCTAGTTCAGCAAGCAAATTTAAAGCCTCTCTTTGGATTTATGTTGATGCTGCTGCCCTCTAGTAATGTTATATGTCAACTGCAGCATAATCAAAGTATTGAGAAAGGGGCAGTCCTATGCAAATAATCTCCTCCCATGATTACTTCTCTGAGCTTCCGTAGTGGTACGATGATAGGACCTTCAACATATGGTCTTCAGCAGATTTCTAAAGTTGCCAAATTGTCTAGGCTAAGGATTGTTCCAGTCGAAGGCCTTCAGATAAGGACCCCACCCTCACTTAGCAGGGTCGAGAATTACCTGCAGTAATCCTCTATACAGAACATGGGTGTTCGTGGGCCTACTGTAAAAGCTATATGCTAAAACTGGGATGTCTAAAGTCCCAGTCCTGGTCTCACTGTCAGAGGCACAGCATAACACAGCCTGCCAGACATGGCCATGCAATGCCATGCCAAACCAAATGCTCCTTCCCCACACTTGCTGCATCATGCATTTTCAAGACAAAATCAATCAGAGGCCTGACTTTGTCCCTTTCCTATCACTTCAACATTCAACATACTACCTTCTGACTGCAGCTAATAAGGGCTCTTTCACCTGCACAAAATTTTACTCTGCATTAAATCAACACCATTCAACCTATTTTATTATCTGCATGGCACCTTCCTCACATAATACAGCTCAATTCTGGCCCTCCTTGGGCCATATTTGTGCTCTCCAGAACACCAATTTGAAATAAAAACGAATACATTCATAAATGAAGATAAGACCTTGCTAATATTTAAACTACTTGAGCAAAAGGAGGGAGGTGGCAGGTGGTGGTGAGGGTGGCAAGATTTGTAAATGTGCCCAACTAATGCAATCAAAAAATGACTTAAATTGTTGCTGTATTTTTTTAAGTAAAAATAATCTTTTTATGTGCAAAAAATCAAATACTGGATTTTTTTTCCATGTAAACATCCATCAAAGTCAGTGGCTGGATTCAAACCCCCATCCGGGGGTAGCTTCCTGCACCAAAGGCACTAGACTTTGCCTATGCGCTATAGGCTTTTGATGGGTTTCAGTTGTGCAAGAGACCCTATCAGCATCTGACAGGCCGTGGTGTCATTGCTAATGGCTGCCACTGCACAGGACATCATAGCCATGATATAGGGAAGATTTGACAAGCTACATATAGGGAAGCCCGTCTGGTCCAGTGGGTAAGTTCCTGCCTTCCACCCAGACATGCAGGGTTCAATTCCAGGGCCCGACAGATGACACACTAAATCTCTCAGCAAGCATCTGTGCATTAACCACTTGTTTTCTTGCAGTTTTCCTTCCAAATCCTGCAACCCCTTCACCACAAATACAGTCCAATCATTCCTCGATACTCATTCACTCAGTCATTCCACTCCGCCATGCTACAGGGTGAACAAAAACCAACAAGAACAAGAGCTAGTTCAGCAAGCAAATTTATAGCCTCTCTTTGGATTTATGTTGATGCTGCTGCCCTCTAGTAATGTTATATGTCAACTGCAGCATAATCAAAGGATTGAGAAAGGGGCAGTCCTATGCAAATAATCTCCTCCCATGATTACTTCTCTGAGCTTCCGTAGTGGTACGATGATAGGACCTTCAACAAATGGTCTTCAGCAGATTTCTAAAGTTGCCAAATTGTCTTAGGCTAAGGATTGTTCCAGTCGAAGGCCTTCAGATAAGGACTCCACCCTCACTTAGCAGGGTCCAGAATTACCTGCAGTAATCCTCTATACAGAACATGGGCGTTTGTGGGCCTACTGTGAAGGCTATATGCTAAAACTGGGATGTCTAAAGTCCCAGTCCTGGTCTCACTGTCAGAGGCACAGCATAACACAGCCTGCCAGACATGACCGTGCAATGCCATGCCAAACCAAATGCTCCTTCCCCACACTTGCTGCATCATGCAATTTCAAGACATAATCAATCAGAGGCCTGACTTTGTCCTTTCCTACCATTTCAACATTCAACATACTACCTTCTGACTGCAGCTAGTAAGGACTCTTTCACCTGCACAAAATTTTACCCTGCATTAAGTCAACACCATTCAACCTATTTTATTATCTGTATGGCACCTTCCTCACATAATACAGCTCAATTCTGGCCCCCCTTGGGCCATATTTGTGCTCTCCAGAACACCAATTTGAAGAAAAAACAAATACATTCATAAATGAAGATAAGACCTTGCTAATATTTAAACTACTTGAGCAAAAGGAGGGAGGTGGCAGGTGGTGGTGGGGGTGGCAAGATTTGTAAATGTGCCCAACTAATGCAATCAAAAAATGACTTAAATTGTTGCTGTATTTTTTTAAGTAAAAATAATCTTTTTATGTGCAAAAAATCAAATACTGGATTTTTTTTCCATGTAAACATCCTTCAAAGTCAGTGGCTGGATTCAAACCCCCATCCAGGGGTAGCTTCCTGCACCAAAGGCACTAGACTTTGCCTATGCACTATGGGCTTTTGGTGGGTTTCAGTTGTGCAAGAGACCCTATCAGCATCTGACAGGCCGTGGTGTCATTGCTAATGGCTGCCACTGCACAGGACACATCATAGCCATGATATAGGGAAGATTTGACAAGCTACATATAGGGAAGCCCGTCTGGTCCAGTGGGTAAGTTCCTACCTTACATGCAGGGTTCAATTCCAGGGCCTGACAGATGACACACTAAATCTCTCAGCAAGCATCTGTGCATTAACCACTTATTTTCTTGCAGTTTTCCTTCCAAATCCTGCAACCCCTTCACCACAAATACAGTCCAATCATTACTCGATACTCATTCACTCAGTCATTCCACTCCGCCATGCTACAGGCTGAACAAAAACCAACAAGAACAAGAGCTAGTTCAGCAAGCAAATTTAAAGCCTCTCTTTGGATTTATGTTGATGCTACTGCCCTCTAGTAATGTTATATGTCAACTGCAGCAAAATCAAAGGATTGAGAAAGGGGCAGTCCTATGCAAATAATCTCCTCCCATGATTACTTCTCTGAGCTTCCGTAGTGGTACGATGATAGGACCTTCAACAAATGGTCTTCAGCAGATTTCTAAAGTTGCCAAATTGTCTTAGGCTAAGGATTGTTCCAGTCAAAGGCCGTCAGATAAGGACCCCACCCTCACTTAGCAGGGTCCAGAATTACCTGCAGTAATCATCTATACAGAACATGGGCGTTCGTGGGCGTTTGTGGGCCTACTGTAAAGGCTATATGCTAAAACTGGGATGTCTAAAGTCCCAGTCCCAGTCCCAGTCCCAGTCCCAGTCCCAGTCCCAGTCCCAGTCCCAGTCCCAGTCCCAGTCCCAGTCCTGGTCTCACTGTCAGAGGCACAGCATAACACAGCCTGCCAGACATGGCCGTGCAATGCCATGCCAAACCAAATGCTCCTTCCCCACACTTGCTGATTCATGCATTTTCAAGACATAATCAATCAGAGTCCTGACTTTGTCCTTTCCTATCACTTCAACATTCAACATACTATCTTCTGACTGCAGCTAATAAGGGCTCTTTCACCTGCACAAAATTTTACTCTGCATTAAATCAACACCATTCAACCTATTTTATTATCTGCATGGCACCTTCCTCACATAATACAGCTCAATTCTGGCCCCCCTTGGGCCATATTTGTGCTCTCCAGAACACCAATTTGAAATAAAAACGAATACATTCATAAGTGAAGATAAGACCTTGCTAATATTTAAACTACTTGAGCAAAAGGAGGGAGGTGGCAGGTGGTGGTGAGGGTGGCAAGATTTGTAAATGTGCCCAACTAATGCAATCAAAAAATGACTTAAATTGTTGCTGTATTTTTTTAAGTAAAAATAATCTTTTTATGTGCAAAAAATCAAATACTGGATTTTTTTTCCATGTAAACATCCTTCAAAGTCAGTGGCTGGATTCAAACCCCCATCCAGGGGTAGCTTCCTGCACCAAAGGCACTAAACTTTGCCTATGCGATATAGGCTTTTGATGGTTTTCAGTTGTGCAAGAGACCCTATCAGCATCTGACAGGCCGTGGTGTCATTGCTAATGGCTGCCACTGTACAGGACACATCATAGCCATGATATAGGGAAGATTTGACTAGCTACATATAGGGAAGCCTGTCTGGTCCAGTGGGTAAGTTCCTGCTTTCCACCCAGACATGCAGGGTTCAATTCCAGGGCCCGACAGATGACACACTAAATCTCTCAGCAAGCATCTGTACATTAACCACTTATTTTCTTGCAGTTTTCCTTCCAAATCCTGCAACCCCTTCACCACAAATACAGTCCAATCATTCCTCGATACTCATTCACTCAGTCATTCCACTCCGCCATGCTACAGGGTGAACAAAAACCAACAAGAACAAGAGCTAGTTCAGCAAGCAAATTTATAGCCTCTCTTTGGATTTATGTTGATGCTGCTGCCCTCTAGTAATGTTATATGTCAACTGCAGCATAATCAAAGGATTGAGAAAGGGGCAGTCCTATGCAAATAATCTCCTCCCATGATTACTTCTCTGAGCTTCCGTAGTGGTACGATGATAGGACCTTCAACAAATGGTCTTCAGCAGATTTCTAAAGTTGCCAAATTGTCTTAGGCTAAGGATTGTTCCAGTCGAAGGCCTTCAGATAAGGACCCCACCCTCACTTAGCAGGGTCCAGAATTACCTGCAGTAATCCTCTATACAGAACATGGGTGTTTGTGGGCCTACTGTGAAGGCTATATGCTAAAACTGGGATGTCTAAGGTCCCAGTCCTGGTCTCACTGTCAGAGGCACAGCATAACACAGCCTGCCAGACATGGCCGTGCAATGCCATGCCAAACCAAATGCTCCTTCCCCACACTTGCTGATTCATGCATTTTCAAGACATAATCAATCAGAGGCCTGACTTTGTCCATTCCTATCACTTCAACATTCAACATACTATCTTCTGACTGCAGCTAATAAGGGCTCTTTCACCTGCACAAAATTTTACTCTGCATTAAATCAACACCATTCAACCTATTTTATTATCTGCATGGCACCTTCCTCACATAATACAGCTCAATTCTGGCCCCCCTTGGGCCATATTTGTGCTCTCCAGAACACCAATTTGAAGAAAAAACGAATACATTCATAAATGAAGATAAGACCTTGCTAATATTTAAACTACTTGAGCAAAAGGAGGGAGGTGGCAGGTGGTGGTGGGGGTGGCAAGATTTGTAAATGTGCCCAACTAATGCAATCAATAATGACTTAAATTGTTGCTGTATTTTTTTAAGTAAAAATAATCTTTTTATGTGCAAAAAAACAAATACTGGATTTTTTTCCATGTAAACATCCTTCAAAGTCAGTGGCTGGATTCAAACCCCCATCCAGGGGTAGCTTCCTGCACCAAAGGCACTAGACTTTGCCTCTGAGCTATAGGCTTTTGATGGGTTTCTGTTGTGCAAGAGACCCTATCAGTATCTGACAGGCCGTGGTGTCATTGCTAATGGCTGCCACTGCACACGACACATCATAGCCATGATATAGGGAAGATTTGACAAGCTACATAAAGGGAACCCTGTCTGGTCCAGTGGGTAAATTCCTGCCTTCCACCCAGACATGCAGGGTTCAACTCCTGGGCCCGACAGATGACACACTCAATCTCTCAGCAAGCATCTGTGCATTAACCACTTGTTTTCTTGCAGTTTTCCTTCCAAATCCTGCAACCCCTTCACCACAAATACAGTCCAATCATTCCTCGATACTCATTCACTCAGTCATTCCACTCCGCCATGCTACAGGCTGAACAAAAACCAACAAGAACAAGAGCTAGTTCAGCAAGCAAATTTAAAGCCTCTCTTTGGATTTATGTTGATGCTGCTGCCCTCTAGTAATGTTATATGTCAACTGCAGCATAATCAAAGTATTGAGAAAGGGGCAGTCCTATGCAAATAATCTCCTCCCATGATTACTTCTCTGAGCTTCCGTAGTGGTACGATGATAGGACCTTCAACATATGGTCTTCAGCAGATTTCTAAAGTTGCCAAATTGTCTAGGCTAAGGATTGTTCCAGTCGAAGGCCTTCAGATAAGGACCCCACCCTCACTTAGCAGGGTCGAGAATTACCTGCAGTAATCCTCTATACAGAACATGGGTGTTCGTGGGCCTACTGTAAAAGCTATATGCTAAAACTGGGATGTCTAAAGTCCCAGTCCTGGTCTCACTGTCAGAGGCACAGCATAACACAGCCTGCCAGACATGGCCATGCAATGCCATGCCAAACCAAATGCTCCTTCCCCACACTTGCTGCATCATGCATTTTCAAGACAAAATCAATCAGAGGCCTGACTTTGTCCCTTTCCTATCACTTCAACATTCAACATACTACCTTCTGACTGCAGCTAATAAGGGCTCTTTCACCTGCACAAAATTTTACTCTGCATTAAATCAACACCATTCAACCTATTTTATTATCTGCATGGCACCTTCCTCACATAATACAGCTCAATTCTGGCCCTCCTTGGGCCATATTTGTGCTCTCCAGAACACCAATTTGAAATAAAAACGAATACATTCATAAATGAAGATAAGACCTTGCTAATATTTAAACTACTTGAGCAAAAGGAGGGAGGTGGCAGGTGGTGGTGAGGGTGGCAAGATTTGTAAATGTGCCCAACTAATGCAATCAAAAAATGACTTAAATTGTTGCTGTATTTTTTTAAGTAAAAATAATCTTTTTATGTGCAAAAAATCAAATACTGGATTTTTTTTCCATGTAAACATCCATCAAAGTCAGTGGCTGGATTCAAACCCCCATCCGGGGGTAGCTTCCTGCACCAAAGGCACTAGACTTTGCCTATGCGCTATAGGCTTTTGATGGGTTTCAGTTGTGCAAGAGACCCTATCAGCATCTGACAGGCCGTGGTGTCATTGCTAATGGCTGCCACTGCACAGGACATCATAGCCATGATATAGGGAAGATTTGACAAGCTACATATAGGGAAGCCCGTCTGGTCCAGTGGGTAAGTTCCTGCCTTCCACCCAGACATGCAGGGTTCAATTCCAGGGCCCGACAGATGACACACTAAATCTCTCAGCAAGCATCTGTGCATTAACCACTTGTTTTCTTGCAGTTTTCCTTCCAAATCCTGCAACCCCTTCACCACAAATACAGTCCAATCATTCCTCGATACTCATTCACTCAGTCATTCCACTCCGCCATGCTACAGGGTGAACAAAAACCAACAAGAACAAGAGCTAGTTCAGCAAGCAAATTTATAGCCTCTCTTTGGATTTATGTTGATGCTGCTGCCCTCTAGTAATGTTATATGTCAACTGCAGCATAATCAAAGGATTGAGAAAGGGGCAGTCCTATGCAAATAATCTCCTCCCATGATTACTTCTCTGAGCTTCCGTAGTGGTACGATGATAGGACCTTCAACAAATGGTCTTCAGCAGATTTCTAAAGTTGCCAAATTGTCTTAGGCTAAGGATTGTTCCAGTCGAAGGCCTTCAGATAAGGACTCCACCCTCACTTAGCAGGGTCCAGAATTACCTGCAGTAATCCTCTATACAGAACATGGGCGTTTGTGGGCCTACTGTGAAGGCTATATGCTAAAACTGGGATGTCTAAAGTCCCAGTCCTGGTCTCACTGTCAGAGGCACAGCATAACACAGCCTGCCAGACATGACCGTGCAATGCCATGCCAAACCAAATGCTCCTTCCCCACACTTGCTGCATCATGCAATTTCAAGACATAATCAATCAGAGGCCTGACTTTGTCCTTTCCTACCATTTCAACATTCAACATACTACCTTCTGACTGCAGCTAGTAAGGACTCTTTCACCTGCACAAAATTTTACCCTGCATTAAGTCAACACCATTCAACCTATTTTATTATCTGTATGGCACCTTCCTCACATAATACAGCTCAATTCTGGCCCCCCTTGGGCCATATTTGTGCTCTCCAGAACACCAATTTGAAGAAAAAACAAATACATTCATAAATGAAGATAAGACCTTGCTAATATTTAAACTACTTGAGCAAAAGGAGGGAGGTGGCAGGTGGTGGTGGGGGTGGCAAGATTTCTAAATGTGCCCAACTAATGCAATCAAAAAATGACTTAAATTGTTGCTGTATTTTTTTAAGTAAAAATAATCTTTTTATGTGCAAAAAATCAAATACTGGATTTTTTTTCCATGTAAACATCCTTCAAAGTCAGTGGCTGGATTCAAACCCCCATCCAGGGGTAGCTTCCTGCACCAAAGGCACTAGACTTTGCCTATGCACTATGGGCTTTTGGTGGGTTTCAGTTGTGCAAGAGACCCTATCAGCATCTGACAGGCCGTGGTGTCATTGCTAATGGCTGCCACTGCACAGGACACATCATAGCCATGATATAGGGAAGATTTGACAAGCTACATATAGGGAAGCCCGTCTGGTCCAGTGGGTAAGTTCCTACCTTACATGCAGGGTTCAATTCCAGGGCCTGACAGATGACACACTAAATCTCTCAGCAAGCATCTGTGCATTAACCACTTATTTTCTTGCAGTTTTCCTTCCAAATCCTGCAACCCCTTCACCACAAATACAGTCCAATCATTACTCGATACTCATTCACTCAGTCATTCCACTCCGCCATGCTACAGGCTGAACAAAAACCAACAAGAACAAGAGCTAGTTCAGCAAGCAAATTTAAAGCCTCTCTTTGGATTTATGTTGATGCTACTGCCCTCTAGTAATGTTATATGTCAACTGCAGCAAAATCAAAGGATTGAGAAAGGGGCAGTCCTATGCAAATAATCTCCTCCCATGATTACTTCTCTGAGCTTCCGTAGTGGTACGATGATAGGACCTTCAACAAATGGTCTTCAGCAGATTTCTAAAGTTGCCAAATTGTCTTAGGCTAAGGATTGTTCCAGTCAAAGGCCGTCAGATAAGGACCCCACCCTCACTTAGCAGGGTCCAGAATTACCTGCAGTAATCATCTATACAGAACATGGGCGTTCGTGGGCGTTTGTGGGCCTACTGTAAAGGCTATATGCTAAAACTGGGATGTCTAAAGTCCCAGTCCCAGTCCCAGTCCCAGTCCCAGTCCCAGTCCCAGTCCCAGTCCCAGTCCTGGTCTCACTGTCAGAGGCACAGCATAACACAGCCTGCCAGACATGGCCGTGCAATGCCATGCCAAACCAAATGCTCCTTCCCCACACTTGCTGATTCATGCATTTTCAAGACATAATCAATCAGAGTCCTGACTTTGTCCTTTCCTATCACTTCAACATTCAACATACTATCTTCTGACTGCAGCTAATAAGGGCTCTTTCACCTGCACAAAATTTTACTCTGCATTAAATCAACACCATTCAACCTATTTTATTATCTGCATGGCACCTTCCTCACATAATACAGCTCAATTCTGGCCCCCCTTGGGCCATATTTGTGCTCTCCAGAACACCAATTTGAAATAAAAACGAATACATTCATAAGTGAAGATAAGACCTTGCTAATATTTAAACTACTTGAGCAAAAGGAGGGAGGTGGCAGGTGGTGGTGAGGGTGGCAAGATTTGTAAATGTGCCCAACTAATGCAATCAAAAAATGACTTAAATTGTTGCTGTATTTTTTTAAGTAAAAATAATCTTTTTATGTGCAAAAAATCAAATACTGGATTTTTTTTCCATGTAAACATCCTTCAAAGTCAGTGGCTGGATTCAAACCCCCATCCAGGGGTAGCTTCCTGCACCAAAGGCACTAAACTTTGCCTATGCGATATAGGCTTTTGATGGTTTTCAGTTGTGCAAGAGACCCTATCAGCATCTGACAGGCCGTGGTGTCATTGCTAATGGCTGCCACTGTACAGGACACATCATAGCCATGATATAGGGAAGATTTGACTAGCTACATATAGGGAAGCCTGTCTGGTCCAGTGGGTAAGTTCCTGCTTTCCACCCAGACATGCAGGGTTCAATTCCAGGGCCCGACAGATGACACACTAAATCTCTCAGCAAGCATCTGTACATTAACCACTTATTTTCTTGCAGTTTTCCTTCCAAATCCTGCAACCCCTTCACCACAAATACAGTCCAATCATTCCTCGATACTCATTCACTCAGTCATTCCACTCCGCCATGCTACAGGGTGAACAAAAACCAACAAGAACAAGAGCTAGTTCAGCAAGCAAATTTATAGCCTCTCTTTGGATTTATGTTGATGCTGCTGCCCTCTAGTAATGTTATATGTCAACTGCAGCATAATCAAAGGATTGAGAAAGGGGCAGTCCTATGCAAATAATCTCCTCCCATGATTACTTCTCTGAGCTTCCGTAGTGGTACGATGATAGGACCTTCAACAAATGGTCTTCAGCAGATTTCTAAAGTTGCCAAATTGTCTTAGGCTAAGGATTGTTCCAGTCGAAGGCCTTCAGATAAGGACCCCACCCTCACTTAGCAGGGTCCAGAATTACCTGCAGTAATCCTCTATACAGAACATGGGTGTTTGTGGGCCTACTGTGAAGGCTATATGCTAAAACTGGGATGTCTAAGGTCCCAGTCCTGGTCTCACTGTCAGAGGCACAGCATAACACAGCCTGCCAGACATGGCCGTGCAATGCCATGCCAAACCAAATGCTCCTTCCCCACACTTGCTGATTCATGCATTTTCAAGACATAATCAATCAGAGGCCTGACTTTGTCCATTCCTATCACTTCAACATTCAACATACTATCTTCTGACTGCAGCTAATAAGGGCTCTTTCACCTGCACAAAATTTTACTCTGCATTAAATCAACACCATTCAACCTATTTTATTATCTGCATGGCACCTTCCTCACATAATACAGCTCAATTCTGGCCCCCCTTGGGCCATATTTGTGCTCTCCAGAACACCAATTTGAAGAAAAAACGAATACATTCATAAATGAAGATAAGACCTTGCTAATATTTAAACTACTTGAGCAAAAGGAGGGAGGTGGCAGGTGGTGGTGGGGGTGGCAAGATTTGTAAATGTGCCCAACTAATGCAATCAATAATGACTTAAATTGTTGCTGTATTTTTTTAAGTAAAAATAATCTTTTTATGTGCAAAAAAACAAATACTGGATTTTTTTCCATGTAAACATCCTTCAAAGTCAGTGGCTGGATTCAAACCCCCATCCAGGGGTAGCTTCCTGCACCAAAGGCACTAGACTTTGCCTCTGAGCTATAGGCTTTTGATGGGTTTCTGTTGTGCAAGAGACCCTATCAGTATCTGACAGGCCGTGGTGTCATTGCTAATGGCTGCCACTGCACACGACACATCATAGCCATGATATAGGGAAGATTTGACAAGCTACATAAAGGGAACCCTGTCTGGTCCAGTGGGTAAATTCCTGCCTTCCACCCAGACATGCAGGGTTCAACTCCTGGGCCCGACAGATGACACACTCAATCTCTCAGCAAGCATCTGTGCATTAACCACTTGTTTTCTTGCAGTTTTCCTTCCAAATCCTGCAACCCCTTCACCACAAATACAGTCCAATCATTCCTCGATACTCATTCACTCAGTCATTCCACTCCGCCATGCTACAGGCTGAACAAAAACCAACAAGAACAAGAGCTAGTTCAGCAAGCAAATTTAAAGCCTCTCTTTGGATTTATGTTGATGCTGCTGCCCTCTAGTAATGTTATATGTCAACTGCAGCATAATCAAAGTATTGAGAAAGGGGCAGTCCTATGCAAATAATCTCCTCCCATGATTACTTCTCTGAGCTTCCGTAGTGGTACGATGATAGGACCTTCAACATATGGTCTTCAGCAGATTTCTAAAGTTGCCAAATTGTCTAGGCTAAGGATTGTTCCAGTCGAAGGCCTTCAGATAAGGACCCCACCCTCACTTAGCAGGGTCGAGAATTACCTGCAGTAATCCTCTATACAGAACATGGGTGTTCGTGGGCCTACTGTAAAAGCTATATGCTAAAACTGGGATGTCTAAAGTCCCAGTCCTGGTCTCACTGTCAGAGGCACAGCATAACACAGCCTGCCAGACATGGCCATGCAATGCCATGCCAAACCAAATGCTCCTTCCCCACACTTGCTGCATCATGCATTTTCAAGACAAAATCAATCAGAGGCCTGACTTTGTCCCTTTCCTATCACTTCAACATTCAACATACTACCTTCTGACTGCAGCTAATAAGGGCTCTTTCACCTGCACAAAATTTTACTCTGCATTAAATCAACACCATTCAACCTATTTTATTATCTGCATGGCACCTTCCTCACATAATACAGCTCAATTCTGGCCCTCCTTGGGCCATATTTGTGCTCTCCAGAACACCAATTTGAAATAAAAACGAATACATTCATAAATGAAGATAAGACCTTGCTAATATTTAAACTACTTGAGCAAAAGGAGGGAGGTGGCAGGTGGTGGTGAGGGTGGCAAGATTTGTAAATGTGCCCAACTAATGCAATCAAAAAATGACTTAAATTGTTGCTGTATTTTTTTAAGTAAAAATAATCTTTTTATGTGCAAAAAATCAAATACTGGATTTTTTTTCCATGTAAACATCCATCAAAGTCAGTGGCTGGATTCAAACCCCCATCCGGGGGTAGCTTCCTGCACCAAAGGCACTAGACTTTGCCTATGCGCTATAGGCTTTTGATGGGTTTCAGTTGTGCAAGAGACCCTATCAGCATCTGACAGGCCGTGGTGTCATTGCTAATGGCTGCCACTGCACAGGACATCATAGCCATGATATAGGGAAGATTTGACAAGCTACATATAGGGAAGCCCGTCTGGTCCAGTGGGTAAGTTCCTGCCTTCCACCCAGACATGCAGGGTTCAATTCCAGGGCCCGACAGATGACACACTAAATCTCTCAGCAAGCATCTGTGCATTAACCACTTGTTTTCTTGCAGTTTTCCTTCCAAATCCTGCAACCCCTTCACCACAAATACAGTCCAATCATTCCTCGATACTCATTCACTCAGTCATTCCACTCCGCCATGCTACAGGGTGAACAAAAACCAACAAGAACAAGAGCTAGTTCAGCAAGCAAATTTATAGCCTCTCTTTGGATTTATGTTGATGCTGCTGCCCTCTAGTAATGTTATATGTCAACTGCAGCATAATCAAAGGATTGAGAAAGGGGCAGTCCTATGCAAATAATCTCCTCCCATGATTACTTCTCTGAGCTTCCGTAGTGGTACGATGATAGGACCTTCAACAAATGGTCTTCAGCAGATTTCTAAAGTTGCCAAATTGTCTTAGGCTAAGGATTGTTCCAGTCGAAGGCCTTCAGATAAGGACTCCACCCTCACTTAGCAGGGTCCAGAATTACCTGCAGTAATCCTCTATACAGAACATGGGCGTTTGTGGGCCTACTGTGAAGGCTATATGCTAAAACTGGGATGTCTAAAGTCCCAGTCCTGGTCTCACTGTCAGAGGCACAGCATAACACAGCCTGCCAGACATGACCGTGCAATGCCATGCCAAACCAAATGCTCCTTCCCCACACTTGCTGCATCATGCAATTTCAAGACATAATCAATCAGAGGCCTGACTTTGTCCTTTCCTACCATTTCAACATTCAACATACTACCTTCTGACTGCAGCTAGTAAGGACTCTTTCACCTGCACAAAATTTTACCCTGCATTAAGTCAACACCATTCAACCTATTTTATTATCTGTATGGCACCTTCCTCACATAATACAGCTCAATTCTGGCCCCCCTTGGGCCATATTTGTGCTCTCCAGAACACCAATTTGAAGAAAAAACAAATACATTCATAAATGAAGATAAGACCTTGCTAATATTTAAACTACTTGAGCAAAAGGAGGGAGGTGGCAGGTGGTGGTGGGGGTGGCAAGATTTCTAAATGTGCCCAACTAATGCAATCAAAAAATGACTTAAATTGTTGCTGTATTTTTTTAAGTAAAAATAATCTTTTTATGTGCAAAAAATCAAATACTGGATTTTTTTTCCATGTAAACATCCTTCAAAGTCAGTGGCTGGATTCAAACCCCCATCCAGGGGTAGCTTCCTGCACCAAAGGCACTAGACTTTGCCTATGCACTATGGGCTTTTGGTGGGTTTCAGTTGTGCAAGAGACCCTATCAGCATCTGACAGGCCGTGGTGTCATTGCTAATGGCTGCCACTGCACAGGACACATCATAGCCATGATATAGGGAAGATTTGACAAGCTACATATAGGGAAGCCCGTCTGGTCCAGTGGGTAAGTTCCTACCTTACATGCAGGGTTCAATTCCAGGGCCTGACAGATGACACACTAAATCTCTCAGCAAGCATCTGTGCATTAACCACTTATTTTCTTGCAGTTTTCCTTCCAAATCCTGCAACCCCTTCACCACAAATACAGTCCAATCATTACTCGATACTCATTCACTCAGTCATTCCACTCCGCCATGCTACAGGCTGAACAAAAACCAACAAGAACAAGAGCTAGTTCAGCAAGCAAATTTAAAGCCTCTCTTTGGATTTATGTTGATGCTACTGCCCTCTAGTAATGTTATATGTCAACTGCAGCAAAATCAAAGGATTGAGAAAGGGGCAGTCCTATGCAAATAATCTCCTCCCATGATTACTTCTCTGAGCTTCCGTAGTGGTACGATGATAGGACCTTCAACAAATGGTCTTCAGCAGATTTCTAAAGTTGCCAAATTGTCTTAGGCTAAGGATTGTTCCAGTCAAAGGCCGTCAGATAAGGACCCCACCCTCACTTAGCAGGGTCCAGAATTACCTGCAGTAATCATCTATACAGAACATGGGCGTTCGTGGGCGTTTGTGGGCCTACTGTAAAGGCTATATGCTAAAACTGGGATGTCTAAAGTCCCAGTCCCAGTCCCAGTCCCAGTCCCAGTCCCAGTCCCAGTCCCAGTCCCAGTCCCAGTCCCAGTCCCAGTCCCAGTCCCAGTCCCAGTCCCAGTCCTGGTCTCACTGTCAGAGGCACAGCATAACACAGCCTGCCAGACATGGCCGTGCAATGCCATGCCAAACCAAATGCTCCTTCCCCACACTTGCTGATTCATGCATTTTCAAGACATAATCAATCAGAGTCCTGACTTTGTCCTTTCCTATCACTTCAACATTCAACATACTATCTTCTGACTGCAGCTAATAAGGGCTCTTTCACCTGCACAAAATTTTACTCTGCATTAAATCAACACCATTCAACCTATTTTATTATCTGCATGGCACCTTCCTCACATAATACAGCTCAATTCTGGCCCCCCTTGGGCCATATTTGTGCTCTCCAGAACACCAATTTGAAATAAAAACGAATACATTCATAAGTGAAGATAAGACCTTGCTAATATTTAAACTACTTGAGCAAAAGGAGGGAGGTGGCAGGTGGTGGTGAGGGTGGCAAGATTTGTAAATGTGCCCAACTAATGCAATCAAAAAATGACTTAAATTGTTGCTGTATTTTTTTAAGTAAAAATAATCTTTTTATGTGCAAAAAATCAAATACTGGATTTTTTTTCCATGTAAACATCCTTCAAAGTCAGTGGCTGGATTCAAACCCCCATCCAGGGGTAGCTTCCTGCACCAAAGGCACTAAACTTTGCCTATGCGATATAGGCTTTTGATGGTTTTCAGTTGTGCAAGAGACCCTATCAGCATCTGACAGGCCGTGGTGTCATTGCTAATGGCTGCCACTGTACAGGACACATCATAGCCATGATATAGGGAAGATTTGACTAGCTACATATAGGGAAGCCTGTCTGGTCCAGTGGGTAAGTTCCTGCTTTCCACCCAGACATGCAGGGTTCAATTCCAGGGCCCGACAGATGACACACTAAATCTCTCAGCAAGCATCTGTACATTAACCACTTATTTTCTTGCAGTTTTCCTTCCAAATCCTGCAACCCCTTCACCACAAATACAGTCCAATCATTCCTCGATACTCATTCACTCAGTCATTCCACTCCACCATGCTACAGGGTGAACAAAAACCAACAAGAACAAGAGCTAGTTCAGCAAGCAAATTTATAGCCTCTCTTTGGATTTATGTTGATGCTGCTGCCCTCTAGTAATGTTATATGTCAACTGCAGCATAATCAAAGGATTGAGAAAGGGGCAGTCCTATGCAAATAATCTCCTCCCATGATTACTTCTCTGAGCTTCCGTAGTGGTACGATGATAGGACCTTCAACAAATGGTCTTCAGCAGATTTCTAAAGTTGCCAAATTGTCTTAGGCTAAGGATTGTTCCAGTCGAAGGCCTTCAGATAAGGACCCCACCCTCACTTAGCAGGGTCCAGAATTACCTGCAGTAATCCTCTATACAGAACATGGGTGTTTGTGGGCCTACTGTGAAGGCTATATGCTAAAACTGGGATGTCTAAGGTCCCAGTCCTGGTCTCACTGTCAGAGGCACAGCATAACACAGCCTGCCAGACATGGCCGTGCAATGCCATGCCAAACCAAATGCTCCTTCCCCACACTTGCTGATTCATGCATTTTCAAGACATAATCAATCAGAGGCCTGACTTTGTCCATTCCTATCACTTCAACATTCAACATACTATCTTCTGACTGCAGCTAATAAGGGCTCTTTCACCTGCACAAAATTTTACTCTGCATTAAATCAACACCATTCAACCTATTTTATTATCTGCATGGCACCTTCCTCACATAATACAGCTCAATTCTGGCCCCCCTTGGGCCATATTTGTGCTCTCCAGAACACCAATTTGAAGAAAAAACGAATACATTCATAAATGAAGATAAGACCTTGCTAATATTTAAACTACTTGAGCAAAAGGAGGGAGGTGGCAGGTGGTGGTGGGGGTGGCAAGATTTGTAAATGTGCCCAACTAATGCAATCAATAATGACTTAAATTGTTGCTGTATTTTTTTAAGTAAAAATAATCTTTTTATGTGCAAAAAAACAAATACTGGATTTTTTTCCATGTAAACATCCTTCAAAGTCAGTGGCTGGATTCAAACCCCCATCCAGGGGTAGCTTCCTGCACCAAAGGCACTAGACTTTGCCTCTGAGCTATAGGCTTTTGATGGGTTTCTGTTGTGCAAGAGACCCTATCAGTATCTGACAGGCCGTGGTGTCATTGCTAATGGCTGCCACTGCACACGACACATCATAGCCATGATATAGGGAAGATTTGACAAGCTACATAAAGGGAACCCTGTCTGGTCCAGTGGGTAAATTCCTGCCTTCCACCCAGACATGCAGGGTTCAACTCCTGGGCCCGACAGATGACACACTCAATCTCTCAGCAAGCATCTGTGCATTAACCACTTGTTTTCTTGCAGTTTTCCTTCCAAATCCTGCAACCCCTTCACCACAAATACAGTCCAATCATTCCTCGATACTCATTCACTCAGTCATTCCACTCCGCCATGCTACAGGCTGAACAAAAACCAACAAGAACAAGAGCTAGTTCAGCAAGCAAATTTAAAGCCTCTCTTTGGATTTATGTTGATGCTGCTGCCCTCTAGTAATGTTATATGTCAACTGCAGCATAATCAAAGTATTGAGAAAGGGGCAGTCCTATGCAAATAATCTCCTCCCATGATTACTTCTCTGAGCTTCCGTAGTGGTACGATGATAGGACCTTCAACATATGGTCTTCAGCAGATTTCTAAAGTTGCCAAATTGTCTTAGGCTAAGGATTGTTCCAGTCGAAGGCCTTCAGATAAGGACCCCACCCTCACTTAGCAGGGTCGAGAATTACCTGCAGTAATCCTCTATACAGAACATGGGTGTTCGTGGGCCTACTGTAAAAGCTATATGCTAAAACTGGGATGTCTAAAGTCCCAGTCCTGGTCTCACTGTCAGAGGCACAGCATAACACAGCCTGCCAGACATGGCCATGCAATGCCATGCCAAACCAAATGCTCCTTCCCCACACTTGCTGCATCATGCATTTTCAAGACAAAATCAATCAGAGGCCTGACTTTGTCCCTTTCCTATCACTTCAACATTCAACATACTACCTTCTGACTGCAGCTAATAAGGGCTCTTTCACCTGCACAAAATTTTACTCTGCATTAAATCAACACCATTCAACCTATTTTATTATCTGCATGGCACCTTCCTCACATAATACAGCTCAATTCTGGCCCTCCTTGGGCCATATTTGTGCTCTCCAGAACACCAATTTGAAATAAAAACGAATACATTCATAAATGAAGATAAGACCTTGCTAATATTTAAACTACTTGAGCAAAAGGAGGGAGGTGGCAGGTGGTGGTGAGGGTGGCAAGATTTGTAAATGTGCCCAACTAATGCAATCAAAAAATGACTTAAATTGTTGCTGTATTTTTTTAAGTAAAAATAATCTTTTTATGTGCAAAAAATCAAATACTGGATTTTTTTTCCATGTAAACATCCTTCAAAGTCAGTGGCTGGATTCAAACCCCCATCCAGGGGTAGCTTCCTGCACCAAAGGCACTAGACTTTGCCTATGCGCTATAGGCTTTTGATGGGTTTCAGTTGTGCAAGAGACCCTATCAGCATCTGACAGGCCGTGGTGTCATTGCTAATGGCTGCCACTGCACAGGACATCATAGCCATGATATAGGGAAGATTTGACAAGCTACATATAGGGAAGCCCGTCTGGTCCAGTGGGTAAGTTCCTGCCTTCCACCCAGACATGCAGGGTTCAATTCCAGGGCCCGACAGATGACACACTAAATCTCTCAGCAAGCATCTGTACATTAACCACTTATGTTCTTGCAGTTTTCCTTCCAAATCCTGCATCCCCTTCACCACAAATACAGTCCAATCATTCCTCGATACTCATTCACTCAGTCATTCCACTCCGCCATGCTACAGGGTGAACAAAAACCAACAAGAACAAGAGCTAGTTCAGCAAGCAAATTTATAGCCTCTCTTTGGATTTATGTTGATGCTGCTGCCCTCTAGTAATGTTATATGTCAACTGCAGCATAATCAAAGGATTGAGAAAGGGGCAGTCCTATGCAAATAATCTCCTCCCATGATTACTTCTCTGAGCTTCCGTAGTGGTACGATGATAGGACCTTCAACAAATGGTCTTCAGCAGATTTCTAAAGTTGCCAAATTGTCTTAGGCTAAGGATTGTTCCAGTCGAAGGCCTTCAGATAAGGACCCCACCCTCACTTAGCAGGGTCCAGAATTACCTGCAGTAATCCTCTATACAGAACATGGGCGTTTGTGGGCCTACTGTGAAGGCTATATGCTAAAACTGGGATGTCTAAAGTCCCAGTCCTGGTCTCACTGTCAGAGGCACAGCATAACACAGCCTGCCAGACATGACCGTGCAATGCCATGCCAAACCAAATGCTCCTTCCCCACACTTGCTGCATCATGCAATTTCAAGACATAATCAATCAGAGGCCTGACTTTGTCCTTTCCTACCATTTCAACATTCAACATACTACCTTCTGACTGCAGCTAGTAAGGACTCTTTCACCTGCACAAAATTTTACCCTGCATTAAGTCAACACCATTCAACCTATTTTATTATCTGTATGGCACCTTCCTCACATAATACAGCTCAATTCTGGCCCCCCTTGGGCCATATTTGTGCTCTCCAGAACACCAATTTGAAGAAAAAACAAATACATTCATAAATGAAGATAAGACCTTGCTAATATTTAAACTACTTGAGCAAAAGGAGGGAGGTGGCAGGTGGTGGTGGGGGTGGCAAGATTTCTAAATGTGCCCAACTAATGCAATCAAAAAATGACTTAAATTGTTGCTGTATTTTTTTAAGTAAAAATAATCTTTTTATGTGCAAAAAATCAAATACTGGATTTTTTTTCCATGTAAACATCCTTCAAAGTCAGTGGCTGGATTCAAACCCCCATCCAGGGGTAGCTTCCTGCACCAAAGGCACTAGACTTTGCCTATGCACTATGGGCTTTTGGTGGGTTTCAGTTGTGCAAGAGACCCTATCAGCATCTGACAGGCCGTGGTGTCATTGCTAATGGCTGCCACTGCACAGGACACATCATAGCCATGATATAGGGAAGATTTGACAAGCTACATATAGGGAAGCCTGTCTGGTCCAGTGGGTAAGTTCCTACCTTACATGCAGGGTTCAATTCCAGGGCCTGACAGATGACACACTAAATCTCTCAGCAAGCATCTGTGCATTAACCACTTATTTTCTTGCAGTTTTCCTTCCAAATCCTGCAACCCCTTCACCACAAATACAGTCCAATCATTACTCGATACTCATTCACTCAGTCATTCCACTCCGCCATGCTACAGGCTGAACAAAAACCAACAAGAACAAGAGCTAGTTCAGCAAGCAAATTTAAAGCCTCTCTTTGGATTTATGTTGATGCTACTGCCCTCTAGTAATGTTATATGTCAACTGCAGCAAAATCAAAGGATTGAGAAAGGGGCAGTCCTATGCAAATAATCTCCTCCCATGATTACTTCTCTGAGCTTCCGTAGTGGTACGATGATAGGACCTTCAACAAATGGTCTTCAGCAGATTTCTAAAGTTGCCAAATTGTCTTAGGCTAAGGATTGTTCCAGTCAAAGGCCGTCAGATAAGGACCCCACCCTCACTTAGCAGGGTCCAGAATTACCTGCAGTAATCATCTATACAGAACATGGGCGTTCGTGGGCGTTTGTGGGCCTACTGTAAAGGCTATATGCTAAAACTGGGATGTCTAAAGTCCCAGTCCCAGTCCCAGTCCCAGTCCCAGTCCCAGTCCCAGTCTCAGTCTCAGTCCCAGTCCCAGTCCCAGTCCCAGTCCCAGTCCCAGTCCCAGTCCCAGTCCCAGTCCCAGTCCCAGTCCCAGTCCCAGTCCTGGTCTCACTGTCAGAGGCACAGCATAACACAGCCTGCCAGACATGGCCGTGCAATGCCATGCCAAACCAAATGCTCCTTCCCCACACTTGCTGATTCATGCATTTTCAAGACATAATCAATCAGAGTCCTGACTTTGTCCTTTCCTATCACTTCAACATTCAACATACTATCTTCTGACTGCAGCTAATAAGGGCTCTTTCACCTGCACAAAATTTTACTCTGCATTAAATCAACACCATTCAACCTATTTTATTATCTGCATGGCACCTTCCTCACATAATACAGCTCAATTCTGGCCCCCCTTGGGCCATATTTGTGCTCTCCAGAACACCAATTTGAAATAAAAACGAATACATTCATAAGTGAAGATAAGACCTTGCTAATATTTAAACTACTTGAGCAAAAGGAGGGAGGTGGCAGGTGGTGGTGAGGGTGGCAAGATTTGTAAATGTGCCCAACTAATGCAATCAAAAAATGACTTAAATTGTTGCTGTATTTTTTTAAGTAAAAATAATCTTTTTATGTGCAAAAAATCAAATACTGGATTTTTTTTCCATGTAAACATCCTTCAAAGTCAGTGGCTGGATTCAAACCCCCATCCAGGGGTAGCTTCCTGCACCAAAGGCACTAAACTTTGCCTATGCGATATAGGCTTTTGATGGTTTTCAGTTGTGCAAGAGACCCTATCAGCATCTGACAGGCCGTGGTGTCATTGCTAATGGCTGCCACTGTACAGGACACATCATAGCCATGATATAGGGAAGATTTGACTAGCTACATATAGGGAAGCCTGTCTGGTCCAGTGGGTAAGTTCCTGCTTTCCACCCAGACATGCAGGGTTCAATTCCAGGGCCCGACAGATGACACACTAAATCTCTCAGCAAGCATCTGTACATTAACCACTTATTTTCTTGCAGTTTTCCTTCCAAATCCTGCAACCCCTTCACCACAAATACAGTCCAATCATTCCTCGATACTCATTCACTCAGTCATTCCACTCCGCCATGCTACAGGGTGAACAAAAACCAACAAGAACAAGAGCTAGTTCAGCAAGCAAATTTATAGCCTCTCTTTGGATTTATGTTGATGCTGCTGCCCTCTAGTAATGTTATATGTCAACTGCAGCATAATCAAAGGATTGAGAAAGGGGCAGTCCTATGCAAATAATCTCCTCCCATGATTACTTCTCTGAGCTTCCGTAGTGGTACGATGATAGGACCTTCAACAAATGGTCTTCAGCAGATTTCTAAAGTTGCCAAATTGTCTTAGGCTAAGGATTGTTCCAGTCGAAGGCCTTCAGATAAGGACCCCACCCTCACTTAGCAGGGTCCAGAATTACCTGCAGTAATCCTCTATACAGAACATGGGTGTTTGTGGGCCTACTGTGAAGGCTATATGCTAAAACTGGGATGTCTAAGGTCCCAGTCCTGGTCTCACTGTCAGAGGCACAGCATAACACAGCCTGCCAGACATGGCCGTGCAATGCCATGCCAAACCAAATGCTCCTTCCCCACACTTGCTGATTCATGCATTTTCAAGACATAATCAATCAGAGGCCTGACTTTGTCCATTCCTATCACTTCAACATTCAACATACTATCTTCTGACTGCAGCTAATAAGGGCTCTTTCACCTGCACAAAATTTTACTCTGCATTAAATCAACACCATTCAACCTATTTTATTATCTGCATGGCACCTTCCTCACATAATACAGCTCAATTCTGGCCCCCCTTGGGCCATATTTGTGCTCTCCAGAACACCAATTTGAAGAAAAAACGAATACATTCATAAATGAAGATAAGACCTTGCTAATATTTAAACTACTTGAGCAAAAGGAGGGAGGTGGCAGGTGGTGGTGGGGGTGGCAAGATTTGTAAATGTGCCCAACTAATGCAATCAATAATGACTTAAATTGTTGCTGTATTTTTTTAAGTAAAAATAATCTTTTTATGTGCAAAAAAACAAATACTGGATTTTTTTCCATGTAAACATCCTTCAAAGTCAGTGGCTGGATTCAAACCCCCATCCAGGGGTAGCTTCCTGCACCAAAGGCACTAGACTTTGCCTCTGAGCTATAGGCTTTTGATGGGTTTCTGTTGTGCAAGAGACCCTATCAGTATCTGACAGGCCGTGGTGTCATTGCTAATGGCTGCCACTGCACACGACACATCATAGCCATGATATAGGGAAGATTTGACAAGCTACATAAAGGGAACCCTGTCTGGTCCAGTGGGTAAATTCCTGCCTTCCACCCAGACATGCAGGGTTCAACTCCTGGGCCCGACAGATGACACACTCAATCTCTCAGCAAGCATCTGTGCATTAACCACTTGTTTTCTTGCAGTTTTCCTTCCAAATCCTGCAACCCCTTCACCACAAATACAGTCCAATCATTCCTCGATACTCATTCACTCAGTCATTCCACTCCGCCATGCTACAGGCTGAACAAAAACCAACAAGAACAAGAGCTAGTTCAGCAAGCAAATTTAAAGCCTCTCTTTGGATTTATGTTGATGCTGCTGCCCTCTAGTAATGTTATATGTCAACTGCAGCATAATCAAAGTATTGAGAAAGGGGCAGTCCTATGCAAATAATCTCCTCCCATGATTACTTCTCTGAGCTTCCGTAGTGGTACGATGATAGGACCTTCAACATATGGTCTTCAGCAGATTTCTAAAGTTGCCAAATTGTCTAGGCTAAGGATTGTTCCAGTCGAAGGCCTTCAGATAAGGACCCCACCCTCACTTAGCAGGGTCGAGAATTACCTGCAGTAATCCTCTATACAGAACATGGGTGTTCGTGGGCCTACTGTAAAAGCTATATGCTAAAACTGGGATGTCTAAAGTCCCAGTCCTGGTCTCACTGTCAGAGGCACAGCATAACACAGCCTGCCAGACATGGCCATGCAATGCCATGCCAAACCAAATGCTCCTTCCCCACACTTGCTGCATCATGCATTTTCAAGACAAAATCAATCAGAGGCCTGACTTTGTCCCTTTCCTATCACTTCAACATTCAACATACTACCTTCTGACTGCAGCTAATAAGGGCTCTTTCACCTGCACAAAATTTTACTCTGCATTAAATCAACACCATTCAACCTATTTTATTATCTGCATGGCACCTTCCTCACATAATACAGCTCAATTCTGGCCCTCCTTGGGCCATATTTGTGCTCTCCAGAACACCAATTTGAAATAAAAACGAATACATTCATAAATGAAGATAAGACCTTGCTAATATTTAAACTACTTGAGCAAAAGGAGGGAGGTGGCAGGTGGTGGTGAGGGTGGCAAGATTTGTAAATGTGCCCAACTAATGCAATCAAAAAATGACTTAAATTGTTGCTGTATTTTTTTAAGTAAAAATAATCTTTTTATGTGCAAAAAATCAAATACTGGATTTTTTTTCCATGTAAACATCCATCAAAGTCAGTGGCTGGATTCAAACCCCCATCCGGGGGTAGCTTCCTGCACCAAAGGCACTAGACTTTGCCTATGCGCTATAGGCTTTTGATGGGTTTCAGTTGTGCAAGAGACCCTATCAGCATCTGACAGGCCGTGGTGTCATTGCTAATGGCTGCCACTGCACAGGACATCATAGCCATGATATAGGGAAGATTTGACAAGCTACATATAGGGAAGCCCGTCTGGTCCAGTGGGTAAGTTCCTGCCTTCCACCCAGACATGCAGGGTTCAATTCCAGGGCCCGACAGATGACACACTAAATCTCTCAGCAAGCATCTGTGCATTAACCACTTGTTTTCTTGCAGTTTTCCTTCCAAATCCTGCAACCCCTTCACCACAAATACAGTCCAATCATTCCTCGATACTCATTCACTCAGTCATTCCACTCCGCCATGCTACAGGGTGAACAAAAACCAACAAGAACAAGAGCTAGTTCAGCAAGCAAATTTATAGCCTCTCTTTGGATTTATGTTGATGCTGCTGCCCTCTAGTAATGTTATATGTCAACTGCAGCATAATCAAAGGATTGAGAAAGGGGCAGTCCTATGCAAATAATCTCCTCCCATGATTACTTCTCTGAGCTTCCGTAGTGGTACGATGATAGGACCTTCAACAAATGGTCTTCAGCAGATTTCTAAAGTTGCCAAATTGTCTTAGGCTAAGGATTGTTCCAGTCGAAGGCCTTCAGATAAGGACTCCACCCTCACTTAGCAGGGTCCAGAATTACCTGCAGTAATCCTCTATACAGAACATGGGCGTTTGTGGGCCTACTGTGAAGGCTATATGCTAAAACTGGGATGTCTAAAGTCCCAGTCCTGGTCTCACTGTCAGAGGCACAGCATAACACAGCCTGCCAGACATGACCGTGCAATGCCATGCCAAACCAAATGCTCCTTCCCCACACTTGCTGCATCATGCAATTTCAAGACATAATCAATCAGAGGCCTGACTTTGTCCTTTCCTACCATTTCAACATTCAACATACTACCTTCTGACTGCAGCTAGTAAGGACTCTTTCACCTGCACAAAATTTTACCCTGCATTAAGTCAACACCATTCAACCTATTTTATTATCTGTATGGCACCTTCCTCACATAATACAGCTCAATTCTGGCCCCCCTTGGGCCATATTTGTGCTCTCCAGAACACCAATTTGAAGAAAAAACAAATACATTCATAAATGAAGATAAGACCTTGCTAATATTTAAACTACTTGAGCAAAAGGAGGGAGGTGGCAGGTGGTGGTGGGGGTGGCAAGATTTCTAAATGTGCCCAACTAATGCAATCAAAAAATGACTTAAATTGTTGCTGTATTTTTTTAAGTAAAAATAATCTTTTTATGTGCAAAAAATCAAATACTGGATTTTTTTTCCATGTAAACATCCTTCAAAGTCAGTGGCTGGATTCAAACCCCCATCCAGGGGTAGCTTCCTGCACCAAAGGCACTAGACTTTGCCTATGCACTATGGGCTTTTGGTGGGTTTCAGTTGTGCAAGAGACCCTATCAGCATCTGACAGGCCGTGGTGTCATTGCTAATGGCTGCCACTGCACAGGACACATCATAGCCATGATATAGGGAAGATTTGACAAGCTACATATAGGGAAGCCCGTCTGGTCCAGTGGGTAAGTTCCTACCTTACATGCAGGGTTCAATTCCAGGGCCTGACAGATGACACACTAAATCTCTCAGCAAGCATCTGTGCATTAACCACTTATTTTCTTGCAGTTTTCCTTCCAAATCCTGCAACCCCTTCACCACAAATACAGTCCAATCATTACTCGATACTCATTCACTCAGTCATTCCACTCCGCCATGCTACAGGCTGAACAAAAACCAACAAGAACAAGAGCTAGTTCAGCAAGCAAATTTAAAGCCTCTCTTTGGATTTATGTTGATGCTACTGCCCTCTAGTAATGTTATATGTCAACTGCAGCAAAATCAAAGGATTGAGAAAGGGGCAGTCCTATGCAAATAATCTCCTCCCATGATTACTTCTCTGAGCTTCCGTAGTGGTACGATGATAGGACCTTCAACAAATGGTCTTCAGCAGATTTCTAAAGTTGCCAAATTGTCTTAGGCTAAGGATTGTTCCAGTCAAAGGCCGTCAGATAAGGACCCCACCCTCACTTAGCAGGGTCCAGAATTACCTGCAGTAATCATCTATACAGAACATGGGCGTTCGTGGGCGTTTGTGGGCCTACTGTAAAGGCTATATGCTAAAACTGGGATGTCTAAAGTCCCAGTCCCAGTCCCAGTCCCAGTCCCAGTCCCAGTCCCAGTCCCAGTCCCAGTCCTGGTCTCACTGTCAGAGGCACAGCATAACACAGCCTGCCAGACATGGCCGTGCAATGCCATGCCAAACCAAATGCTCCTTCCCCACACTTGCTGATTCATGCATTTTCAAGACATAATCAATCAGAGTCCTGACTTTGTCCTTTCCTATCACTTCAACATTCAACATACTATCTTCTGACTGCAGCTAATAAGGGCTCTTTCACCTGCACAAAATTTTACTCTGCATTAAATCAACACCATTCAACCTATTTTATTATCTGCATGGCACCTTCCTCACATAATACAGCTCAATTCTGGCCCCCCTTGGGCCATATTTGTGCTCTCCAGAACACCAATTTGAAATAAAAACGAATACATTCATAAGTGAAGATAAGACCTTGCTAATATTTAAACTACTTGAGCAAAAGGAGGGAGGTGGCAGGTGGTGGTGAGGGTGGCAAGATTTGTAAATGTGCCCAACTAATGCAATCAAAAAATGACTTAAATTGTTGCTGTATTTTTTTAAGTAAAAATAATCTTTTTATGTGCAAAAAATCAAATACTGGATTTTTTTTCCATGTAAACATCCTTCAAAGTCAGTGGCTGGATTCAAACCCCCATCCAGGGGTAGCTTCCTGCACCAAAGGCACTAAACTTTGCCTATGCGATATAGGCTTTTGATGGTTTTCAGTTGTGCAAGAGACCCTATCAGCATCTGACAGGCCGTGGTGTCATTGCTAATGGCTGCCACTGTACAGGACACATCATAGCCATGATATAGGGAAGATTTGACTAGCTACATATAGGGAAGCCTGTCTGGTCCAGTGGGTAAGTTCCTGCTTTCCACCCAGACATGCAGGGTTCAATTCCAGGGCCCGACAGATGACACACTAAATCTCTCAGCAAGCATCTGTACATTAACCACTTATTTTCTTGCAGTTTTCCTTCCAAATCCTGCAACCCCTTCACCACAAATACAGTCCAATCATTCCTCGATACTCATTCACTCAGTCATTCCACTCCGCCATGCTACAGGGTGAACAAAAACCAACAAGAACAAGAGCTAGTTCAGCAAGCAAATTTATAGCCTCTCTTTGGATTTATGTTGATGCTGCTGCCCTCTAGTAATGTTATATGTCAACTGCAGCATAATCAAAGGATTGAGAAAGGGGCAGTCCTATGCAAATAATCTCCTCCCATGATTACTTCTCTGAGCTTCCGTAGTGGTACGATGATAGGACCTTCAACAAATGGTCTTCAGCAGATTTCTAAAGTTGCCAAATTGTCTTAGGCTAAGGATTGTTCCAGTCGAAGGCCTTCAGATAAGGACCCCACCCTCACTTAGCAGGGTCCAGAATTACCTGCAGTAATCCTCTATACAGAACATGGGTGTTTGTGGGCCTACTGTGAAGGCTATATGCTAAAACTGGGATGTCTAAGGTCCCAGTCCTGGTCTCACTGTCAGAGGCACAGCATAACACAGCCTGCCAGACATGGCCGTGCAATGCCATGCCAAACCAAATGCTCCTTCCCCACACTTGCTGATTCATGCATTTTCAAGACATAATCAATCAGAGGCCTGACTTTGTCCATTCCTATCACTTCAACATTCAACATACTATCTTCTGACTGCAGCTAATAAGGGCTCTTTCACCTGCACAAAATTTTACTCTGCATTAAATCAACACCATTCAACCTATTTTATTATCTGCATGGCACCTTCCTCACATAATACAGCTCAATTCTGGCCCCCCTTGGGCCATATTTGTGCTCTCCAGAACACCAATTTGAAGAAAAAACGAATACATTCATAAATGAAGATAAGACCTTGCTAATATTTAAACTACTTGAGCAAAAGGAGGGAGGTGGCAGGTGGTGGTGGGGGTGGCAAGATTTGTAAATGTGCCCAACTAATGCAATCAATAATGACTTAAATTGTTGCTGTATTTTTTTAAGTAAAAATAATCTTTTTATGTGCAAAAAAACAAATACTGGATTTTTTTCCATGTAAACATCCTTCAAAGTCAGTGGCTGGATTCAAACCCCCATCCAGGGGTAGCTTCCTGCACCAAAGGCACTAGACTTTGCCTCTGAGCTATAGGCTTTTGATGGGTTTCTGTTGTGCAAGAGACCCTATCAGTATCTGACAGGCCGTGGTGTCATTGCTAATGGCTGCCACTGCACACGACACATCATAGCCATGATATAGGGAAGATTTGACAAGCTACATAAAGGGAACCCTGTCTGGTCCAGTGGGTAAATTCCTGCCTTCCACCCAGACATGCAGGGTTCAACTCCTGGGCCCGACAGATGACACACTCAATCTCTCAGCAAGCATCTGTGCATTAACCACTTGTTTTCTTGCAGTTTTCCTTCCAAATCCTGCAACCCCTTCACCACAAATACAGTCCAATCATTCCTCGATACTCATTCACTCAGTCATTCCACTCCGCCATGCTACAGGCTGAACAAAAACCAACAAGAACAAGAGCTAGTTCAGCAAGCAAATTTAAAGCCTCTCTTTGGATTTATGTTGATGCTGCTGCCCTCTAGTAATGTTATATGTCAACTGCAGCATAATCAAAGTATTGAGAAAGGGGCAGTCCTATGCAAATAATCTCCTCCCATGATTACTTCTCTGAGCTTCCGTAGTGGTACGATGATAGGACCTTCAACATATGGTCTTCAGCAGATTTCTAAAGTTGCCAAATTGTCTAGGCTAAGGATTGTTCCAGTCGAAGGCCTTCAGATAAGGACCCCACCCTCACTTAGCAGGGTCGAGAATTACCTGCAGTAATCCTCTATACAGAACATGGGTGTTCGTGGGCCTACTGTAAAAGCTATATGCTAAAACTGGGATGTCTAAAGTCCCAGTCCTGGTCTCACTGTCAGAGGCACAGCATAACACAGCCTGCCAGACATGGCCATGCAATGCCATGCCAAACCAAATGCTCCTTCCCCACACTTGCTGCATCATGCATTTTCAAGACAAAATCAATCAGAGGCCTGACTTTGTCCCTTTCCTATCACTTCAACATTCAACATACTACCTTCTGACTGCAGCTAATAAGGGCTCTTTCACCTGCACAAAATTTTACTCTGCATTAAATCAACACCATTCAACCTATTTTATTATCTGCATGGCACCTTCCTCACATAATACAGCTCAATTCTGGCCCTCCTTGGGCCATATTTGTGCTCTCCAGAACACCAATTTGAAATAAAAACGAATACATTCATAAATGAAGATAAGACCTTGCTAATATTTAAACTACTTGAGCAAAAGGAGGGAGGTGGCAGGTGGTGGTGAGGGTGGCAAGATTTGTAAATGTGCCCAACTAATGCAATCAAAAAATGACTTAAATTGTTGCTGTATTTTTTTAAGTAAAAATAATCTTTTTATGTGCAAAAAATCAAATACTGGATTTTTTTTCCATGTAAACATCCATCAAAGTCAGTGGCTGGATTCAAACCCCCATCCGGGGGTAGCTTCCTGCACCAAAGGCACTAGACTTTGCCTATGCGCTATAGGCTTTTGATGGGTTTCAGTTGTGCAAGAGACCCTATCAGCATCTGACAGGCCGTGGTGTCATTGCTAATGGCTGCCACTGCACAGGACATCATAGCCATGATATAGGGAAGATTTGACAAGCTACATATAGGGAAGCCCGTCTGGTCCAGTGGGTAAGTTCCTGCCTTCCACCCAGACATGCAGGGTTCAATTCCAGGGCCCGACAGATGACACACTAAATCTCTCAGCAAGCATCTGTGCATTAACCACTTGTTTTCTTGCAGTTTTCCTTCCAAATCCTGCAACCCCTTCACCACAAATACAGTCCAATCATTCCTCGATACTCATTCACTCAGTCATTCCACTCCGCCATGCTACAGGGTGAACAAAAACCAACAAGAACAAGAGCTAGTTCAGCAAGCAAATTTATAGCCTCTCTTTGGATTTATGTTGATGCTGCTGCCCTCTAGTAATGTTATATGTCAACTGCAGCATAATCAAAGGATTGAGAAAGGGGCAGTCCTATGCAAATAATCTCCTCCCATGATTACTTCTCTGAGCTTCCGTAGTGGTACGATGATAGGACCTTCAACAAATGGTCTTCAGCAGATTTCTAAAGTTGCCAAATTGTCTTAGGCTAAGGATTGTTCCAGTCGAAGGCCTTCAGATAAGGACTCCACCCTCACTTAGCAGGGTCCAGAATTACCTGCAGTAATCCTCTATACAGAACATGGGCGTTTGTGGGCCTACTGTGAAGGCTATATGCTAAAACTGGGATGTCTAAAGTCCCAGTCCTGGTCTCACTGTCAGAGGCACAGCATAACACAGCCTGCCAGACATGACCGTGCAATGCCATGCCAAACCAAATGCTCCTTCCCCACACTTGCTGCATCATGCAATTTCAAGACATAATCAATCAGAGGCCTGACTTTGTCCTTTCCTACCATTTCAACATTCAACATACTACCTTCTGACTGCAGCTAGTAAGGACTCTTTCACCTGCACAAAATTTTACCCTGCATTAAGTCAACACCATTCAACCTATTTTATTATCTGTATGGCACCTTCCTCACATAATACAGCTCAATTCTGGCCCCCCTTGGGCCATATTTGTGCTCTCCAGAACACCAATTTGAAGAAAAAACAAATACATTCATAAATGAAGATAAGACCTTGCTAATATTTAAACTACTTGAGCAAAAGGAGGGAGGTGGCAGGTGGTGGTGGGGGTGGCAAGATTTCTAAATGTGCCCAACTAATGCAATCAAAAAATGACTTAAATTGTTGCTGTATTTTTTTAAGTAAAAATAATCTTTTTATGTGCAAAAAATCAAATACTGGATTTTTTTTCCATGTAAACATCCTTCAAAGTCAGTGGCTGGATTCAAACCCCCATCCAGGGGTAGCTTCCTGCACCAAAGGCACTAGACTTTGCCTATGCACTATGGGCTTTTGGTGGGTTTCAGTTGTGCAAGAGACCCTATCAGCATCTGACAGGCCGTGGTGTCATTGCTAATGGCTGCCACTGCACAGGACACATCATAGCCATGATATAGGGAAGATTTGACAAGCTACATATAGGGAAGCCCGTCTGGTCCAGTGGGTAAGTTCCTACCTTACATGCAGGGTTCAATTCCAGGGCCTGACAGATGACACACTAAATCTCTCAGCAAGCATCTGTGCATTAACCACTTATTTTCTTGCAGTTTTCCTTCCAAATCCTGCAACCCCTTCACCACAAATACAGTCCAATCATTACTCGATACTCATTCACTCAGTCATTCCACTCCGCCATGCTACAGGCTGAACAAAAACCAACAAGAACAAGAGCTAGTTCAGCAAGCAAATTTAAAGCCTCTCTTTGGATTTATGTTGATGCTACTGCCCTCTAGTAATGTTATATGTCAACTGCAGCAAAATCAAAGGATTGAGAAAGGGGCAGTCCTATGCAAATAATCTCCTCCCATGATTACTTCTCTGAGCTTCCGTAGTGGTACGATGATAGGACCTTCAACAAATGGTCTTCAGCAGATTTCTAAAGTTGCCAAATTGTCTTAGGCTAAGGATTGTTCCAGTCAAAGGCCGTCAGATAAGGACCCCACCCTCACTTAGCAGGGTCCAGAATTACCTGCAGTAATCATCTATACAGAACATGGGCGTTCGTGGGCGTTTGTGGGCCTACTGTAAAGGCTATATGCTAAAACTGGGATGTCTAAAGTCCCAGTCCCAGTCCCAGTCCCAGTCCCAGTCCCAGTCCCAGTCCCAGTCCTGGTCTCACTGTCAGAGGCACAGCATAACACAGCCTGCCAGACATGGCCGTGCAATGCCATGCCAAACCAAATGCTCCTTCCCCACACTTGCTGATTCATGCATTTTCAAGACATAATCAATCAGAGTCCTGACTTTGTCCTTTCCTATCACTTCAACATTCAACATACTATCTTCTGACTGCAGCTAATAAGGGCTCTTTCACCTGCACAAAATTTTACTCTGCATTAAATCAACACCATTCAACCTATTTTATTATCTGCATGGCACCTTCCTCACATAATACAGCTCAATTCTGGCCCCCCTTGGGCCATATTTGTGCTCTCCAGAACACCAATTTGAAATAAAAACGAATACATTCATAAGTGAAGATAAGACCTTGCTAATATTTAAACTACTTGAGCAAAAGGAGGGAGGTGGCAGGTGGTGGTGAGGGTGGCAAGATTTGTAAATGTGCCCAACTAATGCAATCAAAAAATGACTTAAATTGTTGCTGTATTTTTTTAAGTAAAAATAATCTTTTTATGTGCAAAAAATCAAATACTGGATTTTTTTTCCATGTAAACATCCTTCAAAGTCAGTGGCTGGATTCAAACCCCCATCCAGGGGTAGCTTCCTGCACCAAAGGCACTAAACTTTGCCTATGCGATATAGGCTTTTGATGGTTTTCAGTTGTGCAAGAGACCCTATCAGCATCTGACAGGCCGTGGTGTCATTGCTAATGGCTGCCACTGTACAGGACACATCATAGCCATGATATAGGGAAGATTTGACTAGCTACATATAGGGAAGCCTGTCTGGTCCAGTGGGTAAGTTCCTGCTTTCCACCCAGACATGCAGGGTTCAATTCCAGGGCCCGACAGATGACACACTAAATCTCTCAGCAAGCATCTGTACATTAACCACTTATTTTCTTGCAGTTTTCCTTCCAAATCCTGCAACCCCTTCACCACAAATACAGTCCAATCATTCCTCGATACTCATTCACTCAGTCATTCCACTCCACCATGCTACAGGGTGAACAAAAACCAACAAGAACAAGAGCTAGTTCAGCAAGCAAATTTATAGCCTCTCTTTGGATTTATGTTGATGCTGCTGCCCTCTAGTAATGTTATATGTCAACTGCAGCATAATCAAAGGATTGAGAAAGGGGCAGTCCTATGCAAATAATCTCCTCCCATGATTACTTCTCTGAGCTTCCGTAGTGGTACGATGATAGGACCTTCAACAAATGGTCTTCAGCAGATTTCTAAAGTTGCCAAATTGTCTTAGGCTAAGGATTGTTCCAGTCGAAGGCCTTCAGATAAGGACCCCACCCTCACTTAGCAGGGTCCAGAATTACCTGCAGTAATCCTCTATACAGAACATGGGTGTTTGTGGGCCTACTGTGAAGGCTATATGCTAAAACTGGGATGTCTAAGGTCCCAGTCCTGGTCTCACTGTCAGAGGCACAGCATAACACAGCCTGCCAGACATGGCCGTGCAATGCCATGCCAAACCAAATGCTCCTTCCCCACACTTGCTGATTCATGCATTTTCAAGACATAATCAATCAGAGGCCTGACTTTGTCCATTCCTATCACTTCAACATTCAACATACTATCTTCTGACTGCAGCTAATAAGGGCTCTTTCACCTGCACAAAATTTTACTCTGCATTAAATCAACACCATTCAACCTATTTTATTATCTGCATGGCACCTTCCTCACATAATACAGCTCAATTCTGGCCCCCCTTGGGCCATATTTGTGCTCTCCAGAACACCAATTTGAAGAAAAAACGAATACATTCATAAATGAAGATAAGACCTTGCTAATATTTAAACTACTTGAGCAAAAGGAGGGAGGTGGCAGGTGGTGGTGGGGGTGGCAAGATTTGTAAATGTGCCCAACTAATGCAATCAATAATGACTTAAATTGTTGCTGTATTTTTTTAAGTAAAAATAATCTTTTTATGTGCAAAAAAACAAATACTGGATTTTTTTCCATGTAAACATCCTTCAAAGTCAGTGGCTGGATTCAAACCCCCATCCAGGGGTAGCTTCCTGCACCAAAGGCACTAGACTTTGCCTCTGAGCTATAGGCTTTTGATGGGTTTCTGTTGTGCAAGAGACCCTATCAGTATCTGACAGGCCGTGGTGTCATTGCTAATGGCTGCCACTGCACACGACACATCATAGCCATGATATAGGGAAGATTTGACAAGCTACATAAAGGGAACCCTGTCTGGTCCAGTGGGTAAATTCCTGCCTTCCACCCAGACATGCAGGGTTCAACTCCTGGGCCCGACAGATGACACACTCAATCTCTCAGCAAGCATCTGTGCATTAACCACTTGTTTTCTTGCAGTTTTCCTTCCAAATCCTGCAACCCCTTCACCACAAATACAGTCCAATCATTCCTCGATACTCATTCACTCAGTCATTCCACTCCGCCATGCTACAGGCTGAACAAAAACCAACAAGAACAAGAGCTAGTTCAGCAAGCAAATTTAAAGCCTCTCTTTGGATTTATGTTGATGCTGCTGCCCTCTAGTAATGTTATATGTCAACTGCAGCATAATCAAAGTATTGAGAAAGGGGCAGTCCTATGCAAATAATCTCCTCCCATGATTACTTCTCTGAGCTTCCGTAGTGGTACGATGATAGGACCTTCAACATATGGTCTTCAGCAGATTTCTAAAGTTGCCAAATTGTCTTAGGCTAAGGATTGTTCCAGTCGAAGGCCTTCAGATAAGGACCCCACCCTCACTTAGCAGGGTCGAGAATTACCTGCAGTAATCCTCTATACAGAACATGGGTGTTCGTGGGCCTACTGTAAAAGCTATATGCTAAAACTGGGATGTCTAAAGTCCCAGTCCTGGTCTCACTGTCAGAGGCACAGCATAACACAGCCTGCCAGACATGGCCATGCAATGCCATGCCAAACCAAATGCTCCTTCCCCACACTTGCTGCATCATGCATTTTCAAGACAAAATCAATCAGAGGCCTGACTTTGTCCCTTTCCTATCACTTCAACATTCAACATACTACCTTCTGACTGCAGCTAATAAGGGCTCTTTCACCTGCACAAAATTTTACTCTGCATTAAATCAACACCATTCAACCTATTTTATTATCTGCATGGCACCTTCCTCACATAATACAGCTCAATTCTGGCCCTCCTTGGGCCATATTTGTGCTCTCCAGAACACCAATTTGAAATAAAAACGAATACATTCATAAATGAAGATAAGACCTTGCTAATATTTAAACTACTTGAGCAAAAGGAGGGAGGTGGCAGGTGGTGGTGAGGGTGGCAAGATTTGTAAATGTGCCCAACTAATGCAATCAAAAAATGACTTAAATTGTTGCTGTATTTTTTTAAGTAAAAATAATCTTTTTATGTGCAAAAAATCAAATACTGGATTTTTTTTCCATGTAAACATCCTTCAAAGTCAGTGGCTGGATTCAAACCCCCATCCAGGGGTAGCTTCCTGCACCAAAGGCACTAGACTTTGCCTATGCGCTATAGGCTTTTGATGGGTTTCAGTTGTGCAAGAGACCCTATCAGCATCTGACAGGCCGTGGTGTCATTGCTAATGGCTGCCACTGCACAGGACATCATAGCCATGATATAGGGAAGATTTGACAAGCTACATATAGGGAAGCCCGTCTGGTCCAGTGGGTAAGTTCCTGCCTTCCACCCAGACATGCAGGGTTCAATTCCAGGGCCCGACAGATGACACACTAAATCTCTCAGCAAGCATCTGTACATTAACCACTTATGTTCTTGCAGTTTTCCTTCCAAATCCTGCATCCCCTTCACCACAAATACAGTCCAATCATTCCTCGATACTCATTCACTCAGTCATTCCACTCCGCCATGCTACAGGGTGAACAAAAACCAACAAGAACAAGAGCTAGTTCAGCAAGCAAATTTATAGCCTCTCTTTGGATTTATGTTGATGCTGCTGCCCTCTAGTAATGTTATATGTCAACTGCAGCATAATCAAAGGATTGAGAAAGGGGCAGTCCTATGCAAATAATCTCCTCCCATGATTACTTCTCTGAGCTTCCGTAGTGGTACGATGATAGGACCTTCAACAAATGGTCTTCAGCAGATTTCTAAAGTTGCCAAATTGTCTTAGGCTAAGGATTGTTCCAGTCGAAGGCCTTCAGATAAGGACCCCACCCTCACTTAGCAGGGTCCAGAATTACCTGCAGTAATCCTCTATACAGAACATGGGCGTTTGTGGGCCTACTGTGAAGGCTATATGCTAAAACTGGGATGTCTAAAGTCCCAGTCCTGGTCTCACTGTCAGAGGCACAGCATAACACAGCCTGCCAGACATGACCGTGCAATGCCATGCCAAACCAAATGCTCCTTCCCCACACTTGCTGCATCATGCAATTTCAAGACATAATCAATCAGAGGCCTGACTTTGTCCTTTCCTACCATTTCAACATTCAACATACTACCTTCTGACTGCAGCTAGTAAGGACTCTTTCACCTGCACAAAATTTTACCCTGCATTAAGTCAACACCATTCAACCTATTTTATTATCTGTATGGCACCTTCCTCACATAATACAGCTCAATTCTGGCCCCCCTTGGGCCATATTTGTGCTCTCCAGAACACCAATTTGAAGAAAAAACAAATACATTCATAAATGAAGATAAGACCTTGCTAATATTTAAACTACTTGAGCAAAAGGAGGGAGGTGGCAGGTGGTGGTGGGGGTGGCAAGATTTCTAAATGTGCCCAACTAATGCAATCAAAAAATGACTTAAATTGTTGCTGTATTTTTTTAAGTAAAAATAATCTTTTTATGTGCAAAAAATCAAATACTGGATTTTTTTTCCATGTAAACATCCTTCAAAGTCAGTGGCTGGATTCAAACCCCCATCCAGGGGTAGCTTCCTGCACCAAAGGCACTAGACTTTGCCTATGCACTATGGGCTTTTGGTGGGTTTCAGTTGTGCAAGAGACCCTATCAGCATCTGACAGGCCGTGGTGTCATTGCTAATGGCTGCCACTGCACAGGACACATCATAGCCATGATATAGGGAAGATTTGACAAGCTACATATAGGGAAGCCTGTCTGGTCCAGTGGGTAAGTTCCTACCTTACATGCAGGGTTCAATTCCAGGGCCTGACAGATGACACACTAAATCTCTCAGCAAGCATCTGTGCATTAACCACTTATTTTCTTGCAGTTTTCCTTCCAAATCCTGCAACCCCTTCACCACAAATACAGTCCAATCATTACTCGATACTCATTCACTCAGTCATTCCACTCCGCCATGCTACAGGCTGAACAAAAACCAACAAGAACAAGAGCTAGTTCAGCAAGCAAATTTAAAGCCTCTCTTTGGATTTATGTTGATGCTACTGCCCTCTAGTAATGTTATATGTCAACTGCAGCAAAATCAAAGGATTGAGAAAGGGGCAGTCCTATGCAAATAATCTCCTCCCATGATTACTTCTCTGAGCTTCCGTAGTGGTACGATGATAGGACCTTCAACAAATGGTCTTCAGCAGATTTCTAAAGTTGCCAAATTGTCTTAGGCTAAGGATTGTTCCAGTCAAAGGCCGTCAGATAAGGACCCAACCCTCACTTAGCAGGGTCCAGAATTACCTGCAGTAATCATCTATACAGAACATGGGCGTTCGTGGGCGTTTGTGGGCCTACTGTAAAGGCTATATGCTAAAACTGGGATGTCTAAAGTCCCAGTCCCAGTCCCAGTCCCAGTCCCAGTCCCAGTCCCAGTCCCAGTCCCAGTCCCAGTCCCAGTCCCAGTCCCAGTCCCAGTCCCAGTCCCAGTCCCAGTCCTGGTCTCACTGTCAGAGGCACAGCATAACACAGCCTGCCAGACATGGCCGTGCAATGCCATGCCAAACCAAATGCTCCTTCCCCACACTTGCTGATTCATGCATTTTCAAGACATAATCAATCAGAGTCCTGACTTTGTCCTTTCCTATCACTTCAACATTCAACATACTATCTTCTGACTGCAGCTAATAAGGGCTCTTTCACCTGCACAAAATTTTACTCTGCATTAAATCAACACCATTCAACCTATTTTATTATCTGCATGGCACCTTCCTCACATAATACAGCTCAATTCTGGCCCCCCTTGGGCCATATTTGTGCTCTCCAGAACACCAATTTGAAATAAAAACGAATACATTCATAAGTGAAGATAAGACCTTGCTAATATTTAAACTACTTGAGCAAAAGGAGGGAGGTGGCAGGTGGTGGTGAGGGTGGCAAGATTTGTAAATGTGCCCAACTAATGCAATCAAAAAATGACTTAAATTGTTGCTGTATTTTTTTAAGTAAAAATAATCTTTTTATGTGCAAAAAATCAAATACTGGATTTTTTTTCCATGTAAACATCCTTCAAAGTCAGTGGCTGGATTCAAACCCCCATCCAGGGGTAGCTTCCTGCACCAAAGGCACTAAACTTTGCCTATGCGATATAGGCTTTTGATGGTTTTCAGTTGTGCAAGAGACCCTATCAGCATCTGACAGGCCGTGGTGTCATTGCTAATGGCTGCCACTGTACAGGACACATCATAGCCATGATATAGGGAAGATTTGACTAGCTACATATAGGGAAGCCTGTCTGGTCCAGTGGGTAAGTTCCTGCTTTCCACCCAGACATGCAGGGTTCAATTCCAGGGCCCGACAGATGACACACTAAATCTCTCAGCAAGCATCTGTACATTAACCACTTATTTTCTTGCAGTTTTCCTTCCAAATCCTGCAACCCCTTCACCACAAATACAGTCCAATCATTCCTCGATACTCATTCACTCAGTCATTCCACTCCGCCATGCTACAGGGTGAACAAAAACCAACAAGAACAAGAGCTAGTTCAGCAAGCAAATTTATAGCCTCTCTTTGGATTTATGTTGATGCTGCTGCCCTCTAGTAATGTTATATGTCAACTGCAGCATAATCAAAGGATTGAGAAAGGGGCAGTCCTATGCAAATAATCTCCTCCCATGATTACTTCTCTGAGCTTCCGTAGTGGTACGATGATAGGACCTTCAACAAATGGTCTTCAGCAGATTTCTAAAGTTGCCAAATTGTCTTAGGCTAAGGATTGTTCCAGTCGAAGGCCTTCAGATAAGGACCCCACCCTCACTTAGCAGGGTCCAGAATTACCTGCAGTAATCCTCTATACAGAACATGGGTGTTTGTGGGCCTACTGTGAAGGCTATATGCTAAAACTGGGATGTCTAAGGTCCCAGTCCTGGTCTCACTGTCAGAGGCACAGCATAACACAGCCTGCCAGACATGGCCGTGCAATGCCATGCCAAACCAAATGCTCCTTCCCCACACTTGCTGATTCATGCATTTTCAAGACATAATCAATCAGAGGCCTGACTTTGTCCATTCCTATCACTTCAACATTCAACATACTATCTTCTGACTGCAGCTAATAAGGGCTCTTTCACCTGCACAAAATTTTACTCTGCATTAAATCAACACCATTCAACCTATTTTATTATCTGCATGGCACCTTCCTCACATAATACAGCTCAATTCTGGCCCCCCTTGGGCCATATTTGTGCTCTCCAGAACACCAATTTGAAGAAAAAACGAATACATTCATAAATGAAGATAAGACCTTGCTAATATTTAAACTACTTGAGCAAAAGGAGGGAGGTGGCAGGTGGTGGTGGGGGTGGCAAGATTTGTAAATGTGCCCAACTAATGCAATCAATAATGACTTAAATTGTTGCTGTATTTTTTTAAGTAAAAATAATCTTTTTATGTGCAAAAAAACAAATACTGGATTTTTTTCCATGTAAACATCCTTCAAAGTCAGTGGCTGGATTCAAACCCCCATCCAGGGGTAGCTTCCTGCACCAAAGGCACTAGACTTTGCCTCTGAGCTATAGGCTTTTGATGGGTTTCTGTTGTGCAAGAGACCCTATCAGTATCTGACAGGCCGTGGTGTCATTGCTAATGGCTGCCACTGCACACGACACATCATAGCCATGATATAGGGAAGATTTGACAAGCTACATAAAGGGAACCCTGTCTGGTCCAGTGGGTAAATTCCTGCCTTCCACCCAGACATGCAGGGTTCAACTCCTGGGCCCGACAGATGACACACTCAATCTCTCAGCAAGCATCTGTGCATTAACCACTTGTTTTCTTGCAGTTTTCCTTCCAAATCCTGCAACCCCTTCACCACAAATACAGTCCAATCATTCCTCGATACTCATTCACTCAGTCATTCCACTCCGCCATGCTACAGGCTGAACAAAAACCAACAAGAACAAGAGCTAGTTCAGCAAGCAAATTTAAAGCCTCTCTTTGGATTTATGTTGATGCTGCTGCCCTCTAGTAATGTTATATGTCAACTGCAGCATAATCAAAGTATTGAGAAAGGGGCAGTCCTATGCAAATAATCTCCTCCCATGATTACTTCTCTGAGCTTCCGTAGTGGTACGATGATAGGACCTTCAACATATGGTCTTCAGCAGATTTCTAAAGTTGCCAAATTGTCTTAGGCTAAGGATTGTTCCAGTCGAAGGCCTTCAGATAAGGACCCCACCCTCACTTAGCAGGGTCGAGAATTACCTGCAGTAATCCTCTATACAGAACATGGGTGTTCGTGGGCCTACTGTAAAAGCTATATGCTAAAACTGGGATGTCTAAAGTCCCAGTCCTGGTCTCACTGTCAGAGGCACAGCATAACACAGCCTGCCAGACATGGCCATGCAATGCCATGCCAAACCAAATGCTCCTTCCCCACACTTGCTGCATCATGCATTTTCAAGACAAAATCAATCAGAGGCCTGACTTTGTCCCTTTCCTATCACTTCAACATTCAACATACTACCTTCTGACTGCAGCTAATAAGGGCTCTTTCACCTGCACAAAATTTTACTCTGCATTAAATCAACACCATTCAACCTATTTTATTATCTGCATGGCACCTTCCTCACATAATACAGCTCAATTCTGGCCCTCCTTGGGCCATATTTGTGCTCTCCAGAACACCAATTTGAAATAAAAACGAATACATTCATAAATGAAGATAAGACCTTGCTAATATTTAAACTACTTGAGCAAAAGGAGGGAGGTGGCAGGTGGTGGTGAGGGTGGCAAGATTTGTAAATGTGCCCAACTAATGCAATCAAAAAATGACTTAAATTGTTGCTGTATTTTTTTAAGTAAAAATAATCTTTTTATGTGCAAAAAATCAAATACTGGATTTTTTTTCCATGTAAACATCCTTCAAAGTCAGTGGCTGGATTCAAACCCCCATCCAGGGGTAGCTTCCTGCACCAAAGGCACTAGACTTTGCCTATGCGCTATAGGCTTTTGATGGGTTTCAGTTGTGCAAGAGACCCTATCAGCATCTGACAGGCCGTGGTGTCATTGCTAATGGCTGCCACTGCACAGGACATCATAGCCATGATATAGGGAAGATTTGACAAGCTACATATAGGGAAGCCCGTCTGGTCCAGTGGGTAAGTTCCTGCCTTCCACCCAGACATGCAGGGTTCAATTCCAGGGCCCGACAGATGACACACTAAATCTCTCAGCAAGCATCTGTACATTAACCACTTATGTTCTTGCAGTTTTCCTTCCAAATCCTGCATCCCCTTCACCACAAATACAGTCCAATCATTCCTCGATACTCATTCACTCAGTCATTCCACTCCGCCATGCTACAGGGTGAACAAAAACCAACAAGAACAAGAGCTAGTTCAGCAAGCAAATTTATAGCCTCTCTTTGGATTTATGTTGATGCTGCTGCCCTCTAGTAATGTTATATGTCAACTGCAGCATAATCAAAGGATTGAGAAAGGGGCAGTCCTATGCAAATAATCTCCTCCCATGATTACTTCTCTGAGCTTCCGTAGTGGTACGATGATAGGACCTTCAACAAATGGTCTTCAGCAGATTTCTAAAGTTGCCAAATTGTCTTAGGCTAAGGATTGTTCCAGTCGAAGGCCTTCAGATAAGGACCCCACCCTCACTTAGCAGGGTCCAGAATTACCTGCAGTAATCCTCTATACAGAACATGGGCGTTTGTGGGCCTACTGTGAAGGCTATATGCTAAAACTGGGATGTCTAAAGTCCCAGTCCTGGTCTCACTGTCAGAGGCACAGCATAACACAGCCTGCCAGACATGACCGTGCAATGCCATGCCAAACCAAATGCTCCTTCCCCACACTTGCTGCATCATGCAATTTCAAGACATAATCAATCAGAGGCCTGACTTTGTCCTTTCCTACCATTTCAACATTCAACATACTACCTTCTGACTGCAGCTAGTAAGGACTCTTTCACCTGCACAAAATTTTACCCTGCATTAAGTCAACACCATTCAACCTATTTTATTATCTGTATGGCACCTTCCTCACATAATACAGCTCAATTCTGGCCCCCCTTGGGCCATATTTGTGCTCTCCAGAACACCAATTTGAAGAAAAAACAAATACATTCATAAATGAAGATAAGACCTTGCTAATATTTAAACTACTTGAGCAAAAGGAGGGAGGTGGCAGGTGGTGGTGGGGGTGGCAAGATTTCTAAATGTGCCCAACTAATGCAATCAAAAAATGACTTAAATTGTTCCTGTATTTTTTTAAGTAAAAATAATCTTTTTATGTGCAAAAAATCAAATACTGGATTTTTTTTCCATGTAAACATCCTTCAAAGTCAGTGGCTGGATTCAAACCCCCATCCAGGGGTAGCTTCCTGCACCAAAGGCACTAGACTTTGCCTATGCACTATGGGCTTTTGGTGGGTTTCAGTTGTGCAAGAGACCCTATCAGCATCTGACAGGCCGTGGTGTCATTGCTAATGGCTGCCACTGCACAGGACACATCATAGCCATGATATAGGGAAGATTTGACAAGCTACATATAGGGAAGCCCGTCTGGTCCAGTGGGTAAGTTCCTACCTTACATGCAGGGTTCAATTCCAGGGCCTGACAGATGACACACTAAATCTCTCAGCAAGCATCTGTGCATTAACCACTTATTTTCTTGCAGTTTTCCTTCCAAATCCTGCAACCCCTTCACCACAAATACAGTCCAATCATTACTCGATACTCATTCACTCAGTCATTCCACTCCGCCATGCTACAGGCTGAACAAAAACCAACAAGAACAAGAGCTAGTTCAGCAAGCAAATTTAAAGCCTCTCTTTGGATTTATGTTGATGCTACTGCCCTCTAGTAATGTTATATGTCAACTGCAGCAAAATCAAAGGATTGAGAAAGGGGCAGTCCTATGCAAATAATCTCCTCCCATGATTACTTCTCTGAGCTTCCGTAGTGGTACGATGATAGGACCTTCAACAAATGGTCTTCAGCAGATTTCTAAAGTTGCCAAATTGTCTTAGGCTAAGGATTGTTCCAGTCAAAGGCCGTCAGATAAGGACCCCACCCTCACTTAGCAGGGTCCAGAATTACCTGCAGTAATCATCTATACAGAACATGGGCGTTCGTGGGCGTTTGTGGGCCTACTGTAAAGGCTATATGCTAAAACTGGGATGTCTAAAGTCCCAGTCCCAGTCCCAGTCCCAGTCCCAGTCCCAGTCCCAGTCCTGGTCTCACTGTCAGAGGCACAGCATAACACAGCCTGCCAGACATGGCCGTGCAATGCCATGCCAAACCAAATGCTCCTTCCCCACACTTGCTGATTCATGCATTTTCAAGACATAATCAATCAGAGTCCTGACGTTGTCCTTTCCTATCACTTCAACATTCAACATACTATCTTCTGACTGCAGCTAATAAGGGCTCTTTCACCTGCACAAAATTTTACTCTGCATTAAATCAACACCATTCAACCTATTTTATTATCTGCATGGCACCTTCCTCACATAATACAGCTCAATTCTGGCCCCCCTTGGGCCATATTTGTGCTCTCCAGAACACCAATTTGAAATAAAAACGAATACATTCATAAGTGAAGATAAGACCTTGCTAATATTTAAACTACTTGAGCAAAAGGAGGGAGGTGGCAGGTGGTGGTGAGGGTGGCAAGATTTGTAAATGTGCCCAACTAATGCAATCAAAAAATGACTTAAATTGTTGCTGTATTTTTTTAAGTAAAAATAATCTTTTTATGTGCAAAAAATCAAATACTGGATTTTTTTTCCATGTAAACGTCCTTCAAAGTCAGTGGCTGGATTCAAACCCCCATCCAGGGGTAGCTTCCTGCACCAAAGGCACTAGACTTTGCCTATTCGATATAGGCTTTTGATGGTTTTCAGTTGTGCAAGAGACCCTATCAGCATCTGACAGGCCGTGGTGTCATTGCTAATGGCTGCCACTGTACAGGACACATCATAGCCATGATATAGGGAAGATTTGACTAGCTACATATAGGGAAGCCCGTCTGGTCCAGTGGGTAAGTTCCTGCTTTCCACCCAGACATGCAGGGTTCAATTCCAGGGCCCGACAGATGACACACTAAATCTCTCAGCAAGCATCTGTACATTAACCACTTATTTTCTTGCAGTTTTCCTTCCAAATCCTGCAACCCCTTCACCACAAATACAGTCCAATCATTCCTCGATACTCATTCACTCAGTCATTCCACTCCGCCATGCTACAGGGTGAACAAAAACCAACAAGAACAAGAGCTAGTTCAGCAAGCAAATTTATAGCCTCTCTTTGGAATTATGTTGATGCTGCTGCCCTCTAGTAATGTTATATGTCAACTGCAGCATAATCAAAGGATTGAGAAAGGGGCAGTCCTATGCAAATAATCTCCTCCCATGATTACTTCTCTGAGCTTCCGTAGTGGTACGATGATAGGACCTTCAACAAATGGTCTTCAGCAGATTTCTAAAGTTGCCAAATTATCTTAGGCTAAGGATTGTTCCAGTCGAAGGCCTTCAGATAAGGACCCCACCCTCACTTAGCAGGGTCCAGAATTACCTGCAGTAATCCTCTATACAGAACATGGGTGTTTGTGGGCCTACTGTGAAGGCTATATGCTAAAACTGGGATGTCTAAGGTCCCAGTCCTGGTCTCACTGTCAGAGGCACAGCATAACACAGCCTGCCAGACATGACCGTGCAATGCCATGCCAAACCAAATGCTCCTTCCCCACTCTTGCTGATTCATGCATTTTCAAGACATAATCAATCAGAGGCCTGACTTTGTCCATTCCTATCACTTCAACATTCAACATACTATCTTCTGACTGCAGCTAATAAGGGCTCTTTCACCTGCACAAAATTTTACTCTGCATTAAATCAACACCATTCAACCTATTTTATTATCTGCATGGCACCTTCCTCACATAATACAGCTCAATTCTGGCCCCCCTTGGGCCATATTTGTGCTCTCCAGAACACCAATTTGAAGAAAAAACGAATACATTCATAAATGAAGATAAGACCTTGCTAATATTTAAACTACTTGAGCAAAAGGAGGGAGGTGGCAGGTGGTGGTGGGGGTGGCAAGATTTGTAAATGTGCCCAACTAATGCAATCAATAATGACTTAAATTGTTGCTGTATTTTTTGAAGTAAAAATAATCTTTTTATGTGCAAAAAAACAAATACTGGATTTTTTTCCATGTAAACATCCTTCAAAGTCAGTGGCTGGATTCAAACCCCCATCCAGGGGTAGCTTCCTGCACCAAAGGCACTAGACTTTGCCTCTGAGCTATAGGCTTTTGATGGGTTTCTGTTGTGCAAGAGACCCTATCAGTATCTGACAGGCCGTGGTGTCATTGCTAATGGCTGCCACTGCACACGACACATCATAGCCATGATATAGGGAAGATTTGACAAGCTACATAAAGGGAACCCCGTCTGGTCCAGTGGGTAAATTCCTGCCTTCCACCCAGACATGCAGGGTTCAACTCCTGGGCCCGACAGATGACACACTCAATCTCTCAGCAAGCATCTGTGCATTAACCACTTGTTTTCTTGCAGTTTTCCTTCCAAATCCTGCAACCCCTTCACCACAAATACAGTCCAATCATTCCTCGATACTCATTCACTCAGTCATTCCACTCCGCCATGCTACAGGCTGAACAAAAACCAACAAGAACAAGAGCTAGTTCAGCAAGCAAATTTAAAGCCTCTCTTTGGATTTATGTTGATGCTGCTGCCCTCTAGTAATGTTATATGTCAACTGCAGCATAATCAAAGTATTGAGAAAGGGGCAGTCCTATGCAAATAATCTCCTCCCATGATTACTTCTCTGAGCTTCCGTAGTGGTACGATGATAGGACCTTCAACATATGGTCTTCAGCAGATTTCTAAAGTTGCCAAATTGTCTAGGCTAAGGATTGTTCCAGTCGAAGGCCTTCAGATAAGGACCCCACCCTCACTTAGCAGGGTCGAGAATTACCTGCAGTAATCCTCTATACAGAACATGGGTGTTCGTGGGCCTACTGTAAAAGCTATATGCTAAAACTGGGATGTCTAAAGTCCCAGTCCTGGTCTCACTGTCAGAGGCACAGCATAACACAGCCTGCCAGACATGGCCATGCAATGCCATGCCAAACCAAATGCTCCTTCCCCACACTTGCTGCATCATGCATTTTCAAGACAAAATCAATCAGAGGCCTGACTTTGTCCCTTTCCTATCACTTCAACATTCAACATACTACCTTCTGACTGCAGCTAATAAGGGCTCTTTCACCTGCACAAAATTTTACTCTGCATTAAATCAACACCATTCAACCTATTTTATTATCTGCATGGCACCTTCCTCACATAATACAGCTCAATTCTGGCCCTCCTTGGGCCATATTTGTGCTCTCCAGAACACCAATTTGAAATAAAAACGAATACATTCATAAATGAAGATAAGACCTTGCTAATATTTAAACTACTTGAGCAAAAGGAGGGAGGTGGCACGTGGTGGTGAGGGTGGCAAGATTTGTAAATGTGCCCAACTAATGCAATCAAAAAATGACTTAAATTGTTGCTGTATTTTTTTAAGTAAAAATAATCTTTTTATGTGCAAAAAAACAAATACTGGATTTTTTTCCATGTAAACATCCTTCAAAGTCAGTGGCTGGATTCAAACCCCCATCCAGGGGTAGCTTCCTGCACCAAAGGCACTAGACTTTGCCTCTGAGCTATAGGCTTTTGATGGGTTTCTGTTGTGCAAGAGACCCTATCAGTATCTGACAGGCCGTGGTGTCATTGCTAATGGCTGCCACTGCACACGACACATCATAGCCATGATATAGGGAAGATTTGACAAGCTACATAAAGGGAACCCCGTCTGGTCCAGTGGGTAAATTCCTGCCTTCCACCCAGACATGCAGGGTTCAACTCCTGGGCCCGACAGATGACACACTCAATCTCTCAGCAAGCATCTGTGCATTAACCACTTGTTTTCTTGCAGTTTTCCTTCCAAATCCTGCAACCCCTTCACCACAAATACAGTCCAATCATTCCTCGATACTCATTCACTCAGTCATTCCACTCCGCCATGCTACAGGCTGAACAAAAACCAACAAGAACAAGAGCTAGTTCAGCAAGCAAATTTAAAGCCTCTCTTTGGATTTATGTTGATGCTGCTGCCCTCTAGTAATGTTATATGTCAACTGCAGCATAATCAAAGTATTGAGAAAGGGGCAGTCCTATGCAAATAATCTCCTCCCATGATTACTTCTCTGAGCTTCCGTAGTGGTACGATGATAGGACCTTCAACATATGGTCTTCAGCAGATTTCTAAAGTTGCCAAATTGTCTAGGCTAAGGATTGTTCCAGTCGAAGGCCTTCAGATAAGGACCCCACCCTCACTTAGCAGGGTCGAGAATTACCTGCAGTAATCCTCTATACAGAACATGGGTGTTCGTGGGCCTACTGTAAAAGCTATATGCTAAAACTGGGATGTCTAAAGTCCCAGTCCTGGTCTCACTGTCAGAGGCACAGCATAACACAGCCTGCCAGACATGGCCATGCAATGCCATGCCAAACCAAATGCTCCTTCCTCACACTTGCTGCATCATGCATTTTCAAGACAAAATCAATCAGAGGCCTGACTTTGTCCCTTTCCTATCACTTCAACATTCAACATACTACCTTCTGACTGCAGCTAATAAGGGCTCTTTCACCTGCACAAAATTTTACTCTGCATTAAATCAACACCATTCAACCTATTTTATTATCTGCATGGCACCTTCCTCACATAATACAGCTCAATTCTGGCCCTCCTTGGGCCATATTTGTGCTCTCCAGAACACCAATTTGAAATAAAAACGAATACATTCATAAATGAAGATAAGACCTTGCTAATATTTAAACTACTTGAGCAAAAGGAGGGAGGTGGCACGTGGTGGTGAGGGTGGCAAGATTTGGAAATGTGCCCAACTAATGCAATCAAAAAATGACTTAAATTGTTGCTGTATTTTTTTAAGTAAAAATAATCTTTTTATGTGCAAAAAAACAAATACTGGATTTTTTTCCATGTAAACATCCTTCAAAGTCAGTGGCTGGATTCAAACCCCCATCCAGGGGTAGCTTCCTGCACCAAAGGCACTAGACTTTGCCTCTGAGCTATAGGCTTTTGATGGGTTTCTGTTGTGCAAGAGACCCTATCAGTATCTGACAGGCCGTGGTGTCATTGCTAATGGCTGCCACTGCACACGACACATCATAGCCATGATATAGGGAAGATTTGACAAGCTACATAAAGGGAACCCCGTCTGGTCCAGTGGGTAAATTCCTGCCTTCCACCCAGACATGCAGGGTTCAACTCCTGGGCCCGACAGATGACACACTCAATCTCTCAGCAAGCATCTGTGCATTAACCACTTGTTTTCTTGCAGTTTTCCTTCCAAATCCTGCAACCCCTTCACCACAAATACAGTCCAATCATTCCTCGATACTCATTCACTCAGTCATTCCACTCCGCCATGCTACAGGCTGAACAAAAACCAACAAGAACAAGAGCTAGTTCAGCAAGCAAATTTAAAGCCTCTCTTTGGATTTATGTTGATGCTGCTGCCCTCTAGTAATGTTATATGTCAACTGCAGCATAATCAAAGTATTGAGAAAGGGGCAGTCCTATGCAAATAATCTCCTCCCATGATTACTTCTCTGAGCTTCCGTAGTGGTACGATGATAGGACCTTCAACATATGGTCTTCAGCAGATTTCTAAAGTTGCCAAATTGTCTAGGCTAAGGATTGTTCCAGTCGAAGGCCTTCAGATAAGGACCCCACCCTCACTTAGCAGGGTCGAGAATTACCTGCAGTAATCCTCTATACAGAACATGGGTGTTCGTGGGCCTACTGTAAAAGCTATATGCTAAAACTGGGATGTCTAAAGTCCCAGTCCTGGTCTCACTGTCAGAGGCACAGCATAACACAGCCTGCCAGACATGGCCATGCAATGCCATGCCAAACCAAATGCTCCTTCCCCACACTTGCTGCATCATGCATTTTCAAGACAAAATCAATCAGAGGCCTGACTTTGTCCCTTTCCTATCACTTCAACATTCAACATACTACCTTCTGACTGCAGCTAATAAGGGCTCTTTCACCTGCACAAAATTTTACTCTGCATTAAATCAACACCATTCAACCTATTTTATTATCTGCATGGCACCTTCCTCACATAATACAGCTCAATTCTGGCCCTCCTTGGGCCATATTTGTGCTCTCCAGAACACCAATTTGAAATAAAAACGAATACATTCATAAATGAAGATAAGACCTTGCTAATATTTAAACTACTTGAGCAAAAGGAGGGAGGTGGCAGGTGGTGGTGAGGGTGGCAAGATTTGTAAATGTGCCCAACTAATGCAATCAAAAAATGACTTAAATTGTTGCTGTATTTTTTTAAGTAAAAATAATCTTTTTATGTGCAAAAAATCAAATACTGGATTTTTTTTCCATGTAAACATCCATCAAAGTCAGTGGCTGGATTCAAACCCCCATCCGGGGGTAGCTTCCTGCACCAAAGGCACTAGACTTTGCCTATGCGCTATAGGCTTTTGATGGGTTTCAGTTGTGCAAGAGACCCTATCAGCATCTGACAGGCCGTGGTGTCATTGCTAATGGCTGCCACTGCACAGGACATCATAGCCATGATATAGGGAAGATTTGACAAGCTACATATAGGGAAGCCCGTCTGGTCCAGTGGGTAAGTTCCTGCCTTCCACCCAGACATGCAGGGTTCAATTCCAGGGCCCGACAGATGACACACTAAATCTCTCAGCAAGCATCTGTGCATTAACCACTTGTTTTCTTGCAGTTTTCCTTCCAAATCCTGCAACCCCTTCACCACAAATACAGTCCAATCATTCCTCGATACTCATTCACTCAGTCATTCCACTCCGCCATGCTACAGGGTGAACAAAAACCAACAAGAACAAGAGCTAGTTCAGCAAGCAAATTTATAGCCTCTCTTTGGATTTATGTTGATGCTGCTGCCCTCTAGTAATGTTATATGTCAACTGCAGCATAATCAAAGGATTGAGAAAGGGGCAGTCCTATGCAAATAATCTCCTCCCATGATTACTTCTCTGAGCTTCCGTAGTGGTACGATGATAGGACCTTCAACAAATGGTCTTCAGCAGATTTCTAAAGTTGCCAAATTGTCTTAGGCTAAGGATTGTTCCAGTCGAAGGCCTTCAGATAAGGACTCCACCCTCACTTAGCAGGGTCCAGAATTACCTGCAGTAATCCTCTATACAGAACATGGGCGTTTGTGGGCCTACTGTGAAGGCTATATGCTAAAACTGGGATGTCTAAAGTCCCAGTCCTGGTCTCACTGTCAGAGGCACAGCATAACACAGCCTGCCAGACATGACCGTGCAATGCCATGCCAAACCAAATGCTCCTTCCCCACACTTGCTGCATCATGCAATTTCAAGACATAATCAATCAGAGGCCTGACTTTGTCCTTTCCTACCATTTCAACATTCAACATACTACCTTCTGACTGCAGCTAGTAAGGACTCTTTCACCTGCACAAAATTTTACCCTGCATTAAGTCAACACCATTCAACCTATTTTATTATCTGTATGGCACCTTCCTCACATAATACAGCTCAATTCTGGCCCCCCTTGGGCCATATTTGTGCTCTCCAGAACACCAATTTGAAGAAAAAACAAATACATTCATAAATGAAGATAAGACCTTGCTAATATTTAAACTACTTGAGCAAAAGGAGGGAGGTGGCAGGTGGTGGTGGGGGTGGCAAGATTTCTAAATGTGCCCAACTAATGCAATCAAAAAATGACTTAAATTGTTGCTGTATTTTTTTAAGTAAAAATAATCTTTTTATGTGCAAAAAATCAAATACTGGATTTTTTTTCCATGTAAACATCCTTCAAAGTCAGTGGCTGGATTCAAACCCCCATCCAGGGGTAGCTTCCTGCACCAAAGGCACTAGACTTTGCCTATGCACTATGGGCTTTTGGTGGGTTTCAGTTGTGCAAGAGACCCTATCAGCATCTGACAGGCCGTGGTGTCATTGCTAATGGCTGCCACTGCACAGGACACATCATAGCCATGATATAGGGAAGATTTGACAAGCTACATATAGGGAAGCCCGTCTGGTCCAGTGGGTAAGTTCCTACCTTACATGCAGGGTTCAATTCCAGGGCCTGACAGATGACACACTAAATCTCTCAGCAAGCATCTGTGCATTAACCACTTATTTTCTTGCAGTTTTCCTTCCAAATCCTGCAACCCCTTCACCACAAATACAGTCCAATCATTACTCGATACTCATTCACTCAGTCATTCCACTCCGCCATGCTACAGGCTGAACAAAAACCAACAAGAACAAGAGCTAGTTCAGCAAGCAAATTTAAAGCCTCTCTTTGGATTTATGTTGATGCTACTGCCCTCTAGTAATGTTATATGTCAACTGCAGCAAAATCAAAGGATTGAGAAAGGGGCAGTCCTATGCAAATAATCTCCTCCCATGATTACTTCTCTGAGCTTCCGTAGTGGTACGATGATAGGACCTTCAACAAATGGTCTTCAGCAGATTTCTAAAGTTGCCAAATTGTCTTAGGCTAAGGATTGTTCCAGTCAAAGGCCGTCAGATAAGGACCCCACCCTCACTTAGCAGGGTCCAGAATTACCTGCAGTAATCATCTATACAGAACATGGGCGTTCGTGGGCGTTTGTGGGCCTACTGTAAAGGCTATATGCTAAAACTGGGATGTCTAAAGTCCCAGTCCCAGTCCCAGTCCCAGTCCCAGTCCCAGTCCCAGTCCCAGTCCCAGTCCCAGTCCCAGTCCCAGTCCCAGTCCCAGTCCCAGTCCCAGTCCTGGTCTCACTGTCAGAGGCACAGCATAACACAGCCTGCCAGACATGGCCGTGCAATGCCATGCCAAACCAAATGCTCCTTCCCCACACTTGCTGATTCATGCATTTTCAAGACATAATCAATCAGAGTCCTGACTTTGTCCTTTCCTATCACTTCAACATTCAACATACTATCTTCTGACTGCAGCTAATAAGGGCTCTTTCACCTGCACAAAATTTTACTCTGCATTAAATCAACACCATTCAACCTATTTTATTATCTGCATGGCACCTTCCTCACATAATACAGCTCAATTCTGGCCCCCCTTGGGCCATATTTGTGCTCTCCAGAACACCAATTTGAAATAAAAACGAATACATTCATAAGTGAAGATAAGACCTTGCTAATATTTAAACTACTTGAGCAAAAGGAGGGAGGTGGCAGGTGGTGGTGAGGGTGGCAAGATTTGTAAATGTGCCCAACTAATGCAATCAAAAAATGACTTAAATTGTTGCTGTATTTTTTTAAGTAAAAATAATCTTTTTATGTGCAAAAAATCAAATACTGGATTTTTTTTCCATGTAAACATCCTTCAAAGTCAGTGGCTGGATTCAAACCCCCATCCAGGGGTAGCTTCCTGCACCAAAGGCACTAAACTTTGCCTATGCGATATAGGCTTTTGATGGTTTTCAGTTGTGCAAGAGACCCTATCAGCATCTGACAGGCCGTGGTGTCATTGCTAATGGCTGCCACTGTACAGGACACATCATAGCCATGATATAGGGAAGATTTGACTAGCTACATATAGGGAAGCCCGTCTGGTCCAGTGGGTAAGTTCCTGCTTTCCACCCAGACATGCAGGGTTCAATTCCAGGGCCCGACAGATGACACACTAAATCTCTCAGCAAGCATCTGTACATTAACCACTTATTTTCTTGCAGTTTTCCTTCCAAATCCTGCAACCCCTTCACCACAAATACAGTCCAATCATTCCTCGATACTCATTCACTCAGTCATTCCACTCCGCCATGCTACAGGGTGAACAAAAACCAACAAGAACAAGAGCTAGTTCAGCAAGCAAATTTATAGCCTCTCTTTGGATTTATGTTGATGCTGCTGCCCTCTAGTAATGTTATATGTCAACTGCAGCATAATCAAAGGATTGAGAAAGGGGCAGTCCTATGCAAATAATCTCCTCCCATGATTACTTCTCTGAGCTTCCGTAGTGGTACGATGATAGGACCTTCAACAAATGGTCTTCAGCAGATTTCTAAAGTTGCCAAATTGTCTTAGGCTAAGGATTGTTCCAGTCGAAGGCCTTCAGATAAGGACCCCACCCTCACTTAGCAGGGTCCAGAATTACCTGCAGTAATCCTCTATACAGAACATGGGTGTTTGTGGGCCTACTGTGAAGGCTATATGCTAAAACTGGGATGTCTAAGGTCCCAGTCCTGGTCTCACTGTCAGAGGCACAGCATAACACAGCCTGCCAGACATGACCGTGCAATGCCATGCCAAACCAAATGCTCCTTCCCCACACTTGCTGATTCATGCATTTTCAAGACATAATCAATCAGAGGCCTGACTTTGTCCATTCCTATCACTTCAACATTCAACATACTATCTTCTGACTGCAGCTAATAAGGGCTCTTTCACCTGCACAAAATTTTACTCTGCATTAAATCAACACCATTCAACCTATTTTATTATCTGCATGGCACCTTCCTCACATAATACAGCTCAATTCTGGCCCCCCTTGGGCCATATTTGTGCTCTCCAGAACACCAATTTGAAGAAAAAACGAATACATTCATAAATGAAGATAAGACCTTGCTAATATTTAAACTACTTGAGCAAAAGGAGGGAGGTGGCAGGTGGTGGTGGGGGTGGCAAGATTTGTAAATGTGCCCAACTAATGCAATCAATAATGACTTAAATTGTTGCTGTATTTTTTTAAGTAAAAATAATCTTTTTATGTGCAAAAAAACAAATACTGGATTTTTTTCCATGTAAACATCCTTCAAAGTCAGTGGCTGGATTCAAACCCCCATCCAGGGGTAGCTTCCTGCACCAAAGGCACTAGACTTTGCCTCTGAGCTATAGGCTTTTGATGGGTTTCTGTTGTGCAAGAGACCCTATCAGTATCTGACAGGCCGTGGTGTCATTGCTAATGGCTGCCACTGCACACGACACATCATAGCCATGATATAGGGAAGATTTGACAAGCTACATAAAGGGAACCCTGTCTGGTCCAGTGGGTAAATTCCTGCCTTCCACCCAGACATGCAGGGTTCAACTCCTGGGCCCGACAGATGACACACTCAATCTCTCAGCAAGCATCTGTGCATTAACCACTTGTTTTCTTGCAGTTTTCCTTCCAAATCCTGCAACCCCTTCACCACAAATACAGTCCAATCATTCCTCGATACTCATTCACTCAGTCATTCCACTCCGCCATGCTACAGGCTGAACAAAAACCAACAAGAACAAGAGCTAGTTCAGCAAGCAAATTTAAAGCCTCTCTTTGGATTTATGTTGATGCTGCTGCCCTCTAGTAATGTTATATGTCAACTGCAGCATAATCAAAGTATTGAGAAAGGGGCAGTCCTATGCAAATAATCTCCTCCCATGATTACTTCTCTGAGCTTCCGTAGTGGTACGATGATAGGACCTTCAACATATGGTCTTCAGCAGATTTCTAAAGTTGCCAAATTGTCTTAGGCTAAGGATTGTTCCAGTCGAAGGCCTTCAGATAAGGACCCCACCCTCACTTAGCAGGGTCGAGAATTACCTGCAGTAATCCTCTATACAGAACATGGGTGTTCGTGGGCCTACTGTAAAAGCTATATGCTAAAACTGGGATGTCTAAAGTCCCAGTCCTGGTCTCACTGTCAGAGGCACAGCATAACACAGCCTGCCAGACATGGCCATGCAATGCCATGCCAAACCAAATGCTCCTTCCCCACACTTGCTGCATCATGCATTTTCAAGACAAAATCAATCAGAGGCCTGACTTTGTCCCTTTCCTATCACTTCAACATTCAACATACTACCTTCTGACTGCAGCTAATAAGGGCTCTTTCACCTGCACAAAATTTTACTCTGCATTAAATCAACACCATTCAACCTATTTTATTATCTGCATGGCACCTTCCTCACATAATACAGCTCAATTCTGGCCCTCCTTGGGCCATATTTGTGCTCTCCAGAACACCAATTTGAAATAAAAACGAATACATTCATAAATGAAGATAAGACCTTGCTAATATTTAAACTACTTGAGCAAAAGGAGGGAGGTGGCAGGTGGTGGTGAGGGTGGCAAGATTTGTAAATGTGCCCAACTAATGCAATCAAAAAATGACTTAAATTGTTGCTGTATTTTTTTAAGTAAAAATAATCTTTTTATGTGCAAAAAATCAAATACTGGATTTTTTTTCCATGTAAACATCCTTCAAAGTCAGTGGCTGGATTCAAACCCCCATCCAGGGGTAGCTTCCTGCACCAAAGGCACTAGACTTTGCCTATGCGCTATAGGCTTTTGATGGGTTTCAGTTGTGCAAGAGACCCTATCAGCATCTGACAGGCCGTGGTGTCATTGCTAATGGCTGCCACTGCACAGGACATCATAGCCATGATATAGGGAAGATTTGACAAGCTACATATAGGGAAGCCCGTCTGGTCCAGTGGGTAAGTTCCTGCCTTCCACCCAGACATGCAGGGTTCAATTCCAGGGCCCGACAGATGACACACTAAATCTCTCAGCAAGCATCTGTACATTAACCACTTATGTTCTTGCAGTTTTCCTTCCAAATCCTGCATCCCCTTCACCACAAATACAGTCCAATCATTCCTCGATACTCATTCACTCAGTCATTCCACTCCGCCATGCTACAGGGTGAACAAAAACCAACAAGAACAAGAGCTAGTTCAGCAAGCAAATTTATAGCCTCTCTTTGGATTTATGTTGATGCTGCTGCCCTCTAGTAATGTTATATGTCAACTGCAGCATAATCAAAGGATTGAGAAAGGGGCAGTCCTATGCAAATAATCTCCTCCCATGATTACTTCTCTGAGCTTCCGTAGTGGTACGATGATAGGACCTTCAACAAATGGTCTTCAGCAGATTTCTAAAGTTGCCAAATTGTCTTAGGCTAAGGATTGTTCCAGTCGAAGGCCTTCAGATAAGGACCCCACCCTCACTTAGCAGGGTCCAGAATTACCTGCAGTAATCCTCTATACAGAACATGGGCGTTTGTGGGCCTACTGTGAAGGCTATATGCTAAAACTGGGATGTCTAAAGTCCCAGTCCTGGTCTCACTGTCAGAGGCACAGCATAACACAGCCTGCCAGACATGACCGTGCAATGCCATGCCAAACCAAATGCTCCTTCCCCACACTTGCTGCATCATGCAATTTCAAGACATAATCAATCAGAGGCCTGACTTTGTCCTTTCCTACCATTTCAACATTCAACATACTACCTTCTGACTGCAGCTAGTAAGGACTCTTTCACCTGCACAAAATTTTACCCTGCATTAAGTCAACACCATTCAACCTATTTTATTATCTGTATGGCACCTTCCTCACATAATACAGCTCAATTCTGGCCCCCCTTGGGCCATATTTGTGCTCTCCAGAACACCAATTTGAAGAAAAAACAAATACATTCATAAATGAAGATAAGACCTTGCTAATATTTAAACTACTTGAGCAAAAGGAGGGAGGTGGCAGGTGGTGGTGGGGGTGGCAAGATTTCTAAATGTGCCCAACTAATGCAATCAAAAAATGACTTAAATTGTTCCTGTATTTTTTTAAGTAAAAATAATCTTTTTATGTGCAAAAAATCAAATACTGGATTTTTTTTCCATGTAAACATCCTTCAAAGTCAGTGGCTGGATTCAAACCCCCATCCAGGGGTAGCTTCCTGCACCAAAGGCACTAGACTTTGCCTATGCACTATGGGCTTTTGGTGGGTTTCAGTTGTGCAAGAGACCCTATCAGCATCTGACAGGCCGTGGTGTCATTGCTAATGGCTGCCACTGCACAGGACACATCATAGCCATGATATAGGGAAGATTTGACAAGCTACATATAGGGAAGCCCGTCTGGTCCAGTGGGTAAGTTCCTACCTTACATGCAGGGTTCAATTCCAGGGCCTGACAGATGACACACTAAATCTCTCAGCAAGCATCTGTGCATTAACCACTTATTTTCTTGCAGTTTTCCTTCCAAATCCTGCAACCCCTTCACCACAAATACAGTCCAATCATTACTCGATACTCATTCACTCAGTCATTCCACTCCGCCATGCTACAGGCTGAACAAAAACCAACAAGAACAAGAGCTAGTTCAGCAAGCAAATTTAAAGCCTCTCTTTGGATTTATGTTGATGCTACTGCCCTCTAGTAATGTTATATGTCAACTGCAGCAAAATCAAAGGATTGAGAAAGGGGCAGTCCTATGCAAATAATCTCCTCCCATGATTACTTCTCTGAGCTTCCGTAGTGGTACGATGATAGGACCTTCAACAAATGGTCTTCAGCAGATTTCTAAAGTTGCCAAATTGTCTTAGGCTAAGGATTGTTCCAGTCAAAGGCCGTCAGATAAGGACCCCACCCTCTCTTAGCAGGGTCCAGAATTACCTGCAGTAATCATCTATACAGAACATGGGCGTTCGTGGGCGTTTGTGGGCCTACTGTAAAGGCTATATGCTAAAACTGGGATGTCTAAAGTCCCAGTCCCAGTCCCAGTCCCAGTCCCAGTCCCAGTCCCAGTCCCAGTCCCAGTCCCAGTCCCAGTCCCAGTCCCAGTCCCAGTCCCAGTCCCAGTCCTGGTCTCACTGTCAGAGGCACAGCATAACACAGCCTGCCAGACATGGCCGTGCAATGCCATGCCAAACCAAATGCTCCTTCCCCACACTTGCTGATTCATGCATTTTCAAGACATAATCAATCAGAGTCCTGACTTTGTCCTTTCCTATCACTTCAACATTCAACATACTATCTTCTGACTGCAGCTAATAAGGGCTCTTTCACCTGCACAAAATTTTACTCTGCATTAAATCAACACCATTCAACCTATTTTATTATCTGCATGGCACCTTCCTCACATAATACAGCTCAATTCTGGCCCCCCTTGGGCCATATTTGTGCTCTCCAGAACACCAATTTGAAATAAAAACGAATACATTCATAAGTGAAGATAAGACCTTGCTAATATTTAAACTACTTGAGCAAAAGGAGGGAGGTGGCAGGTGGTGGTGAGGGTGGCAAGATTTGTAAATGTGCCCAACTAATGCAATCAAAAAATGACTTAAATTGTTGCTGTATTTTTTTAAGTAAAAATAATCTTTTTATGTGCAAAAAAACAAATACTGGATTTTTTTCCATGTAAACATCCTTCAAAGTCAGTGGCTGGATTCAAACCCCCATCCAGGGGTAGCTTCCTGCACCAAAGGCACTAGACTTTGCCTCTGAGCTATAGGCTTTTGATGGGTTTCTGTTGTGCAAGAGACCCTATCAGTATCTGACAGGCCGTGGTGTCATTGCTAATGGCTGCCACTGCACACGACACATCATAGCCATGATATAGGGAAGATTTGACAAGCTACATAAAGGGAACCCCGTCTGGTCCAGTGGGTAAATTCCTGCCTTCCACCCAGACATGCAGGGTTCAACTCCTGGGCCCGACAGATGACACACTCAATCTCTCAGCAAGCATCTGTGCATTAACCACTTGTTTTCTTGCAGTTTTCCTTCCAAATCCTGCAACCCCTTCACCACAAATACAGTCCAATCATTCCTCGATACTCATTCACTCAGTCATTCCACTCCGCCATGCTACAGGCTGAACAAAAACCAACAAGAACAAGAGCTAGTTCAGCAAGCAAATTTAAAGCCTCTCTTTGGATTTATGTTGATGCTGCTGCCCTCTAGTAATGTTATATGTCAACTGCAGCATAATCAAAGTATTGAGAAAGGGGCAGTCCTATGCAAATAATCTCCTCCCATGATTACTTCTCTGAGCTTCCGTAGTGGTACGATGATAGGACCTTCAACATATGGTCTTCAGCAGATTTCTAAAGTTGCCAAATTGTCTAGGCTAAGGATTGTTCCAGTCGAAGGCCTTCAGATAAGGACCCCACCCTCACTTAGCAGGGTCGAGAATTACCTGCAGTAATCCTCTATACAGAACATGGGTGTTCGTGGGCCTACTGTAAAAGCTATATGCTAAAACTGGGATGTCTAAAGTCCCAGTCCTGGTCTCACTGTCAGAGGCACAGCATAACACAGCCTGCCAGACATGGCCATGCAATGCCATGCCAAACCAAATGCTCCTTCCTCACACTTGCTGCATCATGCATTTTCAAGACAAAATCAATCAGAGGCCTGACTTTGTCCCTTTCCTATCACTTCAACATTCAACATACTACCTTCTGACTGCAGCTAATAAGGGCTCTTTCACCTGCACAAAATTTTACTCTGCATTAAATCAACACCATTCAACCTATTTTATTATCTGCATGGCACCTTCCTCACATAATACAGCTCAATTCTGGCCCTCCTTGGGCCATATTTGTGCTCTCCAGAACACCAATTTGAAATAAAAACGAATACATTCATAAATGAAGATAAGACCTTGCTAATATTTAAACTACTTGAGCAAAAGGAGGGAGGTGGCACGTGGTGGTGAGGGTGGCAAGATTTGTAAATGTGCCCAACTAATGCAATCAAAAAATGACTTAAATTGTTGCTGTATTTTTTTAAGTAAAAATAATCTTTTTATGTGCAAAAAAACAAATACTGGATTTTTTTCCATGTAAACATCCTTCAAAGTCAGTGGCTGGATTCAAACCCCCATCCAGGGGTAGCTTCCTGCACCAAAGGCACTAGACTTTGCCTCTGAGCTATAGGCTTTTGATGGGTTTCTGTTGTGCAAGAGACCCTATCAGTATCTGACAGGCCGTGGTGTCATTGCTAATGGCTGCCACTGCACACGACACATCATAGCCATGATATAGGGAAGATTTGACAAGCTACATAAAGGGAACCCCGTCTGGTCCAGTGGGTAAATTCCTGCCTTCCACCCAGACATGCAGGGTTCAACTCCTGGGCCCGACAGATGACACACTCAATCTCTCAGCAAGCATCTGTGCATTAACCACTTGTTTTCTTGCAGTTTTCCTTCCAAATCCTGCAACCCCTTCACCACAAATACAGTCCAATCATTCCTCGATACTCATTCACTCAGTCATTCCACTCCGCCATGCTACAGGCTGAACAAAAACCAACAAGAACAAGAGCTAGTTCAGCAAGCAAATTTAAAGCCTCTCTTTGGATTTATGTTGATGCTGCTGCCCTCTAGTAATGTTATATGTCAACTGCAGCATAATCAAAGTATTGAGAAAGGGGCAGTCCTATGCAAATAATCTCCTCCCATGATTACTTCTCTGAGCTTCCGTAGTGGTACGATGATAGGACCTTCAACATATGGTCTTCAGCAGATTTCTAAAGTTGCCAAATTGTCTAGGCTAAGGATTGTTCCAGTCGAAGGCCTTCAGATAAGGACCCCACCCTCACTTAGCAGGGTCGAGAATTACCTGCAGTAATCCTCTATACAGAACATGGGTGTTCGTGGGCCTACTGTAAAAGCTATATGCTAAAACTGGGATGTCTAAAGTCCCAGTCCTGGTCTCACTGTCAGAGGCACAGCATAACACAGCCTGCCAGACATGGCCATGCAATGCCATGCCAAACCAAATGCTCCTTCCCCACACTTGCTGCATCATGCATTTTCAAGACAAAATCAATCAGAGGCCTGACTTTGTCCCTTTCCTATCACTTCAACATTCAACATACTACCTTCTGACTGCAGCTAATAAGGGCTCTTTCACCTGCACAAAATTTTACTCTGCATTAAATCAACACCATTCAACCTATTTTATTATCTGCATGGCACCTTCCTCACATAATACAGCTCAATTCTGGCCCTCCTTGGGCCATATTTGTGCTCTCCAGAACACCAATTTGAAATAAAAACGAATACATTCATAAATGAAGATAAGACCTTGCTAATATTTAAACTACTTGAGCAAAAGGAGGGAGGTGGCAGGTGGTGGTGAGGGTGGCAAGATTTGTAAATGTGCCCAACTAATGCAATCAAAAAATGACTTAAATTGTTGCTGTATTTTTTTAAGTAAAAATAATCTTTTTATGTGCAAAAAATCAAATACTGGATTTTTTTTCCATGTAAACATCCATCAAAGTCAGTGGCTGGATTCAAACCCCCATCCGGGGGTAGCTTCCTGCACCAAAGGCACTAGACTTTGCCTATGCGCTATAGGCTTTTGATGGGTTTCAGTTGTGCAAGAGACCCTATCAGCATCTGACAGGCCGTGGTGTCATTGCTAATGGCTGCCACTGCACAGGACATCATAGCCATGATATAGGGAAGATTTGACAAGCTACATATAGGGAAGCCCGTCTGGTCCAGTGGGTAAGTTCCTGCCTTCCACCCAGACATGCAGGGTTCAATTCCAGGGCCCGACAGATGACACACTAAATCTCTCAGCAAGCATCTGTGCATTAACCACTTGTTTTCTTGCAGTTTTCCTTCCAAATCCTGCAACCCCTTCACCACAAATACAGTCCAATCATTCCTCGATACTCATTCACTCAGTCATTCCACTCCGCCATGCTACAGGGTGAACAAAAACCAACAAGAACAAGAGCTAGTTCAGCAAGCAAATTTATAGCCTCTCTTTGGATTTATGTTGATGCTGCTGCCCTCTAGTAATGTTATATGTCAACTGCAGCATAATCAAAGGATTGAGAAAGGGGCAGTCCTATGCAAATAATCTCCTCCCATGATTACTTCTCTGAGCTTCCGTAGTGGTACGATGATAGGACCTTCAACAAATGGTCTTCAGCAGATTTCTAAAGTTGCCAAATTGTCTTAGGCTAAGGATTGTTCCAGTCGAAGGCCTTCAGATAAGGACTCCACCCTCACTTAGCAGGGTCCAGAATTACCTGCAGTAATCCTCTATACAGAACATGGGCGTTTGTGGGCCTACTGTGAAGGCTATATGCTAAAACTGGGATGTCTAAAGTCCCAGTCCTGGTCTCACTGTCAGAGGCACAGCATAACACAGCCTGCCAGACATGACCGTGCAATGCCATGCCAAACCAAATGCTCCTTCCCCACACTTGCTGCATCATGCAATTTCAAGACATAATCAATCAGAGGCCTGACTTTGTCCTTTCCTACCATTTCAACATTCAACATACTACCTTCTGACTGCAGCTAGTAAGGACTCTTTCACCTGCACAAAATTTTACCCTGCATTAAGTCAACACCATTCAACCTATTTTATTATCTGTATGGCACCTTCCTCACATAATACAGCTCAATTCTGGCCCCCCTTGGGCCATATTTGTGCTCTCCAGAACACCAATTTGAAGAAAAAACAAATACATTCATAAATGAAGATAAGACCTTGCTAATATTTAAACTACTTGAGCAAAAGGAGGGAGGTGGCAGGTGGTGGTGGGGGTGGCAAGATTTCTAAATGTGCCCAACTAATGCAATCAAAAAATGACTTAAATTGTTGCTGTATTTTTTTAAGTAAAAATAATCTTTTTATGTGCAAAAAATCAAATACTGGATTTTTTTTCCATGTAAACATCCTTCAAAGTCAGTGGCTGGATTCAAACCCCCATCCAGGGGTAGCTTCCTGCACCAAAGGCACTAGACTTTGCCTATGCACTATGGGCTTTTGGTGGGTTTCAGTTGTGCAAGAGACCCTATCAGCATCTGACAGGCCGTGGTGTCATTGCTAATGGCTGCCACTGCACAGGACACATCATAGCCATGATATAGGGAAGATTTGACAAGCTACATATAGGGAAGCCCGTCTGGTCCAGTGGGTAAGTTCCTACCTTACATGCAGGGTTCAATTCCAGGGCCTGACAGATGACACACTAAATCTCTCAGCAAGCATCTGTGCATTAACCACTTATTTTCTTGCAGTTTTCCTTCCAAATCCTGCAACCCCTTCACCACAAATACAGTCCAATCATTACTCGATACTCATTCACTCAGTCATTCCACTCCGCCATGCTACAGGCTGAACAAAAACCAACAAGAACAAGAGCTAGTTCAGCAAGCAAATTTAAAGCCTCTCTTTGGATTTATGTTGATGCTGCTGCCCTCTAGTAATGTTATATGTCAACTGCAGCATAATCAAAGTATTGAGAAAGGGGCAGTCCTATGCAAATAATCTCCTCCCATGATTACTTCTCTGAGCTTCCGTAGTGGTACGATGATAGGACCTTCAACATATGGTCTTCAGCAGATTTCTAAAGTTGCCAAATTGTCTAGGCTAAGGATTGTTCCAGTCGAAGGCCTTCAGATAAGGACCCCACCCTCACTTAGCAGGGTCGAGAATTACCTGCAGTAATCCTCTATACAGAACATGGGTGTTCGTGGGCCTACTGTAAAAGCTATATGCTAAAACTGGGATGTCTAAAGTCCCAGTCCTGGTCTCACTGTCAGAGGCACAGCATAACACAGCCTGCCAGACATGGCCATGCAATGCCATGCCAAACCAAATGCTCCTTCCCCACACTTGCTGCATCATGCATTTTCAAGACAAAATCAATCAGAGGCCTGACTTTGTCCCTTTCCTATCACTTCAACATTCAACATACTACCTTCTGACTGCAGCTAATAAGGGCTCTTTCACCTGCACAAAATTTTACTCTGCATTAAATCAACACCATTCAACCTATTTTATTATCTGCATGGCACCTTCCTCACATAATACAGCTCAATTCTGGCCCTCCTTGGGCCATATTTGTGCTCTCCAGAACACCAATTTGAAATAAAAACGAATACATTCATAAATGAAGATAAGACCTTGCTAATATTTAAACTACTTGAGCAAAAGGAGGGAGGTGGCACGTGGTGGTGAGGGTGGCAAGATTTGTAAATGTGCCCAACTAATGCAATCAAAAAATGACTTAAATTGTTGCTGTATTTTTTTAAGTAAAAATAATCTTTTTATGTGCAAAAAAACAAATACTGGATTTTTTTCCATGTAAAGATCCTTCAAAGTCAGTGGCTGGATTCAAACCCCCATCCAGGGGTAGCTTCCTGCACCAAAGGCACTAGACTTTGCCTCTGAGCTATAGGCTTTTGATGGGTTTCTGTTGTGCAAGAGACCCTATCAGTATCTGACAGGCCGTGGTGTCATTGCTAATGGCTGCCACTGCACACGACACATCATAGCCATGATATAGGGAAGATTTGACAAGCTACATAAAGGGAACCCCGTCTGGTCCAGTGGGTAAATTCCTGCCTTCCACCCAGACATGCAGGGTTCAACTCCTGGGCCCGACAGATGACACACTCAATCTCTCAGCAAGCATCTGTGCATTAACCACTTGTTTTCTTGCAGTTTTCCTTCCAAATCCTGCAACCCCTTCACCACAAATACAGTCCAATCATTCCTCGATACTCATTCACTCAGTCATTCCACTCCGCCATGCTACAGGCTGAACAAAAACCAACAAGAACAAGAGCTAGTTCAGCAAGCAAATTTAAAGCCTCTCTTTGGATTTATGTTGATGCTGCTGCCCTCTAGTAATGTTATATGTCAACTGCAGCATAATCAAAGTATTGAGAAAGGGGCAGTCCTATGCAAATAATCTCCTCCCATGATTACTTCTCTGAGCTTCCGTAGTGGTACGATGATAGGACCTTCAACATATGGTCTTCAGCAGATTTCTAAAGTTGCCAAATTGTCTAGGCTAAGGATTGTTCCAGTCGAAGGCCTTCAGATAAGGACCCCACCCTCACTTAGCAGGGTCGAGAATTACCTGCAGTAATCCTCTATACAGAACATGGGTGTTCGTGGGCCTACTGTAAAAGCTATATGCTAAAACTGGGATGTCTAAAGTCCCAGTCCTGGTCTCACTGTCAGAGGCACAGCATAACACAGCCTGCCAGACATGGCCATGCAATGCCATGCCAAACCAAATGCTCCTTCCTCACACTTGCTGCATCATGCATTTTCAAGACAAAATCAATCAGAGGCCTGACTTTGTCCCTTTCCTATCACTTCAACATTCAACATACTACCTTCTGACTGCAGCTAATAAGGGCTCTTTCACCTGCACAAAATTTTACTCTGCATTAAATCAACACCATTCAACCTATTTTATTATCTGCATGGCACCTTCCTCACATAATACAGCTCAATTCTGGCCCTCCTTGGGCCATATTTGTGCTCTCCAGAACACCAATTTGAAATAAAAACGAATACATTCATAAATGAAGATAAGACCTTGCTAATATTTAAACTACTTGAGCAAAAGGAGGGAGGTGGCACGTGGTGGTGAGGGTGGCAAGATTTGTAAATGTGCCCAACTAATGCAATCAAAAAATGACTTAAATTGTTGCTGTATTTTTTTAAGTAAAAATAATCTTTTTATGTGCAAAAAAACAAATACTGGATTTTTTTCCATGTAAACATCCTTCAAAGTCAGTGGCTGGATTCAAACCCCCATCCAGGGGTAGCTTCCTGCACCAAAGGCACTAGACTTTGCCTCTGAGCTATAGGCTTTTGATGGGTTTCTGTTGTGCAAGAGACCCTATCAGTATCTGACAGGCCGTGGTGTCATTGCTAATGGCTGCCACTGCACACGACACATCATAGCCATGATATAGGGAAGATTTGACAAGCTACATAAAGGGAACCCCGTCTGGTCCAGTGGGTAAATTCCTGCCTTCCACCCAGACATGCAGGGTTCAACTCCTGGGCCCGACAGATGACACACTCAATCTCTCAGCAAGCATCTGTGCATTAACCACTTGTTTTCTTGCAGTTTTCCTTCCAAATCCTGCAACCCCTTCACCACAAATACAGTCCAATCATTCCTCGATACTCATTCACTCAGTCATTCCACTCCGCCATGCTACAGGGTGAACAAAAACCAACAAGAACAAGAGCTAGTTCAGCAAGCAAATTTATAGCCTCTCTTTGGATTTATGTTGATGCTGCTGCCCTCTAGTAATGTTATATGTCAACTGCAGCATAATCAAAGGATTGAGAAAGGGGCAGTCCTATGCAAATAATCTCCTCCCATGATTACTTCTCTGAGCTTCCGTAGTGGTACGATGATAGGACCTTCAACAAATGGTCTTCAGCAGATTTCTAAAGTTGCCAAATTGTCTTAGGCTAAGGATTGTTCCAGTCGAAGGCCTTCAGATAAGGACCCCACCCTCACTTAGCAGGGTCCAGAATTACCTGCAGTAATCCTCTATACAGAACATGGGTGTTTGTGGGCCTACTGTGAAGGCTATATGCTAAAACTGGGATGTCTAAGGTCCCAGTCCTGGTCTCACTGTCAGAGGCACAGCATAACACAGCCTGCCAGACATGACCGTGCAATGCCATGCCAAACCAAATGCTCCTTCCCCACACTTGCTGATTCATGCATTTTCAAGACATAATCAATCAGAGGCCTGACTTTGTCCATTCCTATCACTTCAACATTCAACATACTATCTTCTGACTGCAGCTAATAAGGGCTCTTTCACCTGCACAAAATTTTACTCTGCATTAAATCAACACCATTCAACCTATTTTATTATCTGCATGGCACCTTCCTCACATAATACAGCTCAATTCTGGCCCCCCTTGGGCCATATTTGTGCTCTCCAGAACACCAATTTGAAGAAAAAACGAATACATTCATAAATGAAGATAAGACCTTGCTAATATTTAAACTACTTGAGCAAAAGGAGGGAGGTGGCAGGTGGTGGTGGGGGTGGCAAGATTTGTAAATGTGCCCAACTAATGCAATCAATAATGACTTAAATTGTTGCTGTATTTTTTTAAGTAAAAATAATCTTTTTATGTGCAAAAAAACAAATACTGGATTTTTTTCCATGTAAACATCCTTCAAAGTCAGTGGCTGGATTCAAACCCCCATCCAGGGGTAGCTTCCTGCACCAAAGGCACTAGACTTTGCCTCTGAGCTATAGGCTTTTGATGGGTTTCTGTTGTGCAAGAGACCCTATCAGTATCTGACAGGCCGTGGTGTCATTGCTAATGGCTGCCACTGCACACGACACATCATAGCCATGATATAGGGAAGATTTGACAAGCTACATAAAGGGAACCCCGTCTGGTCCAGTGGGTAAATTCCTGCCTTCCACCCAGACATGCAGGGTTCAACTCCTGGGCCCGACAGATGACACACTCAATCTCTCAGCAAGCATCTGTGCATTAACCACTTGTTTTCTTGCAGTTTTCCTTCCAAATCCTGCAACCCCTTCACCACAAATACAGTCCAATCATTCCTCGATACTCATTCACTCAGTCATTCCACTCCGCCATGCTACAGGCTGAACAAAAACCAACAAGAACAAGAGCTAGTTCAGCAAGCAAATTTAAAGCCTCTCTTTGGATTTATGTTGATGCTGCTGCCCTCTAGTAATGTTATATGTCAACTGCAGCATAATCAAAGTATTGAGAAAGGGGCAGTCCTATGCAAATAATCTCCTCCCATGATTACTTCTCTGAGCTTCCGTAGTGGTACGATGATAGGACCTTCAACATATGGTCTTCAGCAGATTTCTAAAGTTGCCAAATTGTCTAGGCTAAGGATTGTTCCAGTCGAAGGCCTTCAGATAAGGACCCCACCCTCACTTAGCAGGGTCGAGAATTACCTGCAGTAATCCTCTATACAGAACATGGGTGTTCGTGGGCCTACTGTAAAAGCTATATGCTAAAACTGGGATGTCTAAAGTCCCAGTCCTGGTCTCACTGTCAGAGGCACAGCATAACACAGCCTGCCAGACATGGCCATGCAATGCCATGCCAAACCAAATGCTCCTTCCCCACACTTGCTGCATCATGCATTTTCAAGACAAAATCAATCAGAGGCCTGACTTTGTCCCTTTCCTATCACTTCAACATTCAACATACTACCTTCTGACTGCAGCTAATAAGGGCTCTTTCACCTGCACAAAATTTTACTCTGCATTAAATCAACACCATTCAACCTATTTTATTATCTGCATGGCACCTTCCTCACATAATACAGCTCAATTCTGGCCCTCCTTGGGCCATATTTGTGCTCTCCAGAACACCAATTTGAAATAAAAACGAATACATTCATAAATGAAGATAAGACCTTGCTAATATTTAAACTACTTGAGCAAAAGGAGGGAGGTGGCACGTGGTGGTGAGGGTGGCAAGATTTGTAAATGTGCCCAACTAATGCAATCAAAAAATGACTTAAATTGTTGCTGTATTTTTTTAAGTAAAAATAATCTTTTTATGTGCAAAAAAACAAATACTGGATTTTTTTCCATGTAAACATCCTTCAAAGTCAGTGGCTGGATTCAAACCCCCATCCAGGGGTAGCTTCCTGCACCAAAGGCACTAGACTTTGCCTCTGAGCTATAGGCTTTTGATGGGTTTCTGTTGTGCAAGAGACCCTATCAGTATCTGACAGGCCGTGGTGTCATTGCTAATGGCTGCCACTGCACACGACACATCATAGCCATGATATAGGGAAGATTTGACAAGCTACATAAAGGGAACCCCGTCTGGTCCAGTGGGTAAATTCCTGCCTTCCACCCAGACATGCAGGGTTCAACTCCTGGGCCCGACAGATGACACACTCAATCTCTCAGCAAGCATCTGTGCATTAACCACTTGTTTTCTTGCAGTTTTCCTTCCAAATCCTGCAACCCCTTCACCACAAATACAGTCCAATCATTCCTCGATACTCATTCACTCAGTCATTCCACTCCGCCATGCTACAGGCTGAACAAAAACCAACAAGAACAAGAGCTAGTTCAGCAAGCAAATTTAAAGCCTCTCTTTGGATTTATGTTGATGCTGCTGCCCTCTAGTAATGTTATATGTCAACTGCAGCATAATCAAAGTATTGAGAAAGGGGCAGTCCTATGCAAATAATCTCCTCCCATGATTACTTCTCTGAGCTTCCGTAGTGGTACGATGATAGGACCTTCAACATATGGTCTTCAGCAGATTTCTAAAGTTGCCAAATTGTCTAGGCTAAGGATTGTTCCAGTCGAAGGCCTTCAGATAAGGACCCCACCCTCACTTAGCAGGGTCGAGAATTACCTGCAGTAATCCTCTATACAGAACATGGGTGTTCGTGGGCCTACTGTAAAAGCTATATGCTAAAACTGGGATGTCTAAAGTCCCAGTCCTGGTCTCACTGTCAGAGGCACAGCATAACACAGCCTGCCAGACATGGCCATGCAATGCCATGCCAAACCAAATGCTCCTTCCTCACACTTGCTGCATCATGCATTTTCAAGACAAAATCAATCAGAGGCCTGACTTTGTCCCTTTCCTATCACTTCAACATTCAACATACTACCTTCTGACTGCAGCTAATAAGGGCTCTTTCACCTGCACAAAATTTTACTCTGCATTAAATCAACACCATTCAACCTATTTTATTATCTGCATGGCACCTTCCTCACATAATACAGCTCAATTCTGGCCCTCCTTGGGCCATATTTGTGCTCTCCAGAACACCAATTTGAAATAAAAACGAATACATTCATAAATGAAGATAAGACCTTGCTAATATTTAAACTACTTGAGCAAAAGGAGGGAGGTGGCACGTGGTGGTGAGGGTGGCAAGATTTGTAAATGTGCCCAACTAATGCAATCAAAAAATGACTTAAATTGTTGCTGTATTTTTTTAAGTAAAAATAATCTTTTTATGTGCAAAAAAACAAATACTGGATTTTTTTCCATGTAAACATCCTTCAAAGTCAGTGGCTGGATTCAAACCCCCATCCAGGGGTAGCTTCCTGCACCAAAGGCACTAGACTTTGCCTCTGAGCTATAGGCTTTTGATGGGTTTCTGTTGTGCAAGAGACCCTATCAGTATCTGACAGGCCGTGGTGTCATTGCTAATGGCTGCCACTGCACACGACACATCATAGCCATGATATAGGGAAGATTTGACAAGCTACATAAAGGGAACCCCGTCTGGTCCAGTGGGTAAATTCCTGCCTTCCACCCAGACATGCAGGGTTCAACTCCTGGGCCCGACAGATGACACACTCAATCTCTCAGCAAGCATCTGTGCATTAACCACTTGTTTTCTTGCAGTTTTCCTTCCAAATCCTGCAACCCCTTCACCACAAATACAGTCCAATCATTCCTCGATACTCATTCACTCAGTCATTCCACTCCGCCATGCTACAGGCTGAACAAAAACCAACAAGAACAAGAGCTAGTTCAGCAAGCAAATTTAAAGCCTCTCTTTGGATTTATGTTGATGCTGCTGCCCTCTAGTAATGTTATATGTCAACTGCAGCATAATCAAAGTATTGAGAAAGGGGCAGTCCTATGCAAATAATCTCCTCCCATGATTACTTCTCTGAGCTTCCGTAGTGGTACGATGATAGGACCTTCAACATATGGTCTTCAGCAGATTTCTAAAGTTGCCAAATTGTCTAGGCTAAGGATTGTTCCAGTCGAAGGCCTTCAGATAAGGACCCCACCCTCACTTAGCAGGGTCGAGAATTACCTGCAGTAATCCTCTATACAGAACATGGGTGTTCGTGGGCCTACTGTAAAAGCTATATGCTAAAACTGGGATGTCTAAAGTCCCAGTCCTGGTCTCACTGTCAGAGGCACAGCATAACACAGCCTGCCAGACATGGCCATGCAATGCCATGCCAAACCAAATGCTCCTTCCCCACACTTGCTGCATCATGCATTTTCAAGACAAAATCAATCAGAGGCCTGACTTTGTCCCTTTCCTATCACTTCAACATTCAACATACTACCTTCTGACTGCAGCTAATAAGGGCTCTTTCACCTGCACAAAATTTTACTCTGCATTAAATCAACACCATTCAACCTATTTTATTATCTGCATGGCACCTTCCTCACATAATACAGCTCAATTCTGGCCCTCCTTGGGCCATATTTGTGCTCTCCAGAACACCAATTTGAAATAAAAACGAATACATTCATAAATGAAGATAAGACCTTGCTAATATTTAAACTACTTGAGCAAAAGGAGGGAGGTGGCAGGTGGTGGTGAGGGTGGCAAGATTTGTAAATGTGCCCAACTAATGCAATCAAAAAATGACTTAAATTGTTGCTGTATTTTTTTAAGTAAAAATAATCTTTTTATGTGCAAAAAATCAAATACTGGATTTTTTTTCCATGTAAACATCCATCAAAGTCAGTGGCTGGATTCAAACCCCCATCCGGGGGTAGCTTCCTGCACCAAAGGCACTAGACTTTGCCTATGCGCTATAGGCTTTTGATGGGTTTCAGTTGTGCAAGAGACCCTATCAGCATCTGACAGGCCGTGGTGTCATTGCTAATGGCTGCCACTGCACAGGACATCATAGCCATGATATAGGGAAGATTTGACAAGCTACATATAGGGAAGCCCGTCTGGTCCAGTGGGTAAGTTCCTGCCTTCCACCCAGACATGCAGGGTTCAATTCCAGGGCCCGACAGATGACACACTAAATCTCTCAGCAAGCATCTGTGCATTAACCACTTGTTTTCTTGCAGTTTTCCTTCCAAATCCTGCAACCCCTTCACCACAAATACAGTCCAATCATTCCTCGATACTCATTCACTCAGTCATTCCACTCCGCCATGCTACAGGGTGAACAAAAACCAACAAGAACAAGAGCTAGTTCAGCAAGCAAATTTATAGCCTCTCTTTGGATTTATGTTGATGCTGCTGCCCTCTAGTAATGTTATATGTCAACTGCAGCATAATCAAAGGATTGAGAAAGGGGCAGTCCTATGCAAATAATCTCCTCCCATGATTACTTCTCTGAGCTTCCGTAGTGGTACGATGATAGGACCTTCAACAAATGGTCTTCAGCAGATTTCTAAAGTTGCCAAATTGTCTTAGGCTAAGGATTGTTCCAGTCGAAGGCCTTCAGATAAGGACTCCACCCTCACTTAGCAGGGTCCAGAATTACCTGCAGTAATCCTCTATACAGAACATGGGCGTTTGTGGGCCTACTGTGAAGGCTATATGCTAAAACTGGGATGTCTAAAGTCCCAGTCCTGGTCTCACTGTCAGAGGCACAGCATAACACAGCCTGCCAGACATGACCGTGCAATGCCATGCCAAACCAAATGCTCCTTCCCCACACTTGCTGCATCATGCAATTTCAAGACATAATCAATCAGAGGCCTGACTTTGTCCTTTCCTACCATTTCAACATTCAACATACTACCTTCTGACTGCAGCTAGTAAGGACTCTTTCACCTGCACAAAATTTTACCCTGCATTAAGTCAACACCATTCAACCTATTTTATTATCTGTATGGCACCTTCCTCACATAATACAGCTCAATTCTGGCCCCCCTTGGGCCATATTTGTGCTCTCCAGAACACCAATTTGAAGAAAAAACAAATACATTCATAAATGAAGATAAGACCTTGCTAATATTTAAACTACTTGAGCAAAAGGAGGGAGGTGGCAGGTGGTGGTGGGGGTGGCAAGATTTCTAAATGTGCCCAACTAATGCAATCAAAAAATGACTTAAATTGTTGCTGTATTTTTTTAAGTAAAAATAATCTTTTTATGTGCAAAAAATCAAATACTGGATTTTTTTTCCATGTAAACATCCTTCAAAGTCAGTGGCTGGATTCAAACCCCCATCCAGGGGTAGCTTCCTGCACCAAAGGCACTAGACTTTGCCTATGCACTATGGGCTTTTGGTGGGTTTCAGTTGTGCAAGAGACCCTATCAGCATCTGACAGGCCGTGGTGTCATTGCTAATGGCTGCCACTGCACAGGACACATCATAGCCATGATATAGGGAAGATTTGACAAGCTACATATAGGGAAGCCCGTCTGGTCCAGTGGGTAAGTTCCTACCTTACATGCAGGGTTCAATTCCAGGGCCTGACAGATGACACACTAAATCTCTCAGCAAGCATCTGTGCATTAACCACTTATTTTCTTGCAGTTTTCCTTCCAAATCCTGCAACCCCTTCACCACAAATACAGTCCAATCATTACTCGATACTCATTCACTCAGTCATTCCACTCCGCCATGCTACAGGCTGAACAAAAACCAACAAGAACAAGAGCTAGTTCAGCAAGCAAATTTAAAGCCTCTCTTTGGATTTATGTTGATGCTGCTGCCCTCTAGTAATGTTATATGTCAACTGCAGCATAATCAAAGTATTGAGAAAGGGGCAGTCCTATGCAAATAATCTCCTCCCATGATTACTTCTCTGAGCTTCCGTAGTGGTACGATGATAGGACCTTCAACATATGGTCTTCAGCAGATTTCTAAAGTTGCCAAATTGTCTAGGCTAAGGATTGTTCCAGTCGAAGGCCTTCAGATAAGGACCCCACCCTCACTTAGCAGGGTCGAGAATTACCTGCAGTAATCCTCTATACAGAACATGGGTGTTCGTGGGCCTACTGTAAAAGCTATATGCTAAAACTGGGATGTCTAAAGTCCCAGTCCTGGTCTCACTGTCAGAGGCACAGCATAACACAGCCTGCCAGACATGGCCATGCAATGCCATGCCAAACCAAATGCTCCTTCCCCACACTTGCTGCATCATGCATTTTCAAGACAAAATCAATCAGAGGCCTGACTTTGTCCCTTTCCTATCACTTCAACATTCAACATACTACCTTCTGACTGCAGCTAATAAGGGCTCTTTCACCTGCACAAAATTTTACTCTGCATTAAATCAACACCATTCAACCTATTTTATTATCTGCATGGCACCTTCCTCACATAATACAGCTCAATTCTGGCCCTCCTTGGGCCATATTTGTGCTCTCCAGAACACCAATTTGAAATAAAAACGAATACATTCATAAATGAAGATAAGACCTTGCTAATATTTAAACTACTTGAGCAAAAGGAGGGAGGTGGCACGTGGTGGTGAGGGTGGCAAGATTTGTAAATGTGCCCAACTAATGCAATCAAAAAATGACTTAAATTGTTGCTGTATTTTTTTAAGTAAAAATAATCTTTTTATGTGCAAAAAAACAAATACTGGATTTTTTTCCATGTAAACATCCTTCAAAGTCAGTGGCTGGATTCAAACCCCCATCCAGGGGTAGCTTCCTGCACCAAAGGCACTAGACTTTGCCTCTGAGCTATAGGCTTTTGATGGGTTTCTGTTGTGCAAGAGACCCTATCAGTATCTGACAGGCCGTGGTGTCATTGCTAATGGCTGCCACTGCACACGACACATCATAGCCATGATATAGGGAAGATTTGACAAACTACATAAAGGGAACCCCGTCTGGTCCAGTGGGTAAATTCCTGCCTTCCACCCAGACATGCAGGGTTCAACTCCTGGGCCCGACAGATGACACACTCAATCTCTCAGCAAGCATCTGTGCATTAACCACTTGTTTTCTTGCAGTTTTCCTTCCAAATCCTGCAACCCCTTCACCACAAATACAGTCCAATCATTCCTCGATACTCATTCACTCAGTCATTCCACTCCGCCATGCTACAGGCTGAACAAAAACCAACAAGAACAAGAGCTAGTTCAGCAAGCAAATTTAAAGCCTCTCTTTGGATTTATGTTGATGCTGCTGCCCTCTAGTAATGTTATATGTCAACTGCAGCATAATCAAAGTATTGAGAAAGGGGCAGTCCTATGCAAATAATCTCCTCCCATGATTACTTCTCTGAGCTTCCGTAGTGGTACGATGATAGGACCTTCAACATATGGTCTTCAGCAGATTTCTAAAGTTGCCAAATTGTCTAGGCTAAGGATTGTTCCAGTCGAAGGCCTTCAGATAAGGACCCCACCCTCACTTAGCAGGGTCGAGAATTACCTGCAGTAATCCTCTATACAGAACATGGGTGTTCGTGGGCCTACTGTAAAAGCTATATGCTAAAACTGGGATGTCTAAAGTCCCAGTCCTGGTCTCACTGTCAGAGGCACAGCATAACACAGCCTGCCAGACATGGCCATGCAATGCCATGCCAAACCAAATGCTCCTTCCTCACACTTGCTGCATCATGCATTTTCAAGACAAAATCAATCAGAGGCCTGACTTTGTCCCTTTCCTATCACTTCAACATTCAACATACTACCTTCTGACTGCAGCTAATAAGGGCTCTTTCACCTGCACAAAATTTTACTCTGCATTAAATCAACACCATTCAACCTATTTTATTATCTGCATGGCACCTTCCTCACATAATACAGCTCAATTCTGGCCCTCCTTGGGCCATATTTGTGCTCTCCAGAACACCAATTTGAAATAAAAACGAATACATTCATAAATGAAGATAAGACCTTGCTAATATTTAAACTACTTGAGCAAAAGGAGGGAGGTGGCACGTGGTGGTGAGGGTGGCAAGATTTGTAAATGTGCCCAACTAATGCAATCAAAAAATGACTTAAATTGTTGCTGTATTTTTTTAAGTAAAAATAATCTTTTTATGTGCAAAAAAACAAATACTGGATTTTTTTCCATGTAAACATCCTTCAAAGTCAGTGGCTGGATTCAAACCCCCATCCAGGGGTAGCTTCCTGCACCAAAGGCACTAGACTTTGCCTCTGAGCTATAGGCTTTTGATGGGTTTCTGTTGTGCAAGAGACCCTATCAGTATCTGACAGGCCGTGGTGTCATTGCTAATGGCTGCCACTGCACACGACACATCATAGCCATGATATAGGGAAGATTTGACAAGCTACATAAAGGGAACCCCGTCTGGTCCAGTGGGTAAATTCCTGCCTTCCACCCAGACATGCAGGGTTCAACTCCTGGGCCCGACAGATGACACACTCAATCTCTCAGCAAGCATCTGTGCATTAACCACTTGTTTTCTTGCAGTTTTCCTTCCAAATCCTGCAACCCCTTCACCACAAATACAGTCCAATCATTCCTCGATACTCATTCACTCAGTCATTCCACTCCGCCATGCTACAGGGTGAACAAAAACCAACAAGAACAAGAGCTAGTTCAGCAAGCAAATTTATAGCCTCTCTTTGGATTTATGTTGATGCTGCTGCCCTCTAGTAATGTTATATGTCAACTGCAGCATAATCAAAGGATTGAGAAAGGGGCAGTCCTATGCAAATAATCTCCTCCCATGATTACTTCTCTGAGCTTCCGTAGTGGTACGATGATAGGACCTTCAACAAATGGTCTTCAGCAGATTTCTAAAGTTGCCAAATTGTCTTAGGCTAAGGATTGTTCCAGTCGAAGGCCTTCAGATAAGGACCCCACCCTCACTTAGCAGGGTCCAGAATTACCTGCAGTAATCCTCTATACAGAACATGGGTGTTTGTGGGCCTACTGTGAAGGCTATATGCTAAAACTGGGATGTCTAAGGTCCCAGTCCTGGTCTCACTGTCAGAGGCACAGCATAACACAGCCTGCCAGACATGACCGTGCAATGCCATGCCAAACCAAATGCTCCTTCCCCACACTTGCTGATTCATGCATTTTCAAGACATAATCAATCAGAGGCCTGACTTTGTCCATTCCTATCACTTCAACATTCAACATACTATCTTCTGACTGCAGCTAATAAGGGCTCTTTCACCTGCACAAAATTTTACTCTGCATTAAATCAACACCATTCAACCTATTTTATTATCTGCATGGCACCTTCCTCACATAATACAGCTCAATTCTGGCCCCCCTTGGGCCATATTTGTGCTCTCCAGAACACCAATTTGAAGAAAAAACGAATACATTCATAAATGAAGATAAGACCTTGCTAATATTTAAACTACTTGAGCAAAAGGAGGGAGGTGGCAGGTGGTGGTGGGGGTGGCAAGATTTGTAAATGTGCCCAACTAATGCAATCAATAATGACTTAAATTGTTGCTGTATTTTTTGAAGTAAAAATAATCTTTTTATGTGCAAAAAAACAAATACTGGATTTTTTTCCATGTAAACATCCTTCAAAGTCAGTGGCTGGATTCAAACCCCCATCCAGGGGTAGCTTCCTGCACCAAAGGCACTAGACTTTGCCTCTGAGCTATAGGCTTTTGATGGGTTTCTGTTGTGCAAGAGACCCTATCAGTATCTGACAGGCCGTGGTGTCATTGCTAATGGCTGCCACTGCACACGACACATCATAGCCATGATATAGGGAAGATTTGACAAGCTACATAAAGGGAACCCCGTCTGGTCCAGTGGGTAAATTCCTGCCTTCCACCCAGACATGCAGGGTTCAACTCCTGGGCCCGACAGATGACACACTCAATCTCTCAGCAAGCATCTGTGCATTAACCACTTGTTTTCTTGCAGTTTTCCTTCCAAATCCTGCAACCCCTTCACCACAAATACAGTCCAATCATTCCTCGATACTCATTCACTCAGTCATTCCACTCCGCCATGCTACAGGCTGAACAAAAACCAACAAGAACAAGAGCTAGTTCAGCAAGCAAATTTAAAGCCTCTCTTTGGATTTATGTTGATGCTGCTGCCCTCTAGTAATGTTATATGTCAACTGCAGCATAATCAAAGTATTGAGAAAGGGGCAGTCCTATGCAAATAATCTCCTCCCATGATTACTTCTCTGAGCTTCCGTAGTGGTACGATGATAGGACCTTCAACATATGGTCTTCAGCAGATTTCTAAAGTTGCCAAATTGTCTAGGCTAAGGATTGTTCCAGTCGAAGGCCTTCAGATAAGGACCCCACCCTCACTTAGCAGGGTCGAGAATTACCTGCAGTAATCCTCTATACAGAACATGGGTGTTCGTGGGCCTACTGTAAAAGCTATATGCTAAAACTGGGATGTCTAAAGTCCCAGTCCTGGTCTCACTGTCAGAGGCACAGCATAACACAGCCTGCCAGACATGGCCATGCAATGCCATGCCAAACCAAATGCTCCTTCCCCACACTTGCTGCATCATGCATTTTCAAGACAAAATCAATCAGAGGCCTGACTTTGTCCCTTTCCTATCACTTCAACATTCAACATACTACCTTCTGACTGCAGCTAATAAGGGCTCTTTCACCTGCACAAAATTTTACTCTGCATTAAATCAACACCATTCAACCTATTTTATTATCTGCATGGCACCTTCCTCACATAATACAGCTCAATTCTGGCCCTCCTTGGGCCATATTTGTGCTCTCCAGAACACCAATTTGAAATAAAAACGAATACATTCATAAATGAAGATAAGACCTTGCTAATATTTAAACTACTTGAGCAAAAGGAGGGAGGTGGCACGTGGTGGTGAGGGTGGCAAGATTTGTAAATGTGCCCAACTAATGCAATCAAAAAATGACTTAAATTGTTGCTGTATTTTTTTAAGTAAAAATAATCTTTTTATGTGCAAAAAAACAAATACTGGATTTTTTTCCATGTAAACATCCTTCAAAGTCAGTGGCTGGATTCAAACCCCCATCCAGGGGTAGCTTCCTGCACCAAAGGCACTAGACTTTGCCTCTGAGCTATAGGCTTTTGATGGGTTTCTGTTGTGCAAGAGACCCTATCAGTATCTGACAGGCCGTGGTGTCATTGCTAATGGCTGCCACTGCACACGACACATCATAGCCATGATATAGGGAAGATTTGACAAGCTACATAAAGGGAACCCCGTCTGGTCCAGTGGGTAAATTCCTGCCTTCCACCCAGACATGCAGGGTTCAACTCCTGGGCCCGACAGATGACACACTCAATCTCTCAGCAAGCATCTGTGCATTAACCACTTGTTTTCTTGCAGTTTTCCTTCCAAATCCTGCAACCCCTTCACCACAAATACAGTCCAATCATTCCTCGATACTCATTCACTCAGTCATTCCACTCCGCCATGCTACAGGCTGAACAAAAACCAACAAGAACAAGAGCTAGTTCAGCAAGCAAATTTAAAGCCTCTCTTTGGATTTATGTTGATGCTGCTGCCCTCTAGTAATGTTATATGTCAACTGCAGCATAATCAAAGTATTGAGAAAGGGGCAGTCCTATGCAAATAATCTCCTCCCATGATTACTTCTCTGAGCTTCCGTAGTGGTACGATGATAGGACCTTCAACATATGGTCTTCAGCAGATTTCTAAAGTTGCCAAATTGTCTAGGCTAAGGATTGTTCCAGTCGAAGGCCTTCAGATAAGGACCCCACCCTCACTTAGCAGGGTCGAGAATTACCTGCAGTAATCCTCTATACAGAACATGGGTGTTCGTGGGCCTACTGTAAAAGCTATATGCTAAAACTGGGATGTCTAAAGTCCCAGTCCTGGTCTCACTGTCAGAGGCACAGCATAACACAGCCTGCCAGACATGGCCATGCAATGCCATGCCAAACCAAATGCTCCTTCCTCACACTTGCTGCATCATGCATTTTCAAGACAAAATCAATCAGAGGCCTGACTTTGTCCCTTTCCTATCACTTCAACATTCAACATACTACCTTCTGACTGCAGCTAATAAGGGCTCTTTCACCTGCACAAAATTTTACTCTGCATTAAATCAACACCATTCAACCTATTTTATTATCTGCATGGCACCTTCCTCACATAATACAGCTCAATTCTGGCCCTCCTTGGGCCATATTTGTGCTCTCCAGAACACCAATTTGAAATAAAAACGAATACATTCATAAATGAAGATAAGACCTTGCTAATATTTAAACTACTTGAGCAAAAGGAGGGAGGTGGCACGTGGTGGTGAGGGTGGCAAGATTTGTAAATGTGCCCAACTAATGCAATCAAAAAATGACTTAAATTGTTGCTGTATTTTTTTAAGTAAAAATAATCTTTTTATGTGCAAAAAAACAAATACTGGATTTTTTTCCATGTAAACATCCTTCAAAGTCAGTGGCTGGATTCAAACCCCCATCCAGGGGTAGCTTCCTGCACCAAAGGCACTAGACTTTGCCTCTGAGCTATAGGCTTTTGATGGGTTTCTGTTGTGCAAGAGACCCTATCAGTATCTGACAGGCCGTGGTGTCATTGCTAATGGCTGCCACTGCACACGACACATCATAGCCATGATATAGGGAAGATTTGACAAGCTACATAAAGGGAACCCCGTCTGGTCCAGTGGGTAAATTCCTGCCTTCCACCCAGACATGCAGGGTTCAACTCCTGGGCCCGACAGATGACACACTCAATCTCTCAGCAAGCATCTGTGCATTAACCACTTGTTTTCTTGCAGTTTTCCTTCCAAATCCTGCAACCCCTTCACCACAAATACAGTCCAATCATTCCTCGATACTCATTCACTCAGTCATTCCACTCCGCCATGCTACAGGCTGAACAAAAACCAACAAGAACAAGAGCTAGTTCAGCAAGCAAATTTAAAGCCTCTCTTTGGATTTATGTTGATGCTGCTGCCCTCTAGTAATGTTATATGTCAACTGCAGCATAATCAAAGTATTGAGAAAGGGGCAGTCCTATGCAAATAATCTCCTCCCATGATTACTTCTCTGAGCTTCCGTAGTGGTACGATGATAGGACCTTCAACATATGGTCTTCAGCAGATTTCTAAAGTTGCCAAATTGTCTAGGCTAAGGATTGTTCCAGTCGAAGGCCTTCAGATAAGGACCCCACCCTCACTTAGCAGGGTCGAGAATTACCTGCAGTAATCCTCTATACAGAACATGGGTGTTCGTGGGCCTACTGTAAAAGCTATATGCTAAAACTGGGATGTCTAAAGTCCCAGTCCTGGTCTCACTGTCAGAGGCACAGCATAACACAGCCTGCCAGACATGGCCATGCAATGCCATGCCAAACCAAATGCTCCTTCCCCACACTTGCTGCATCATGCATTTTCAAGACAAAATCAATCAGAGGCCTGACTTTGTCCCTTTCCTATCACTTCAACATTCAACATACTACCTTCTGACTGCAGCTAATAAGGGCTCTTTCACCTGCACAAAATTTTACTCTGCATTAAATCAACACCATTCAACCTATTTTATTATCTGCATGGCACCTTCCTCACATAATACAGCTCAATTCTGGCCCTCCTTGGGCCATATTTGTGCTCTCCAGAACACCAATTTGAAATAAAAACGAATACATTCATAAATGAAGATAAGACCTTGCTAATATTTAAACTACTTGAGCAAAAGGAGGGAGGTGGCAGGTGGTGGTGAGGGTGGCAAGATTTGTAAATGTGCCCAACTAATGCAATCAAAAAATGACTTAAATTGTTGCTGTATTTTTTTAAGTAAAAATAATCTTTTTATGTGCAAAAAATCAAATACTGGATTTTTTTTCCATGTAAACATCCATCAAAGTCAGTGGCTGGATTCAAACCCCCATCCGGGGGTAGCTTCCTGCACCAAAGGCACTAGACTTTGCCTATGCGCTATAGGCTTTTGATGGGTTTCAGTTGTGCAAGAGACCCTATCAGCATCTGACAGGCCGTGGTGTCATTGCTAATGGCTGCCACTGCACAGGACATCATAGCCATGATATAGGGAAGATTTGACAAGCTACATATAGGGAAGCCCGTCTGGTCCAGTGGGTAAGTTCCTGCCTTCCACCCAGACATGCAGGGTTCAATTCCAGGGCCCGACAGATGACACACTAAATCTCTCAGCAAGCATCTGTGCATTAACCACTTGTTTTCTTGCAGTTTTCCTTCCAAATCCTGCAACCCCTTCACCACAAATACAGTCCAATCATTCCTCGATACTCATTCACTCAGTCATTCCACTCCGCCATGCTACAGGGTGAACAAAAACCAACAAGAACAAGAGCTAGTTCAGCAAGCAAATTTATAGCCTCTCTTTGGATTTATGTTGATGCTGCTGCCCTCTAGTAATGTTATATGTCAACTGCAGCATAATCAAAGGATTGAGAAAGGGGCAGTCCTATGCAAATAATCTCCTCCCATGATTACTTCTCTGAGCTTCCGTAGTGGTACGATGATAGGACCTTCAACAAATGGTCTTCAGCAGATTTCTAAAGTTGCCAAATTGTCTTAGGCTAAGGATTGTTCCAGTCGAAGGCCTTCAGATAAGGACTCCACCCTCACTTAGCAGGGTCCAGAATTACCTGCAGTAATCCTCTATACAGAACATGGGCGTTTGTGGGCCTACTGTGAAGGCTATATGCTAAAACTGGGATGTCTAAAGTCCCAGTCCTGGTCTCACTGTCAGAGGCACAGCATAACACAGCCTGCCAGACATGACCGTGCAATGCCATGCCAAACCAAATGCTCCTTCCCCACACTTGCTGCATCATGCAATTTCAAGACATAATCAATCAGAGGCCTGACTTTGTCCTTTCCTACCATTTCAACATTCAACATACTACCTTCTGACTGCAGCTAGTAAGGACTCTTTCACCTGCACAAAATTTTACCCTGCATTAAGTCAACACCATTCAACCTATTTTATTATCTGTATGGCACCTTCCTCACATAATACAGCTCAATTCTGGCCCCCCTTGGGCCATATTTGTGCTCTCCAGAACACCAATTTGAAGAAAAAACAAATACATTCATAAATGAAGATAAGACCTTGCTAATATTTAAACTACTTGAGCAAAAGGAGGGAGGTGGCAGGTGGTGGTGGGGGTGGCAAGATTTCTAAATGTGCCCAACTAATGCAATCAAAAAATGACTTAAATTGTTGCTGTATTTTTTTAAGTAAAAATAATCTTTTTATGTGCAAAAAATCAAATACTGGATTTTTTTTCCATGTAAACATCCTTCAAAGTCAGTGGCTGGATTCAAACCCCCATCCAGGGGTAGCTTCCTGCACCAAAGGCACTAGACTTTGCCTATGCACTATGGGCTTTTGGTGGGTTTCAGTTGTGCAAGAGACCCTATCAGCATCTGACAGGCCGTGGTGTCATTGCTAATGGCTGCCACTGCACAGGACACATCATAGCCATGATATAGGGAAGATTTGACAAGCTACATATAGGGAAGCCCGTCTGGTCCAGTGGGTAAGTTCCTACCTTACATGCAGGGTTCAATTCCAGGGCCTGACAGATGACACACTAAATCTCTCAGCAAGCATCTGTGCATTAACCACTTATTTTCTTGCAGTTTTCCTTCCAAATCCTGCAACCCCTTCACCACAAATACAGTCCAATCATTACTCGATACTCATTCACTCAGTCATTCCACTCCGCCATGCTACAGGCTGAACAAAAACCAACAAGAACAAGATCTAGTTCAGCAAGCAAATTTAAAGCCTCTCTTTGGATTTATGTTGATGCTACTGCCCTCTAGTAATGTTATATGTCAACTGCAGCAAAATCAAAGGATTGAGAAAGGGGCAGTCCTATGCAAATAATCTCCTCCCATGATTACTTCTCTGAGCTTCCGTAGTGGTACGATGATAGGACCTTCAACAAATGGTCTTCAGCAGATTTCTAAAGTTGCCAAATTGTCTTAGGCTAAGGATTGTTCCAGTCAAAGGCCGTCAGATAAGGACCCCACCCTCACTTAGCAGGGTCCAGAATTACCTGCAGTAATCATCTATACAGAACATGGGCGTTCGTGGGCGTTTGTGGGCCTACTGTAAAGGCTATATGCTAAAACTGGGATGTCTAAAGTCCCAGTCCCAGTCCCAGTCCCAGTCCCAGTCCCAGTCCCAGTCCCAGTCCCAGTCCCAGTCCCAGTCCCAGTCCCAGTCCCAGTCCCAGTCCCAGTCCCAGTCCCAGTCCCAGTCCCAGTCCCAGTCCTGGTCTCACTGTCAGAGGCACAGCATAACACAGCCTGCCAGACATGGCCGTGCAATGCCATGCCAAACCAAATGCTCCTTCCCCACACTTGCTGATTCATGCATTTTCAAGACATAATCAATCAGAGTCCTGACTTTGTCCTTTCCTATCACTTCAACATTCAACATACTATCTTCTGACTGCAGCTAATAAGGGCTCTTTCACCTGCACAAAATTTTACTCTGCATTAAATCAACACCATTCAACCTATTTTATTATCTGCATGGCACCTTCCTCACATAATACAGCTCAATTCTGGCCCCCCTTGGGCCATATTTGTGCTCTCCAGAACACCAATTTGAAATAAAAACGAATACATTCATAAGTGAAGATAAGACCTTGCTAATATTTAAACTACTTGAGCAAAAGGAGGGAGGTGGCAGGTGGTGGTGAGGGTGGCAAGATTTGTAAATGTGCCCAACTAATGCAATCAAAAAATGACTTAAATTGTTGCTGTATTTTTTTAAGTAAAAATAATCTTTTTATGTGCAAAAAATCAAATACTGGATTTTTTTTCCATGTAAACATCCTTCAAAGTCAGTGGCTGGATTCAAACCCCCATCCAGGGGTAGCTTCCTGCACCAAAGGCACTAAACTTTGCCTATGCGATATAGGCTTTTGATGGTTTTCAGTTGTGCAAGAGACCCTATCAGCATCTGACAGGCCGTGGTGTCATTGCTAATGGCTGCCACTGTACAGGACACATCATAGCCATGATATAGGGAAGATTTGACTAGCTACATATAGGGAAGCCCGTCTGGTCCAGTGGGTAAGTTCCTGCTTTCCACCCAGACATGCAGGGTTCAATTCCAGGGCCCGACAGATGACACACTAAATCTCTCAGCAAGCATCTGTACATTAACCACTTATTTTCTTGCAGTTTTCCTTCCAAATCCTGCAACCCCTTCACCACAAATACAGTCCAATCATTCCTCGATACTCATTCACTCAGTCATTCCACTCCGCCATGCTACAGGGTGAACAAAAACCAACAAGAACAAGAGCTAGTTCAGCAAGCAAATTTATAGCCTCTCTTTGGATTTATGTTGATGCTGCTGCCCTCTAGTAATGTTATATGTCAACTGCAGCATAATCAAAGGATTGAGAAAGGGGCAGTCCTATGCAAATAATCTCCTCCCATGATTACTTCTCTGAGCTTCCGTAGTGGTACGATGATAGGACCTTCAACAAATGGTCTTCAGCAGATTTCTAAAGTTGCCAAATTGTCTTAGGCTAAGGATTGTTCCAGTCGAAGGCCTTCAGATAAGGACCCCACCCTCACTTAGCAGGGTCCAGAATTACCTGCAGTAATCCTCTATACAGAACATGGGTGTTTGTGGGCCTACTGTGAAGGCTATATGCTAAAACTGGGATGTCTAAGGTCCCAGTCCTGGTCTCACTGTCAGAGGCACAGCATAACACAGCCTGCCAGACATGACCGTGCAATGCCATGCCAAACCAAATGCTCCTTCCCCACACTTGCTGATTCATGCATTTTCAAGACATAATCAATCAGAGGCCTGACTTTGTCCATTCCTATCACTTCAACATTCAACATACTATCTTCTGACTGCAGCTAATAAGGGCTCTTTCACCTGCACAAAATTTTACTCTGCATTAAATCAACACCATTCAACCTATTTTATTATCTGCATGGCACCTTCCTCACATAATACAGCTCAATTCTGGCCCCCCTTGGGCCATATTTGTGCTCTCCAGAACACCAATTTGAAGAAAAAACGAATACATTCATAAATGAAGATAAGACCTTGCTAATATTTAAACTACTTGAGCAAAAGGAGGGAGGTGGCAGGTGGTGGTGGGGGTGGCAAGATTTGTAAATGTGCCCAACTAATGCAATCAATAATGACTTAAATTGTTGCTGTATTTTTTTAAGTAAAAATAATCTTTTTATGTGCAAAAAAACAAATACTGGATTTTTTTCCATGTAAACATCCTTCAAAGTCAGTGGCTGGATTCAAACCCCCATCCAGGGGTAGCTTCCTGCACCAAAGGCACTAGACTTTGCCTCTGAGCTATAGGCTTTTGATGGGTTTCTGTTGTGCAAGAGACCCTATCAGTATCTGACAGGCCGTGGTGTCATTGCTAATGGCTGCCACTGCACACGACACATCATAGCCATGATATAGGGAAGATTTGACAAGCTACATAAAGGGAACCCTGTCTGGTCCAGTGGGTAAATTCCTGCCTTCCACCCAGACATGCAGGGTTCAACTCCTGGGCCCGACAGATGACACACTCAATCTCTCAGCAAGCATCTGTGCATTAACCACTTGTTTTCTTGCAGTTTTCCTTCCAAATCCTGCAACCCCTTCACCACAAATACAGTCCAATCATTCCTCGATACTCATTCACTCAGTCATTCCACTCCGCCATGCTACAGGCTGAACAAAAACCAACAAGAACAAGAGCTAGTTCAGCAAGCAAATTTAAAGCCTCTCTTTGGATTTATGTTGATGCTGCTGCCCTCTAGTAATGTTATATGTCAACTGCAGCATAATCAAAGTATTGAGAAAGGGGCAGTCCTATGCAAATAATCTCCTCCCATGATTACTTCTCTGAGCTTCCGTAGTGGTACGATGATAGGACCTTCAACATATGGTCTTCAGCAGATTTCTAAAGTTGCCAAATTGTCTTAGGCTAAGGATTGTTCCAGTCGAAGGCCTTCAGATAAGGACCCCACCCTCACTTAGCAGGGTCGAGAATTACCTGCAGTAATCCTCTATACAGAACATGGGTGTTCGTGGGCCTACTGTAAAAGCTATATGCTAAAACTGGGATGTCTAAAGTCCCAGTCCTGGTCTCACTGTCAGAGGCACAGCATAACACAGCCTGCCAGACATGGCCATGCAATGCCATGCCAAACCAAATGCTCCTTCCCCACACTTGCTGCATCATGCATTTTCAAGACAAAATCAATCAGAGGCCTGACTTTGTCCCTTTCCTATCACTTCAACATTCAACATACTACCTTCTGACTGCAGCTAATAAGGGCTCTTTCACCTGCACAAAATTTTACTCTGCATTAAATCAACACCATTCAACCTATTTTATTATCTGCATGGCACCTTCCTCACATAATACAGCTCAATTCTGGCCCTCCTTGGGCCATATTTGTGCTCTCCAGAACACCAATTTGAAATAAAAACGAATACATTCATAAATGAAGATAAGACCTTGCTAATATTTAAACTACTTGAGCAAAAGGAGGGAGGTGGCAGGTGGTGGTGAGGGTGGCAAGATTTGTAAATGTGCCCAACTAATGCAATCAAAAAATGACTTAAATTGTTGCTGTATTTTTTTAAGTAAAAATAATCTTTTTATGTGCAAAAAATCAAATACTGGATTTTTTTTCCATGTAAACATCCTTCAAAGTCAGTGGCTGGATTCAAACCCCCATCCAGGGGTAGCTTCCTGCACCAAAGGCACTAGACTTTGCCTATGCGCTATAGGCTTTTGATGGGTTTCAGTTGTGCAAGAGACCCTATCAGCATCTGACAGGCCGTGGTGTCATTGCTAATGGCTGCCACTGCACAGGACATCATAGCCATGATATAGGGAAGATTTGACAAGCTACATATAGGGAAGCCCGTCTGGTCCAGTGGGTAAGTTCCTGCCTTCCACCCAGACATGCAGGGTTCAATTCCAGGGCCCGACAGATGACACACTAAATCTCTCAGCAAGCATCTGTACATTAACCACTTATGTTCTTGCAGTTTTCCTTCCAAATCCTGCATCCCCTTCACCACAAATACAGTCCAATCATTCCTCGATACTCATTCACTCAGTCATTCCACTCCGCCATGCTACAGGGTGAACAAAAACCAACAAGAACAAGAGCTAGTTCAGCAAGCAAATTTATAGCCTCTCTTTGGATTTATGTTGATGCTGCTGCCCTCTAGTAATGTTATATGTCAACTGCAGCATAATCAAAGGATTGAGAAAGGGGCAGTCCTATGCAAATAATCTCCTCCCATGATTACTTCTCTGAGCTTCCGTAGTGGTACGATGATAGGACCTTCAACAAATGGTCTTCAGCAGATTTCTAAAGTTGCCAAATTGTCTTAGGCTAAGGATTGTTCCAGTCGAAGGCCTTCAGATAAGGACCCCACCCTCACTTAGCAGGGTCCAGAATTACCTGCAGTAATCCTCTATACAGAACATGGGCGTTTGTGGGCCTACTGTGAAGGCTATATGCTAAAACTGGGATGTCTAAAGTCCCAGTCCTGGTCTCACTGTCAGAGGCACAGCATAACACAGCCTGCCAGACATGACCGTGCAATGCCATGCCAAACCAAATGCTCCTTCCCCACACTTGCTGCATCATGCAATTTCAAGACATAATCAATCAGAGGCCTGACTTTGTCCTTTCCTACCATTTCAACATTCAACATACTACCTTCTGACTGCAGCTAGTAAGGACTCTTTCACCTGCACAAAATTTTACCCTGCATTAAGTCAACACCATTCAACCTATTTTATTATCTGTATGGCACCTTCCTCACATAATACAGCTCAATTCTGGCCCCCCTTGGGCCATATTTGTGCTCTCCAGAACACCAATTTGAAGAAAAAACAAATACATTCATAAATGAAGATAAGACCTTGCTAATATTTAAACTACTTGAGCAAAAGGAGGGAGGTGGCAGGTGGTGGTGGGGGTGGCAAGATTTCTAAATGTGCCCAACTAATGCAATCAAAAAATGACTTAAATTGTTCCTGTATTTTTTTAAGTAAAAATAATCTTTTTATGTGCAAAAAATCAAATACTGGATTTTTTTTCCATGTAAACATCCTTCAAAGTCAGTGGCTGGATTCAAACCCCCATCCAGGGGTAGCTTCCTGCACCAAAGGCACTAGACTTTGCCTATGCACTATGGGCTTTTGGTGGGTTTCAGTTGTGCAAGAGACCCTATCAGCATCTGACAGGCCGTGGTGTCATTGCTAATGGCTGCCACTGCACAGGACACATCATAGCCATGATATAGGGAAGATTTGACAAGCTACATATAGGGAAGCCCGTCTGGTCCAGTGGGTAAGTTCCTACCTTACATGCAGGGTTCAATTCCAGGGCCTGACAGATGACACACTAAATCTCTCAGCAAGCATCTGTGCATTAACCACTTATTTTCTTGCAGTTTTCCTTCCAAATCCTGCAACCCCTTCACCACAAATACAGTCCAATCATTACTCGATACTCATTCACTCAGTCATTCCACTCCGCCATGCTACAGGCTGAACAAAAACCAACAAGAACAAGAGCTAGTTCAGCAAGCAAATTTAAAGCCTCTCTTTGGATTTATGTTGATGCTACTGCCCTCTAGTAATGTTATATGTCAACTGCAGCAAAATCAAAGGATTGAGAAAGGGGCAGTCCTATGCAAATAATCTCCTCCCATGATTACTTCTCTGAGCTTCCGTAGTGGTACGATGATAGGACCTTCAACAAATGGTCTTCAGCAGATTTCTAAAGTTGCCAAATTGTCTTAGGCTAAGGATTGTTCCAGTCAAAGGCCGTCAGATAAGGACCCCACCCTCTCTTAGCAGGGTCCAGAATTACCTGCAGTAATCATCTATACAGAACATGGGCGTTCGTGGGCGTTTGTGGGCCTACTGTAAAGGCTATATGCTAAAACTGGGATGTCTAAAGTCCCAGTCCCAGTCCCAGTCCCAGTCCCAGTCCCAGTCCCAGTCCCAGTCCCAGTCCCAGTCCCAGTCCCAGTCCTGGTCTCACTGTCAGAGGCACAGCATAACACAGCCTGCCAGACATGGCCGTGCAATGCCATGCCAAACCAAATGCTCCTTCCCCACACTTGCTGATTCATGCATTTTCAAGACATAATCAATCAGAGTCCTGACTTTGTCCTTTCCTATCACTTCAACATTCAACATACTATCTTCTGACTGCAGCTAATAAGGGCTCTTTCACCTGCACAAAATTTTACTCTGCATTAAATCAACACCATTCAACCTATTTTATTATCTGCATGGCACCTTCCTCACATAATACAGCTCAATTCTGGCCCCCCTTGGGCCATATTTGTGCTCTCCAGAACACCAATTTGAAATAAAAACGAATACATTCATAAGTGAAGATAAGACCTTGCTAATATTTAAACTACTTGAGCAAAAGGAGGGAGGTGGCAGGTGGTGGTGAGGGTGGCAAGATTTGTAAATGTGCCCAACTAATGCAATCAAAAAATGACTTAAATTGTTGCTGTATTTTTTTAAGTAAAAATAATCTTTTTATGTGCAAAAAATCAAATACTGGATTTTTTTTCCATGTAAACGTCCTTCAAAGTCAGTGGCTGGATTCAAACCCCCATCCAGGGGTAGCTTCCTGCACCAAAGGCACTAGACTTTGCCTATTCGATATAGGCTTTTGATGGTTTTCAGTTGTGCAAGAGACCCTATCAGCATCTGACAGGCCGTGGTGTCATTGCTAATGGCTGCCACTGTACAGGACACATCATAGCCATGATATAGGGAAGATTTGACTAGCTACATATAGGGAAGCCCGTCTGGTCCAGTGGGTAAGTTCCTGCTTTCCACCCAGACATGCAGGGTTCAATTCCAGGGCCCGACAGATGACACACTAAATCTCTCAGCAAGCATCTGTACATTAACCACTTATTTTCTTGCAGTTTTCCTTCCAAATCCTGCAACCCCTTCACCACAAATACAGTCCAATCATTCCTCGATACTCATTCACTCAGTCATTCCACTCCGCCATGCTACAGGGTGAACAAAAACCAACAAGAACAAGAGCTAGTTCAGCAAGCAAATTTATAGCCTCTCTTTGGATTTATGTTGATGCTGCTGCCCTCTAGTAATGTTATATGTCAACTGCAGCATAATCAAAGGATTGAGAAAGGGGCAGTCCTATGCAAATAATCTCCTCCCATGATTACTTCTCTGAGCTTCCGTAGTGGTACGATGATAGGACCTTCAACAAATGGTCTTCAGCAGATTTCTAAAGTTGCCAAATTGTCTTAGGCTAAGGATTGTTCCAGTCGAAGGCCTTCAGATAAGGACCCCACCCTCACTTAGCAGGGTCCAGAATTACCTGCAGTAATCCTCTATACAGAACATGGGTGTTTGTGGGCCTACTGTGAAGGCTATATGCTAAAACTGGGATGTCTAAGGTCCCAGTCCTGGTCTCACTGTCAGAGGCACAGCATAACACAGCCTGCCAGACATGACCGTGCAATGCCATGCCAAACCAAATGCTCCTTCCCCACACTTGCTGATTCATGCATTTTCAAGACATAATCAATCAGAGGCCTGCCTTTGTCCATTCCTATCACTTCAACATTCAACATACTATCTTCTGACTGCAGCTAATAAGGGCTCTTTCACCTGCACAAAATTTTACTCTGCATTAAATCAACACCATTCAACCTATTTTATTATCTGCATGGCACCTTCCTCACATAATACAGCTCAATTCTGGCCCCCCTTGGGCCATATTTGTGCTCTCCAGAACACCAATTTGAAGAAAAAACGAATGCATTCATAAATGAAGATAAGACCTTGCTAATATTTAAACTACTTGAGCAAAAGGAGGGAGGTGGCAGGTGGTGGTGGGGGTGGCAAGATTTGTAAATGTGCCCAACTAATGCAATCAATAATGACTTAAATTGTTGCTGTATTTTTTTAAGTAAAAATAATCTTTTTATGTGCAAAAAAACAAATACTGGATTTTTTTCCATGTAAACATCCTTCAAAGTCAGTGGCTGGATTCAAACCCCCATCCAGGGGTAGCTTCCTGCACCAAAGGCACTAGACTTTGCCTCTGAGCTATAGGCTTTTGATGGGTTTCTGTTGTGCAAGAGACCCTATCAGTATCTGACAGGCCGTGGTGTCATTGCTAATGGCTGCCACTGCACACGACACATCATAGCCATGATATAGGGAAGATTTGACAAGCTACATAAAGGGAACCCCGTCTGGTCCAGTGGGTAAATTCCTGCCTTCCACCCAGACATGCAGGGTTCAACTCCTGGGCCCGACAGATGACACACTCAATCTCTCAGCAAGCATCTGTGCATTAACCACTTGTTTTCTTGCAGTTTTCCTTCCAAATCCTGCAACCCCTTCACCACAAATACAGTCCAATCATTCCTCGATACTCATTCACTCAGTCATTCCACTCCGCCATGCTACAGGCTGAACAAAAACCAACAAGAACAAGAGCTAGTTCAGCAAGCAAATTTAAAGCCTCTCTTTGGATTTATGTTGATGCTGCTGCCCTCTAGTAATGTTATATGTCAACTGCAGCATAATCAAAGTATTGAGAAAGGGGCAGTCCTATGCAAATAATCTCCTCCCATGATTACTTCTCTGAGCTTCCGTAGTGGTACGATGATAGGACCTTCAACATATGGTCTTCAGCAGATTTCTAAAGTTGCCAAATTGTCTAGGCTAAGGATTGTTCCAGTCGAAGGCCTTCAGATAAGGACCCCACCCTCACTTAGCAGGGTCGAGAATTACCTGCAGTAATCCTCTATACAGAACATGGGTGTTCGTGGGCCTACTGTAAAAGCTATATGCTAAAACTGGGATGTCTAAAGTCCCAGTCCTGGTCTCACTGTCAGAGGCACAGCATAACACAGCCTGCCAGACATGGCCATGCAATGCCATGCCAAACCAAATGCTCCTTCCCCACACTTGCTGCATCATGCATTTTCAAGACAAAATCAATCAGAGGCCTGACTTTGTCCCTTTCCTATCACTTCAACATTCAACATACTACCTTCTGACTGCAGCTAATAAGGGCTCTTTCACCTGCACAAAATTTTACTCTGCATTAAATCAACACCATTCAACCTATTTTATTATCTGCATGGCACCTTCCTCACATAATACAGCTCAATTCTGGCCCTCCTTGGGCCATATTTGTGCTCTCCAGAACACCAATTTGAAATAAAAACGAATACATTCATAAATGAAGATAAGACCTTGCTAATATTTAAACTACTTGAGCAAAAGGAGGGAGGTGGCACGTGGTGGTGAGGGTGGCAAGATTTGTAAATGTGCCCAACTAATGCAATCAAAAAATGACTTAAATTGTTGCTGTATTTTTTTAAGTAAAAATAATCTTTTTATGTGCAAAAAAACAAATACTGGATTTTTTTCCATGTAAACATCCTTCAAAGTCAGTGGCTGGATTCAAACCCCCATCCAGGGGTAGCTTCCTGCACCAAAGGCACTAGACTTTGCCTCTGAGCTATAGGCTTTTGATGGGTTTCAGTTGTGCAAGAGACCCTATCAGTATCTGACAGGCCGTGGTGTCATTGCTAATGGCTGCCACTGCACACGACACATCATAGCCATGATATAGGGAAGATTTGACAAGCTACATAAAGGGAACCCCGTCTGGTCCAGTGGGTAAATTCCTGCCTTCCACCCAGACATGCAGGGTTCAACTCCTGGGCCCGACAGATGACACACTCAATCTCTCAGCAAGCATCTGTGCATTAACCACTTGTTTTCTTGCAGTTTTCCTTCCAAATCCTGCAACCCCTTCACCACAAATACAGTCCAATCATTCCTCGATACTCATTCACTCAGTCATTCCACTCCGCCATGCTACAGGCTGAACAAAAACCAACAAGAACAAGAGCTAGTTCAGCAAGCAAATTTAAAGCCTCTCTTTGGATTTATGTTGATGCTGCTGCCCTCTAGTAATGTTATATGTCAACTGCAGCATAATCAAAGTATTGAGAAAGGGGCAGTCCTATGCAAATAATCTCCTCCCATGATTACTTCTCTGAGCTTCCGTAGTGGTACGATGATAGGACCTTCAACATATGGTCTTCAGCAGATTTCTAAAGTTGCCAAATTGTCTAGGCTAAGGATTGTTCCAGTCGAAGGCCTTCAGATAAGGACCCCACCCTCACTTAGCAGGGTCGAGAATTACCTGCAGTAATCCTCTATACAGAACATGGGTGTTCGTGGGCCTACTGTAAAAGCTATATGCTAAAACTGGGATGTCTAAAGTCCCAGTCCTGGTCTCACTGTCAGAGGCACAGCATAACACAGCCTGCCAGACATGGCCATGCAATGCCATGCCAAACCAAATGCTCCTTCCCCACACTTGCTGCATCATGCATTTTCAAGACAAAATCAATCAGAGGCCTGACTTTGTCCCTTTCCTATCACTTCAACATTCAACATACTACCTTCTGACTGCAGCTAATAAGGGCTCTTTCACCTGCACAAAATTTTACTCTGCATTAAATCAACACCATTCAACCTATTTTATTATCTGCATGGCACCTTCCTCACATAATACAGCTCAATTCTGGCCCTCCTTGGGCCATATTTGTGCTCTCCAGAACACCAATTTGAAATAAAAACGAATACATTCATAAATGAAGATAAGACCTTGCTAATATTTAAACTACTTGAGCAAAAGGAGGGAGGTGGCAGGTGGTGGTGAGGGTGGCAAGATTTGTAAATGTGCCCAACTAATGCAATCAAAAAATGACTTAAATTGTTGCTGTATTTTTTTAAGTAAAAATAATCTTTTTATGTGCAAAAAATCAAATACTGGATTTTTTTTCCATGTAAACATCCATCAAAGTCAGTGGCTGGATTCAAACCCCCATCCGGGGGTAGCTTCCTGCACCAAAGGCACTAGACTTTGCCTATGCGCTATAGGCTTTTGATGGGTTTCAGTTGTGCAAGAGACCCTATCAGCATCTGACAGGCCGTGGTGTCATTGCTAATGGCTGCCACTGCACAGGACATCATAGCCATGATATAGGGAAGATTTGACAAGCTACATATAGGGAAGCCCGTCTGGTCCAGTGGGTAAGTTCCTGCCTTCCACCCAGACATGCAGGGTTCAATTCCAGGGCCCGACAGATGACACACTAAATCTCTCAGCAAGCATCTGTGCATTAACCACTTGTTTTCTTGCAGTTTTCCTTCCAAATCCTGCAACCCCTTCACCACAAATACAGTCCAATCATTCCTCGATACTCATTCACTCAGTCATTCCACTCCGCCATGCTACAGGGTGAACAAAAACCAACAAGAACAAGAGCTAGTTCAGCAAGCAAATTTATAGCCTCTCTTTGGATTTATGTTGATGCTGCTGCCCTCTAGTAATGTTATATGTCAACTGCAGCATAATCAAAGGATTGAGAAAGGGGCAGTCCTATGCAAATAATCTCCTCCCATGATTACTTCTCTGAGCTTCCGTAGTGGTACGATGATAGGACCTTCAACAAATGGTCTTCAGCAGATTTCTAAAGTTGCCAAATTGTCTTAGGCTAAGGATTGTTCCAGTCGAAGGCCTTCAGATAAGGACTCCACCCTCACTTAGCAGGGTCCAGAATTACCTGCAGTAATCCTCTATACAGAACATGGGCGTTTGTGGGCCTACTGTGAAGGCTATATGCTAAAACTGGGATGTCTAAAGTCCCAGTCCTGGTCTCACTGTCAGAGGCACAGCATAACACAGCCTGCCAGACATGACCGTGCAATGCCATGCCAAACCAAATGCTCCTTCCCCACACTTGCTGCATCATGCAATTTCAAGACATAATCAATCAGAGGCCTGACTTTGTCCTTTCCTACCATTTCAACATTCAACATACTACCTTCTGACTGCAGCTAGTAAGGACTCTTTCACCTGCACAAAATTTTACCCTGCATTAAGTCAACACCATTCAACCTATTTTATTATCTGTATGGCACCTTCCTCACATAATACAGCTCAATTCTGGCCCCCCTTGGGCCATATTTGTGCTCTCCAGAACACCAATTTGAAGAAAAAACAAATACATTCATAAATGAAGATAAGACCTTGCTAATATTTAAACTACTTGAGCAAAAGGAGGGAGGTGGCAGGTGGTGGTGGGGGTGGCAAGATTTCTAAATGTGCCCAACTAATGCAATCAAAAAATGACTTAAATTGTTGCTGTATTTTTTTAAGTAAAAATAATCTTTTTATGTGCAAAAAATCAAATACTGGATTTTTTTTCCATGTAAACATCCTTCAAAGTCAGTGGCTGGATTCAAACCCCCATCCAGGGGTAGCTTCCTGCACCAAAGGCACTAGACTTTGCCTATGCACTATGGGCTTTTGGTGGGTTTCAGTTGTGCAAGAGACCCTATCAGCATCTGACAGGCCGTGGTGTCATTGCTAATGGCTGCCACTGCACAGGACACATCATAGCCATGATATAGGGAAGATTTGACAAGCTACATATAGGGAAGCCCGTCTGGTCCAGTGGGTAAGTTCCTACCTTACATGCAGGGTTCAATTCCAGGGCCTGACAGATGACACACTAAATCTCTCAGCAAGCATCTGTGCATTAACCACTTATTTTCTTGCAGTTTTCCTTCCAAATCCTGCAACCCCTTCACCACAAATACAGTCCAATCATTACTCGATACTCATTCACTCAGTCATTCCACTCCGCCATGCTACAGGCTGAACAAAAACCAACAAGAACAAGAGCTAGTTCAGCAAGCAAATTTAAAGCCTCTCTTTGGATTTATGTTGATGCTACTGCCCTCTAGTAATGTTATATGTCAACTGCAGCAAAATCAAAGGATTGAGAAAGGGGCAGTCCTATGCAAATAATCTCCTCCCATGATTACTTCTCTGAGCTTCCGTAGTGGTACGATGATAGGACCTTCAACAAATGGTCTTCAGCAGATTTCTAAAGTTGCCAAATTGTCTTAGGCTAAGGATTGTTCCAGTCAAAGGCCGTCAGATAAGGACCCCACCCTCACTTAGCAGGGTCCAGAATTACCTGCAGTAATCATCTATACAGAACATGGGCGTTCGTGGGCGTTTGTGGGCCTATTGTAAAGGCTATATGCTAAAACTGGGATGTCTAAAGTCCCAGTCCCAGTCCCAGTCCCAGTCCCAGTCCCAGTCCCAGTCCCAGTCCCAGTCCCAGTCCCAGTCCCAGTCCCAGTCCCAGTCCTGGTCTCACTGTCAGAGGCACAGCATAACACAGCCTGCCAGACATGGCCGTGCAATGCCATGCCAAACCAAATGCTCCTTCCCCACACTTGCTGATTCATGCATTTTCAAGACATAATCAATCAGAGTCCTGACTTTGTCCTTTCCTATCACTTCAACATTCAACATACTATCTTCTGACTGCAGCTAATAAGGGCTCTTTCACCTGCACAAAATTTTACTCTGCATTAAATCAACACCATTCAACCTATTTTATTATCTGCATGGCACCTTCCTCACATAATACAGCTCAATTCTGGCCCCCCTTGGGCCATATTTGTGCTCTCCAGAACACCAATTTGAAATAAAAACGAATACATTCATAAGTGAAGATAAGACCTTGCTAATATTTAAACTACTTGAGCAAAAGGAGGGAGGTGGCAGGTGGTGGTGAGGGTGGCAAGATTTGTAAATGTGCCCAACTAATGCAATCAAAAAATGACTTAAATTGTTGCTGTATTTTTTTAAGTAAAAATAATCTTTTTATGTGCAAAAAATCAAATACTGGATTTTTTTTCCATGTAAACATCCTTCAAAGTCAGTGGCTGGATTCAAACCCCCATCCAGGGGTAGCTTCCTGCACCAAAGGCACTAAACTTTGCCTATGCGATATAGGCTTTTGATGGTTTTCAGTTGTGCAAGAGACCCTATCAGCATCTGACAGGCCGTGGTGTCATTGCTAATGGCTGCCACTGTACAGGACACATCATAGCCATGATATAGGGAAGATTTGACTAGCTACATATAGGGAAGCCTGTCTGGTCCAGTGGGTAAGTTCCTGCTTTCCACCCAGACATGCAGGGTTCAATTCCAGGGCCCGACAGATGACACACTAAATCTCTCAGCAAGCATCTGTACATTAACCACTTATTTTCTTGCAGTTTTCCTTCCAAATCCTGCAACCCCTTCACCACAAATACAGTCCAATCATTCCTCGATACTCATTCACTCAGTCATTCCACTCCGCCATGCTACAGGGTGAACAAAAACCAACAAGAACAAGAGCTAGTTCAGCAAGCAAATTTATAGCCTCTCTTTGGATTTATGTTGATGCTGCTGCCCTCTAGTAATGTTATATGTCAACTGCAGCATAATCAAAGGATTGAGAAAGGGGCAGTCCTATGCAAATAATCTCCTCCCATGATTACTTCTCTGAGCTTCCGTAGTGGTACGATGATAGGACCTTCAACAAATGGTCTTCAGCAGATTTCTAAAGTTGCCAAATTGTCTTAGGCTAAGGATTGTTCCAGTCGAAGGCCTTCAGATAAGGACCCCACCCTCACTTAGCAGGGTCCAGAATTACCTGCAGTAATCCTCTATACAGAACATGGGTGTTTGTGGGCCTACTGTGAAGGCTATATGCTAAAACTGGGATGTCTAAGGTCCCAGTCCTGGTCTCACTGTCAGAGGCACAGCATAACACAGCCTGCCAGACATGGCCGTGCAATGCCATGCCAAACCAAATGCTCCTTCCCCACACTTGCTGATTCATGCATTTTCAAGACATAATCAATCAGAGGCCTGACTTTGTCCATTCCTATCACTTCAACATTCAACATACTATCTTCTGACTGCAGCTAATAAGGGCTCTTTCACCTGCACAAAATTTTACTCTGCATTAAATCAACACCATTCAACCTATTTTATTATCTGCATGGCACCTTCCTCACATAATACAGCTCAATTCTGGCCCCCCTTGGGCCATATTTGTGCTCTCCAGAACACCAATTTGAAGAAAAAACGAATACATTCATAAATGAAGATAAGACCTTGCTAATATTTAAACTACTTGAGCAAAAGGAGGGAGGTGGCAGGTGGTGGTGGGGGTGGCAAGATTTGTAAATGTGCCCAACTAATGCAATCAATAATGACTTAAATTGTTGCTGTATTTTTTGAAGTAAAAATAATCTTTTTATGTGCAAAAAAACAAATACTGGATTTTTTTCCATGTAAACATCCTTCAAAGTCAGTGGCTGGATTCAAACCCCCATCCAGGGGTAGCTTCCTGCACCAAAGGCACTAGACTTTGCCTCTGAGCTATAGGCTTTTGATGGGTTTCTGTTGTGCAAGAGACCCTATCAGTATCTGACAGGCCGTGGTGTCATTGCTAATGGCTGCCACTGCACACGACACATCATAGCCATGATATAGGGAAGATTTGACAAGCTACATAAAGGGAACCCTGTCTGGTCCAGTGGGTAAATTCCTGCCTTCCACCCAGACATGCAGGGTTCAACTCCTGGGCCCGACAGATGACACACTCAATCTCTCAGCAAGCATCTGTGCATTAACCACTTGTTTTCTTGCAGTTTTCCTTCCAAATCCTGCAACCCCTTCACCACAAATACAGTCCAATCATTCCTCGATACTCATTCACTCAGTCATTCCACTCCGCCATGCTACAGGCTGAACAAAAACCAACAAGAACAAGAGCTAGTTCAGCAAGCAAATTTAAAGCCTCTCTTTGGATTTATGTTGATGCTGCTGCCCTCTAGTAATGTTATATGTCAACTGCAGCATAATCAAAGTATTGAGAAAGGGGCAGTCCTATGCAAATAATCTCCTCCCATGATTACTTCTCTGAGCTTCCGTAGTGGTACGATGATAGGACCTTCAACATATGGTCTTCAGCAGATTTCTAAAGTTGCCAAATTGTCTTAGGCTAAGGATTGTTCCAGTCGAAGGCCTTCAGATAAGGACCCCACCCTCACTTAGCAGGGTCGAGAATTACCTGCAGTAATCCTCTATACAGAACATGGGTGTTCGTGGGCCTACTGTAAAAGCTATATGCTAAAACTGGGATGTCTAAAGTCCCAGTCCTGGTCTCACTGTCAGAGGCACAGCATAACACAGCCTGCCAGACATGGCCATGCAATGCCATGCCAAACCAAATGCTCCTTCCCCACACTTGCTGCATCATGCATTTTCAAGACAAAATCAATCAGAGGCCTGACTTTGTCCCTTTCCTATCACTTCAACATTCAACATACTACCTTCTGACTGCAGCTAATAAGGGCTCTTTCACCTGCACAAAATTTTACTCTGCATTAAATCAACACCATTCAACCTATTTTATTATCTGCATGGCACCTTCCTCACATAATACAGCTCAATTCTGGCCCTCCTTGGGCCATATTTGTGCTCTCCAGAACACCAATTTGAAATAAAAACGAATACATTCATAAATGAAGATAAGACCTTGCTAATATTTAAACTACTTGAGCAAAAGGAGGGAGGTGGCAGGTGGTGGTGAGGGTGGCAAGATTTGTAAATGTGCCCAACTAATGCAATCAAAAAATGACTTAAATTGTTGCTGTATTTTTTTAAGTAAAAATAATCTTTTTATGTGCAAAAAATCAAATACTGGATTTTTTTTCCATGTAAACATCCTTCAAAGTCAGTGGCTGGATTCAAACCCCCATCCAGGGGTAGCTTCCTGCACCAAAGGCACTAGACTTTGCCTATGCGCTATAGGCTTTTGATGGGTTTCAGTTGTGCAAGAGACCCTATCAGCATCTGACAGGCCGTGGTGTCATTGCTAATGGCTGCCACTGCACAGGACATCATAGCCATGATATAGGGAAGATTTGACAAGCTACATATAGGGAAGCCCGTCTGGTCCAGTGGGTAAGTTCCTGCCTTCCACCCAGACATGCAGGGTTCAATTCCAGGGCCCGACAGATGACACACTAAATCTCTCAGCAAGCATCTGTACATTAACCACTTATGTTCTTGCAGTTTTCCTTCCAAATCCTGCATCCCCTTCACCACAAATACAGTCCAATCATTCCTCGATACTCATTCACTCAGTCATTCCACTCCGCCATGCTACAGGGTGAACAAAAACCAACAAGAACAAGAGCTAGTTCAGCAAGCAAATTTATAGCCTCTCTTTGGATTTATGTTGATGCTGCTGCCCTCTAGTAATGTTATATGTCAACTGCAGCATAATCAAAGGATTGAGAAAGGGGCAGTCCTATGCAAATAATCTCCTCCCATGATTACTTCTCTGAGCTTCCGTAGTGGTACGATGATAGGACCTTCAACAAATGGTCTTCAGCAGATTTCTAAAGTTGCCAAATTGTCTTAGGCTAAGGATTGTTCCAGTCGAAGGCCTTCAGATAAGGACCCCACCCTCACTTAGCAGGGTCCAGAATTACCTGCAGTAATCCTCTATACAGAACATGGGCGTTTGTGGGCCTACTGTGAAGGCTATATGCTAAAACTGGGATGTCTAAAGTCCCAGTCCTGGTCTCACTGTCAGAGGCACAGCATAACACAGCCTGCCAGACATGACCGTGCAATGCCATGCCAAACCAAATGCTCCTTCCCCACACTTGCTGCATCATGCAATTTCAAGACATAATCAATCAGAGGCCTGACTTTGTCCTTTCCTACCATTTCAACATTCAACATACTACCTTCTGACTGCAGCTAGTAAGGACTCTTTCACCTGCACAAAATTTTACCCTGCATTAAGTCAACACCATTCAACCTATTTTATTATCTGTATGGCACCTTCCTCACATAATACAGCTCAATTCTGGCCCCCCTTGGGCCATATTTGTGCTCTCCAGAACACCAATTTGAAGAAAAAACAAATACATTCATAAATGAAGATAAGACCTTGCTAATATTTAAACTACTTGAGCAAAAGGAGGGAGGTGGCAGGTGGTGGTGGGGGTGGCAAGATTTCTAAATGTGCCCAACTAATGCAATCAAAAAATGACTTAAATTGTTGCTGTATTTTTTTAAGTAAAAATAATCTTTTTATGTGCAAAAAATCAAATACTGGATTTTTTTTCCATGTAAACATCCTTCAAAGTCAGTGGCTGGATTCAAACCCCCATCCAGGGGTAGCTTCCTGCACCAAAGGCACTAGACTTTGCCTATGCACTATGGGCTTTTGGTGGGTTTCAGTTGTGCAAGAGACCCTATCAGCATCTGACAGGCCGTGGTGTCATTGCTAATGGCTGCCACTGCACAGGACACATCATAGCCATGATATAGGGAAGATTTGACAAGCTACATATAGGGAAGCCCGTCTGGTCCAGTGGGTAAGTTCCTACCTTACATGCAGGGTTCAATTCCAGGGCCTGACAGATGACACACTAAATCTCTCAGCAAGCATCTGTGCATTAACCACTTATTTTCTTGCAGTTTTCCTTCCAAATCCTGCAACCCCTTCACCACAAATACAGTCCAATCATTACTCGATACTCATTCACTCAGTCATTCCACTCCGCCATGCTACAGGCTGAACAAAAACCAACAAGAACAAGAGCTAGTTCAGCAAGCAAATTTAAAGCCTCTCTTTGGATTTATGTTGATGCTACTGCCCTCTAGTAATGTTATATGTCAACTGCAGCAAAATCAAAGGATTGAGAAAGGGGCAGTCCTATGCAAATAATCTCCTCCCATGATTACTTCTCTGAGCTTCCGTAGTGGTACGATGATAGGACCTTCAACAAATGGTCTTCAGCAGATTTCTAAAGTTGCCAAATTGTCTTAGGCTAAGGATTGTTCCAGTCAAAGGCCGTCAGATAAGGACCCCACCCTCACTTAGCAGGGTCCAGAATTACCTGCAGTAATCATCTATACAGAACATGGGCGTTCGTGGGCGTTTGTGGGCCTACTGTAAAGGCTATATGCTAAAACTGGGATGTCTAAAGTCCCAGTCCCAGTCCCAGTCCCAGTCCCAGTCCCAGTCCCAGTCCCAGTCCCAGTCCCAGTCCCAGTCCCAGTCCCAGTCCCAGTCCCAGTCCCAGTCCCAGTCCCAGTCCCAGTCCCAGTCCCAGTCCCAGTCCCAGTCCCAGTCCCAGTCCCAGTCCCAGTCCTGGTCTCACTGTCAGAGGCACAGCATAACACAGCCTGCCAGACATGGCCGTGCAATGCCATGCCAAACCAAATGCTCCTTCCCCACACTTGCTGATTCATGCATTTTCAAGACATAATCAATCAGAGTCCTGACTTTGTCCTTTCCTATCACTTCAACATTCAACATACTATCTTCTGACTGCAGCTAATAAGGGCTCTTTCACCTGCACAAAATTTTACTCTGCATTAAATCAACACCATTCAACCTATTTTATTATCTGCATGGCACCTTCCTCACATAATACAGCTCAATTCTGGCCCCCCTTGGGCCATATTTGTGCTCTCCAGAACACCAATTTGAAATAAAAACGAATACATTCATAAGTGAAGATAAGACCTTGCTAATATTTAAACTACTTGAGCAAAAGGAGGGAGGTGGCAGGTGGTGGTGAGTGTGGCAAGATTTGTAAATGTGCCCAACTAATGCAATCAAAAAATGACTTAAATTGTTGCTGTATTTTTTTAAGTAAAAATAATCTTTTTATGTGCAAAAAATCAAATACTGGATTTTTTTTCCATGTAAACATCCTTCAAAGTCAGTGGCTGGATTCAAACCCCCATCCAGGGGTAGCTTCCTGCACCAAAGGCACTAAACTTTGCCTATGCGATATAGGCTTTTGATGGTTTTCAGTTGTGCAAGAGACCCTATCAGCATCTGACAGGCCGTGGTGTCATTGCTAATGGCTGCCACTGTACAGGACACATCATAGCCATGATATAGGGAAGATTTGACTAGCTACATATAGGGAAGCCTGTCTGGTCCAGTGGGTAAGTTCCTGCTTTCCACCCAGACATGCAGGGTTCAATTCCAGGGCCCGACAGATGACACACTAAATCTCTCAGCAAGCATCTGTACATTAACCACTTATTTTCTTGCAGTTTTCCTTCCAAATCCTGCAACCCCTTCACCACAAATACAGTCCAATCATTCCTCGATACTCATTCACTCAGTCATTCCACTCCGCCATGCTACAGGGTGAACAAAAACCAACAAGAACAAGAGCTAGTTCAGCAAGCAAATTTATAGCCTCTCTTTGGATTTATGTTGATGCTGCTGCCCTCTAGTAATGTTATATGTCAACTGCAGCATAATCAAAGGATTGAGAAAGGGGCAGTCCTATGCAAATAATCTCCTCCCATGATTACTTCTCTGAGCTTCCGTAGTGGTACGATGATAGGACCTTCAACAAATGGTCTTCAGCAGATTTCTAAAGTTGCCAAATTGTCTTAGGCTAAGGATTGTTCCAGTCGAAGGCCTTCAGATAAGGACCCCACCCTCACTTAGCAGGGTCCAGAATTACCTGCAGTAATCCTCTATACAGAACATGGGTGTTTGTGGGCCTACTGTGAAGGCTATATGCTAAAACTGGGATGTCTAAGGTCCCAGTCCTGGTCTCACTGTCAGAGGCACAGCATAACACAGCCTGCCAGACATGGCCGTGCAATGCCATGCCAAACCAAATGCTCCTTCCCCACACTTGCTGATTCATGCATTTTCAAGACATAATCAATCAGAGGCCTGACTTTGTCCATTCCTATCACTTCAACATTCAACATACTATCTTCTGACTGCAGCTAATAAGGGCTCTTTCACCTGCACAAAATTTTACTCTGCATTAAATCAACACCATTCAACCTATTTTATTATCTGCATGGCACCTTCCTCACATAATACAGCTCAATTCTGGCCCCCCTTGGGCCATATTTGTGCTCTCCAGAACACCAATTTGAAGAAAAAACGAATACATTCATAAATGAAGATAAGACCTTGCTAATATTTAAACTACTTGAGCAAAAGGAGGGAGGTGGCAGGTGGTGGTGGGGGTGGCAAGATTTGTAAATGTGCCCAACTAATGCAATCAATAATGACTTAAATTGTTGCTGTATTTTTTTAAGTAAAAATAATCTTTTTATGTGCAAAAAAACAAATACTGGATTTTTTTCCATGTAAACATCCTTCAAAGTCAGTGGCTGGATTCAAACCCCCATCCAGGGGTAGCTTCCTGCACCAAAGGCACTAGACTTTGCCTCTGAGCTATAGGCTTTTGATGGGTTTCTGTTGTGCAAGAGACCCTATCAGTATCTGACAGGCCGTGGTGTCATTGCTAATGGCTGCCACTGCACACGACACATCATAGCCATGATATAGGGAAGATTTGACAAGCTACATAAAGGGAACCCTGTCTGGTCCAGTGGGTAAATTCCTGCCTTCCACCCAGACATGCAGGGTTCAACTCCTGGGCCCGACAGATGACACACTCAATCTCTCAGCAAGCATCTGTGCATTAACCACTTGTTTTCTTGCAGTTTTCCTTCCAAATCCTGCAACCCCTTCACCACAAATACAGTCCAATCATTCCTCGATACTCATTCACTCAGTCATTCCACTCCGCCATGCTACAGGCTGAACAAAAACCAACAAGAACAAGAGCTAGTTCAGCAAGCAAATTTAAAGCCTCTCTTTGGATTTATGTTGATGCTGCTGCCCTCTAGTAATGTTATATGTCAACTGCAGCATAATCAAAGTATTGAGAAAGGGGCAGTCCTATGCAAATAATCTCCTCCCATGATTACTTCTCTGAGCTTCCGTAGTGGTACGATGATAGGACCTTCAACATATGGTCTTCAGCAGATTTCTAAAGTTGCCAAATTGTCTTAGGCTAAGGATTGTTCCAGTCGAAGGCCTTCAGATAAGGACCCCACCCTCACTTAGCAGGGTCGAGAATTACCTGCAGTAATCCTCTATACAGAACATGGGTGTTCGTGGGCCTACTGTAAAAGCTATATGCTAAAACTGGGATGTCTAAAGTCCCAGTCCTGGTCTCACTGTCAGAGGCACAGCATAACACAGCCTGCCAGACATGGCCATGCAATGCCATGCCAAACCAAATGCTCCTTCCCCACACTTGCTGCATCATGCATTTTCAAGACAAAATCAATCAGAGGCCTGACTTTGTCCCTTTCCTATCACTTCAACATTCAACATACTACCTTCTGACTGCAGCTAATAAGGGCTCTTTCACCTGCACAAAATTTTACTCTGCATTAAATCAACACCATTCAACCTATTTTATTATCTGCATGGCACCTTCCTCACATAATACAGCTCAATTCTGGCCCTCCTTGGGCCATATTTGTGCTCTCCAGAACACCAATTTGAAATAAAAACGAATACATTCATAAATGAAGATAAGACCTTGCTAATATTTAAACTACTTGAGCAAAAGGAGGGAGGTGGCAGGTGGTGGTGAGGGTGGCAAGATTTGTAAATGTGCCCAACTAATGCAATCAAAAAATGACTTAAATTGTTGCTGTATTTTTTTAAGTAAAAATAATCTTTTTATGTGCAAAAAATCAAATACTGGATTTTTTTTCCATGTAAACATCCTTCAAAGTCAGTGGCTGGATTCAAACCCCCATCCAGGGGTAGCTTCCTGCACCAAAGGCACTAGACTTTGCCTATGCGCTATAGGCTTTTGATGGGTTTCAGTTGTGCAAGAGACCCTATCAGCATCTGACAGGCCGTGGTGTCATTGCTAATGGCTGCCACTGCACAGGACATCATAGCCATGATATAGGGAAGATTTGACAAGCTACATATAGGGAAGCCCGTCTGGTCCAGTGGGTAAGTTCCTGCCTTCCACCCAGACATGCAGGGTTCAATTCCAGGGCCCGACAGATGACACACTAAATCTCTCAGCAAGCATCTGTACATTAACCACTTATGTTCTTGCAGTTTTCCTTCCAAATCCTGCATCCCCTTCACCACAAATACAGTCCAATCATTCCTCGATACTCATTCACTCAGTCATTCCACTCCGCCATGCTACAGGGTGAACAAAAACCAACAAGAACAAGAGCTAGTTCAGCAAGCAAATTTATAGCCTCTCTTTGGATTTATGTTGATGCTGCTGCCCTCTAGTAATGTTATATGTCAACTGCAGCATAATCAAAGGATTGAGAAAGGGGCAGTCCTATGCAAATAATCTCCTCCCATGATTACTTCTCTGAGCTTCCGTAGTGGTACGATGATAGGACCTTCAACAAATGGTCTTCAGCAGATTTCTAAAGTTGCCAAATTGTCTTAGGCTAAGGATTGTTCCAGTCGAAGGCCTTCAGATAAGGACCCCACCCTCACTTAGCAGGGTCCAGAATTACCTGCAGTAATCCTCTATACAGAACATGGGCGTTTGTGGGCCTACTGTGAAGGCTATATGCTAAAACTGGGATGTCTAAAGTCCCAGTCCTGGTCTCACTGTCAGAGACACAGCATAACACAGCCTGCCAGACATGACCGTGCAATGCCATGCCAAACCAAATGCTCCTTCCCCACACTTGCTGCATCATGCAATTTCAAGACATAATCAATCAGAGGCCTGACTTTGTCCTTTCCTACCATTTCAACATTCAACATACTACCTTCTGACTGCAGCTAGTAAGGACTCTTTCACCTGCACAAAATTTTACCCTGCATTAAGTCAACACCATTCAACCTATTTTATTATCTGTATGGCACCTTCCTCACATAATACAGCTCAATTCTGGCCCCCCTTGGGCCATATTTGTGCTCTCCAGAACACCAATTTGAAGAAAAAACAAATACATTCATAAATGAAGATAAGACCTTGCTAATATTTAAACTACTTGAGCAAAAGGAGGGAGGTGGCAGGTGGTGGTGGGGGTGGCAAGATTTCTAAATGTGCCCAACTAATGCAATCAAAAAATGACTTAAATTGTTCCTGTATTTTTTTAAGTAAAAATAATCTTTTTATGTGCAAAAAATCAAATACTGGATTTTTTTTCCATGTAAACATCCTTCAAAGTCAGTGGCTGGATTCAAACCCCCATCCAGGGGTAGCTTCCTGCACCAAAGGCACTAGACTTTGCCTATGCACTATGGGCTTTTGGTGGGTTTCAGTTGTGCAAGAGACCCTATCAGCATCTGACAGGCCGTGGTGTCATTGCTAATGGCTGCCACTGCACAGGACACATCATAGCCATGATATAGGGAAGATTTGACAAGCTACATATAGGGAAGCCCGTCTGGTCCAGTGGGTAAGTTCCTACCTTACATGCAGGGTTCAATTCCAGGGCCTGACAGATGACACACTAAATCTCTCAGCAAGCATCTGTGCATTAACCACTTATTTTCTTGCAGTTTTCCTTCCAAATCCTGCAACCCCTTCACCACAAATACAGTCCAATCATTACTCGATACTCATTCACTCAGTCATTCCACTCCGCCATGCTACAGGCTGAACAAAAACCAACAAGAACAAGAGCTAGTTCAGCAAGCAAATTTAAAGCCTCTCTTTGGATTTATGTTGATGCTACTGCCCTCTAGTAATGTTATATGTCAACTGCAGCAAAATCAAAGGATTGAGAAAGGGGCAGTCCTATGCAAATAATCTCCTCCCATGATTACTTCTCTGAGCTTCCGTAGTGGTACGATGATAGGACCTTCAACAAATGGTCTTCAGCAGATTTCTAAAGTTGCCAAATTGTCTTAGGCTAAGGATTGTTCCAGTCAAAGGCCGTCAGATAAGGACCCCACCCTCACTTAGCAGGGTCCAGAATTACCTGCAGTAATCATCTATACAGAACATGGGCCTTCGTGGGCGTTTGTGGGCCTACTGTAAAGGCTATATGCTAAAACTGGGATGTCTAAAGTCCCAGTCCCAGTCCCAGTCCCAGTCCCAGTCCCAGTCCCAGTCCCAGTCCTGGTCTCACTGTCAGAGGCACAGCATAACACAGCCTGCCAGACATGGCCGTGCAATGCCATGCCAAACCAAATGCTCCTTCCCCACACTTGCTGATTCATGCATTTTCAAGACATAATCAATCAGAGTCCTGACTTTGTCCTTTCCTATCACTTCAACATTCAACATACTATCTTCTGACTGCAGCTAATAAGGGCTCTTTCACCTGCACAAAATTTTACTCTGCATTAAATCAACACCATTCAACCTATTTTATTATCTGCATGGCACCTTCCTCACATAATACAGCTCAATTCTGGCCCCCCTTGGGCCATATTTGTGCTCTCCAGAACACCAATTTGAAATAAAAACGAATACATTCATAAGTGAAGATAAGACCTTGCTAATATTTAAACTACTTGAGCAAAAGGAGGGAGGTGGCAGGTGGTGGTGAGGGTGGCAAGATTTGTAAATGTGCCCAACTAATGCAATCAAAAAATGACTTAAATTGTTGCTGTATTTTTTTAAGTAAAAATAATCTTTTTATGTGCAAAAAATCAAATACTGGATTTTTTTTCCATGTAAACGTCCTTCAAAGTCAGTGGCTGGATTCAAACCCCCATCCAGGGGTAGCTTCCTGCACCAAAGGCACTAGACTTTGCCTATTCGATATAGGCTTTTGATGGTTTTCAGTTGTGCAAGAGACCCTATCAGCATCTGACAGGCCGTGGTGTCATTGCTAATGGCTGCCACTGTACAGGACACATCATAGCCATGATATAGGGAAGATTTGACTAGCTACATATAGGGAAGCCTGTCTGGTCCAGTGGGTAAGTTCCTGCTTTCCACCCAGACATGCAGGGTTCAATTCCAGGGCCCGACAGATGACACACTAAATCTCTCAGCAAGCATCTGTACATTAACCACTTATTTTCTTGCAGTTTTCCTTCCAAATCCTGCAACCCCTTCACCACAAATACAGTCCAATCATTCCTCGATACTCATTCACTCAGTCATTCCACTCCGCCATGCTACAGGGTGAACAAAAACCAACAAGAACAAGAGCTAGTTCAGCAAGCAAATTTATAGCCTCTCTTTGGATTTATGTTGATGCTGCTGCCCTCTAGTAATGTTATATGTCAACTGCAGCATAATCAAAGGATTGAGAAAGGGGCAGTCCTATGCAAATAATCTCCTCCCATGATTACTTCTCTGAGCTTCCGTAGTGGTACGATGATAGGACCTTCAACAAATGGTCTTCAGCAGATTTCTAAAGTTGCCAAATTGTCTTAGGCTAAGGATTGTTCCAGTCGAAGGCCTTCAGATAAGGACCCCACCCTCACTTAGCAGGGTCCAGAATTACCTGCAGTAATCCTCTATACAGAACATGGGTGTTTGTGGGCCTACTGTGAAGGCTATATGCTAAAACTGGGATGTCTAAGGTCCCAGTCCTGGTCTCACTGTCAGAGGCACAGCATAACACAGCCTGCCAGACATGACCGTGCAATGCCATGCCAAACCAAATGCTCCTTCCCCACTCTTGCTGATTCATGCATTTTCAAGACATAATCAATCAGAGGCCTGACTTTGTCCATTCCTATCACTTCAACATTCAACATACTATCTTCTGACTGCAGCTAATAAGGGCTCTTTCACCTGCACAAAATTTTACTCTGCATTAAATCAACACCATTCAACCTATTTTATTATCTGCATGGCACCTTCCTCACATAATACAGCTCAATTCTGGCCCCCCTTGGGCCATATTTGTGCTCTCCAGAACACCAATTTGAAGAAAAAACGAATACATTCATAAATGAAGATAAGACCTTGCTAATATTTAAACTACTTGAGCAAAAGGAGGGAGGTGGCAGGTGGTGGTGGGGGTGGCAAGATTTGTAAATGTGCCCAACTAATGCAATCAATAATGACTTAAATTGTTGCTGTATTTTTTGAAGTAAAAATAATCTTTTTATGTGCAAAAAAACAAATACTGGATTTTTTTCCATGTAAACATCCTTCAAAGTCAGTGGCTGGATTCAAACCCCCATCCAGGGGTAGCTTCCTGCACCAAAGGCACTAGACTTTGCCTCTGAGCTATAGGCTTTTGATGGGTTTCTGTTGTGCAAGAGACCCTATCAGTATCTGACAGGCCGTGGTGTCATTGCTAATGGCTGCCACTGCACACGACACATCATAGCCATGATATAGGGAAGATTTGACAAGCTACATAAAGGGAACCCCGTCTGGTCCAGTGGGTAAATTCCTGCCTTCCACCCAGACATGCAGGGTTCAACTCCTGGGCCCGACAGATGACACACTCAATCTCTCAGCAAGCATCTGTGCATTAACCACTTGTTTTCTTGCAGTTTTCCTTCCAAATCCTGCAACCCCTTCACCACAAATACAGTCCAATCATTCCTCGATACTCATTCACTCAGTCATTCCACTCCGCCATGCTACAGGCTGAACAAAAACCAACAAGAACAAGAGCTAGTTCAGCAAGCAAATTTAAAGCCTCTCTTTGGATTTATGTTGATGCTGCTGCCCTCTAGTAATGTTATATGTCAACTGCAGCATAATCAAAGTATTGAGAAAGGGGCAGTCCTATGCAAATAATCTCCTCCCATGATTACTTCTCTGAGCTTCCGTAGTGGTACGATGATAGGACCTTCAACATATGGTCTTCAGCAGATTTCTAAAGTTGCCAAATTGTCTAGGCTAAGGATTGTTCCAGTCGAAGGCCTTCAGATAAGGACCCCACCCTCACTTAGCAGGGTCGAGAATTACCTGCAGTAATCCTCTATACAGCACATGGGTGTTCGTGGGCCTACTGTAAAAGCTATATGCTAAAACTGGGATGTCTAAAGTCCCAGTCCTGGTCTCACTGTCAGAGGCACAGCATAACACAGCCTGCCAGACATGGCCATGCAATGCCATGCCAAACCAAATGCTCCTTCCCCACACTTGCTGCATCATGCATTTTCAAGACAAAATCAATCAGAGGCCTGACTTTGTCCCTTTCCTATCACTTCAACATTCAACATACTACCTTCTGACTGCAGCTAATAAGGGCTCTTTCACCTGCACAAAATTTTACTCTGCATTAAATCAACACCATTCAACCTATTTTATTATCTGCATGGCACCTTCCTCACATAATACAGCTCAATTCTGGCCCTCCTTGGGCCATATTTGTGCTCTCCAGAACACCAATTTGAAATAAAAACGAATACATTCATAAATGAAGATAAGACCTTGCTAATATTTAAACTACTTGAGCAAAAGGAGGGAGGTGGCACGTGGTGGTGAGGGTGGCAAGATTTGTAAATGTGCCCAACTAATGCAATCAAAAAATGACTTAAATTGTTGCTGTATTTTTTTAAGTAAAAATAATCTTTTTATGTGCAAAAAAACAAATACTGGATTTTTTTCCATGTAAACATCCTTCAAAGTCAGTGGCTGGATTCAAACCCCCATCCAGGGGTAGCTTCCTGCACCAAAGGCACTAGACTTTGCCTCTGAGCTATAGGCTTTTGATGGGTTTCTGTTGTGCAAGAGACCCTATCAGTATCTGACAGGCCGTGGTGTCATTGCTAATGGCTGCCACTGCACACGACACATCATAGCCATGATATAGGGAAGATTTGACAAGCTACATAAAGGGAACCCCGTCTGGTCCAGTGGGTAAATTCCTGCCTTCCACCCAGACATGCAGGGTTCAACTCCTGGGCCCGACAGATGACACACTCAATCTCTCAGCAAGCATCTGTGCATTAACCACTTGTTTTCTTGCAGTTTTCCTTCCAAATCCTGCAACCCCTTCACCACAAATACAGTCCAATCATTCCTCGATACTCATTCACTCAGTCATTCCACTCCGCCATGCTACAGGCTGAACAAAAACCAACAAGAACAAGAGCTAGTTCAGCAAGCAAATTTAAAGCCTCTCTTTGGATTTATGTTGATGCTGCTGCCCTCTAGTAATGTTATATGTCAACTGCAGCATAATCAAAGTATTGAGAAAGGGGCAGTCCTATGCAAATAATCTCCTCCCATGATTACTTCTCTGAGCTTCCGTAGTGGTACGATGATAGGACCTTCAACATATGGTCTTCAGCAGATTTCTAAAGTTGCCAAATTGTCTAGGCTAAGGATTGTTCCAGTCGAAGGCCTTCAGATAAGGACCCCACCCTCACTTAGCAGGGTCGAGAATTACCTGCAGTAATCCTCTATACAGAACATGGGTGTTCGTGGGCCTACTGTAAAAGCTATATGCTAAAACTGGGATGTCTAAAGTCCCAGTCCTGGTCTCACTGTCAGAGGCACAGCATAACACAGCCTGCCAGACATGGCCATGCAATGCCATGCCAAACCAAATGCTCCTTCCCCACACTTGCTGCATCATGCATTTTCAAGACAAAATCAATCAGAGGCCTGACTTTGTCCCATTCCTATCACTTCAACATTCAACATACTACCTTCTGACTGCAGCTAATAAGGGCTCTTTCACCTGCACAAAATTTTACTCTGCATTAAATCAACACCATTCAACCTATTTTATTATCTGCATGGCACCTTCCTCACATAATACAGCTCAATTCTGGCCCTCCTTGGGCCATATTTGTGCTCTCCAGAACACCAATTTGAAATAAAAACGAATACATTCATAAATGAAGATAAGACCTTGCTAATATTTAAACTACTTGAGCAAAAGGAGGGAGGTGGCAGGTGGTGGTGAGGGTGGCAAGATTTGTAAATGTGCCCAACTAATGCAATCAAAAAATGACTTAAATTGTTGCTGTATTTTTTTAAGTAAAAATAATCTTTTTATGTGCAAAAAATCAAATACTGGATTTTTTTTCCATGTAAACATCCTTCAAAGTCAGTGGCTGGATTCAAACCCCCATCCAGGGGTAGCTTCCTGCACCAAAGGCACTAGACTTTGCCTATGCGCTATAGGCTTTTGATGGGTTTCAGTTGTGCAAGAGACCCTATCAGCATCTGACAGGCCGTGGTGTCATTGCTAATGGCTGCCACTGCACAGGACATCATAGCCATGATATAGGGAAGATTTGACAAGCTACATATAGGGAAGCCCGTCTGGTCCAGTGGGTAAGTTCCTGCCTTCCACCCAGACATGCAGGGTTCAATTCCAGGGCCCGACAGATGACACACTAAATCTCTCAGCAAGCATCTGTGCATTAACCACTTGTTTTCTTGCAGTTTTCCTTCCAAATCCTGCAACCCCTTCACCACAAATACAGTCCAATCATTCCTCGATACTCATTCACTCAGTCATTCCACTCCGCCATGCTACAGGGTGAACAAAAACCAACAAGAACAAGAGCTAGTTCAGCAAGCAAATTTATAGCCTCTCTTTGGATTTATGTTGATGCTGCTGCCCTCTAGTAATGTTATATGTCAACTGCAGCATAATCAAAGGATTGAGAAAGGGGCAGTCCTATGCAAATAATCTCCTCCCATGATTACTTCTCTGAGCTTCCGTAGTGGTACGATGATAGGACCTTCAACAAATGGTCTTCAGCAGATTTCTAAAGTTGCCAAATTGTCTTAGGCTAAGGATTGTTCCAGTCGAAGGCCTTCAGATAAGGACTCCACCCTCACTTAGCAGGGTCCAGAATTACCTGCAGTAATCCTCTATACAGAACATGGGCGTTTGTGGGCCTACTGTGAAGGCTATATGCTAAAACTGGGATGTCTAAAGTCCCAGTCCTGGTCTCACTGTCAGAGGCACAGCATAACACAGCCTGCCAGACATGACCGTGCAATGCCATGCCAAACCAAATGCTCCTTCCCCACACTTGCTGCATCATGCAATTTCAAGACATAATCAATCAGAGGCCTGACTTTGTCCTTTCCTACCATTTCAACATTCAACATACTACCTTCTGACTGCAGCTAGTAAGGACTCTTTCACCTGCACAAAATTTTACCCTGCATTAAGTCAACACCATTCAACCTATTTTATTATCTGTATGGCACCTTCCTCACATAATACAGCTCAATTCTGGCCCCCCTTGGGCCATATTTGTGCTCTCCAGAACACCAATTTGAAGAAAAAACAAATACATTCATAAATGAAGATAAGACCTTGCTAATATTTAAACTACTTGAGCAAAAGGAGGGAGGTGGCAGGTGGTGGTGGGGGTGGCAAGATTTCTAAATGTGCCCAACTAATGCAATCAAAAAATGACTTAAATTGTTCCTGTATTTTTTTAAGTAAAAATAATCTTTTTATGTGCAAAAAATCAAATACTGGATTTTTTTTCCATGTAAACATCCTTCAAAGTCAGTGGCTGGATTCAAACCCCCATCCAGGGGTAGCTTCCTGCACCAAAGGCACTAGACTTTGCCTATGCACTATGGGCTTTTGGTGGGTTTCAGTTGTGCAAGAGACCCTATCAGCATCTGACAGGCCGTGGTGTCATTGCTAATGGCTGCCACTGCACAGGACACATCATAGCCATGATATAGGGAAGATTTGACAAGCTACATATAGGGAAGCCCGTCTGGTCCAGTGGGTAAGTTCCTACCTTACATGCAGGGTTCAATTCCAGGGCCTGACAGATGACACACTAAATCTCTCAGCAAGCATCTGTGCATTAACCACTTATTTTCTTGCAGTTTTCCTTCCAAATCCTGCAACCCCTTCACCACAAATACAGTCCAATCATTACTCGATACTCATTCACTCAGTCATTCCACTCCGCCATGCTACAGGCTGAACAAAAACCAACAAGAACAAGAGCTAGTTCAGCAAGCAAATTTAAAGCCTCTCTTTGGATTTATGTTGATGCTACTGCCCTCTAGTAATGTTATATGTCAACTGCAGCAAAATCAAAGGATTGAGAAAGGGGCAGTCCTATGCAAATAATCTCCTCCCATGATTACTTCTCTGAGCTTCCGTAGTGGTACGATGATAGGACCTTCAACAAATGGTCTTCAGCAGATTTCTAAAGTTGCCAAATTGTCTTAGGCTAAGGATTGTTCCAGTCAAAGGCCGTCAGATAAGGACCCCACCCTCACTTAGCAGGGTCCAGAATTACCTGCAGTAATCATCTATACAGAACATGGGCGTTCGTGGGCGTTTGTGGGCCTACTGTAAAGGCTATATGCTAAAACTGGGATGTCTAAAGTCCCAGTCCCAGTCCCAGTCCCAGTCCCAGTCCCAGTCCCAGTCCCAGTCCCAGTCCCAGTCCCAGTCCCAGTCCCAGTCCCAGTCCTGGTCTCACTGTCAGAGGCACAGCATAACACAGCCTGCCAGACATGGCCATGCAATGCCATGCCAAACCAAATGCTCCTTCCCCACACTTGCTGCATCATGCATTTTCAAGACAAAATCAATCAGAGGCCTGACTTTGTCCCTTTCCTATCACTTCAACATTCAACATACTACCTTCTGACTGCAGCTAATAAGGGCTCTTTCACCTGCACAAAATTTTACTCTGCATTAAATCAACACCATTCAACCTATTTTATTATCTGCATGGCACCTTCCTCACATAATACAGCTCAAATCTGGCCCTCCTTGGGCCATATTTGTGCTCTCCAGAACACCAATTTGAAATAAAAACGAATACATTCATAAATGAAGATAAGACCTTGCTAATATTTAAACTACTTGAGCAAAAGGAGGGAGGTGGCAGGTGGTGGTGAGGGTGGCAAGATTTGTAAATGTGCCCAACTAATGCAATCAAAAAATGACTTAAATTGTTGCTGTATTTTTTTAAGTAAAAATAATCTTTTTATGTGCAAAAAATCAAATACTGGATTTTTTTTCCATGTAAACATCCTTCAAAGTCAGTGGCTGGATTCAAACCCCCATCCAGGGGTAGCTTCCTGCACCAAAGGCACTAGACTTTGCCTATGCACTATAGGCTTTTGATGGGTTTCAGTTGTACAAGAGACCCTATCAGCATCTGACAGGCCGTGGTGTCATTGCTAATGGCTGCCACTGCACAGGACATCATAGCCATGATATAGGGAAGATTTGACAAGCCACATATAGGGAAGCCCATCTGGTCCAGTGGGTAAGTTCCTGCCTTCCACCCAGACATGCAGGGTTCAATTCCAGGGCCCGACAGATGACACACTAAATCTCTCAGCAAGCATCTGTACATTAACCACTTATTTTCTTGCAGTTTTCCTTCCAAATCCTGCAACCCCTTCACCACAAATACAGTCCAATCATTCCTCGATACTCATTCACTCAGTCATTCCACTCCGCCATGCTACAGGGTGAACAAAAACCAACAAGTACAAGAGCTAGTTCAGCAAGCAAATTTATAGCCTCTCTTTGGATTTATGTTGATGCTGCTGCCCTCTAGTAATGTTATATGTCAACTGCAGCATAATCAAAGGATTGAGAAAGGGGCAGTCCTATGCAAATAATCTCCTCCCATGATTACTTCTCTGAGCTTCCGTAGTGGTACGATGATAGGACCTTCAACAAATGGTCTTCAGCAGATTTCTAAAGTTGCCAAATTGTCTTAGGCTAAGGATTGTTCCAGTCGAAGGCCTTCAGATAAGGACCCCACCCTCACTTAGCAGGGTCCAGAATTACCTGCAGTAATCCTCTATACAGAACATGGGTGTTTGTGGGCCTACTGTGAAGGCTATATGCTAAAACTGGGATGTCTAAGGTCCCAGTCCTGGTCTCACTGTCAGAGGCACAGCATAACACAGCCTGCCAGACATGACCGTGCAATGCCATGCCAAACCAAATGCTCCTTCCCCACACTTGCTGATTCATGCATTTTCAAGACATAATCAATCAGAGGCCTGACTTTGTCCATTCCTATCACTTCAACATTCAACATACTATCTTCTGACTGCAGCTAATAAGGGCTCTTTCACCTGCACAAAATTTTACTCTGCATTAAATCAACACCATTCAACCTATTTTATTATCTGCATGGCACCTTCCTCACATAATACAGCTCAATTCTGGCCCCCCTTGGGCCATATTTGTGCTCTCCAGAACACCAATTTGAAGAAAAAACGAATACATTCATAAATGAAGATAAGACCTTGCTAATATTTAAACTACTTGAGCAAAAGGAGGGAGGTGGCAGGTGGTGGTGGGGGTGGCAAGATTTGTAAATGTGCCCAACTAATGCAATCAATAATGACTTAAATTGTTGCTGTATTTTTTTAAGTAAAAATAATCTTTTTATGTGCAAAAAAACAAATACTGGATTTTTTTCCATGTAAACATCCTTCAAAGTCAGTGGCTGGATTCAAACCCCCATCCAGGGGTAGCTTCCTGCACCAAAGGCACTAGACTTTGCCTCTGAGCTATAGGCTTTTGATGGGTTTCTGTTGTGCAAGAGACCCTATCAGTATCTGACAGGCCGTGGTGTCATTGCTAATGGCTGCCACTGCACACGACACATCATAGCCATGATATAGGGAAGATTTGACAAGCTACATAAAGGGAACCCCGTCTGGTCCAGTGGGTAAATTCCTGCCTTCCACCCAGACATGCAGGGTTCAACTCCTGGGCCCGACAGATGACACACTCAATCTCTCAGCAAGCATCTGTGCATTAACCACTTGTTTTCTTGCAGTTTTCCTTCCAAATCCTGCAACCCCTTCACCACAAATACAGTCCAATCATTCCTCGATACTCATTCACTCAGTCATTCCACTCCGCCATGCTACAGGCTGAACAAAAACCAACAAGAACAAGAGCTAGTTCAGCAAGCAAATTTAAAGCCTCTCTTTGGATTTATGTTGATGCTGCTGCCCTCTAGTAATGTTATATGTCAACTGCAGCATAATCAAAGTATTGAGAAAGGGGCAGTCCTATGCAAATAATCTCCTCCCATGATTACTTCTCTGAGCTTCCGTAGTGGTACGATGATAGGACCTTCAACATATGGTCTTCAGCAGATTTCTAAAGTTGCCAAATTGTCTTAGGCTAAGGATTGTTCCAGTCGAAGGCCTTCAGATAAGGACCCCACCCTCACTTAGCAGGGTCGAGAATTACCTGCAGTAATCCTCTATACAGAACATGGGTGTTCGTGGGCCTACTGTAAAAGCTATATGCTAAAACTGGGATGTCTAAAGTCCCAGTCCTGGTCTCACTGTCAGAGGCACAGCATAACACAGCCTGCCAGACATGGCCATGCAATGCCATGCCAAACCAAATGCTCCTTCCCCACACTTGCTGCATCATGCATTTTCAAGACAAAATCAATCAGAGGCCTGACTTTGTCCCTTTCCTATCACTTCAACATTCAACATACTACCTTCTGACTGCAGCTAATAAGGGCTCTTTCACCTGCACAAAATTTTACTCTGCATTAAATCAACACCATTCAACCTATTTTATTATCTGCATGGCACCTTCCTCACATAATACAGCTCAATTCTGGCCCTCCTTGGGCCATATTTGTGCTCTCCAGAACACCAATTTGAAATAAAAACGAATACATTCATAAATGAAGATAAGACCTTGCTAATATTTAAACTACTTGAGCAAAAGGAGGGAGGTGGCAGGTGGTGGTGAGGGTGGCAAGATTTGTAAATGTGCCCAACTAATGCAATCAAAAAATGACTTAAATTGTTGCTGTATTTTTTTAAGTAAAAATAATCTTTTTATGTGCAAAAAATCAAATACTGGATTTTTTTTCCATGTAAACATCCTTCAAAGTCAGTGGCTGGATTCAAACCCCCATCCAGGGGTAGCTTCCTGCACCAAAGGCACTAGACTTTGCCTATGCGCTATAGGCTTTTAATGGGTTTCAGTTGTGCAAGAGACCCTATCAGCATCTGACAGGCCGTGGTGTCATTGCTAATGGCTGCCACTGCACAGGACATCATAGCCATGATATAGGGAAGATTTGACAAGCTACATATAGGGAAGCCCGTCTGGTCCAGTGGGTAAGTTCCTGCCTTCCACCCAGACATGCAGGGTTCAATTCCAGGGCCCGACAGATGACACACTAAATCTCTCAGCAAGCATCTGTACATTAACCACTTATGTTCTTGCAGTTTTCCTTCCAAATCCTGCATCCCCTTCACCACAAATACAGTCCAATCATTCCTCGATACTCATTCACTCAGTCATTCCACTCCGCCATGCTACAGGGTGAACAAAAACCAACAAGAACAAGAGCTAGTTCAGCAAGCAAATTTATAGCCTCTCTTTGGATTTATGTTGATGCTGCTGCCCTCTAGTAATGTTATATGTCAACTGCAGCATAATCAAAGGATTGAGAAAGGGGCAGTCCTATGCAAATAATCTCCTCCCATGATTACTTCTCTGAGCTTCCGTAGTGGTACGATGATAGGACCTTCAACAAATGGTCTTCAGCAGATTTCTAAAGTTGCCAAATTGTCTTAGGCTAAGGATTGTTCCAGTCGAAGGCCTTCAGATAAGGACCCCACCCTCACTTAGCAGGGTCCAGAATTACCTGCAGTAATCCTCTATACAGAACATGGGCGTTTGTGGGCCTACTGTGAAGGCTATATGCTAAAACTGGGATGTCTAAAGTCCCAGTCCTGGTCTCACTGTCAGAGGCACAGCATAACACAGCCTGCCAGACATGACCGTGCAATGCCATGCCAAACCAAATGCTCCTTCCCCACACTTGCTGCATCATGCAATTTCAAGACATAATCAATCAGAGGCCTGACTTTGTCCTTTCCTACCATTTCAACATTCAACATACTACCTTCTGACTGCAGCTAGTAAGGACTCTTTCACCTGCACAAAATTTTACCCTGCATTAAGTCAACACCATTCAACCTATTTTATTATCTGTATGGCACCTTCCTCACATAATACAGCTCAATTCTGGCCCCCCTTGGGCCATATTTGTGCTCTCCAGAACACCAATTTGAAGAAAAAACAAATACATTCATAAATGAAGATAAGACCTTGCTAATATTTAAACTACTTGAGCAAAAGGAGGGAGGTGGCAGGTGGTGGTGGGGGTGGCAAGATTTCTAAATGTGCCCAACTAATGCAATCAAAAAATGACTTAAATTGTTCCTGTATTTTTTTAAGTAAAAATAATCTTTTTATGTGCAAAAAATCAAATACTGGATTTTTTTTCCATGTAAACATCCTTCAAAGTCAGTGGCTGGATTCAAACCCCCATCCAGGGGTAGCTTCCTGCACCAAAGGCACTAGACTTTGCCTATGCACTATGGGCTTTTGGTGGGTTTCAGTTGTGCAAGAGACCCTATCAGCATCTGACAGGCCGTGGTGTCATTGCTAATGGCTGCCACTGCACAGGACACATCATAGCCATGATATAGGGAAGATTTGACAAGCTACATATAGGGAAGCCCGTCTGGTCCAGTGGGTAAGTTCCTACCTTACATGCAGGGTTCAATTCCAGGGCCTGACAGATGACACACTAAATCTCTCAGCAAGCATCTGTGCATTAACCACTTATTTTCTTGCAGTTTTCCTTCCAAATCCTGCAACCCCTTCACCACAAATACAGTCCAATCATTACTCGATACTCATTCACTCAGTCATTCCACTCCGCCATGCTACAGGCTGAACAAAAACCAACAAGAACAAGAGCTAGTTCAGCAAGCAAATTTAAAGCCTCTCTTTGGATTTATGTTGATGCTACTGCCCTCTAGTAATGTTATATGTCAACTGCAGCAAAATCAAAGGATTGAGAAAGGGGCAGTCCTATGCAAATAATCTCCTCCCATGATTACTTCTCTGAGCTTCCGTAGTGGTACGATGATAGGACCTTCAACAAATGGTCTTCAGCAGATTTCTAAAGTTGCCAAATTGTCTTAGGCTAAGGATTGTTCCAGTCAAAGGCCGTCAGATAAGGACCCCACCCTCACTTAGCAGGGTCCAGAATTACCTGCAGTAATCATCTATACAGAACATGGGCCTTCGTGGGCGTTTGTGGGCCTACTGTAAAGGCTATATGCTAAAACTGGGATGTCTAAAGTCCCAGTCCCAGTCCCAGTCCCAGTCCCAGTCCCAGTCCCAGTCCCAGTCCTGGTCTCACTGTCAGAGGCACAGCATAACACAGCCTGCCAGACATGGCCGTGCAATGCCATGCCAAACCAAATGCTCCTTCCCCACACTTGCTGATTCATGCATTTTCAAGACATAATCAATCAGAGTCCTGACTTTGTCCTTTCCTATCACTTCAACATTCAACATACTATCTTCTGACTGCAGCTAATAAGGGCTCTTTCACCTGCACAAAATTTTACTCTGCATTAAATCAACACCATTCAACCTATTTTATTATCTGCATGGCACCTTCCTCACATAATACAGCTCAATTCTGGCCCCCCTTGGGCCATATTTGTGCTCTCCAGAACACCAATTTGAAATAAAAACGAATACATTCATAAGTGAAGATAAGACCTTGCTAATATTTAAACTACTTGAGCAAAAGGAGGGAGGTGGCAGGTGGTGGTGAGGGTGGCAAGATTTGTAAATGTGCCCAACTAATGCAATCAAAAAATGACTTAAATTGTTGCTGTATTTTTTTAAGTAAAAATAATCTTTTTATGTGCAAAAAATCAAATACTGGATTTTTTTTCCATGTAAACGTCCTTCAAAGTCAGTGGCTGGATTCAAACCCCCATCCAGGGGTAGCTTCCTGCACCAAAGGCACTAGACTTTGCCTATTCGATATAGGCTTTTGATGGTTTTCAGTTGTGCAAGAGACCCTATCAGCATCTGACAGGCCGTGGTGTCATTGCTAATGGCTGCCACTGTACAGGACACATCATAGCCATGATATAGGGAAGATTTGACTAGCTACATATAGGGAAGCCTGTCTGGTCCAGTGGGTAAGTTCCTGCTTTCCACCCAGACATGCAGGGTTCAATTCCAGGGCCCGACAGATGACACACTAAATCTCTCAGCAAGCATCTGTACATTAACCACTTATTTTCTTGCAGTTTTCCTTCCAAATCCTGCAACCCCTTCACCACAAATACAGTCCAATCATTCCTCGATACTCATTCACTCAGTCATTCCACTCCGCCATGCTACAGGGTGAACAAAAACCAACAAGAACAAGAGCTAGTTCAGCAAGCAAATTTATAGCCTCTCTTTGGATTTATGTTGATGCTGCTGCCCTCTAGTAATGTTATATGTCAACTGCAGCATAATCAAAGGATTGAGAAAGGGGCAGTCCTATGCAAATAATCTCCTCCCATGATTACTTCTCTGAGCTTCCGTAGTGGTACGATGATAGGACCTTCAACAAATGGTCTTCAGCAGATTTCTAAAGTTGCCAAATTGTCTTAGGCTAAGGATTGTTCCAGTCGAAGGCCTTCAGATAAGGACCCCACCCTCACTTAGCAGGGTCCAGAATTACCTGCAGTAATCCTCTATACAGAACATGGGTGTTTGTGGGCCTACTGTGAAGGCTATATGCTAAAACTGGGATGTCTAAGGTCCCAGTCCTGGTCTCACTGTCAGAGGCACAGCATAACACAGCCTGCCAGACATGACCGTGCAATGCCATGCCAAACCAAATGCTCCTTCCCCACTCTTGCTGATTCATGCATTTTCAAGACATAATCAATCAGAGGCCTGACTTTGTCCATTCCTATCACTTCAACATTCAACATACTATCTTCTGACTGCAGCTAATAAGGGCTCTTTCACCTGCACAAAATTTTACTCTGCATTAAATCAACACCATTCAACCTATTTTATTATCTGCATGGCACCTTCCTCACATAATACAGCTCAATTCTGGCCCCCCTTGGGCCATATTTGTGCTCTCCAGAACACCAATTTGAAGAAAAAACGAATACATTCATAAATGAAGATAAGACCTTGCTAATATTTAAACTACTTGAGCAAAAGGAGGGAGGTGGCAGGTGGTGGTGGGGGTGGCAAGATTTGTAAATGTGCCCAACTAATGCAATCAATAATGACTTAAATTGTTGCTGTATTTTTTGAAGTAAAAATAATCTTTTTATGTGCAAAAAAACAAATACTGGATTTTTTTCCATGTAAACATCCTTCAAAGTCAGTGGCTGGATTCAAACCCCCATCCAGGGGTAGCTTCCTGCACCAAAGGCACTAGACTTTGCCTCTGAGCTATAGGCTTTTGATGGGTTTCTGTTGTGCAAGAGACCCTATCAGTATCTGACAGGCCGTGGTGTCATTGCTAATGGCTGCCACTGCACACGACACATCATAGCCATGATATAGGGAAGATTTGACAAGCTACATAAAGGGAACCCCGTCTGGTCCAGTGGGTAAATTCCTGCCTTCCACCCAGACATGCAGGGTTCAACTCCTGGGCCCGACAGATGACACACTCAATCTCTCAGCAAGCATCTGTGCATTAACCACTTGTTTTCTTGCAGTTTTCCTTCCAAATCCTGCAACCCCTTCACCACAAATACAGTCCAATCATTCCTCGATACTCATTCACTCAGTCATTCCACTCCGCCATGCTACAGGCTGAACAAAAACCAACAAGAACAAGAGCTAGTTCAGCAAGCAAATTTAAAGCCTCTCTTTGGATTTATGTTGATGCTGCTGCCCTCTAGTAATGTTATATGTCAACTGCAGCATAATCAAAGTATTGAGAAAGGGGCAGTCCTATGCAAATAATCTCCTCCCATGATTACTTCTCTGAGCTTCCGTAGTGGTACGATGATAGGACCTTCAACATATGGTCTTCAGCAGATTTCTAAAGTTGCCAAATTGTCTAGGCTAAGGATTGTTCCAGTCGAAGGCCTTCAGATAAGGACCCCACCCTCACTTAGCAGGGTCGAGAATTACCTGCAGTAATCCTCTATACAGCACATGGGTGTTCGTGGGCCTACTGTAAAAGCTATATGCTAAAACTGGGATGTCTAAAGTCCCAGTCCTGGTCTCACTGTCAGAGGCACAGCATAACACAGCCTGCCAGACATGGCCATGCAATGCCATGCCAAACCAAATGCTCCTTCCCCACACTTGCTGCATCATGCATTTTCAAGACAAAATCAATCAGAGGCCTGACTTTGTCCCTTTCCTATCACTTCAACATTCAACATACTACCTTCTGACTGCAGCTAATAAGGGCTCTTTCACCTGCACAAAATTTTACTCTGCATTAAATCAACACCATTCAACCTATTTTATTATCTGCATGGCACCTTCCTCACATAATACAGCTCAATTCTGGCCCTCCTTGGGCCATATTTGTGCTCTCCAGAACACCAATTTGAAATAAAAACGAATACATTCATAAATGAAGATAAGACCTTGCTAATATTTAAACTACTTGAGCAAAAGGAGGGAGGTGGCACGTGGTGGTGAGGGTGGCAAGATTTGTAAATGTGCCCAACTAATGCAATCAAAAAATGACTTAAATTGTTGCTGTATTTTTTTAAGTAAAAATAATCTTTTTATGTGCAAAAAAACAAATACTGGATTTTTTTCCATGTAAACATCCTTCAAAGTCAGTGGCTGGATTCAAACCCCCATCCAGGGGTAGCTTCCTGCACCAAAGGCACTAGACTTTGCCTCTGAGCTATAGGCTTTTGATGGGTTTCTGTTGTGCAAGAGACCCTATCAGTATCTGACAGGCCGTGGTGTCATTGCTAATGGCTGCCACTGCACACGACACATCATAGCCATGATATAGGGAAGATTTGACAAGCTACATAAAGGGAACCCCGTCTGGTCCAGTGGGTAAATTCCTGCCTTCCACCCAGACATGCAGGGTTCAACTCCTGGGCCCGACAGATGACACACTCAATCTCTCAGCAAGCATCTGTGCATTAACCACTTGTTTTCTTGCAGTTTTCCTTCCAAATCCTGCAACCCCTTCACCACAAATACAGTCCAATCATTCCTCGATACTCATTCACTCAGTCATTCCACTCCGCCATGCTACAGGCTGAACAAAAACCAACAAGAACAAGAGCTAGTTCAGCAAGCAAATTTAAAGCCTCTCTTTGGATTTATGTTGATGCTGCTGCCCTCTAGTAATGTTATATGTCAACTGCAGCATAATCAAAGTATTGAGAAAGGGGCAGTCCTATGCAAATAATCTCCTCCCATGATTACTTCTCTGAGCTTCCGTAGTGGTACGATGATAGGACCTTCAACATATGGTCTTCAGCAGATTTCTAAAGTTGCCAAATTGTCTAGGCTAAGGATTGTTCCAGTCGAAGGCCTTCAGATAAGGACCCCACCCTCACTTAGCAGGGTCGAGAATTACCTGCAGTAATCCTCTATACAGAACATGGGTGTTCGTGGGCCTACTGTAAAAGCTATATGCTAAAACTGGGATGTCTAAAGTCCCAGTCCTGGTCTCACTGTCAGAGGCACAGCATAACACAGCCTGCCAGACATGGCCATGCAATGCCATGCCAAACCAAATGCTCCTTCCCCACACTTGCTGCATCATGCATTTTCAAGACAAAATCAATCAGAGGCCTGACTTTGTCCCATTCCTATCACTTCAACATTCAACATACTACCTTCTGACTGCAGCTAATAAGGGCTCTTTCACCTGCACAAAATTTTACTCTGCATTAAATCAACACCATTCAACCTATTTTATTATCTGCATGGCACCTTCCTCACATAATACAGCTCAATTCTGGCCCTCCTTGGGCCATATTTGTGCTCTCCAGAACACCAATTTGAAATAAAAACGAATACATTCATAAATGAAGATAAGACCTTGCTAATATTTAAACTACTTGAGCAAAAGGAGGGAGGTGGCAGGTGGTGGTGAGGGTGGCAAGATTTGTAAATGTGCCCAACTAATGCAATCAAAAAATGACTTAAATTGTTGCTGTATTTTTTTAAGTAAAAATAATCTTTTTATGTGCAAAAAATCAAATACTGGATTTTTTTTCCATGTAAACATCCTTCAAAGTCAGTGGCTGGATTCAAACCCCCATCCAGGGGTAGCTTCCTGCACCAAAGGCACTAGACTTTGCCTATGCGCTATAGGCTTTTGATGGGTTTCAGTTGTGCAAGAGACCCTATCAGCATCTGACAGGCCGTGGTGTCATTGCTAATGGCTGCCACTGCACAGGACATCATAGCCATGATATAGGGAAGATTTGACAAGCTACATATAGGGAAGCCCGTCTGGTCCAGTGGGTAAGTTCCTGCCTTCCACCCAGACATGCAGGGTTCAATTCCAGGGCCCGACAGATGACACACTAAATCTCTCAGCAAGCATCTGTGCATTAACCACTTGTTTTCTTGCAGTTTTCCTTCCAAATCCTGCAACCCCTTCACCACAAATACAGTCCAATCATTCCTCGATACTCATTCACTCAGTCATTCCACTCCGCCATGCTACAGGGTGAACAAAAACCAACAAGAACAAGAGCTAGTTCAGCAAGCAAATTTATAGCCTCTCTTTGGATTTATGTTGATGCTGCTGCCCTCTAGTAATGTTATATGTCAACTGCAGCATAATCAAAGGATTGAGAAAGGGGCAGTCCTATGCAAATAATCTCCTCCCATGATTACTTCTCTGAGCTTCCGTAGTGGTACGATGATAGGACCTTCAACAAATGGTCTTCAGCAGATTTCTAAAGTTGCCAAATTGTCTTAGGCTAAGGATTGTTCCAGTCGAAGGCCTTCAGATAAGGACTCCACCCTCACTTAGCAGGGTCCAGAATTACCTGCAGTAATCCTCTATACAGAACATGGGCGTTTGTGGGCCTACTGTGAAGGCTATATGCTAAAACTGGGATGTCTAAAGTCCCAGTCCTGGTCTCACTGTCAGAGGCACAGCATAACACAGCCTGCCAGACATGACCGTGCAATGCCATGCCAAACCAAATGCTCCTTCCCCACACTTGCTGCATCATGCAATTTCAAGACATAATCAATCAGAGGCCTGACTTTGTCCTTTCCTACCATTTCAACATTCAACATACTACCTTCTGACTGCAGCTAGTAAGGACTCTTTCACCTGCACAAAATTTTACCCTGCATTAAGTCAACACCATTCAACCTATTTTATTATCTGTATGGCACCTTCCTCACATAATACAGCTCAATTCTGGCCCCCCTTGGGCCATATTTGTGCTCTCCAGAACACCAATTTGAAGAAAAAACAAATACATTCATAAATGAAGATAAGACCTTGCTAATATTTAAACTACTTGAGCAAAAGGAGGGAGGTGGCAGGTGGTGGTGGGGGTGGCAAGATTTCTAAATGTGCCCAACTAATGCAATCAAAAAATGACTTAAATTGTTCCTGTATTTTTTTAAGTAAAAATAATCTTTTTATGTGCAAAAAATCAAATACTGGATTTTTTTTCCATGTAAACATCCTTCAAAGTCAGTGGCTGGATTCAAACCCCCATCCAGGGGTAGCTTCCTGCACCAAAGGCACTAGACTTTGCCTATGCACTATGGGCTTTTGGTGGGTTTCAGTTGTGCAAGAGACCCTATCAGCATCTGACAGGCCGTGGTGTCATTGCTAATGGCTGCCACTGCACAGGACACATCATAGCCATGATATAGGGAAGATTTGACAAGCTACATATAGGGAAGCCCGTCTGGTCCAGTGGGTAAGTTCCTACCTTACATGCAGGGTTCAATTCCAGGGCCTGACAGATGACACACTAAATCTCTCAGCAAGCATCTGTGCATTAACCACTTATTTTCTTGCAGTTTTCCTTCCAAATCCTGCAACCCCTTCACCACAAATACAGTCCAATCATTACTCGATACTCATTCACTCAGTCATTCCACTCCGCCATGCTACAGGCTGAACAAAAACCAACAAGAACAAGAGCTAGTTCAGCAAGCAAATTTAAAGCCTCTCTTTGGATTTATGTTGATGCTACTGCCCTCTAGTAATGTTATATGTCAACTGCAGCAAAATCAAAGGATTGAGAAAGGGGCAGTCCTATGCAAATAATCTCCTCCCATGATTACTTCTCTGAGCTTCCGTAGTGGTACGATGATAGGACCTTCAACAAATGGTCTTCAGCAGATTTCTAAAGTTGCCAAATTGTCTTAGGCTAAGGATTGTTCCAGTCAAAGGCCGTCAGATAAGGACCCCACCCTCACTTAGCAGGGTCCAGAATTACCTGCAGTAATCATCTATACAGAACATGGGCGTTCGTGGGCGTTTGTGGGCCTACTGTAAAGGCTATATGCTAAAACTGGGATGTCTAAAGTCCCAGTCCCAGTCCCAGTCCCAGTCCCAGTCCCAGTCCCAGTCCCAGTCCCAGTCCCAGTCCCAGTCCCAGTCCCAGTCCCAGTCCCAGTCCCAGTCCTGGTCTCACTGTCAGAGGCACAGCATAACACAGCCTGCCAGACATGGCCATGCAATGCCATGCCAAACCAAATGCTCCTTCCCCACACTTGCTGCATCATGCATTTTCAAGACAAAATCAATCAGAGGCCTGACTTTGTCCCTTTCCTATCACTTCAACATTCAACATACTACCTTCTGACTGCAGCTAATAAGGGCTCTTTCACCTGCACAAAATTTTACTCTGCATTAAATCAACACCATTCAACCTATTTTATTATCTGCATGGCACCTTCCTCACATAATACAGCTCAAATCTGGCCCTCCTTGGGCCATATTTGTGCTCTCCAGAACACCAATTTGAAATAAAAACGAATACATTCATAAATGAAGATAAGACCTTGCTAATATTTAAACTACTTGAGCAAAAGGAGGGAGGTGGCAGGTGGTGGTGAGGGTGGCAAGATTTGTAAATGTGCCCAACTAATGCAATCAAAAAATGACTTAAATTGTTGCTGTATTTTTTTAAGTAAAAATAATCTTTTTATGTGCAAAAAATCAAATACTGGATTTTTTTTCCATGTAAACATCCTTCAAAGTCAGTGGCTGGATTCAAACCCCCATCCAGGGGTAGCTTCCTGCACCAAAGGCACTAGACTTTGCCTATGCACTATAGGCTTTTGATGGGTTTCAGTTGTACAAGAGACCCTATCAGCATCTGACAGGCCGTGGTGTCATTGCTAATGGCTGCCACTGCACAGGACATCATAGCCATGATATAGGGAAGATTTGACAAGCCACATATAGGGAAGCCCATCTGGTCCAGTGGGTAAGTTCCTGCCTTCCACCCAGACATGCAGGGTTCAATTCCAGGGCCCGACAGATGACACACTAAATCTCTCAGCAAGCATCTGTACATTAACCACTTATTTTCTTGCAGTTTTCCTTCCAAATCCTGCAACCCCTTCACCACAAATACAGTCCAATCATTCCTCGATACTCATTCACTCAGTCATTCCACTCCGCCATGCTACAGGGTGAACAAAAACCAACAAGTACAAGAGCTAGTTCAGCAAGCAAATTTATAGCCTCTCTTTGGATTTATGTTGATGCTGCTGCCCTCTAGTAATGTTATATGTCAACTGCAGCATAATCAAAGGATTGAGAAAGGGGCAGTCCTATGCAAATAATCTCCTCCCATGATTACTTCTCTGAGCTTCCGTAGTGGTACGATGATAGGACCTTCAACAAATGGTCTTCAGCAGATTTCTAAAGTTGCCAAATTGTCTTAGGCTAAGGATTGTTCCAGTCGAAGGCCTTCAGATAAGGACCCCACCCTCACTTAGCAGGGTCCAGAATTACCTGCAGTAATCCTCTATACAGAACATGGGTGTTTGTGGGCCTACTGTGAAGGCTATATGCTAAAACTGGGATGTCTAAGGTCCCAGTCCTGGTCTCACTGTCAGAGGCACAGCATAACACAGCCTGCCAGACATGACCGTGCAATGCCATGCCAAACCAAATGCTCCTTCCCCACACTTGCTGATTCATGCATTTTCAAGACATAATCAATCAGAGGCCTGACTTTGTCCATTCCTATCACTTCAACATTCAACATACTATCTTCTGACTGCAGCTAATAAGGGCTCTTTCACCTGCACAAAATTTTACTCTGCATTAAATCAACACCATTCAACCTATTTTATTATCTGCATGGCACCTTCCTCACATAATACAGCTCAATTCTGGCCCCCCTTGGGCCATATTTGTGCTCTCCAGAACACCAATTTGAAGAAAAAACGAATACATTCATAAATGAAGATAAGACCTTGCTAATATTTAAACTACTTGAGCAAAAGGAGGGAGGTGGCAGGTGGTGGTGGGGGTGGCAAGATTTGTAAATGTGCCCAACTAATGCAATCAATAATGACTTAAATTGTTGCTGTATTTTTTTAAGTAAAAATAATCTTTTTATGTGCAAAAAAACAAATACTGGATTTTTTTCCATGTAAACATCCTTCAAAGTCAGTGGCTGGATTCAAACCCCCATCCAGGGGTAGCTTCCTGCACCAAAGGCACTAGACTTTGCCTCTGAGCTATAGGCTTTTGATGGGTTTCTGTTGTGCAAGAGACCCTATCAGTATCTGACAGGCCGTGGTGTCATTGCTAATGGCTGCCACTGCACACGACACATCATAGCCATGATATAGGGAAGATTTGACAAGCTACATAAAGGGAACCCCGTCTGGTCCAGTGGGTAAATTCCTGCCTTCCACCCAGACATGCAGGGTTCAACTCCTGGGCCCGACAGATGACACACTCAATCTCTCAGCAAGCATCTGTGCATTAACCACTTGTTTTCTTGCAGTTTTCCTTCCAAATCCTGCAACCCCTTCACCACAAATACAGTCCAATCATTCCTCGATACTCATTCACTCAGTCATTCCACTCCGCCATGCTACAGGCTGAACAAAAACCAACAAGAACAAGAGCTAGTTCAGCAAGCAAATTTAAAGCCTCTCTTTGGATTTATGTTGATGCTGCTGCCCTCTAGTAATGTTATATGTCAACTGCAGCATAATCAAAGTATTGAGAAAGGGGCAGTCCTATGCAAATAATCTCCTCCCATGATTACTTCTCTGAGCTTCCGTAGTGGTACGATGATAGGACCTTCAACATATGGTCTTCAGCAGATTTCTAAAGTTGCCAAATTGTCTTAGGCTAAGGATTGTTCCAGTCGAAGGCCTTCAGATAAGGACCCCACCCTCACTTAGCAGGGTCGAGAATTACCTGCAGTAATCCTCTATACAGAACATGGGTGTTCGTGGGCCTACTGTAAAAGCTATATGCTAAAACTGGGATGTCTAAAGTCCCAGTCCTGGTCTCACTGTCAGAGGCACAGCATAACACAGCCTGCCAGACATGGCCATGCAATGCCATGCCAAACCAAATGCTCCTTCCCCACACTTGCTGCATCATGCATTTTCAAGACAAAATCAATCAGAGGCCTGACTTTGTCCCTTTCCTATCACTTCAACATTCAACATACTACCTTCTGACTGCAGCTAATAAGGGCTCTTTCACCTGCACAAAATTTTACTCTGCATTAAATCAACACCATTCAACCTATTTTATTATCTGCATGGCACCTTCCTCACATAATACAGCTCAATTCTGGCCCTCCTTGGGCCATATTTGTGCTCTCCAGAACACCAATTTGAAATAAAAACGAATACATTCATAAATGAAGATAAGACCTTGCTAATATTTAAACTACTTGAGCAAAAGGAGGGAGGTGGCAGGTGGTGGTGAGGGTGGCAAGATTTGTAAATGTGCCCAACTAATGCAATCAAAAAATGACTTAAATTGTTGCTGTATTTTTTTAAGTAAAAATAATCTTTTTATGTGCAAAAAATCAAATACTGGATTTTTTTTCCATGTAAACATCCTTCAAAGTCAGTGGCTGGATTCAAACCCCCATCCAGGGGTAGCTTCCTGCACCAAAGGCACTAGACTTTGCCTATGCGCTATAGGCTTTTAATGGGTTTCAGTTGTGCAAGAGACCCTATCAGCATCTGACAGGCCGTGGTGTCATTGCTAATGGCTGCCACTGCACAGGACATCATAGCCATGATATAGGGAAGATTTGACAAGCTACATATAGGGAAGCCCGTCTGGTCCAGTGGGTAAGTTCCTGCCTTCCACCCAGACATGCAGGGTTCAATTCCAGGGCCCGACAGATGACACACTAAATCTCTCAGCAAGCATCTGTACATTAACCACTTATGTTCTTGCAGTTTTCCTTCCAAATCCTGCATCCCCTTCACCACAAATACAGTCCAATCATTCCTCGATACTCATTCACTCAGTCATTCCACTCCGCCATGCTACAGGGTGAACAAAAACCAACAAGAACAAGAGCTAGTTCAGCAAGCAAATTTATAGCCTCTCTTTGGATTTATGTTGATGCTGCTGCCCTCTAGTAATGTTATATGTCAACTGCAGCATAATCAAAGGATTGAGAAAGGGGCAGTCCTATGCAAATAATCTCCTCCCATGATTACTTCTCTGAGCTTCCGTAGTGGTACGATGATAGGACCTTCAACAAATGGTCTTCAGCAGATTTCTAAAGTTGCCAAATTGTCTTAGGCTAAGGATTGTTCCAGTCGAAGGCCTTCAGATAAGGACCCCACCCTCACTTAGCAGGGTCCAGAATTACCTGCAGTAATCCTCTATACAGAACATGGGCGTTTGTGGGCCTACTGTGAAGGCTATATGCTAAAACTGGGATGTCTAAAGTCCCAGTCCTGGTCTCACTGTCAGAGGCACAGCATAACACAGCCTGCCAGACATGACCGTGCAATGCCATGCCAAACCAAATGCTCCTTCCCCACACTTGCTGCATCATGCAATTTCAAGACATAATCAATCAGAGGCCTGACTTTGTCCTTTCCTACCATTTCAACATTCAACATACTACCTTCTGACTGCAGCTAGTAAGGACTCTTTCACCTGCACAAAATTTTACCCTGCATTAAGTCAACACCATTCAACCTATTTTATTATCTGTATGGCACCTTCCTCACATAATACAGCTCAATTCTGGCCCCCCTTGGGCCATATTTGTGCTCTCCAGAACACCAATTTGAAGAAAAAACAAATACATTCATAAATGAAGATAAGACCTTGCTAATATTTAAACTACTTGAGCAAAAGGAGGGAGGTGGCAGGTGGTGGTGGGGGTGGCAAGATTTCTAAATGTGCCCAACTAATGCAATCAAAAAATGACTTAAATTGTTCCTGTATTTTTTTAAGTAAAAATAATCTTTTTATGTGCAAAAAATCAAATACTGGATTTTTTTTCCATGTAAACATCCTTCAAAGTCAGTGGCTGGATTCAAACCCCCATCTAGGGGTAGCTTCCTGCACCAAAGGCACTAGACTTTGCCTATGCACTATGGGCTTTTGGTGGGTTTCAGTTGTGCAAGAGACCCTATCAGCATCTGACAGGCCGTGGTGTCATTGCTAATGGCTGCCACTGCACAGGACACATCATAGCCATGATATAGGGAAGATTTGACAAGCTACATATAGGGAAGCCCGTCTGGTCCAGTGGGTAAGTTCCTACCTTACATGCAGGGTTCAATTCCAGGGCCTGACAGATGACACACTAAATCTCTCAGCAAGCATCTGTGCATTAACCACTTATTTTCTTGCAGTTTTCCTTCCAAATCCTGCAACCCCTTCACCACAAATACAGTCCAATCATTACTCGATACTCATTCACTCAGTCATTCCACTCCGCCATGCTACAGGCTGAACAAAAACCAACAAGAACAAGAGCTAGTTCAGCAAGCAAATTTAAAGCCTCTCTTTGGATTTATGTTGATGCTACTGCCCTCTAGTAATGTTATATGTCAACTGCAGCAAAATCAAAGGATTGAGAAAGGGGCAGTCCTATGCAAATAATCTCCTCCCATGATTACTTCTCTGAGCTTCCGTAGTGGTACGATGATAGGACCTTCAACAAATGGTCTTCAGCAGATTTCTAAAGTTGCCAAATTGTCTTAGGCTAAGGATTGTTCCAGTCAAAGGCCGTCAGATAAGGACCCCACCCTCACTTAGCAGGGTCCAGAATTACCTGCAGTAATCCTCTATACAGAACATGGGCGTTCGTGGGCGTTTATGGGCCTACTGTAAAGGCTATATGCTAAAACTGGGATGTCTAAAGTCCCAGTCCCAGTCCCAGTCCCAGTCCCAGTCCCAGTCCCAGTCCCAGTCCCAGTCCCAGTCCCAGTCCCAGTCCCAGTCCCAGTCCCAGTCTTGGTCTCACTGTCAGAGGCACAGCATAACACAGCCTGCCAGACATGGCCGTGCAATGCCATGCCAAACCAAATGCTCTTTCCCCACACTTGCTGATTCATGCATTTTCAAGACATAATCAATCAGAGTCCTGACTTTGTCCTTTCCTATCACTTCAACATTCAACATACTATCTTCTGACTGCAGCTAATAAGGGCTCTTTCACCTGCACAAAATTTTACTCTGCATTAAATCAACACCATTCAACCTATTTTATTATCTGCATGGCACCTTCCTCACATAATACAGCTCAATTCTGGCCCCCCTTGGGCCATATTTGTGCTCTCCAGAACACCAATTTGAAATAAAAACGAATACATTCATAAGTGAAGATAAGACCTTGCTAATATTTAAACTACTTGAGCAAAAGGAGGGAGGTGGCAGGTGGTGGTGAGGGTGGCAAGATTTGTAAATGTGCCCAACTAATGCAATCAAAAAATGACTTAAATTGTTGCTGTATTTTTTTAAGTAAAAATATTCTTTTTATGTGCAAAAAATCAAATACTGGATTTTTTTTCCATGTAATCATCCTTCAAAGTCAGTGGCTGGATTCAAACCCCCATCCAGGGGTAGCTTCCTGCACCAAAGGCACTAGACTTTGCCTATGCGATATAGGCTTTTGATGGTTTTCAGTTGTGCAAGAGACCCTATCAGCATCTGACAGGCCGTGGTGTCATTGCTAATGGCTGCCACTGTACAGGACACATCATAGCCATGATATAGGGAAGATTTGACAAGCTACATATAGGGAAGCCCGTCTGGTCCAGTGGGTAAGTTCCTGCTTTCCACCCAGACATGCAGGGTTCAATTCCAGGGCCCGACAGATGACACACTAAATCTCTCAGCAAGCATCTGTACATTAACCACTTATTTTCTTGCAGTTTTCCTTCCAAATCCTGCAACCCCTTCACCACAAATACAGTCCAATCATTCCTCGATACTCATTCACTCAGTCATTCCACTCCGCCATGCTACAGGGTGAACAAAAACCAACAAGAACAAGAGCTAGTTCAGCAAGCAAATTTATAGCCTCTCTTTGGATTTATGTTGATGCTGCTGCCCTCTAGTAATGTTATATGTCAACTGCAGCATAATCAAAGGATTGAGAAAGGGGCAGTCCTATGCAAATAATCTCCTCCCATGATTACTTCTCTGAGCTTCCGTAGTGGTACGATGATAGGACCTTCAACAAATGGTCTTCAGCAGATTTCTAAAGTTGCCAAATTGTCTTAGGCTAAGGATTGTTCCAGTCGAAGGCCTTCAGATAAGGACCCCACCCTCACTTAGCAGGGTCCAGAATTACCTGCAGTAATCCTCTATACAGAACATGGGTGTTTGTGGGCCTACTGTGAAGGCTATATGCTAAAACTGGGATGTCTAAAGTCCCAGTCCTGGTCTCACTGTCAGAGGCACAGCATAACACAGCCTGCCAGACATGACCGTGCAATGCCATGCCAAACCAAATGCTCCTTCCCCACACTTGCTGATTCATGCATTTTCAAGACATAATCAATCAGAGGCCTGACTTTGTCCATTCCTATCACTTCAACATTCAACATACTATCTTCTGACTGCAGCTAATAAGGGCTCTTTCACCTGCACAAAATTTTACTCTGCATTAAATCAACACCATTCAACCTATTTTATTATCTGCATGGCACCTTCCTCACATAATACAGCTCAATTCTGGCCCCCCTTGGGCCATATTTGTGCTCTCCAGAACACCAATTTGAAGAAAAAACGAATACATTCATAAATGAAGATAAGACCTTGCTAATATTTAAACTACTTGAGCAAAAGGAGGGAGGTGGCAGGTGGTGGTGGGGGTGGCAAGATTTGTAAATGTGCCCAACTAATGCAATCAATAATGACTTAAATTGTTGCTGTATTTTTTTAAGTAAAAATAATCTTTTTATGTGCAAAAAAACAAATACTGGATTTTTTTCCATGTAAACATCCTTCAAAGTCAGTGGCTGGATTCAAACCCCCATCCAGGGGTAGCTTCCTGCACCAAAGGCACTAGACTTTGCCTCTGAGCTATAGGCTTTTGATGGGTTTCTGTTGTGCAAGAGACCCTATCAGTATCTGACAGGCCGTGGTGTCATTGCTAATGGCTGCCACTGCACAGGACACATCATAGCCATGATATAGGGAAGATTTGACAAGCTACATAAAGGGAACCCCGTCTGGTCCAGTGGGTAAATTCCTGCCTTCCACCCAGACATGCAGGGTTCAACTCCTGGGCCCGACAGATGACACACTCAATCTCTCAGCAAGCATCTGTGCATTAACCACTTGTTTTCTTGCAGTTTTCCTTCCAAATCCTGCAACCCCTTCACCACAAATACAGTCCAATCATTCCTCGATACTCATTCACTCAGTCATTCCACTCCGCCATGCTACAGGCTGAACAAAAACCAACAAGAACAAGAGCTAGTTCAGCAAGCAAATTTAAAGCCTCTCTTTGGATTTATGTTGATGCTGCTGCCCTCTAGTAATGTTATATGTCAACTGCAGCATAATCAAAGTATTGAGAAAGGGGCAGTCCTATGCAAATAATCTCCTCCCATGATTACTTCTCTGAGCTTCCGTAGTGGTACGATGATAGGACCTTCAACATATGGTCTTCAGCAGATTTCTAAAGTTGCCAAATTGTCTTAGGCTAAGGATTGTTCCAGTCGAAGGCCTTCAGATAAGGACCCCACCCTCACTTAGCAGGGTCGAGAATTACCTGCAGTAATCCTCTATACAGAACATGGGTGTTCGTGGGCCTACTGTAAAAGCTATATGCTAAAACTGGGATGTCTAAAGTCCCAGTCCTGGTCTCACTGTCAGAGGCACAGCATAACACAGCCTGCCAGACATGGCCATGCAATGCCATGCCAAACCAAATGCTCCTTCCCCACACTTGCTGCATCATGCATTTTCAAGACAAAATCAATCAGAGGCCTGACTTTGTCCCTTTCCTATCACTTCAACATTCAACATACTACCTTCTGACTGCAGCTAATAAGGGCTCTTTCACCTGCACAAAATTTTACTCTGCATTAAATCAACACCATTCAACCTATTTTATTATCTGCATGGCACCTTCCTCACATAATACAGCTCAATTCTGGCCCTCCTTGGGCCATATTTGTGCTCTCCAGAACACCAATTTGAAATAAAAACGAATACATTCATAAATGAAGATAAGACCTTGCTAATATTTAAACTACTTGAGCAAAAGGAGGGAGGTGGCAGGTGGTGGTGAGGGTGGCAAGATTTGTAAATGTGCCCAACTAATGCAATCAAAAAATGACTTAAATTGTTGCTGTATTTTTTTAAGTAAAAATAATCTTTTTATGTGCAAAAAATCAAATACTGGATTTTTTTTCCATGTAAACATCCTTCAAAGTCAGTGGCTGGATTCAAACCCCCATCCAGGGGTAGCTTCCTGCACCAAAGGCACTAGACTTTGCCTATGCGCTATAGGCTTTTGATGGGTTTCAGTTGTACAAGAGACCCTATCAGCATCTGACAGGCCGTGGTGTCATTGCTAATGGCTGCCACTGCACAGGACATCATAGCCATGATATAGGGAAGATTTGACAAGCCACATATAGGGAAGCCCATCTGGTCCAGTGGGTAAGTTCCTGCCTTCCACCCAGACATGCAGGGTTCAATTCCAGGGCCCGACAGATGACACACTAAATCTCTCAGCAAGCATCTGTACATTAACCACTTATTTTCTTGCAGTTTTCCTTCCAAATCCTGCAACCCCTTCACCACAAATACAGTCCAATCATTCCTCGATACTCATTCACTCAGTCATTCCACTCCGCCATGCTACAGGGTGAACAAAAACCAACAAGAACAAGAGCTAGTTCAGCAAGCAAATTTATAGCCTCTCTTTGGATTTATGTTGATGCTGCTGCCCTCTAGTAATGTTATATGTCAACTGCAGCATAATCAAAGGATTGAGAAAGGGGCAGTCCTATGCAAATAATCTCCTCCCATGATTACTTCTCTGAGCTTCCGTAGTGGTACGATGATAGGACCTTCAACAAATGGTCTTCAGCAGATTTCTAAAGTTGCCAAATTGTATTAGGCTAAGGATTGTTCCAGTCAAAGGCCGTCAGATAAGGACCCCACCCTCACTTAGCAGGGTCCAGAATTACCTGCAGTAATCCTCTATACAGAACATGGGTGTTTGTGGGCCTACTGTGAAGGCTATATGCTAAAACTGGGATGTTTAAGGTCCCAGTCCTGGTCTCACTGTCAGAGGCACAGCATAACACAGCCTGCCAGACATGACCGTGCAATGCCATGCCAAACCAAATGCTCCTTCCCCACACTTGCTGATTCATGCATTTTCAAGACATAATCAATCAGAGGCCTGACTTTGTCCATTCCTATCACTTCAACATTCAACATACTATCTTCTGACTGCAGCTAATAAGGGCTCTTTCACCTGCACAAAATTTTACTCTGCATTAAATCAACACCATTCAACCTATTTTATTATCTGCATGGCACCTTCCTCACATAATACAGCTCAATTCTGGCCCCCCTTGGGCCATATTTGTGCTCTCCAGAACACCAATTTGAAGAAAAAACGAATACATTCATAAATGAAGATAAGACCTTGCTAATATTTAAACTACTTGAGCAAAAGGAGGGAGGTGGCAGGTGGTGGTGGGGGTGGCAAGATTTGTAAATGTGCCCAACTAATGCAATCAATAATGACTTAAATTGTTGCTGTATTTTTTTAAGTAAAAATAATCTTTTTATGTGCAAAAAAACAAATACTGGATTTTTTTCCATGTAAACATCCTTCAAAGTCAGTGGCTGGATTCAAACCCCCATCCAGGGGTAGCTTCCTGCACCAAAGGCACTAGACTTTGCCTCTGAGCTATAGGCTTTTGATGGGTTTCTGTTGTGCAAGAGACCCTATCAGTATCTGACAGGCCGTGGTGTCATTGCTAATGGCTGCCACTGCACACGACACATCATAGCCATGATATAGGGAAGATTTGACAAGCTACATAAAGGGAACCCCGTCTGGTCCAGTGGGTAAATTCCTGCCTTCCACCCAGACATGCAGGGTTCAACTCCTGGGCCCGACAGATGACACACTCAATCTCTCAGCAAGCATCTGTGCATTAACCACTTGTTTTCTTGCAGTTTTCCTTCCAAATCCTGCAACCCCTTCACCACAAATACAGTCCAATCATTCCTCGATACTCATTCACTCAGTCATTCCACTCCGCCATGCTACAGGCTGAACAAAAACCAACAAGAACAAGAGCTAGTTCAGCAAGCAAATTTAAAGCCTCTCTTTGGATTTATGTTGATGCTGCTGCCCTCTAGTAATGTTATATGTCAACTGCAGCATAATCAAAGTATTGAGAAAGGGGCAGTCCTATGCAAATAATCTCCTCCCATGATTACTTCTCTGAGCTTCCGTAGTGGTACGATGATAGGACCTTCAACATATGGTCTTCAGCAGATTTCTAAAGTTGCCAAATTGTCTAGGCTAAGGATTGTTCCAGTCGAAGGCCTTCAGATAAGGACCCCACCCTCACTTAGCAGGGTCGAGAATTACCTGCAGTAATCCTCTATACAGAACATGGGTGTTCGTGGGCCTACTGTAAAAGCTATATGCTAAAACTGGGATGTCTAAAGTCCCAGTCCTGGTCTCACTGTCAGAGGCACAGCATAACACAGCCTGCCAGACATGGCCATGCAATGCCATGCCAAACCAAATGCTCCTTCCCCACACTTGCTGCATCATGCATTTTCAAGACAAAATCAATCAGAGGCCTGACTTTGTCCCTTTCCTATCACTTCAACATTCAACATACTACCTTCTGACTGCAGCTAATAAGGGCTCTTTCACCTGCACAAAATTTTACTCTGCATTAAATCAACACCATTCAACCTATTTTATTATCTGCATGGCACCTTCCTCACATAATACAGCTCAATTCTGGCCCTCCTTGGGCCATATTTGTGCTCTCCAGAACACCAATTTGAAATAAAAACGAATACATTCATAAATGAAGATAAGACCTTGCTAATATTTAAACTACTTGAGCAAAAGGAGGGAGGTGGCAGGTGGTGGTGAGGGTGGCAAGATTTGTAAATGTGCCCAACTAATGCAATCAAAAAATGACTTAAATTGTTGCTGTATTTTTTTAAGTAAAAATAATCTTTTTATGTGCAAAAAATCAAATACTGGATTTTTTTTCCATGTAAACATCCTTCAAAGTCAGTGGCTGGATTCAAACCCCCATCCAGGGGTAGCTTCCTGCACCAAAGGCACTAGACTTTGCCTATGCGCTATAGGCTTTTGATGGGTTTCAGTTGTGCAAGAGACCCTATCAGCATCTGACAGGCCGTGGTGTCATTGCTAATGGCTGCCACTGCACAGGACATCATAGCCATGATATAGGGAAGATTTGACAAGCTACATATAGGGAAGCCCGTCTGGTCCAGTGGGTAAGTTCCTGCCTTCCACCCAGACATGCAGGGTTCAATTCCAGGGCCCGACAGATGACACACTAAATCTCTCAGCAAGCATCTGTGCATTAACCACTTGTTTTCTTGCAGTTTTCCTTCCAAATCCTGCAACCCCTTCACCACAAATACAGTCCAATCATTCCTCGATACTCATTCACTCAGTCATTCCACTCCGCCATGCTACAGGGTGAACAAAAACCAACAAGAACAAGAGCTAGTTCAGCAAGCAAATTTATAGCCTCTCTTTGGATTTATGTTGATGCTGCTGCCCTCTAGTAATGTTATATGTCAACTGCAGCATAATCAAAGGATTGAGAAAGGGGCAGTCCTATGCAAATAATCTCCTCCCATGATTACTTCTCTGAGCTTCCGTAGTGGTACGATGATAGGACCTTCAACAAATGGCCTTCAGCAGATTTCTAAAGTTGCCAAATTGTCTTAGGCTAAGGATTGTTCCAGTCGAAGGCCTTCAGATAAGGACTCCACCCTCACTTAGCAGGGTCCAGAATTACCTGCAGTAATCCTCTATACAGAACATGGGCGTTTGTGGGCCTACTGTGAAGGCTATATGCTAAAACTGGGATGTCTAAAGTCCCAGTCCTGGTCTCACTGTCAGAGGCACAGCATAACACAGCCTGCCAGACATGACCGTGCAATGCCATGCCAAACCAAATGCTCCTTCCCCACACTTGCTGCATCATGCAATTTCAAGACATAATCAATCAGAGGCCTGACTTTGTCCTTTCCTACCATTTCAACATTCAACATACTACCTTCTGACTGCAGCTAGTAAGGACTCTTTCACCTGCACAAAATTTTACCCTGCATTAAGTCAACACCATTCAACCTATTTTATTATCTGTATGGCACCTTCCTCACATAATACAGCTCAATTCTGGCCCCCCTTGGGCCATATTTGTGCTCTCCAGAACACCAATTTGAAGAAAAAACAAATACATTCATAAATGAAGATAAGACCTTGCTAATATTTAAACTACTTGAGCAAAAGGAGGGAGGTGGCAGGTGGTGGTGGGGGTGGCAAGATTTCTAAATGTGCCCAACTAATGCAATCAAAAAATGACTTAAATTGTTCCTGTATTTTTTTAAGTAAAAATAATCTTTTTATGTGCAAAAAATCAAATACTGGATTTTTTTTCCATGTAAACATCCTTCAAAGTCAGTGGCTGGATTCAAACCCCCATCCAGGGGTAGCTTCCTGCACCAAAGGCACTAGACTTTGCCTATGCACTATGGGCTTTTGGTGGGTTTCAGTTGTGCAAGAGACCCTATCAGCATCTGACAGGCCGTGGTGTCATTGCTAATGGCTGCCACTGCACAGGACACATCATAGCCATGATATAGGGAAGATTTGACAAGCTACATATAGGGAAGCCCGTCTGGTCCAGTGGGTAAGTTCCTACCTTACATGCAGGGTTCAATTCCAGGGCCTGACAGATGACACACTAAATCTCTCAGCAAGCATCTGTGCATTAACCACTTATTTTCTTGCAGTTTTCCTTCCAAATCCTGCAACCCCTTCACCACAAATACAGTCCAATCATTACTCGATACTCATTCACTCAGTCATTCCACTCCGCCATGCTACAGGCTGAACAAAAACCAACAAGAGCTAGTTCAGCAAGCAAATTTAAAGCCTCTCTTTGGATTTATGTTGATGCTACTGCCCTCTAGTAATGTTATATGTCAACTGCAGCAAAATCAAAGGATTGAGAAAGGGGCAGTCCTATGCAAATAATCTCCTCCCATGATTACTTCTCTGAGCTTCCGTAGTGGTACGATGATAGGACCTTCAACAAATGGTCTTCAGCAGATTTCTAAAGTTGCCAAATTGTCTTAGGCTAAGGATTGTTCCAGTCGAAGGCCTTCAGATAAGGACCCCACCCTCACTTAGCAGGGTCGAGAATTACCTGCAGTAATCCTCTATACAGAACATGGGTGTTCGTGGGCCTACTGTAAAAGCTATATGCTAAAACTGGGATGTCTAAAGTCCCAGTCCTGGTCTCACTGTCAGAGGCACAGCATAACACAGCCTGCCAGACATGGCCATGCAATGCCATGCCAAACCAAATGCTCCTTCCCCACACTTGCTGCATCATGCATTTTCAAGACAAAATCAATCAGAGGCCTGACTTTGTCCCTTTCCTATCACTTCAACATTCAACATACTACCTTCTGACTGCAGCTAATAAGGGCTCTTTCACCTGCACAAAATTTTACTCTGCATTAAATCAACACCATTCAACCTATTTTATTATCTGCATGGCACCTTCCTCACATAATACAGCTCAATTCTGGCCCTCCTTGGGCCATATTTGTGCTCTCCAGAACACCAATTTGAAATAAAAACGAATACATTCATAAATGAAGATAAGACCTTGCTAATATTTAAACTACTTGAGCAAAAGGAGGGAGGTGGCAGGTGGTGGTGAGGGTGGCAAGATTTGTAAATGTGCCCAACTAATGCAATCAAAAAATGACTTAAATTGTTGCTGTATTTTTTTAAGTAAAAATAATCTTTTTATGTGCAAAAAATCAAATACTGGATTTTTTTTCCATGTAAACATCCTTCAAAGTCAGTGGCTGGATTCAAACCCCCATCCAGGGGTAGCTTCCTGCACCAAAGGCACTAGACTTTGCCTATGCGCTATAGGCTTTTGATGGGTTTCAGTTGTACAAGAGACCCTATCAGCATCTGACAGGCCGTGGTGTCATTGCTAATGGCTGCCACTGCACAGGACATCATAGCCATGATATAGGGAAGATTTGACAAGCCACATATAGGGAAGCCCATCTGGTCCAGTGGGTAAGTTCCTGCCTTCCACCCAGACATGCAGGGTTCAATTCCAGGGCCCGACAGATGACACACTAAATCTCTCAGCAAGCATCTGTACATTAACCACTTATTTTCTTGCAGTTTTCCTTCCAAATCCTGCAACCCCTTCACCACAAATACAGTCCAATCATTCCTCGATACTCATTCACTCAGTCATTCCACTCCGCCATGCTACAGGGTGAACAAAAACCAACAAGAACAAGAGCTAGTTCAGCAAGCAAATTTATAGCCTCTCTTTGGATTTATGTTGATGCTGCTGCCCTCTAGTAATGTTATATGTCAACTGCAGCATAATCAAAGGATTGAGAAAGGGGCAGTCCTATGCAAATAATCTCCTCCCATGATTACTTCTCTGAGCTTCCGTAGTGGTACGATGATAGGACCTTCAACAAATGGTCTTCAGCAGATTTCTAAAGTTGCCAAATTGTCTTAGGCTAAGGATTGTTCCAGTCGAAGGCCTTCAGATAAGGACCCCACCCTCACTTAGCAGGGTCCAGAATTACCTGCAGTAATCCTCTATACAGAACATGGGTGTTTGTGGGCCTACTGTGAAGGCTATATGCTAAAACTGGGATGTCTAAGGTCCCAGTCCTGGTCTCACTGTCAGAGGCACAGCATAACACAGCCTGCCAGACATGACCGTGCAATGCCATGCCAAACCAAATGCTCCTTCCCCACACTTGCTGATTCATGCATTTTCAAGACATAATCAATCAGAGGCCTGACTTTGTCCATTCCTATCACTTCAACATTCAACATACTATCTTCTGACTGCAGCTAATAAGGGCTCTTTCACCTGCACAAAATTTTACTCTGCATTAAATCAACACCATTCAACCTATTTTATTATCTGCATGGCACCTTCCTCACATAATACAGCTCAATTCTGGCCCCCCTTGGGCCATATTTGTGCTCTCCAGAACACCAATTTGAAGAAAAAACGAATACATTCATAAATGAAGATAAGACCTTGCTAATATTTAAACTACTTGAGCAAAAGGAGGGAGGTGGCAGGTGGTGGTGGGGGTGGCAAGATTTGTAAATGTGCCCAACTAATGCAATCAATAATGACTTAAATTGTTGCTGTATTTTTTTAAGTAAAAATAATCTTTTTATGTGCAAAAAAACAAATACTGGATTTTTTTCCATGTAAACATCCTTCAAAGTCAGTGGCTGGATTCAAACCCCCATCCAGGGGTAGCTTCCTGCACCAAAGGCACTAGACTTTGCCTCTGAGCTATAGGCTTTTGATGGGTTTCTGTTGTGCAAGAGACCCTATCAGTATCTGACAGGCCGTGGTGTCATTGCTAATTGCTGCCACTGCACACGACACATCATAGCCATGATATAGGGAAGATTTGACAAGCTACATAAAGGGAACCCCGTCTGGTCCAGTGGGTAAATTCCTGCCTTCCACCCAGACATGCAGGGTTCAACTCCTGGGCCCGACAGATGACACACTCAATCTCTCAGCAAGCATCTGTGCATTAACCACTTGTTTTCTTGCAGTTTTCCTTCCAAATCCTGCAACCCCTTCACCACAAATACAGTCCAATCATTCCTCGATACTCATTCACTCAGTCATTCCACTCCGCCATGCTACAGGCTGAACAAAAACCAACAAGAACAAGAGCTAGTTCAGCAAGCAAATTTAAAGCCTCTCTTTGGATTTATGTTGATGCTGCTGCCCTCTAGTAATGTTATATGTCAACTGCAGCATAATCAAAGTATTGAGAAAGGGGCAGTCCTATGCAAATAATCTCCTCCCATGATTACTTCTCTGAGCTTCCGTAGTGGTACGATGATAGGACCTTCAACATATGGTCTTCAGCAGATTTCTAAAGTTGCCAAATTGTCTTAGGCTAAGGATTGTTCCAGTCGAAGGCCTTCAGATAAGGACCCCACCCTCACTTAGCAGGGTCGAGAATTACCTGCAGTAATCCTCTATACAGAACATGGGTGTTCGTGGGCCTACTGTAAAAGCTATATGCTAAAACTGGGATGTCTAAAGTCCCAGTCCTGGTCTCACTGTCAGAGGCACAGCATAACACAGCCTGCCAGACATGGCCATGCAATGCCATGCCAAACCAAATGCTCCTTCCCCACACTTGCTGCATCATGCATTTTCAAGACAAAATCAATCAGAGGCCTGACTTTGTCCCTTTCCTATCACTTCAACATTCAACATACTACCTTCTGACTGCAGCTAATAAGGGCTCTTTCACCTGCACAAAATTTTACTCTGCATTAAATCAACACCATTCAACCTATTTTATTATCTGCATGGCACCTTCCTCACATAATACAGCTCAATTCTGGCCCTCCTTGGGCCATATTTGTGCTCTCCAGAACACCAATTTGAAATAAAAACGAATACATTCATAAATGAAGATAAGACCTTGCTAATATTTAAACTACTTGAGCAAAAGGAGGGAGGTGGCAGGTGGTGGTGAGGGTGGCAAGATTTGTAAATGTGCCCAACTAATGCAATCAAAAAATGACTTAAATTGTTGCTGTATTTTTTTAAGTAAAAATAATCTTTTTATGTGCAAAAAATCAAATACTGGATTTTTTTTCCATGTAAACATCCTTCAAAGTCAGTGGCTGGATTCAAACCCCCATCCAGGGGTAGCTTCCTGCACCAAAGGCACTAGACTTTGCCTATGCGCTATAGGCTTTTAATGGGTTTCAGTTGTGCAAGAGACCCTATCAGCATCTGACAGGCCGTGGTGTCATTGCTAATGGCTGCCACTGCACAGGACATCATAGCCATGATATAGGGAAGATTTGACAAGCTACATATAGGGAAGCCCGTCTGGTCCAGTGGGTAAGTTCCTGCCTTCCACCCAGACATGCAGGGTTCAATTCCAGGGCCCGACAGATGACACACTAAATCTCTCAGCAAGCATCTGTACATTAACCACTTATGTTCTTGCAGTTTTCCTTCCAAATCCTGCATCCCCTTCACCACAAATACAGTCCAATCATTCCTCGATACTCATTCACTCAGTCATTCCACTCCGCCATGCTACAGGGTGAACAAAAACCAACAAGAACAAGAGCTAGTTCAGCAAGCAAATTTATAGCCTCTCTTTGGATTTATGTTGATGCTGCTGCCCTCTAGTAATGTTATATGTCAACTGCAGCATAATCAAAGGATTGAGAAAGGGGCAGTCCTATGCAAATAATCTCCTCCCATGATTACTTCTCTGAGCTTCCGTAGTGGTACGATGATAGGACCTTCAACATATGGTCTTCAGCAGATTTCTAAAGTTGCCAAATTGTCTAGGCTAAGGATTGTTCCAGTCGAAGGCCTTCAGATAAGGACCCCACCCTCACTTAGCAGGGTCGAGAATTACCTGCAGTAATCCTCTATACAGAACATGGGTGTTCGTGGGCCTACTGTAAAAGCTATATGCTAAAACTGGGATGTCTAAAGTCCCAGTCCTGGTCTCACTGTCAGAGGCACAGCATAACACAGCCTGCCAGACATGGCCATGCAATGCCATGCCAAACCAAATGCTCCTTCCCCACACTTGCTGCATCATGCATTTTCAAGACAAAATCAATCAGAGGCCTGACTTTGTCCCTTTCCTATCACTTCAACATTCAACATACTACCTTCTGACTGCAGCTAATAAGGGCTCTTTCACCTGCACAAAATTTTACTCTGCATTAAATCAACACCATTCAACCTATTTTATTATCTGCATGGCACCTTCCTCACATAATACAGCTCAATTCTGGCCCTCCTTGGGCCATATTTGTGCTCTCCAGAACACCAATTTGAAATAAAAACGAATACATTCATAAATGAAGATAAGACCTTGCTAATATTTAAACTACTTGAGCAAAAGGAGGGAGGTGGCAGGTGGTGGTGAGGGTGGCAAGATTTCTAAATGTGCCCAACTAATGCAATCAAAAAATGACTTAAATTGTTCCTGTATTTTTTTAAGTAAAAATAATCTTTTTATGTGCAAAAAATCAAATACTGGATTTTTTTTCCATGTAAACATCCTTCAAAGTCAGTGGCTGGATTCAAACCCCCATCCAGGGGTAGCTTCCTGCACCAAAGGCACTAGACTTTGCCTATGCACTATGGGCTTTTGGTGGGTTTCAGTTGTGCAAGAGACCCTATCAGCATCTGACAGGCCGTGGTGTCATTGCTAATGGCTGCCACTGCACAGGACACATCATAGCCATGATATAGGGAAGATTTGACAAGCTACATATAGGGAAGCCCGTCTGGTCCAGTGGGTAAGTTCCTACCTTACATGCAGGGTTCAATTCCAGGGCCTGACAGATGACACACTAAATCTCTCAGCAAGCATCTGTGCATTAACCACTTATTTTCTTGCAGTTTTCCTTCCAAATCCTGCAACCCCTTCACCACAAATACAGTCCAATCATTACTCGATACTCATTCACTCAGTCATTCCACTCCGCCATGCTACAGGCTGAACAAAAACCAACAAGAACAAGAGCTAGTTCAGCAAGCAAATTTAAAGCCTCTCTTTGGATTTATGTTGATGCTACTGCCCTCTAGTAATGTTATATGTCAACTGCAGCAAAATCAAAGGATTGAGAAAGGGGCAGTCCTATGCAAATAATCTCCTCCCATGATTACTTCTCTGAGCTTCCGTAGTGGTACGATGATAGGACCTTCAACAAATGGTCTTCAGCAGATTTCTAAAGTTGCCAAATTGTCTTAGGCTAAGGATTGTTCCAGTCAAAGGCCGTCAGATAAGGACCCCACCCTCACTTAGCAGGGTCCAGAATTACCTGCAGTAATCCTCTATACAGAACATGGGCGTTCGTGGGCGTTTATGGGCCTACTGTAAAGGCTATATGCTAAAACTGGGATGTCTAAAGTCCCAGTCCCAGTCCCAGTCCCAGTCCCAGTCCCAGTCCCAGTCCCAGTCCCAGTCCCAGTCCCAGTCCCAGTCCCAGTCCCAGTCCCAGTCCCAGTCCCAGTCTTGGTCTCACTGTCAGAGGCACAGCATAACACAGCCTGCCAGACATGGCCGTGCAATGCCATGCCAAACCAAATGCTCTTTCCCCACACTTGCTGATTCATGCATTTTCAAGACATAATCAATCAGAGTCCTGACTTTGTCCTTTCCTATCACTTCAACATTCAACATACTATCTTCTGACTGCAGCTAATAAGGGCTCTTTCACCTGCACAAAATTTTACTCTGCATTAAATCAACACCATTCAACCTATTTTATTATCTGCATGGCACCTTCCTCACATAATACAGCTCAATTCTGGCCCCCCTTGGGCCATATTTGTGCTCTCCAGAACACCAATTTGAAATAAAAACGAATACATTCATAAGTGAAGATAAGACCTTGCTAATATTTAAACTACTTGAGCAAAAGGAGGGAGGTGGCAGGTGGTGGTGAGGGTGGCAAGATTTGTAAATGTGCCCAACTAATGCAATCAAAAAATGACTTAAATTGTTGCTGTATTTTTTTAAGTAAAAATATTCTTTTTATGTGCAAAAAATCAAATACTGGATTTTTTTTCCATGTAATCATCCTTCAAAGTCAGTGGCTGGATTCAAACCCCCATCCAGGGGTAGCTTCCTGCACCAAAGGCACTAGACTTTGCCTATGCGATATAGGCTTTTGATGGTTTTCAGTTGTGCAAGAGACCCTATCAGCATCTGACAGGCCGTGGTGTCATTGCTAATGGCTGCCACTGTACAGGACACATCATAGCCATGATATAGGGAAGATTTGACAAGCTACATATAGGGAAGCCCGTCTGGTCCAGTGGGTAAGTTCCTGCTTTCCACCCAGACATGCAGGGTTCAATTCCAGGGCCCGACAGATGACACACTAAATCTCTCAGCAAGCATCTGTACATTAACCACTTATTTTCTTGCAGTTTTCCTTCCAAATCCTGCAACCCCTTCACCACAAATACAGTCCAATCATTCCTCGATACTCATTCACTCAGTCATTCCACTCCGCCATGCTACAGGGTGAACAAAAACCAACAAGAACAAGAGCTAGTTCAGCAAGCAAATTTATAGCCTCTCTTTGGATTTATGTTGATGCTGCTGCCCTCTAGTAATGTTATATGTCAACTGCAGCATAATCAAAGGATTGAGAAAGGGGCAGTCCTATGCAAATAATCTCCTCCCATGATTACTTCTCTGAGCTTCCGTAGTGGTACGATGATAGGACCTTCAACAAATGGTCTTCAGCAGATTTCTAAAGTTGCCAAATTGTCTTAGGCTAAGGATTGTTCCAGTCGAAGGCCTTCAGATAAGGACCCCACCCTCACTTAGCAGGGTCCAGAATTACCTGCAGTAATCCTCTATACAGAACATGGGTGTTTGTGGGCCTACTGTGAAGGCTATATGCTAAAACTGGGATGTCTAAAGTCCCAGTCCTGGTCTCACTGTCAGAGGCACAGCATAACACAGCCTGCCAGACATGACCGTGCAATGCCATGCCAAACCAAATGCTCCTTCCCCACACTTGCTGATTCATGCATTTTCAAGACATAATCAATCAGAGGCCTGACTTTGTCCATTCCTATCACTTCAACATTCAACATACTATCTTCTGACTGCAGCTAATAAGGGCTCTTTCACCTGCACAAAATTTTACTCTGCATTAAATCAACACCATTCAACCTATTTTATTATCTGCATGGCACCTTCCTCACATAATACAGCTCAATTCTGGCCCCCCTTGGGCCATATTTGTGCTCTCCAGAACACCAATTTGAAGAAAAAACGAATACATTCATAAATGAAGATAAGACCTTGCTAATATTTAAACTACTTGAGCAAAAGGAGGGAGGTGGCAGGTGGTGGTGGGGGTGGCAAGATTTGTAAATGTGCCCAACTAATGCAATCAATAATGACTTAAATTGTTGCTGTATTTTTTTAAGTAAAAATAATCTTTTTATGTGCAAAAAAACAAATACTGGATTTTTTTCCATGTAAACATCCTTCAAAGTCAGTGGCTGGATTCAAACCCCCATCCAGGGGTAGCTTCCTGCACCAAAGGCACTAGACTTTGCCTCTGAGCTATAGGCTTTTGATGGGTTTCTGTTGTGCAAGAGACCCTATCAGTATCTGACAGGCCGTGGTGTCATTGCTAATGGCTGCCACTGCACAGGACACATCATAGCCATGATATAGGGAAGATTTGACAAGCTACATAAAGGGAACCCCGTCTGGTCCAGTGGGTAAATTCCTGCCTTCCACCCAGACATGCAGGGTTCAACTCCTGGGCCCGACAGATGACACACTCAATCTCTCAGCAAGCATCTGTGCATTAACCACTTGTTTTCTTGCAGTTTTCCTTCCAAATCCTGCAACCCCTTCACCACAAATACAGTCCAATCATTCCTCGATACTCATTCACTCAGTCATTCCACTCCGCCATGCTACAGGCTGAACAAAAACCAACAAGAACAAGAGCTAGTTCAGCAAGCAAATTTAAAGCCTCTCTTTGGATTTATGTTGATGCTGCTGCCCTCTAGTAATGTTATATGTCAACTGCAGCATAATCAAAGTATTGAGAAAGGGGCAGTCCTATGCAAATAATCTCCTCCCATGATTACTTCTCTGAGCTTCCGTAGTGGTACGATGATAGGACCTTCAACATATGGTCTTCAGCAGATTTCTAAAGTTGCCAAATTGTCTTAGGCTAAGGATTGTTCCAGTCGAAGGCCTTCAGATAAGGACCCCACCCTCACTTAGCAGGGTCGAGAATTACCTGCAGTAATCCTCTATACAGAACATGGGTGTTCGTGGGCCTACTGTAAAAGCTATATGCTAAAACTGGGATGTCTAAAGTCCCAGTCCTGGTCTCACTGTCAGAGGCACAGCATAACACAGCCTGCCAGACATGGCCATGCAATGCCATGCCAAACCAAATGCTCCTTCCCCACACTTGCTGCATCATGCATTTTCAAGACAAAATCAATCAGAGGCCTGACTTTGTCCCTTTCCTATCACTTCAACATTCAACATACTACCTTCTGACTGCAGCTAATAAGGGCTCTTTCACCTGCACAAAATTTTACTCTGCATTAAATCAACACCATTCAACCTATTTTATTATCTGCATGGCACCTTCCTCACATAATACAGCTCAATTCTGGCCCTCCTTGGGCCATATTTGTGCTCTCCAGAACACCAATTTGAAATAAAAACGAATACATTCATAAATGAAGATAAGACCTTGCTAATATTTAAACTACTTGAGCAAAAGGAGGGAGGTGGCAGGTGGTGGTGAGGGTGGCAAGATTTGTAAATGTGCCCAACTAATGCAATCAAAAAATGACTTAAATTGTTGCTGTATTTTTTTAAGTAAAAATAATCTTTTTATGTGCAAAAAATCAAATACTGGATTTTTTTTCCATGTAAACATCCTTCAAAGTCAGTGGCTGGATTCAAACCCCCATCCAGGGGTAGCTTCCTGCACCAAAGGCACTAGACTTTGCCTATGCGCTATAGGCTTTTGATGGGTTTCAGTTGTACAAGAGACCCTATCAGCATCTGACAGGCCGTGGTGTCATTGCTAATGGCTGCCACTGCACAGGACATCATAGCCATGATATAGGGAAGATTTGACAAGCCACATATAGGGAAGCCCATCTGGTCCAGTGGGTAAGTTCCTGCCTTCCACCCAGACATGCAGGGTTCAATTCCAGGGCCCGACAGATGACACACTAAATCTCTCAGCAAGCATCTGTACATTAACCACTTATTTTCTTGCAGTTTTCCTTCCAAATCCTGCAACCCCTTCACCACAAATACAGTCCAATCATTCCTCGATACTCATTCACTCAGTCATTCCACTCCGCCATGCTACAGGGTGAACAAAAACCAACAAGAACAAGAGCTAGTTCAGCAAGCAAATTTATAGCCTCTCTTTGGATTTATGTTGATGCTGCTGCCCTCTAGTAATGTTATATGTCAACTGCAGCATAATCAAAGGATTGAGAAAGGGGCAGTCCTATGCAAATAATCTCCTCCCATGATTACTTCTCTGAGCTTCCGTAGTGGTACGATGATAGGACCTTCAACAAATGGTCTTCAGCAGATTTCTAAAGTTGCCAAATTGTCTTAGGCTAAGGATTGTTCCAGTCAAAGGCCGTCAGATAAGGACCCCACCCTCACTTAGCAGGGTCCAGAATTACCTGCAGTAATCCTCTATACAGAACATGGGTGTTTGTGGGCCTACTGTGAAGGCTATATGCTAAAACTGGGATGTCTAAGGTCCCAGTCCTGGTCTCACTGTCAGAGGCACAGCATAACACAGCCTGCCAGACATGACCGTGCAATGCCATGCCAAACCAAATGCTCCTTCCCCACACTTGCTGATTCATGCATTTTCAAGACATAATCAATCAGAGGCCTGACTTTGTCCATTCCTATCACTTCAACATTCAACATACTATCTTCTGACTGCAGCTAATAAGGGCTCTTTCACCTGCACAAAATTTTACTCTGCATTAAATCAACACCATTCAACCTATTTTATTATCTGCATGGCACCTTCCTCACATAATACAGCTCAATTCTGGCCCCCCTTGGGCCATATTTGTGCTCTCCAGAACACCAATTTGAAGAAAAAACGAATACATTCATAAATGAAGATAAGACCTTGCTAATATTTAAACTACTTGAGCAAAAGGAGGGAGGTGGCAGGTGGTGGTGGGGGTGGCAAGATTTGTAAATGTGCCCAACTAATACAATCAATAATGACTTAAATTGTTGCTGTATTTTTTTAAGTAAAAATAATCTTTTTATGTGCAAAAAAACAAATACTGGATTTTTTTCCATGTAAACATCCTTCAAAGTCGGTGGCTGGATTCAAACCCCCATCCAGGGGTAGCTTCCTGCACCAAAGGCACTAGACTTTGCCTCTGAGCTATAGGCTTTTGATGGGTTTCTGTTGTGCAAGAGACCCTATCAGTATCTGACAGGCCGTGGTGTCATTGCTAATGGCTGCCACTGCACACGACACATCATAGCCATGATATAGGGAAGATTTGACAAGCTACATAAAGGGAACCCCGTCTGGTCCAGTGGGTAAATTCCTGCCTTCCACCCAGACATGCAGGGTTCAACTCCTGGGCCCGACAGATGACACACTCAATCTCTCAGCAAGCATCTGTGCATTAACCACTTGTTTTCTTGCAGTTTTCCTTCCAAATCCTGCAACCCCTTCACCACAAATACAGTCCAATCATTCCTCGATACTCATTCACTCAGTCATTCCACTCCGCCATGCTACAGGCTGAACAAAAACCAACAAGAACAAGAGCTAGTTCAGCAAGCAAATTTAAAGCCTCTCTTTGGATTTATGTTGATGCTGCTGCCCTCTAGTAATGTTATATGTCAACTGCAGCATAATCAAAGTATTGAGAAAGGGGCAGTCCTATGCAAATAATCTCCTCCCATGATTACTTCTCTGAGCTTCCGTAGTGGTACGATGATAGGACCTTCAACATATGGTCTTCAGCAGATTTCTAAAGTTGCCAAATTGTCTAGGCTAAGGATTGTTCCAGTCGAAGGCCTTCAGATAAGGACCCCACCCTCACTTAGCAGGGTCGAGAATTACCTGCAGTAATCCTCTATACAGAACATGGGTGTTCGTGGGCCTACTGTAAAAGCTATATGCTAAAACTGGGATGTCTAAAGTCCCAGTCCTGGTCTCACTGTCAGAGGCACAGCATAACACAGCCTGCCAGACATGGCCATGCAATGCCATGCCAAACCAAATGCTCCTTCCCCACACTTGCTGCATCATGCATTTTCAAGACAAAATCAATCAGAGGCCTGACTTTGTCCCTTTCCTATCACTTCAACATTCAACATACTACCTTCTGACTGCAGCTAATAAGGGCTCTTTCACCTGCACAAAATTTTACTCTGCATTAAATCAACACCATTCAACCTATTTTATTATCTGCATGGCACCTTCCTCACATAATACAGCTCAATTCTGGCCCTCCTTGGGCCATATTTGTGCTCTCCAGAACACCAATTTGAAATAAAAACGAATACATTCATAAATGAAGATAAGACCTTGCTAATATTTAAACTACTTGAGCAAAAGGAGGGAGGTGGCACGTGGTGGTGAGGGTGGCAAGATTTGTAAATGTGCCCAACTAATGCAATCAAAAAATGACTTAAATTGTTGCTGTATTTTTTTAAGTAAAAATAATCTTTTTATGTGCAAAAAAACAAATACTGGATTTTTTTCCATGTAAACATCCTTCAAAGTCAGTGGCTGGATTCAAACCCCCATCCAGGGGTAGCTTCCTGCACCAAAGGCACTAGACTTTGCCTCTGAGCTATAGGCTTTTGATGGGTTTCTGTTGTGCAAGAGACCCTATCAGTATCTGACAGGCCGTGGTGTCATTGCTAATGGCTGCCACTGCACACGACACATCATAGCCATGATATAGGGAAGATTTGACAAGCTACATAAAGGGAACCCCGTCTGGTCCAGTGGGTAAATTCCTGCCTTCCACCCAGACATGCAGGGTTCAACTCCTGGGCCCGACAGATGACACACTCAATCTCTCAGCAAGCATCTGTGCATTAACCACTTGTTTTCTTGCAGTTTTCCTTCCAAATCCTGCAACCCCTTCACCACAAATACAGTCCAATCATTCCTCGATACTCATTCACTCAGTCATTCCACTCCGCCATGCTACAGGCTGAACAAAAACCAACAAGAACAAGAGCTAGTTCAGCAAGCAAATTTAAAGCCTCTCTTTGGATTTATGTTGATGCTGCTGCCCTCTAGTAATGTTATATGTCAACTGCAGCATAATCAAAGTATTGAGAAAGGGGCAGTCCTATGCAAATAATCTCCTCCCATGATTACTTCTCTGAGCTTCCGTAGTGGTACGATGATAGGACCTTCAACATATGGTCTTCAGCAGATTTCTAAAGTTGCCAAATTGTCTAGGCTAAGGATTGTTCCAGTCGAAGGCCTTCAGATAAGGACCCCACCCTCACTTAGCAGGGTCGAGAATTACCTGCAGTAATCCTCTATACAGAACATGGGTGTTCGTGGGCCTACTGTAAAAGCTATATGCTAAAACTGGGATGTCTAAAGTCCCAGTCCTGGTCTCACTGTCAGAGGCACAGCATAACACAGCCTGCCAGACATGGCCATGCAATGCCATGCCAAACCAAATGCTCCTTCCCCACACTTGCTGCATCATGCATTTTCAAGACAAAATCAATCAGAGGCCTGACTTTGTCCCTTTCCTATCACTTCAACATTCAACATACTACCTTCTGACTGCAGCTAATAAGGGCTCTTTCACCTGCACAAAATTTTACTCTGCATTAAATCAACACCATTCAACCTATTTTATTATCTGCATGGCACCTTCCTCACATAATACAGCTCAATTCTGGCCCTCCTTGGGCCATATTTGTGCTCTCCAGAACACCAATTTGAAATAAAAACGAATACATTCATAAATGAAGATAAGACCTTGCTAATATTTAAACTACTTGAGCAAAAGGAGGGAGGTGGCAGGTGGTGGTGAGGGTGGCAAGATTTGTAAATGTGCCCAACTAATGCAATCAAAAAATGACTTAAATTGTTGCTGTATTTTTTTAAGTAAAAATAATCTTTTTATGTGCAAAAAATCAAATACTGGATTTTTTTTCCATGTAAACATCCTTCAAAGTCAGTGGCTGGATTCAAACCCCCATCCAGGGGTAGCTTCCTGCACCAAAGGCACTAGACTTTGCCTATGCGCTATAGGCTTTTGATGGGTTTCAGTTGTGCAAGAGACCCTATCAGCATCTGACAGGCCGTGGTGTCATTGCTAATGGCTGCCACTGCACAGGACATCATAGCCATGATATAGGGAAGATTTGACAAGCTACATATAGGGAAGCCCGTCTGGTCCAGTGGGTAAGTTCCTGCCTTCCACCCAGACATGCAGGGTTCAATTCCAGGGCCCGACAGATGACACACTAAATCTCTCAGCAAGCATCTGTGCATTAACCACTTGTTTTCTTGCAGTTTTCCTTCCAAATCCTGCAACCCCTTCACCACAAATACAGTCCAATCATTCCTCGATACTCATTCACTCAGTCATTCCACTCCGCCATGCTACAGGGTGAACAAAAACCAACAAGAACAAGAGCTAGTTCAGCAAGCAAATTTATAGCCTCTCTTTGGATTTATGTTGATGCTGCTGCCCTCTAGTAATGTTATATGTCAACTGCAGCATAATCAAAGGATTGAGAAAGGGGCAGTCCTATGCAAATAATCTCCTCCCATGATTACTTCTCTGAGCTTCCGTAGTGGTACGATGATAGGACCTTCAACAAATGGTCTTCAGCAGATTTCTAAAGTTGCCAAATTGTCTTAGGCTAAGGATTGTTCCAGTCGAAGGCCTTCAGATAAGGACTCCACCCTCACTTAGCAGGGTCCAGAATTACCTGCAGTAATCCTCTATACAGAACATGGGCGTTTGTGGGCCTACTGTGAAGGCTATATGCTAAAACTGGGATGTCTAAAGTCCCAGTCCTGGTCTCACTGTCAGAGGCACAGCATAACACAGCCTGCCAGACATGACCGTGCAATGCCATGCCAAACCAAATGCTCCTTCCCCACACTTGCTGCATCATGCAATTTCAAGACATAATCAATCAGAGGCCTGACTTTGTCCTTTCCTACCATTTCAACATTCAACATACTACCTTCTGACTGCAGCTAGTAAGGACTCTTTCACCTGCACAAAATTTTACCCTGCATTAAGTCAACACCATTCAACCTATTTTATTATCTGTATGGCACCTTCCTCACATAATACAGCTCAATTCTGGCCCCCCTTGGGCCATATTTGTGCTCTCCAGAACACCAATTTGAAGAAAAAACAAATACATTCATAAATGAAGATAAGACCTTGCTAATATTTAAACTACTTGAGCAAAAGGAGGGAGGTGGCAGGTGGTGGTGGGGGTGGCAAGATTTCTAAATGTGCCCAACTAATGCAATCAAAAAATGACTTAAATTGTTCCTGTATTTTTTTAAGTAAAAATAATCTTTTTATGTGCAAAAAATCAAATACTGGATTTTTTTTCCATGTAAACATCCTTCAAAGTCAGTGGCTGGATTCAAACCCCCATCCAGGGGTAGCTTCCTGCACCAAAGGCACTAGACTTTGCCTATGCACTATGGGCTTTTGGTGGGTTTCAGTTGTGCAAGAGACCCTATCAGCATCTGACAGGCCGTGGTGTCATTGCTAATGGCTGCCACTGCACAGGACACATCATAGCCATGATATAGGGAAGATTTGACAAGCTACATATAGGGAAGCCCGTCTGGTCCAGTGGGTAAGTTCCTACCTTACATGCAGGGTTCAATTCCAGGGCCTGACAGATGACACACTAAATCTCTCAGCAAGCATCTGTGCATTAACCACTTATTTTCTTGCAGTTTTCCTTCCAAATCCTGCAACCCCTTCACCACAAATACAGTCCAATCATTACTCGATACTCATTCACTCAGTCATTCCACTCCGCCATGCTACAGGCTGAACAAAAACCAACAAGAACAAGAGCTAGTTCAGCAAGCAAATTTAAAGCCTCTCTTTGGATTTATGTTGATGCTACTGCCCTCTAGTAATGTTATATGTCAACTGCAGCAAAATCAAAGGATTGAGAAAGGGGCAGTCCTATGCAAATAATCTCCTCCCATGATTACTTCTCTGAGCTTCCGTAGTGGTACGATGATAGGACCTTCAACAAATGGTCTTCAGCAGATTTCTAAAGTTGCCAAATTGTCTTAGGCTAAGGATTGTTCCAGTCGAAGGCCTTCAGATAAGGACCCCACCCTCACTTAGCAGGGTCGAGAATTACCTGCAGTAATCCTCTATACAGAACATGGGTGTTCGTGGGCCTACTGTAAAAGCTATATGCTAAAACTGGGATGTCTAAAGTCCCAGTCCTGGTCTCACTGTCAGAGGCACAGCATAACACAGCCTGCCAGACATGGCCATGCAATGCCATGCCAAACCAAATGCTCCTTCCCCACACTTGCTGCATCATGCATTTTCAAGACAAAATCAATCAGAGGCCTGACTTTGTCCCTTTCCTATCACTTCAACATTCAACATACTACCTTCTGACTGCAGCTAATAAGGGCTCTTTCACCTGCACAAAATTTTACTCTGCATTAAATCAACACCATTCAACCTATTTTATTATCTGCATGGCACCTTCCTCACATAATACAGCTCAATTCTGGCCCTCCTTGGGCCATATTTGTGCTCTCCAGAACACCAATTTGAAATAAAAACGAATATATTCATAAATGAAGATAAGACCTTGCTAATATTTAAACTACTTGAGCAAAAGGAGGGAGGTGGCAGGTGGTGGTGAGGGTGGCAAGATTTGTAAATGTGCCCAACTAATGCAATCAAAAAATGACTTAAATTGTTGCTGTATTTTTTTAAGTAAAAATAATCTTTTTATGTGCAAAAAATCAAATACTGGATTTTTTTTCCATGTAAACATCCTTCAAAGTCAGTGGCTGGATTCAAACCCCCATCCAGGGGTAGCTTCCTGCACCAAAGGCACTAGACTTTGCCTATGCGCTATAGGCTTTTGATGGGTTTCAGTTGTACAAGAGACCCTATCAGCATCTGACAGGCCGTGGTGTCATTGCTAATGGCTGCCACTGCACAGGACATCATAGCCATGATATAGGGAAGATTTGACAAGCCACATATAGGGAAGCCCATCTGGTCCAGTGGGTAAGTTCCTGCCTTCCACCCAGACATGCAGGGTTCAATTCCAGGGCCCGACAGATGACACACTAAATCTCTCAGCAAGCATCTGTACATTAACCACTTATTTTCTTGCAGTTTTCCTTCCAAATCCTGCAACCCCTTCACCACAAATACAGTCCAATCATTCCTCGATACTCATTCACTCAGTCATTCCACTCCGCCATGCTACAGGGTGAACAAAAACCAACAAGAACAAGAGCTAGTTCAGCAAGCAAATTTATAGCCTCTCTTTGGATTTATGTTGATGCTGCTGCCCTCTAGTAATGTTATATGTCAACTGCAGCATAATCAAAGGATTGAGAAAGGGGCAGTCCTATGCAAATAATCTCCTCCCATGATTACTTCTCTGAGCTTCCGTAGTGGTACGATGATAGGACCTTCAACAAATGGTCTTCAGCAGATTTCTAAAGTTGCCAAATTGTCTTAGGCTAAGGATTGTTCCAGTCAAAGGCCGTCAGATAAGGACCCCACCCTCACTTAGCAGGGTCCAGAATTACCTGCAGTAATCCTCTATACAGAACATGGGTGTTTGTGGGCCTACTGTGAAGGCTATATGCTAAAACTGGGATGTCTAAGGTCCCAGTCCTGGTCTCACTGTCAGAGGCACAGCATAACACAGCCTGCCAGACATGACCGTGCAATGCCATGCCAAACCAAATGCTCCTTCCCCACACTTGCTGATTCATGCATTTTCAAGACATAATCAATCAGAGGCCTGACTTTGTCCATTCCTATCACTTCAACATTCAACATACTATCTTCTGACTGCAGCTAATAAGGGCTCTTTCACCTGCACAAAATTTTACTCTGCATTAAATCAACACCATTCAACCTATTTTATTATCTGCATGGCACCTTCCTCACATAATACAGCTCAATTCTGGCCCCCCTTGGGCCATATTTGTGCTCTCCAGAACACCAATTTGAAGAAAAAACGAATACATTCATAAATGAAGATAAGACCTTGCTAATATTTAAACTACTTGAGCAAAAGGAGGGAGGTGGCAGGTGGTGGTGGGGGTGGCAAGATTTGTAAATGTGCCCAACTAATGCAATCAATAATGACTTAAATTGTTGCTGTATTTTTTTAAGTAAAAATAATCTTTTTATGTGCAAAAAAACAAATACTGGATTTTTTTCCATGTAAACATCCTTCAAAGTCAGTGGCTGGATTCAAACCCCCATCCAGGGGTAGCTTCCTGCACCAAAGGCACTAGACTTTGCCTCTGAGCTATAGGCTTTTGATGGGTTTCTGTTGTGCAAGAGACCCTATCAGTATCTGACAGGCCGTGGTGTCATTGCTAATGGCTGCCACTGCACACGACACATCATAGCCATGATATAGGGAAGATTTGACAAGCTACATAAAGGGAACCCCGTCTGGTCCAGTGGGTAAATTCCTGCCTTCCACCCAGACATGCAGGGTTCAACTCCTGGGCCCGACAGATGACACACTCAATCTCTCAGCAAGCATCTGTGCATTAACCACTTGTTTTCTTGCAGTTTTCCTTCCAAATCCTGCAACCCCTTCACCACAAATACAGTCCAATCATTCCTCGATACTCATTCACTCAGTCATTCCACTCCGCCATGCTACAGGCTGAACAAAAACCAACAAGAACAAGAGCTAGTTCAGCAAGCAAATTTAAAGCCTCTCTTTGGATTTATGTTGATGCTGCTGCCCTCTAGTAATGTTATATGTCAACTGCAGCATAATCAAAGTATTGAGAAAGGGGCAGTCCTATGCAAATAATCTCCTCCCATGATTACTTCTCTGAGCTTCCGTAGTGGTACGATGATAGGACCTTCAACATATGGTCTTCAGCAGATTTCTAAAGTTGCCAAATTGTCTAGGCTAAGGATTGTTCCAGTCGAAGGCCTTCAGATAAGGACCCCACCCTCACTTAGCAGGGTCGAGAATTACCTGCAGTAATCCTCTATACAGAACATGGGTGTTCGTGGGCCTACTGTAAAAGCTATATGCTAAAACTGGGATGTCTAAAGTCCCAGTCCTGGTCTCACTGTCAGAGGCACAGCATAACACAGCCTGCCAGACATGGCCATGCAATGCCATGCCAAACCAAATGCTCCTTCCCCACACTTGCTGCATCATGCATTTTCAAGACAAAATCAATCAGAGGCCTGACTTTGTCCCTTTCCTATCACTTCAACATTCAACATACTACCTTCTGACTGCAGCTAATAAGGGCTCTTTCACCTGCACAAAATTTTACTCTGCATTAAATCAACACCATTCAACCTATTTTATTATCTGCATGGCACCTTCCTCACATAATACAGCTCAATTCTGGCCCTCCTTGGGCCATATTTGTGCTCTCCAGAACACCAATTTGAAATAAAAACGAATACATTCATAAATGAAGATAAGACCTTGCTAATATTTAAACTACTTGAGCAAAAGGAGGGAGGTGGCACGTGGTGGTGAGGGTGGCAAGATTTGTAAATGTGCCCAACTAATGCAATCAAAAAATGACTTAAATTGTTGCTGTATTTTTTTAAGTAAAAATAATCTTTTTATGTGCAAAAAAACAAATACTGGATTTTTTTCCATGTAAACATCCTTCAAAGTCAGTGGCTGGATTCAAACCCCCATCCAGGGGTAGCTTCCTGCACCAAAGGCACTAGACTTTGCCTCTGAGCTATAGGCTTTTGATGGGTTTCTGTTGTGCAAGAGACCCTATCAGTATCTGACAGGCCGTGGTGTCATTGCTAATGGCTGCCACTGCACACGACACATCATAGCCATGATATAGGGAAGATTTGACAAGCTACATAAAGGGAACCCCGTCTGGTCCAGTGGGTAAATTCCTGCCTTCCACCCAGACATGCAGGGTTCAACTCCTGGGCCCGACAGATGACACACTCAATCTCTCAGCAAGCATCTGTGCATTAACCACTTGTTTTCTTGCAGTTTTCCTTCCAAATCCTGCAACCCCTTCACCACAAATACAGTCCAATCATTCCTCGATACTCATTCACTCAGTCATTCCACTCCGCCATGCTACAGGCTGAACAAAAACCAACAAGAACAAGAGCTAGTTCAGCAAGCAAATTTAAAGCCTCTCTTTGGATTTATGTTGATGCTGCTGCCCTCTAGTAATGTTATATGTCAACTGCAGCATAATCAAAGTATTGAGAAAGGGGCAGTCCTATGCAAATAATCTCCTCCCATGATTACTTCTCTGAGCTTCCGTAGTGGTACGATGATAGGACCTTCAACATATGGTCTTCAGCAGATTTCTAAAGTTGCCAAATTGTCTAGGCTAAGGATTGTTCCAGTCGAAGGCCTTCAGATAAGGACCCCACCCTCACTTAGCAGGGTCGAGAATTACCTGCAGTAATCCTCTATACAGAACATGGGTGTTCGTGGGCCTACTGTAAAAGCTATATGCTAAAACTGGGATGTCTAAAGTCCCAGTCCTGGTCTCACTGTCAGAGGCACAGCATAACACAGCCTGCCAGACATGGCCATGCAATGCCATGCCAAACCAAATGCTCCTTCCCCACACTTGCTGCATCATGCATTTTCAAGACAAAATCAATCAGAGGCCTGACTTTGTCCCTTTCCTATCACTTCAACATTCAACATACTACCTTCTGACTGCAGCTAATAAGGGCTCTTTCACCTGCACAAAATTTTACTCTGCATTAAATCAACACCATTCAACCTATTTTATTATCTGCATGGCACCTTCCTCACATAATACAGCTCAATTCTGGCCCTCCTTGGGCCATATTTGTGCTCTCCAGAACACCAATTTGAAATAAAAACGAATACATTCATAAATGAAGATAAGACCTTGCTAATATTTAAACTACTTGAGCAAAAGGAGGGAGGTGGCAGGTGGTGGTGAGGGTGGCAAGATTTGTAAATGTGCCCAACTAATGCAATCAAAAAATGACTTAAATTGTTGCTGTATTTTTTTAAGTAAAAATAATCTTTTTATGTGCAAAAAAACAAATACTGGATTTTTTTCCATGTAAACATCCTTCAAAGTCAGTGGCTGGATTCAAACCCCCATCCAGGGGTAGCTTCCTGCACCAAAGGCACTAGACTTTGCCTCTGAGCTATAGGCTTTTGATGGGTTTCTGTTGTGCAAGAGACCCTATCAGTATCTGACAGGCCGTGGTGTCATTGCTAATGGCTGCCACTGCACACGACACATCATAGCCATGATATAGGGAAGATTTGACAAGCTACATAAAGGGAACCCCGTCTGGTCCAGTGGGTAAATTCCTGCCTTCCACCCAGACATGCAGGGTTCAACTCCTGGGCCCGACAGATGACACACTCAATCTCTCAGCAAGCATCTGTGCATTAACCACTTGTTTTCTTGCAGTTTTCCTTCCAAATCCTGCAACCCCTTCACCACAAATACAGTCCAATCATTCCTCGATACTCATTCACTCAGTCATTCCACTCCGCCATGCTACAGGCTGAACAAAAACCAACAAGAACAAGAGCTAGTTCAGCAAGCAAATTTAAAGCCTCTCTTTGGATTTATGTTGATGCTGCTGCCCTCTAGTAATGTTATATGTCAACTGCAGCATAATCAAAGTATTGAGAAAGGGGCAGTCCTATGCAAATAATCTCCTCCCATGATTACTTCTCTGAGCTTCCGTAGTGGTACGATGATAGGACCTTCAACATATGGTCTTCAGCAGATTTCTAAAGTTGCCAAATTGTCTAGGCTAAGGATTGTTCCAGTCGAAGGCCTTCAGATAAGGACCCCACCCTCACTTAGCAGGGTCGAGAATTACCTGCAGTAATCCTCTATACAGAACATGGGTGTTCGTGGGCCTACTGTAAAAGCTATATGCTAAAACTGGGATGTCTAAAGTCCCAGTCCTGGTCTCACTGTCAGAGGCACAGCATAACACAGCCTGCCAGACATGGCCATGCAATGCCATGCCAAACCAAATGCTCCTTCCCCACACTTACTGCATCATGCATTTTCAAGACAAAATCAATCAGAGGCCTGACTTTGTCCCTTTCCTATCACTTCAACATTCAACATACTACCTTCTGACTGCAGCTAATAAGGGCTCTTTCACCTGCACAAAATTTTACTCTGCATTAAATCAACACCATTCAACCTATTTTATTATCTGCATGGCACCTTCCTCACATAATACAGCTCAATTCTGGCCCTCCTTGGGCCATATTTGTGCTCTCCAGAACACCAATTTGAAATAAAAACGAATACATTCATAAATGAAGATAAGACCTTGCTAATATTTAAACTACTTGAGCAAAAGGAGGGAGGTGGCAGGTGGTGGTGAGGGTGGCAAGATTTGTAAATGTGCCCAACTAATGCAATCAAAAAATGACTTAAATTGTTGCTGTATTTTTTTAAGTAAAAATAATCTTTTTATGTGCAAAAAATCAAATACTGGATTTTTTTTCCATGTAAACATCCTTCAAAGTCAGTGGCTGGATTCAAACCCCCATCCAGGGGTAGCTTCCTGCACCAAAGGCACTAGACTTTGCCTATGCGCTATAGGCTTTTGATGGGTTTCAGTTGTGCAAGAGACCCTATCAGCATCTGACAGGCCGTGGTGTCATTGCTAATGGCTGCCACTGCACAGGACATCATAGCCATGATATAGGGAAGATTTGACAAGCTACATATAGGGAAGCCCGTCTGGTCCAGTGGGTAAGTTCCTGCCTTCCACCCAGACATGCAGGGTTCAATTCCAGGGCCCGACAGATGACACACTAAATCTCTCAGCAAGCATCTGTGCATTAACCACTTGTTTTCTTGCAGTTTTCCTTCCAAATCCTGCAACCCCTTCACCACAAATACAGTCCAATCATTCCTCGATACTCATTCACTCAGTCATTCCACTCCGCCATGCTACAGGGTGAACAAAAACCAACAAGAACAAGAGCTAGTTCAGCAAGCAAATTTATAGCCTCTCTTTGGATTTATGTTGATGCTGCTGCCCTCTAGTAATGTTATATGTCAACTGCAGCATAATCAAAGGATTGAGAAAGGGGCAGTCCTATGCAAATAATCTCCTCCCATGATTACTTCTCTGAGCTTCCGTAGTGGTACGATGATAGGACCTTCAACAAATGGTCTTCAGCAGATTTCTAAAGTTGCCAAATTGTCTTAGGCTAAGGATTGTTCCAGTCGAAGGCCTTCAGATAAGGACTCCACCCTCACTTAGCAGGGTCCAGAATTACCTGCAGTAATCCTCTATACAGAACATGGGCGTTTGTGGGCCTACTGTGAAGGCTATATGCTAAAACTGGGATGTCTAAAGTCCCAGTCCTGGTCTCACTGTCAGAGGCACAGCATAACACAGCCTGCCAGACATGACCGTGCAATGCCATGCCAAACCAAATGCTCCTTCCCCACACTTGCTGCATCATGCAATTTCAAGACATAATCAATCAGAGGCCTGACTTTGTCCTTTCCTACCATTTCAACATTCAACATACTACCTTCTGACTGCAGCTAGTAAGGACTCTTTCACCTGCACAAAATTTTACCCTGCATTAAGTCAACACCATTCAACCTATTTTATTATCTGTATGGCACCTTCCTCACATAATACAGCTCAATTCTGGCCCCCCTTGGGCCATATTTGTGCTCTCCAGAACACCAATTTGAAGAAAAAACAAATACATTCATAAATGAAGATAAGACCTTGCTAATATTTAAACTACTTGAGCAAAAGGAGGGAGGTGGCAGGTGGTGGTGGGGGTGGCAAGATTTCTAAATGTGCCCAACTAATGCAATCAAAAAATGACTTAAATTGTTCCTGTATTTTTTTAAGTAAAAATAATCTTTTTATGTGCAAAAAATCAAATACTGGATTTTTTTTCCATGTAAACATCCTTCAAAGTCAGTGGCTGGATTCAAACCCCCATCCAGGGGTAGCTTCCTGCACCAAAGGCACTAGACTTTGCCTATGCACTATGGGCTTTTGGTGGGTTTCAGTTGTGCAAGAGACCCTATCAGCATCTGACAGGCCGTGGTGTCATTGCTAATGGCTGCCACTGCACAGGACACATCATAGCCATGATATAGGGAAGATTTGACAAGCTACATATAGGGAAGCCCGTCTGGTCCAGTGGGTAAGTTCCTACCTTACATGCAGGGTTCAATTCCAGGGCCTGACAGATGACACACTAAATCTCTCAGCAAGCATCTGTGCATTAACCACTTATTTTCTTGCAGTTTTCCTTCCAAATCCTGCAACCCCTTCACCACAAATACAGTCCAATCATTACTCGATACTCATTCACTCAGTCATTCCACTCCGCCATGCTACAGGCTGAACAAAAACCAACAAGAACAAGAGCTAGTTCAGCAAGCAAATTTAAAGCCTCTCTTTGGATTTATGTTGATGCTACTGCCCTCTAGTAATGTTATATGTCAACTGCAGCAAAATCAAAGGATTGAGAAAGGGGCAGTCCTATGCAAATAATCTCCTCCCATGATTACTTCTCTGAGCTTCCGTAGTGGTACGATGATAGGACCTTCAACAAATGGTCTTCAGCAGATTTCTAAAGTTGCCAAATTGTCTTAGGCTAAGGATTGTTCCAGTCAAAGGCCGTCAGATAAGGACCCCACCCTCACTTAGCAGGGTCCAGAATTACCTGCAGTAATCATCTATACAGAACATGGGCGTTCGTGGGCGTTTGTGGGCCTACTGTAAAGGCTATATGCTAAAACTGGGATGTCTAAAGTCCCAGTCCCAGTCCCAGTCCCAGTCCCAGTCCCAGTCCCAGTCCCAGTCCCAGTCCCAGTCCCAGTCCCAGTCCTGGTCTCACTGTCAGAGGCACAGCATAACACAGCCTGCCAGACATGGCCGTGCAATGCCATGCCAAACCAAATGCTCCTTCCCCACACTTGCTGATTCATGCATTTTCAAGACATAATCAATCAGAGTCCTGACTTTGTCCTTTCCTATCACTTCAACATTCAACATACTATCTTCTGACTGCAGCTAATAAGGGCTCTTTCACCTGCACAAAATTTTACTCTGCATTAAATCAACACCATTCAACCTATTTTATTATCTGCATGGCACCTTCCTCACATAATACAGCTCAATTCTGGCCCCCCTTGGGCCATATTTGTGCTCTCCAGAACACCAATTTGAAATAAAAACGAATACATTCATAAGTGAAGATAAGACCTTGCTAATATTTAAACTACTTGAGCAAAAGGAGGGAGGTGGCAGGTGGTGGTGAGGGTGGCAAGATTTGTAAATGTGCCCAACTAATGCAATCAAAAAATGACTTAAATTGTTGCTGTATTTTTTTAAGTAAAAATAATCTTTTTATGTGCAAAAAATCAAATACTGGATTTTTTTTCCATGTAAACATCCTTCAAAGTCAGTGGCTGGATTCAAACCCCCATCCAGGGGTAGCTTCCTGCACCAAAGGCACTAGACTTTGCCTATGCGATATAGGCTTTTGATGGTTTTCAGTTGTGCAAGAGACCCTATCAGCATCTGACAGGCCGTGGTGTCATTGCTAATGGCTGCCACTGTACAGGACACATCATAGCCATGATATAGGGAAGATTTGACTAGCTACATATAGGGAAGCCCGTCTGGTCCAGTGGGTAAGTTCCTGCTTTCCACCCAGACATGCAGGGTTCAATTCCAGGGCCCGACAGATGACACACTAAATCTCTCAGCAAGCATCTGTACATTAACCACTTATTTTCTTGCAGTTTTCCTTCCAAATCCTGCAACCCCTTCACCACAAATACAGTCCAATCATTCCTCGATACTCATTCACTCAGTCATTCCACTCCGCCATGCTACAGGGTGAACAAAAACCAACAAGAACAAGAGCTAGTTCAGCAAGCAAATTTATAGCCTCTCTTTGGATTTATGTTGATGCTGCTGCCCTCTAGTAATGTTATATGTCAACTGCAGCATAATCAAAGGATTGAGAAAGGGGCAGTCCTATGCAAATAATCTCCTCCCATGATTACTTCTCTGAGCTTCCGTAGTGGTACGATGATAGGACCTTCAACAAATGGTCTTCAGCAGATTTCTAAAGTTGCCAAATTGTCTTAGGCTAAGGATTGTTCCAGTCGAAGGCCTTCAGATAAGGACCCCACCCTCACTTAGCAGGGTCCAGAATTACCTGCAGTAATCCTCTATACAGAACATGGGTGTTTGTGGGCCTACTGTGAAGGCTATATGCTAAAACTGGGATGTCTAAGGTCCCAGTCCTGGTCTCACTGTCAGAGGCACAGCATAACACAGCCTGCCAGACATGACCGTGCAATGCCATGCCAAACCAAATGCTCCTTCCCCACACTTGCTGATTCATGCATTTTCAAGACATAATCAATCAGAGGCCTGACTTTGTCCATTCCTATCACTTCAACATTCAACATACTATCTTCTGACTGCAGCTAATAAGGGCTCTTTCACCTGCACAAAATTTTACTCTGCATTAAATCAACACCATTCAACCTATTTTATTATCTGCATGGCACCTTCCTCACATAATACAGCTCAATTCTGGCCCCCCTTGGGCCATATTTGTGCTCTCCAGAACACCAATTTGAAGAAAAAACGAATACATTCATAAATGAAGATAAGACCTTGCTAATATTTAAACTACTTGAGCAAAAGGAGGGAGGTGGCAGGTGGTGGTGGGGGTGGCAAGATTTGTAAATGTGCCCAACTAATGCAATCAATAATGACTTAAATTGTTGCTGTATTTTTTTAAGTAAAAATAATCTTTTTATGTGCAAAAAAACAAATACTGGATTTTTTTCCATGTAAACATCCTTCAAAGTCAGTGGCTGGATTCAAACCCCCATCCAGGGGTAGCTTCCTGCACCAAAGGCACTAGACTTTGCCTCTGAGCTATAGGCTTTTGATGGGTTTCTGTTGTGCAAGAGACCCTATCAGTATCTGACAGGCCGTGGTGTCATTGCTAATGGCTGCCACTGCACACGACACATCATAGCCATGATATAGGGAAGATTTGACAAGCTACATAAAGGGAACCCCGTCTGGTCCAGTGGGTAAATTCCTGCCTTCCACCCAGACATGCAGGGTTCAACTCCTGGGCCCGACAGATGACACACTCAATCTCTCAGCAAGCATCTGTGCATTAACCACTTGTTTTCTTGCAGTTTTCCTTCCAAATCCTGCAACACCTTCACCACAAATACAGTCCAATCATTCCTCGATACTCATTCACTCAGTCATTCCACTCCGCCATGCTACAGGCTGAACAAAAACCAACAAGAACAAGAGCTAGTTCAGCAAGCAAATTTAAAGCCTCTCTTTGGATTTATGTTGATGCTGCTGCCCTCTAGTAATGTTATATGTCAACTGCAGCATAATCAAAGTATTGAGAAAGGGGCAGTCCTATGCAAATAATCTCCTCCCATGATTACTTCTCTGAGCTTCCGTAGTGGTACGATGATAGGACCTTCAACATATGGTCTTCAGCAGATTTCTAAAGTTGCCAAATTGTCTTAGGCTAAGGATTGTTCCAGTCGAAGGCCTTCAGATAAGGACCCCACCCTCACTTAGCAGGGTCGAGAATTACCTGCAGTAATCCTCTATACAGAACATGGGTGTTCGTGGGCCTACTGTAAAAGCTATATGCTAAAACTGGGATGTCTAAAGTCCCAGTCCTGGTCTCACTGTCAGAGGCACAGCATAACACAGCCTGCCAGACATGGCCATGCAATGCCATGCCAAACCAAATGCTCCTTCCCCACACTTGCTGCATCATGCATTTTCAAGACAAAATCAATCAGAGGCCTGACTTTGTCCCTTTCCTATCACTTCAACATTCAACATACTACCTTCTGACTGCAGCTAATAAGGGCTCTTTCACCTGCACAAAATTTTACTCTGCATTAAATCAACACCATTCAACCTATTTTATTATCTGCATGGCACCTTCCTCACATAATACAGCTCAATTCTGGCCCTCCTTGGGCCATATTTGTGCTCTCCAGAACACCAATTTGAAATAAAAACGAATACATTCATAAATGAAGATAAGACCTTGCTAATATTTAAACTACTTGAGCAAAAGGAGGGAGGTGGCAGGTGGTGGTGAGGGTGGCAAGATTTGTAAATGTGCCCAACTAATGCAATCAAAAAATGACTTAAATTGTTGCTGTATTTTTTTAAGTAAAAATAATCTTTTTATGTGCAAAAAATCAAATACTGGATTTTTTTTCCATGTAAACATCCTTCAAAGTCAGTGGCTGGATTCAAACCCCCATCCAGGGGTAGCTTCCTGCACCAAAGGCACTAGACTTTGCCTATGCGCTATAGGCTTTTAATGGGTTTCAGTTGTGCAAGAGACCCTATCAGCATCTGACAGGCCGTGGTGTCATTGCTAATGGCTGCCACTGCACAGGACATCATAGCCATGATATAGGGAAGATTTGACAAGCTACATATAGGGAAGCCCGTCTGGTCCAGTGGGTAAGTTCCTGCCTTCCACCCAGACATGCAGGGTTCAATTCCAGGGCCCGACAGATGACACACTAAATCTCTCAGCAAGCATCTGTACATTAACCACTTATGTTCTTGCAGTTTTCCTTCCAAATCCTGCATCCCCTTCACCACAAATACAGTCCAATCATTCCTCGATACTCATTCACTCAGTCATTCCACTCCGCCATGCTACAGGGTGAACAAAAACCAACAAGAACAAGAGCTAGTTCAGCAAGCAAATTTATAGCCTCTCTTTGGATTTATGTTGATGCTGCTGCCCTCTAGTAATGTTATATGTCAACTGCAGCATAATCAAAGGATTGAGAAAGGGGCAGTCCTATGCAAATAATCTCCTCCCATGATTACTTCTCTGAGCTTCCGTAGTGGTACGATGATAGGACCTTCAACAAATGGTCTTCAGCAGATTTCTAAAGTTGCCAAATTGTCTTAGGCTAAGGATTGTTCCAGTCGAAGGCCTTCAGATAAGGACCCCACCCTCACTTAGCAGGGTCCAGAATTACCTGCAGTAATCCTCTATACAGAACATGGGCGTTTGTGGGCCTACTGTGAAGGCTATATGCTAAAACTGGGATGTCTAAAGTCCCAGTCCTGGTCTCACTGTCAGAGGCACAGCATAACACAGCCTGCCAGACATGACCGTGCAATGCCATGCCAAACCAAATGCTCCTTCCCCACACTTGCTGCATCATGCAATTTCAAGACATAATCAATCAGAGGCCTGACTTTGTCCTTTCCTACCATTTCAACATTCAACATACTACCTTCTGACTGCAGCTAGTAAGGACTCTTTCACCTGCACAAAATTTTACCCTGCATTAAGTCAACACCATTCAACCTATTTTATTATCTGTATGGCACCTTCCTCACATAATACAGCTCAATTCTGGCCCCCCTTGGGCCATATTTGTGCTCTCCAGAACACCAATTTGAAGAAAAAACAAATACATTCATAAATGAAGATAAGACCTTGCTAATATTTAAACTACTTGAGCAAAAGGAGGGAGGTGGCAGGTGGTGGTGGGGGTGGCAAGATTTCTAAATGTGCCCAACTAATGCAATCAAAAAATGACTTAAATTGTTCCTGTATTTTTTTAAGTAAAAATAATCTTTTTATGTGCAAAAAATCAAATACTGGATTTTTTTTCCATGTAAACATCCTTCAAAGTCAGTGGCTGGATTCAAACCCCCATCCAGGGGTAGCTTCCTGCACCAAAGGCACTAGACTTTGCCTATGCACTATGGGCTTTTGGTGGGTTTCAGTTGTGCAAGAGACCCTATCAGCATCTGACAGGCCGTGGTGTCATTGCTAATGGCTGCCACTGCACAGGACACATCATAGCCATGATATAGGGAAGATTTGACAAGCTACATATAGGGAAGCCCGTCTGGTCCAGTGGGTAAGTTCCTACCTTACATGCAGGGTTCAATTCCAGGGCCTGACAGATGACACACTAAATCTCTCAGCAAGCATCTGTGCATTAACCACTTATTTTCTTGCAGTTTTCCTTCCAAATCCTGCAACCCCTTCACCACAAATACAGTCCAATCATTACTCGATACTCATTCACTCAGTCATTCCACTCCGCCATGCTACAGGCTGAACAAAAACCAACAAGAACAAGAGCTAGTTCAGCAAGCAAATTTAAAGCCTCTCTTTGGATTTATGTTGATGCTACTGCCCTCTAGTAATGTTATATGTCAACTGCAGCAAAATCAAAGGATTGAGAAAGGGGCAGTCCTATGCAAATAATCTCCTCCCATGATTACTTCTCTGAGCTTCCGTAGTGGTACGATGATAGGACCTTCAACAAATGGTCTTCAGCAGATTTCTAAAGTTGCCAAATTGTCTTAGGCTAAGGATTGTTCCAGTCGAAGGCCTTCAGATAAGGACCCCACCCTCACTTAGCAGGGTCCAGAATTACCTGCAGTAATCCTCTATACAGAACATGGGTGTTTGTGGGCCTACTGTGAAGGCTATATGCTAAAACTGGGATGTCTAAGGTCCCAGTCCTGGTCTCACTGTCAGAGGCACAGCATAACACAGCCTGCCAGACATGACCGTGCAATGCCATGCCAAACCAAATGCTCCTTCCCCACACTTGCTGATTCATGCATTTTCAAGACATAATCAATCAGAGGCCTGACTTTGTCCATTCCTATCACTTCAACATTCAACATACTATCTTCTGACTGCAGCTAATAAGGGCTCTTTCACCTGCACAAAATTTTACTCTGCATTAAATCAACACCATTCAACCTATTTTATTATCTGCATGGCACCTTCCTCACATAATACAGCTCAATTCTGGCCCCCCTTGGGCCATATTTGTGCTCTCCAGAACACCAATTTGAAGAAAAAACGAATACATTCATAAATGAAGATAAGACCTTGCTAATATTTAAACTACTTGAGCAAAAGGAGGGAGGTGGCAGGTGGTGGTGGGGGTGGCAAGATTTGTAAATGTGCCCAACTAATGCAATCAATAATGACTTAAATTGTTGCTGTATTTTTTTAAGTAAAAATAATCTTTTTATGTGCAAAAAAACAAATACTGGATTTTTTTCCATGTAAACATCCTTCAAAGTCAGTGGCTGGATTCAAACCCCCATCCAGGGGTAGCTTCCTGCACCAAAGGCACTAGACTTTGCCTCTGAGCTATAGGCTTTTGATGGGTTTCTGTTGTGCAAGAGACCCTATCAGTATCTGACAGGCCGTGGTGTCATTGCTAATGGCTGCCACTGCACACGACACATCATAGCCATGATATAGGGAAGATTTGACAAGCTACATAAAGGGAACCCCGTCTGGTCCAGTGGGTAAATTCCTGCCTTCCACCCAGACATGCAGGGTTCAACTCCTGGGCCCGACAGATGACACACTCAATCTCTCAGCAAGCATCTGTGCATTAACCACTTGTTTTCTTGCAGTTTTCCTTCCAAATCCTGCAACACCTTCACCACAAATACAGTCCAATCATTCCTCGATACTCATTCACTCAGTCATTCCACTCCGCCATGCTACAGGCTGAACAAAAACCAACAAGAACAAGAGCTAGTTCAGCAAGCAAATTTAAAGCCTCTCTTTGGATTTATGTTGATGCTGCTGCCCTCTAGTAATGTTATATGTCAACTGCAGCATAATCAAAGTATTGAGAAAGGGGCAGTCCTATGCAAATAATCTCCTCCCATGATTACTTCTCTGAGCTTCCGTAGTGGTACGATGATAGGACCTTCAACATATGGTCTTCAGCAGATTTCTAAAGTTGCCAAATTGTCTTAGGCTAAGGATTGTTCCAGTCGAAGGCCTTCAGATAAGGACCCCACCCTCACTTAGCAGGGTCGAGAATTACCTGCAGTAATCCTCTATACAGAACATGGGTGTTCGTGGGCCTACTGTAAAAGCTATATGCTAAAACTGGGATGTCTAAAGTCCCAGTCCTGGTCTCACTGTCAGAGGCACAGCATAACACAGCCTGCCAGACATGGCCATGCAATGCCATGCCAAACCAAATGCTCCTTCCCCACACTTGCTGCATCATGCATTTTCAAGACAAAATCAATCAGAGGCCTGACTTTGTCCCTTTCCTATCACTTCAACATTCAACATACTACCTTCTGACTGCAGCTAATAAGGGCTCTTTCACCTGCACAAAATTTTACTCTGCATTAAATCAACACCATTCAACCTATTTTATTATCTGCATGGCACCTTCCTCACATAATACAGCTCAATTCTGGCCCTCCTTGGGCCATATTTGTGCTCTCCAGAACACCAATTTGAAATAAAAACGAATACATTCATAAATGAAGATAAGACCTTGCTAATATTTAAACTACTTGAGCAAAAGGAGGGAGGTGGCAGGTGGTGGTGAGGGTGGCAAGATTTGTAAATGTGCCCAACTAATGCAATCAAAAAATGACTTAAATTGTTGCTGTATTTTTTTAAGTAAAAATAATCTTTTTATGTGCAAAAAATCAAATACTGGATTTTTTTTCCATGTAAACATCCTTCAAAGTCAGTGGCTGGATTCAAACCCCCATCCAGGGGTAGCTTCCTGCACCAAAGGCACTAGACTTTGCCTATGCGCTATAGGCTTTTAATGGGTTTCAGTTGTGCAAGAGACCCTATCAGCATCTGACAGGCCGTGGTGTCATTGCTAATGGCTGCCACTGCACAGGACATCATAGCCATGATATAGGGAAGATTTGACAAGCTACATATAGGGAAGCCCGTCTGGTCCAGTGGGTAAGTTCCTGCCTTCCACCCAGACATGCAGGGTTCAATTCCAGGGCCCGACAGATGACACACTAAATCTCTCAGCAAGCATCTGTACATTAACCACTTATGTTCTTGCAGTTTTCCTTCCAAATCCTGCATCCCCTTCACCACAAATACAGTCCAATCATTCCTCGATACTCATTCACTCAGTCATTCCACTCCGCCATGCTACAGGGTGAACAAAAACCAACAAGAACAAGAGCTAGTTCAGCAAGCAAATTTATAGCCTCTCTTTGGATTTATGTTGATGCTGCTGCCCTCTAGTAATGTTATATGTCAACTGCAGCATAATCAAAGGATTGAGAAAGGGGCAGTCCTATGCAAATAATCTCCTCCCATGATTACTTCTCTGAGCTTCCGTAGTGGTACGATGATAGGACCTTCAACAAATGGTCTTCAGCAGATTTCTAAAGTTGCCAAATTGTCTTAGGCTAAGGATTGTTCCAGTCGAAGGCCTTCAGATAAGGACCCCACCCTCACTTAGCAGGGTCCAGAATTACCTGCAGTAATCCTCTATACAGAACATGGGCGTTTGTGGGCCTACTGTGAAGGCTATATGCTAAAACTGGGATGTCTAAAGTCCCAGTCCTGGTCTCACTGTCAGAGGCACAGCATAACACAGCCTGCCAGACATGACCGTGCAATGCCATGCCAAACCAAATGCTCCTTCCCCACACTTGCTGCATCATGCAATTTCAAGACATAATCAATCAGAGGCCTGACTTTGTCCTTTCCTACCATTTCAACATTCAACATACTACCTTCTGACTGCAGCTAGTAAGGACTCTTTCACCTGCACAAAATTTTACCCTGCATTAAGTCAACACCATTCAACCTATTTTATTATCTGTATGGCACCTTCCTCACATAATACAGCTCAATTCTGGCCCCCCTTGGGCCATATTTGTGCTCTCCAGAACACCAATTTGAAGAAAAAACAAATACATTCATAAATGAAGATAAGACCTTGCTAATATTTAAACTACTTGAGCAAAAGGAGGGAGGTGGCAGGTGGTGGTGGGGGTGGCAAGATTTCTAAATGTGCCCAACTAATGCAATCAAAAAATGACTTAAATTGTTCCTGTATTTTTTTAAGTAAAAATAATCTTTTTATGTGCAAAAAATCAAATACTGGATTTTTTTTCCATGTAAACATCCTTCAAAGTCAGTGGCTGGATTCAAACCCCCATCCAGGGGTAGCTTCCTGCACCAAAGGCACTAGACTTTGCCTATGCACTATGGGCTTTTGGTGGGTTTCAGTTGTGCAAGAGACCCTATCAGCATCTGACAGGCCGTGGTGTCATTGCTAATGGCTGCCACTGCACAGGACACATCATAGCCATGATATAGGGAAGATTTGACAAGCTACATATAGGGAAGCCCGTCTGGTCCAGTGGGTAAGTTCCTACCTTACATGCAGGGTTCAATTCCAGGGCCTGACAGATGACACACTAAATCTCTCAGCAAGCATCTGTGCATTAACCACTTATTTTCTTGCAGTTTTCCTTCCAAATCCTGCAACCCCTTCACCACAAATACAGTCCAATCATTACTCGATACTCATTCACTCAGTCATTCCACTCCGCCATGCTACAGGCTGAACAAAAACCAACAAGAACAAGAGCTAGTTCAGCAAGCAAATTTAAAGCCTCTCTTTGGATTTATGTTGATGCTACTGCCCTCTAGTAATGTTATATGTCAACTGCAGCAAAATCAAAGGATTGAGAAAGGGGCAGTCCTATGCAAATAATCTCCTCCCATGATTACTTCTCTGAGCTTCCGTAGTGGTACGATGATAGGACCTTCAACAAATGGTCTTCAGCAGATTTCTAAAGTTGCCAAATTGTCTTAGGCTAAGGATTGTTCCAGTCAAAGGCCGTCAGATAAGGACCCCACCCTCACTTAGCAGGGTCCAGAATTACCTGCAGTAATCCTCTATACAGAACATGGGCGTTCGTGGGCCTACTGTAAAGGCTATATGCTAAAACTGGGATGTCTAAAGTCCCAGTCCCAGTCCCAGTCCCAGTCCTGGTCTCACTGTCAGAGGCACAGCATAACACAGCCTGCCAGACATGGCCGTGCAATGCCATGCCAAACCAAATGCTCCTTCCCCACACTTGCTGATTCATGCATTTTCAAGACATAATCAATCAGAGTCCTGACTTTGTCCTTTCCTATCACTTCAACATTCAACATACTATCTTCTGACTGCAGCTAATAAGGGCTCTTTCACCTGCACAAAATTTTACTCTGCATTAAATCAACACCATTCAACCTATTTTATTATCTGCATGGCACCTTCCTCACATAATACAGCTCAATTCTGGCCCCCCTTGGGCCATATTTGTGCTCTCCAGAACACCAATTTGAAATAAAAACGAATACATTCATAAGTGAAGATAAGACCTTGCTAATATTTAAACTACTTGAGCAAAAGGAGGGAGGTGGCAGGTGGTGGTGAGGGTGGCAAGATTTGTAAATGTGCCCAACTAATGCAATCAAAAAATGACTTAAATTGTTGCTGTATTTTTTTAAGTAAAAATAATCTTTTTATGTGCAAAAAATCAAATACTGGATTTTTTTTCCATGTAAACATCCTTCAAAGTCAGTGGCTGGATTCAAACCCCCATCCAGGGGTAGCTTCCTGCACCAAAGGCACTAGACTTTGCCTATGCGATATAGGCTTTTGATGGTTTTCAGTTGTGCAAGAGACCCTATCAGCATCTGACAGGCCGTGGTGTCATTGCTAATGGCTGCCACTGTACAGGACACATCATAGCCATGATATAGGGAAGATTTGACTAGCTACATATAGGGAAGCCCGTCTGGTCCAGTGGGTAAGTTCCTGCTTTCCACCCAGACATGCAGGGTTCAATTCCAGGGCCCGACAGATGACACACTAAATCTCTCAGCAAGCATCTGTACATTAACCACTTATTTTCTTGCAGTTTTCCTTCCAAATCCTGCAACCCCTTCACCACAAATACAGTCCAATCATTCCTCGATACTCATTCACTCAGTCATTCCACTCCGCCATGCTACAGGGTGAACAAAAACCAACAAGAACAAGAGCTAGTTCAGCAAGCAAATTTATAGCCTCTCTTTGGATTTATGTTGATGCTGCTGCCCTCTAGTAATGTTATATGTCAACTGCAGCATAATCAAAGGATTGAGAAAGGGGCAGTCCTATGCAAATAATCTCCTCCCATGATTACTTCTCTGAGCTTCCGTAGTGGTACGATGATAGGACCTTCAACAAATGGTCTTCAGCAGATTTCTAAAGTTGCCAAATTGTCTTAGGCTAAGGATTGTTCCAGTCGAAGGCCTTCAGATAAGGACCCCACCCTCACTTAGCAGGGTCCAGAATTACCTGCAGTAATCCTCTATACAGAACATGGGTGTTTGTGGGCCTACTGTGAAGGCTATATGCTAAAACTGGGATGTCTAAGGTCCCAGTCCTGGTCTCACTGTCAGAGGCACAGCATAACACAGCCTGCCAGACATGACCGTGCAATGCCATGCCAAACCAAATGCTCCTTCCCCACACTTGCTGATTCATGCATTTTCAAGACATAATCAATCAGAGGCCTGACTTTGTCCATTCCTATCACTTCAACATTCAACATACTATCTTCTGACTGCAGCTAATAAGGGCTCTTTCACCTGCACAAAATTTTACTCTGCATTAAATCAACACCATTCAACCTATTTTATTATCTGCATGGCACCTTCCTCACATAATACAGCTCAATTCTGGCCCCCCTT